>NC_073304.1:84134596-84788196 GCF_027595985.1 Sorex araneus | reverse complement strand
CAATTCTTCTCTGAACCTACCAACAATTGCTTGCTCTTCACTGATTTACCCTCAGCCATCTCCTCTATTATTCTGTTCATGTTATATTTCCTCTGTGGCCATTTATTATGCAGCAGCATCTCCCCTTCAGCTACTCAAGCAATAACAGTCCAATTGAGGCAGGGAAGGTGGAATGGGGTAAAATAAATTGGTAAAGGGCTTTGAGGATCAGTTTTCTTCTCTTACATCTGATACTAGGAAGGTCCAGCACCAGGGCAAATTCTTTTCTTTCTGGACCTCTGTTTCCTAATGTGAGGATGAAGAGTAAGATAAGGTGATTCCAGTGCTTTTGCAAACTAAAAGCTTACAATCAAAAGAAGCTTTGCAAGTCAGAGGCCTTCATCTTGAGATGTCAGACTAATTATTTAATTAAGTTGCTCTTCTCTAATAGGCATTAAAGGGCATGATACCATCTGAGGAATGCATGTTTTAATGCATATTGATTAAACTAAACCTTGAAATGTCCTGTATCTATGTGATAGTGTAAGTGTAGATACAATATTCAAGTAGTATTCATTTCAGTTTATATACATAGCTGCAGATGCTGCAAATATCATAGTTAAATAATAAAATTTCCTCTGTATAAAAATAGGGTATCTCAATATGTGGTTTTGTTGAATTCTGACATAAGAGAACCTATTCATTAAAATGCTAATCATCATTAACGAGTAGCTAGTATTTGTATTTCTCAGTTACTACTGTGGCAATGTAAATTGGAGCCACCACTTTGGAAAGCCATTTGGCTGTATTTTCTAAAATTAAATAAAGATTTTATTCTACAGCCCAACAATTCTGCTTCTAGTGCATACCTAACAGAAATGAGTTCATGTTAATTAATAGCATGTAGAATGAATCCATATAGCAGTGATAAAGAGTAATGTATAAAAATAACTTCATTGTGGATAAAATTAATGAGCAGGGTTAAAGGATTTTAATTTCATTTTTGTTGTTATTGTTATTGTTGACTTATTTTGGGACCACACCTAGCGGTATTCAAAGGCTATCCCTGGTTCAGTACTCAATCATACAAAGCACATGCCCAACTTGTTGAGGCATTTTCCTGACCTAATTAACATAGATGAATAAAAAAGTCTTACCAGGGGCAGCAGTGATAGTACAGCTAGTAGGGCTCTTGTCTTGCATGTAGCCAACATGGATTGAATCCCTGATGGTCCCATGAGCTCATCCAGCATAAACCTGGAGTGAAGAATTAGGATTAATCCCTAAACGCTTCCAGATATGCCCCTTCACCCACTCCCCGCAACAAAACATCAGACCAAAGACCATATAGCATATAACTGTATTTATGCATAATATAAAAATAGTGACACTTTTACGTTGTTGGAAATAAGAGATGCAGTTCTTCGCAGGGGTGGAGGAAGGGCTCCCTGGTGGTAGCCATTATGGAGAATGTTGGAGAGGAAATTTCTGCAATGACATTTAGGTTTTGTTTTATTTTTTTGGTCAGGGGTTACTCCTGGTTCTGCACTCAGGAATTACTCCTGGCAGTGCTCGGGAGACATTATGGGATGCTGGGAATTGAACCCATGTTGGCCGAATGCAAGGCAAATGCCTTACCCACTAAACTATCACTTCAGCCCCTGGAATAACATTTAGTTTCTTATACTGTGTGTTCTTGATATTTGTATAGTTGTTTTAAATTTATTGAATCATCATGGACTGGAGCAGTAGCACAGCCGACCCGGGTTCAATTCTTCCATCCTTCTCAGAGAGCGGGGGCAAGCTACTGAGATTATCCTGCCCGCACTGCAGGGCCTGGCAAGCTACCCGTGGTGTTTTTGATATGCCAAAAACAGTAACAAGTCTCACAATGGAGACATTACTGGTGCCTGTTCGAGTAAATCGGTGAACAATGGGACGACAGTGCTACAGTGTGCTACATTGCAGTGAATCATCATGAATTACAAGTTATGAAATTAATTCATGTTTAAGTTCCAGGGGTACAATGTTTGGACACCAGTCTCTTCAACCTGTGTCCACTTCCCTCCGTTGATGTTTCCCTACTGCCACCCCCCAGCCTGACATTCTAGCAAACACTTTTTTTTGTGAAAAATATGTGCATAAACCTATAGGCTAATGATTACATGATTTTATAATTATATATTACATTCCAATAATATTGATAGAAAGAGGTTTTGGTTTACTACTTTATTATTCTTCATGAACAATTTTAGAAGATTAGAAGTCCAGATAACTTTTATTCATTTTTGTGGTAAAACTGAATACGAGTTTGGTTCAAGATTTCAGGTCTCAATAGTAGTAGGGATAATTCAGTTGTGTAAATCCTTTGGTCTGTAGGAGATAGCCCATTTGGGAGATTCTTATACCTGGCCGACATTTAATAGGTGCTTAATAAATGTCCTTGGAGCGTATCAGAGGCTGGTGTCCTCTCAGTTCCACGAGATCATCTTGCTCTGAGAATGACCATTTACTCTGGTGGTCTGATGTATGTATATGCCTAGTAGAACATGTGTATTCTTTCCTCAGAGAGGAATGGAGATGAGCCCTGAGTCAAATGCCTCAAGATGCTGCCAAAATACCTGTGGAGAATTGCATAACTGTGTCCCACTAGGGTTTAGAATAGAATGAGTCAGACAGTTTTCAGAACAGTGCCTAGGAAAACAGGAAGAAGTTTAACTTAAGCAGAAATCCATGCATGTGACCTTGGATAAATCATTGAACTTCTTTGGGGGCAATGATTTTAAGGACAGATTTGATACTCCCTTTTTAAGTTCATGTGATCCTCTGTCTTTCACTTTCTGAGAGCCCTGAATTTTATGCTCTCCCACACTAAACCTGATTCTCATTATTTTCAAGAGAATGACGGTGTTTCAAAGTTGACAATTCCCTTGATGTTGTTTAAGATTAAGATTTGATGAGTTTATTTTAGAATGTAAATGTGGATATGCCCAATTTTCTTTCTGTCATCTTAGTTCAGGAAGGGAATTCATCAACATGTTGCATTGACTAACTGAGATCCTATTTAATTTGTTGACTATGTTCTTCCAGAAATGTAAAACAGAACTTTCCTTGTCAACATAAAATTTCAGTTATTTATGATGTGGCTAAGGAACGATAAGAAATCCCGGAAAACGGAATCTGTTATTACTTGGATAACACAAACTCAAGACCTTCTTTGGAAAATATGGGGAATGATAAAATGCTTTGATTTAGGGTTTGGCTGTGATGTCAAGGTCAACCAATGAGTGTAGAGAGAATCTTAGAAAAATAAAAAGATAACTAGAAGCAGATGTCTGGAAAATCTTTTTGAAAGTTACCAAGTAATGTTATATGGTTAGCAATCAACATTTCAGAGTTATATCTATTATCCATTTGGGTTATAATGAAAATCATTTAAAATGGTGTTCAAAACTTTGTTAGACCTCGGATCAGGTGTACTTTACCATCAAGTGTCATCTTTCCAAATTATTCTGCCAGATTTTATCAGACGCTTTTGAGCTGAAATTCTTGTTAGGTTATTCCTTAAGGAATTAGCTACCTTGGGACTCCTGTCTGTCACTGTCATCCCGTTGCTCATCGATTTGCTTGAGCGGGCACCAGTAACGTCTCCATTTTGAGACTTGTTGTTACTGTTTTTTTCAAATACACACAGATTGTTTGCCAGGCTCTGCTGAGCGGGCGAAATACTCTCAGTAGCTTGCCGGGCTCTCAGAGAGGGGTGGAGGAATCGAACCCGGGTCGGCCACGTGCAAGGCAAACACCTTGCCACTGTGCTATCGCTCCAGCCCACTTGGGATCCTTATTAATTAAAAAATGTTTATTTTAAATTAGTGTGGGGAAAATATGATGGGAAGGAAAAATGAAGTAAAGTTGAAATATTTTGACTTCTCGATAGGTCTGCATCTATATTCTCAGATGCAGATTTCTTTTTACCTTTAGTTTCTTATGGCAGGAAATAGAGCTTTGTCAAAGATACAGTTACTGAAAGTTGTCACTTGAAAAAGTTAAAGTGTCATAGAAGAAATTGATCACTAATAAATGATACTTCAGGAAAACACAAATCCTTTGCCCCCAATAAAAATAACTATAAATAGCAACAGCTTATCCTCAGATAGAAGGCAACTGAAAAAGTTAAGCAAAAATTGAGCTTTTGATCACAGCCAAAAGTCATGATATTGGTAAAAGAAAGATTGAGATTAGTGTTTTAAGTTCTTAAAGCTGTAGTATTGTATTTTCTAGTTTGTTTACTCCAAACAATTATCTTCTTTACTAATTAATTTTAAATGCTACATATCAGAATATAAAAAGTAGAAAAGCCATGAGTATTTTAAAGTCTTGTCTTAATTGAGCTGAATTCCTGCCTTAGTGATTCTTGTATGGACTTAGGCAGAACACTTATTTCTCTAACCCTAACTCTCTTCTATGAAGAGGATAGATAACAGTCTCTACATTAGGGAATTGTACTGAGGCCGTCATGGTGTCACACATGTAAATTGTTTATTTCAGGGTCTAAATGATAGAAAAATAATGTTAAGTGTTTTTATTTCTGGTGTTGATGGTGACAACGTCAAATATATGTACGTTGAGAAACTTTTTATTTCTTTACAGTTTTTTTCTCTACCTTGATTTTATATTCCTACCTCATTTAAAAATTGTTTTAAAAGTTATTTATTTTTAAAATTTATAATTAGTAAAATATTTTTATTTTGACACTGTTATTTACTGTTAATGATAGAATTTCATGCATGCAGAGTTCATCACCACACCCTCCTCTGCAATGCCCCTCCTTTATCCCACTGCCATCCCCTGTACCTCCATAAAGGTAAATGTAATTCTGTAGACATTAGTCTCTGTTGTCTTTGGCCATTTGTTATTCCCTTGCTCTGTTACTGTCCTTCTCTTTCTGGCTAACTTAACTCAGCATGACACCCTCAAGTTCCAGCTACATGATTGCAAATGGCATGATTTCATTTTTTCTTATAGCTGAATAGCATTCCATTCTGTCTATGCACCAAAGTGACTTTATTCAGCCATTTATTCTTGACCACATGTGTTTTTTCCAGACTTTGGCTGCTGTGAATATTGCTGCAGTGAACAGAGGAGCATAATTGTCTTTTTTGAATGGAGTTTTTGGGTCCTTGGGATAGATTCCAGAAGTGGAATAGTTGTGTCATATGGAAACTCAGTTCTTAGTTGTTTAAGAAGGGTCCGCATTATTTTCCAAAATGGTTGAACTGGTTGACATTCTCACTAACAGTGGATGAGTGTTCTTTTTACCTAACATCCAAGTCAGCACTGATTTTATTGTTGTTTTGTTTATGTTTTAGGGTCACACCTTCTGGTGTTACTTAAGGCACACTATTGACTCTGTGCTCAGGGATCATTTCTGGCAGGGCTGGAGGAATTGTATGGAGTTTCAGAGATTAAAAAGCAAAACAAAAGCAAGCAAAAAAAATAAAAACACACAAACAACTGGGTGAATTGGATGCAAGGCCAGCGTCCTAACTGCTATACTGTTCCCCAGTCCCTACACTGATTGATTTTGTTCTTTTTGATGTATCCCAGTCTCACTATTGTAAGATAGTATCTCATTGTTATTTTGACATACATTTCCTTTATGAAAAGTAATGCAAAGAATTTTTTCATATGCCTATAAGCCATCTCTGTTTTCTTTGAGAACATTTCTGCTCACCTCTTCTATCCGTTTTTTTATGTTTTTATGTTGACTTTTTTCTTAACTTTGAGAAAATTTTTTTGTCTTGGGTATTAACCCTTTGTAGGCAAGTATTCTCTCTTAGTCTATGTGGTGTCTTTTTTTAATCATGGTCTTCTTTTGTGGTACAGACACTTCTTAATTTGATGTGATCCCACTTGATGTTTGCTTCCACTGACTTGACTGATGGCTTTGAATCATTGAAGTTGCTTCTAGATGTTTCCTTCAATATAATTTATGGAATAAATTCTGATGTTGAAGTCTTTAATGCATTTTAAAGTGACTTATGTGCATGGTGTGAGATATACCCTCATTTAAAATTACACCTAAAAATAAATAAGTGCCTCAGAATCAGCTAAAAAAAGAAGAGAAATGCTTACATAAATAAAACTATATATCACTACTCAAAGAAATAAAAAATGGGAGACTTATCTTTCTTCAAGTTTAAGTTATACTTTAAAGCTGTAGTAATCAAAAAATGTGGTACTCACAAACCATAAGGTACATTGAAGACAAGGTCGGCAAAACCCTCCACGATATTGAAGATAAAGGTATCTTCGAAGGTGACACAGAACTAAGCAATCTAGTAAAAACAGAGATCAACAAATGGGACTACATTAAACTAAAAAGCTTTTGCACCGCAAAAGATACAGTGACCAGAACCCAAAGACTATCTACAGAATGGGAAAGGATATTTACACAATACCCATCAGATAAGGGGTTGATATCAATGGTATATAAAGCACTGGTTGAACTCTACAAGAAGAAAACATCCAACCCCATCAAAAAATGGGGCGAAGAAATGAACAGAAACTTTACCAAAGAAGAAATACGAATGGCCGAAAGGCACATGAAAAAGTGCTCTACATCACTAATCATCAGAGAGATGCAGATCAAAACAACCACACGATACCACCTCACACCACAGAGACTAGCGCACATCCAAAAGAACAAAAGCAACCGCTGTTGGAGAGGATGTGGCGAGAAAGGGACCCTTCTACACTGCTGGTGGGAATGCCGACTGGTTCAGCCCTTCTGGAAAACAATATGGACGATTCTCAAAAAATTAGAAATTGAGCTCCCATTTGACCCAGCAATACCACTGCTGGGAATATATCCCAGAGAGGCAAAAAAGTATAATCGAAATGGCATCTGCACATGTATGTTCATCGCAGCACTGTTTACAATAGCCAGAATCTGGAAAAAACCCGAATGCCCTAGAATGGATGACTGGTTGAGGAAACTTTGGTACATATATACAATGGAATACTATGCAGCTGTTAGAAAAAAGGAGGTCACAAATTTTTTATTTAAGTGGATCGGCATGAAAAGTTTCATGCTAAGTGAAATGAGTCAGAAAGAGAGAGACAGACATAGAAAGATTGCACTCATCTATGACATATAGAATAACAGAGTGGGAGACTAACACCCAAGAATTGTAGAAACAACTACCAGGAGGTTGACTCCATGGCTAGGAGGCTGGCCTCACATTCTGGGGAAAGGGCAACTCAGAGAAGGGATCACCAACTATAATGTAGTCGAAGGCCATGTGGGAGAAGGGAGTTGCGGGCTGAATGAGGGCTAGAGACTGAGCACAGTGGCCACTCAACACCTTTATTGCAAACCACAATAGCTAATTAGAGGGAGAGAACAGAAGGGAATGCCCTGCCACAGTGACAGGGTGGGGTGGGGGGGAGATGGGATTGGGGAGGATGGGAGGGATGCTGAGTTTACTGGTGGTGGAATATGGGCACTGGTGAAGGGATGGGTTCCCGAACTTTGTATGGGGGAAGCATAAGCACAGATGTGTATAAATCCGTAACTGTACCCTCATGGTGATTCATTAATTAAAAATAAATAAATTTATTTAAAAAAATGTGGTACTGTAATAACGACAGAATCTCAAAGCAATGTAATAGAATTGAGACCAGAGACATATTTTCTGATATAAGAATATATATCAGGTAAAAGAATATATCCCTTCAACAAAAAGAAAGGGTGTGAAGTGGATCTAAGAAATCTCTTCAACAAATAGTGTTGGGAAAGTGTCACACCTAAAAGAGCTGTGGATTAAATTAAATTATTTTAATATTTGTAGTTTATATTAGCTTGGTTACTATAGCATTGTTTTTGGTTTTGATGTACTTCATGTGTCCAAGACCCACCACCACTGTCCTTGTGTCCCTTTCAGTCTATCCCTTCATTTTTTTCCCACTGTTTCTCTCCACTGCTTGGTAATATCAGTTCTATAGTCCAAGGTAAAGGATTTGTTATCATTTGGCTATATTTTTATTTCTTCAGCCTATTAAAATATTTAGAATGGTATAGAAAATTGGAAACAAATACAATACTGTAATTTTTTTCATAAAAAATTCGCCTCACAGGTGAGATTGGAGTGAAATTTTAAGGTTTCTAACAATACTTAAAAGTATATTTGGGCTGGAGGGATCTCTCAGGATGGGAGATGTGTGCTGAAAGTAGATAAAGGACCAAACAATACAGCCTCTCAGTAACTATATTGCAAACCACAATGCCCCAAAGTAGAGAGAGTAAGAGAGAAATTGTCTGCCATAGAGGCAGGGGAAGAGGTGGGATGTTGTGCGGGGGTGCAGATACTGGGGACATTGGTGGTAGAAAATGTACACTGGTGGAGGGATGGGTGTTTGATCTTATATGATTGGAACTCAAACATGAAAGCTTTGTAACTATCTCATGGCGATTCAATTTTTTTAAAAAGTTATATTTGTATGCTTTATACAATATTGCAAAACATACTTAAGGTTATTTTACTTTATGTATATTTAATTGTAAAAAGTTATATTTACTCTTATTTTTTCAAAACTAAAGAATAAAATTGCGGCCAGGGCCGGGGCTCCGCTCCGGCCGGCCGGGTTTTCGGCCCGGGTGCCCATGTCTCTGCAGAGCCGGTGGATGTGCAACGAGCGGGAACCAGAGACAGCTTTAGGAATTGGGGTTCCAGCATCTGGCAGAATTTTCCCTGGACTTTATACAGAAATCCAAAAGTCGCGTCCGCGCGACTTAACATTTATAATTGCCAGCACTGTGAAACGGTTCCTTTTGAACAAGTCTGACTTGGGGGGAAAACTCCAAATAATAACAGTAAGTTTTTGTTGAAATATTGAATGTTTTTAATGTAGCAGCCAGCTCTCTGGACTGTGAACTAAGCAAAAGCCCCATGCTGGCCGACGCGGCGTGGCGTACACCATACTATGAGGCGCTGGAAGGAGGATGAGGGGGAAAAAGGAAAAAAAAAAAGGGAAAAGGAAAAAGGGAAAGAGAGAGAGAGAGAGAGAGAGAGAGAGAGAGAGAGAGAGAGAGAGAGTTATGTACTTGTAGCAGTGGGGCTACATATCTCTTCATTTCCAGCAATGAAAAACTAATTATCAAATGTAGTAGGTCTGTCTCTTCTTGCTTGGACACTCTAACAACTATAGTGAGTTTTGTGTTGAATTATGGAATGTAATCAAGGTAAAGAAAAAATGAAGTGAAATTCATTAGTTATACAGTAGGGGGTAGGGGGTGGGGGCGGGGGGTATACTGGGGGTTCTGGTGGTGGAATATGGGCACTGGTGAAGGGATGGGTGTTTGAATATTGTATAACTGACATATAAACCTGCGAACTTTGAAACTTTCCACATGGTGATTTAATAAAAAGTTTAAAAAAAAAGAATAAAATTGCTAAATTTACAATAGAAGACACCGGAATAATTTGGGGCTGGAGTGATAGCACAGTGGGTAGGGCGTTTGCCTTGCACGCGGCCGACCCGGGTTCAATTCCCAACATCCCATATGGTCCCCTGAGCACCGCCAGGAGTGATTCCTGAATGCATGAGCCAAAAGTAACCCCTGTGCATCGCCGGGTGTGACCCACAAAGCAAAAAAAAAAAAAAAAAAGACACCGGAATAAAATATAGCAAAGATGTGAATTAGCAAGTCTCTTTTAGTTAAAATTTATTTTAGTGGCCACACCCAGCATTGTTCATGCTTTACTTCTATCTCTGCACTTAGAGTCACTCTTGGAGGAGCTCAAGGGACTATATGTGGCACAGGGGATCAAACCTGGGTTGACTACATGCAAGGTAAGTTCTTAATTACTGTATTATCTCTCTGGCCTCCATTCAAATCTTAATGGAAAATATATGACTCGTTTAAAGTAGGATAATTTGAATAACTGCAAAAGTGGGATTACAGATGAATCTTAAGTGGCAATTAGTCCTAAAGTTTGGATAACAGGGAACATTAGAACCCAGAAAAGAGAATTTGAAGAGCAGGCTTCCCTGAGAAGTTCTTGAAAGTACCAGGACTTCTACTGAGGAACAAGGCCAGCCTAACTTATCCAAACTCATGGGGTTTGGATATGCTGAGGTAAAATATCCTGAATACATGTCTCTCTGTCCTCCCATAGCCTGATTACTCTTCAATTCCAGAAGAAATTGAGAGCTCATATATACAGTTTTACTTGCTTTTAAGAGCAGAAAGTTGATGGAAAATTGTTTTGACAGATTGTTCCTCTAGGTGAAAAGACTGTAACAGGAATAAGTGGTAGAAGCAACATTCTCCATGTATCTGGCATGTACATGTATCTCCATGCACCTGGCTGAAGGACCAGTCAGTAATGCACAACTTTCTTTAGTGAAATTTCTACTTCTGTAAAAATACTGAATGAAACAGGAAAAATATGGCTCGAGTCACAAGAGTCACAAGGTGCTGTAGTAGCATATTTATACAACTTGGCACTCATGGATTTTTGTAGATAAAGTTGTTGAAGTCTCAGAACAATTCTGTTAGGCTTTGGTCTCTTAGAGGTTATAATAGGAACCACAGGAAGATTGTAATAACTCTCCAGATCACAAGATCATAATGAAGTATTCCTGAGCAAATGGTGGTAGTGGTATTTATGTGCATGTGTGTGCATATGTGTGTGTGTGTGTGTCTGTGTGTATAAAGCAAACATAGATGCCTGAACTAGTCTCTTAAATATATTTTGAAATAAAATTAAAGCTTGGTTTGTTAAGTTTTTTGAATCTCTTTTGTGTTCATGGTGGATACATAGCAGTTCTTTATTGATGAATGAATGTGTAGCTGCTTGAAGACATTATGCATATAAGAATACTGTGGTGTGTTTAGTTACTGAGTATACTTGTACTTGAGATTACACATATATATTATGAAGAGCACAAGGTGTATTCAAATGGATTTTATCTTCAAGAATGTATTTGATGAGTTAGGAAAGAAGTGGCCGTGGAAGAGCAGTATAAGGAGCTCCTGGTGGCTGGAATGACTAGAGGCTATTGGGACAAGCCAGCTTGCAGAAGTCAATTGGAATAAGGTGGTTATAGGTAATTCCATTTCTCTTGATTCTTGGAGTCCTAGAGGCCTACTCACACAAAATAACAGGTTCAGACCTTTGGCATGCATGAATATCCCTAGCCTGAGGGAAGATCTTCTCATGTTCATTGTGTTAAAGGCTTAAGGTCAGACTTGGTAACAACGTGATTACCCCTAATGGGTCCTCTGTATGAGATGTCATCTGTGGACAGAGGAATAACTCAAGATCATTGTTGGCCTTTTTGAAATCCTTATTACTAGAATCCCTTTCAGACTGCTCTCAGTATATATCCTTTCCAACTCGGGCAGGTAGAACCCATGTGGTCATCTTTCTTATAACCTTAAGAATTTTGAAAAGAATAATGTTCCAAGTGATAGACTCATAGTGTACATGGTGGTACATCCCTTACCACCCTTCTATCGGGTCCATGGGAGGTTTACTCAAGAACCCCCCATTCTCAAGTTGTCTCTTAAGAATTCTTTACTTGATTTGCAACTGAAATATGACTTCAGTACTAGGAAAATATAGAGAGGAGTAAGAAACAAATCTGTTTCCCAAACCCTAAATGTCCTTAATGCAACTAATATGTATTTATTTATGACTTTGACCATGGTTCTGTAGTCTCAAAAGTGGCCATGGGCATAGGGCATAGTCATCTTTATGTGCTGGGAAATGCTGCCTGTATTTTCTTACTATCTTAAAGCTTAAGTTCCATAGGTCTCCTCAAATTTATTGCCATCAACCCCCAATTATATTATGGGTGAGCAAAGCCTCTATATGACACCAATTAAAAAAACAAGCCAAGCCATTGAATTCACCTGTGTGCCCTTGAATCTGTATCAGACTGAGGGTTACACTCTATCTCAATGAAGCATTGTCAGTGCTGTCTCACTAAAGACACTAAATGCCATCAGCCCTGAGAATGGGGTTCCAGAATTTCACTGAGAACTACCACCAGATGGAGGACATCAACAGTCTCTGACCATTAGGGACTTAATTTTGTGGCATCAACATAGTGTTTGAAACTAGGTAGATCAGAATTTAACCCTTTCCATTGATACTTACAAGCGGTAGGTTTGTAAACAAGTTTTCTAATTATTTAAACTTCACTTTAAAAAAATTGGAGATAATGTGTATTTTATAGGATTAAATATGTAATCTTATTGCATGGGGCAAGAACAAATAGACTCCATAGGAATTCCTAACCGTGATGATAATTTCTAAGATTCTTTTAGCATCTTCTTTTATGTGGCCAAATGGTGCTTGCCTTTATCACGGTGTACTTGAATTTCACAGGAATCTGTGGGAGTGCTAAGAGCAGTTCTGGTCATCATTACATAAAGGTAAATATTCAATGACCTTTCCCTAATATCATACCATCAAATAAAACCAGGACCAGTTGTTCTCAATATGTGATCCAGAAAACTTTCTCAAATCATATTTTATAAATATTATTATAAGGTCTAAACAGAAGAGATTTATGTGAGACACCGGAACAGCTAATCTACCTGCTACTCGCCAAGGGGAAGTTAGAGAATCTTCTGATAAAGAAATTTTTAGTGGATGTTGGGCTGGAGCAATAGTACAGCAGGAGGGTATTTGACTTGCACATGTTCAGGCCAAGTTGAATTCCCAGTATCACATATGATCCACTAAGCCCTGCCAGAGATGATCTTTGAGTACAGAGCCAGGAATAAGCCCTGAGCATTGCTGGGTATGGCCCCCAAAACAGCAAAACAAAAAAATCTAGTAAATGTTAATTATAAAAATAATAATCCAGTTGAGAGAATAATACTTCTGCTATCTCACTATAAATCTATTACTGTGATCATATTATTATTAGTTATAAGCTATGATTATATATTATGGCATTGTAAAATATTATGGAGCCTTTAGAAGTTCTAAGGTAGATCTGTTCATATATATTGATCACTGTCACTGTCACTGTTGCTCATCGATTTGCTCGAGCAGCCACCAGTAACATCTCCATTGTGAGACTTGTTGTTACTGTTTTGGCACATCGGATACACCATGGGTAGCTTGCCAGGCTTTGCAGGATACTCTTGGTAGCTTGCCGTGCTCTCCTAGAAGGACGGAGGAATCAAACCCGGGTCAGCCATGTGCAAGGCAAATGCTCTATCCGCTGTGCTATTGCTTAGGCCCCTCAACCAATATATATTCTGGCTCAGGCTCGGGCCCAGGGATGTTCTTATGGAGGAATGTATAGCCGTTTTGATACCCTTGGGGGGGGGGGGGGTTAGGGACACATCCTGCAGTGCTCAGAGCAAACATGTGAAATGCTCTTAAAATTTTATGAGTGAGATCACAGATAATTCCTGGCTCTGTGCTCAGGAGCAACTCCTGAGGATGGTCTACAAGTGGTACTCAAGATAGAGCCGGGCTCAACCACCTGTGCAGCAAGCACCTGACCCCTGTACTCTCTGACCCTAGATAAAATTCTCTCAAGAGCCAAAGTGGCAGGAAAAAAGAACATGAATCAGTGTGCAAGAGTGAAGCTATCCAGGGCTCGCTTGTTGCTCAGGAAGGCATTTTACCTGACAGCAATCTTGGAGGAGAGTATGGAGTGTTCACCAGGAGAAAAGGGATTCTGATAACTCCTCGACCATTTATTTCCATCTTCCTTTCCCTTTGCTAATGTTTGAAAGCAAAGGTCAAAGTAGGTGGCCCCATAGAAAAGGAGGGGCCTGAGCAATAGCACAGCGGATAGAGCATTTGCCTTGCACATGGCTGACCCGGGTTTGATTCCTCCGTCCTTCTAGGAGAGCACGGCAAGCTACCGAGAAGTATCCTGCACTCACGGCAAAGCCTGGCAAGCTACCCATGGTGTATCCGATGTGCCAAAACAGTAACAAGTCTCACAATGGAGATGTTACTGTGCTATAAAATTTTATTAAATATAATTGGTTTTTGAAAAATGGATGTCATGTATGCACATGTAATATATAAATTCAATATGAAATATATAGCATTGATGATTAAGTTATGGATTGTTACTAAAATATATAGCATTGACTATTAAATTATGGACTTTTACTGAGAGTGATTTTGGAATTATGAATAAGTAATTTGCAATTTTGATGCATTTCTCCACTTTTTATTAGCATAATGAATATGTATTCTTTCAAAATAGCAATTCACTAAAAATTGGGGGAAAGAGAAAAACAGAACTAGTACATCTCTTTAGATATTTGCTGAATAAGAACTTAGTGAGTTCCATGATAATTTCCTTAAAAATTATTAATATTAAACCTAATATTTGAGTTCTGCTTTGTAATACTTAAGTATTTTATGTGCATTATCTATTTGAGAGTTCTCAAAATTTCTGTGTTGAACAGAGAAGAGTAGTCCTCTTTTTCTTTTTTTTTAAATTTTTTAATAAAACACCATGAGATGCAATTACAGACTTACACACTTTCATAATTACGTGATCTTCTTTACATGTTATTTATAAGTGGTACAAGGACAAAGTTCTCATTATTAAATTTTTATAAAAGATTATTTGAGTGTAGTTGTTGTGCTGGCTTTCTTATTCCTTGATAATTTTATGGGATTATTCACCCACATGTTACATCCTTTGGCCCACACGTTAAGTCAATCTATTTCCTTCACTCTGTTAATCCCTGTTTAATCATTTTTATCCTGTGTCACAGATGATGCCTATGAGTATCAAAACAAAGATGATGAGAGAATAAATGTGTTAACAAATCCCATTTCTTATGACCCATTTTCCTTGAACTCTGTTCGGATTTTTTTTCTTCTACCCACCCATAACTCTGCAGCAGGAACCCCAAGAATTAGGTTTGCTTGCATTGTCTTTCATCAATGAAAAAGTTTGGAAAGTTCTCTCCACCTCTCCCACAATCCATGTCTATTAGCCAGCACATATAGTTCACTTACATATTCGTGATGTTTCATTTCAAGCACATTCATGGACTCAGGTTTTTGTTTGCAAAGCTAAACCAAAGATATCAAGTTCATTGAGACACATAGCTAAATAATTTTCCTTTAAGGATGAGTTTATAGGTTTTTCTGATCTTATGGAATCATTAACCCAATAGTCAGCCCAATCCTTTTTACTTCCTCAGTACAAAAAATAAAGATGAATGGTTTACTGAGCAAGAGAAAATAAAAGGGTTGTACAAACATCTGATTTGTTTTAAAAGTCTAAGATAAATCTAAAATCATTTAATAGCTTCTTTTTAGGTGGATGACAAAAGCAAGAAAAGCTAAGATTCACTAAGACTAGAAAGTCACTTCCTCAGAAAAGCAAATTAAAATTTTGGCTTAGTAAGTGAATCTTATCTACTTATCAATAATAAGCTATGCTACAGCTTATTATTGATAAGTAGAAAAATGAAACTTTTATTTAAGGGTAATGTTTTGGTTACAAAAACACTCCAGCATGACTATGAAACAATAAACCAATAAAAATTAGTAAATACAGATAAATAAATAAATCATGAAACAAATAGCAATTAACAAACAATGATAGGGTGGAGGTAGAACTATTTATTGATTGGAAGGTGAAGGAAAAAAATCTAATGGGAAATAAATGATTTCTACTGTCACTTCATTTTCTAAAAAGTGGACACAGCTCCTTCCTCCCCTGCCAGCTCAGGATACTGTTCTTACCAGGGATAAGGTAGCTAGAAGAACCATAGAATATTGGTGGAGGGAAGTTGACATGGTTGTAGATATGGTGTCAGGACATTTTCTGCATGAAACACTACCATTAACAGTATTATACATGTCACAGTTTCTCAACAAATATTGGAAAAATAACAAAGACAGAAACAAATTCCTACATATAAAAATAAGATAAAGATGGTGTAAGACGCCTAAAAGAATGGTCCATCCAAAGCCATGCAATATGTTTGTATGATATGTTAACTAATTTTGCGATGTAACACTCAAGTGGAATGCTTAATTCTGTTAAAGAAGGGCAATTTTCTTCATTACGATTCTCTCTACTTATCTCCACTTCAGTTCCAACCTTCACACAGCTCATTAAGACAAAGTCTCCTTTATGATGACAACTGCGTGGTTACAGAGAGTGAAAGAGTAATAGGAAGCTGCTGGGCCTGTGACTTTGTGTACTGGCCTCTGCTCAAAATGGGCTTCCTGGATTATAGAAGGCAGGATGTCAAGGGCAGGACACTGTGGGTAGGGGAGATAGGGAGTTGGACAAGGAGATGAGCTAGCAAAACATAAGGACTTTGGTCAGGGTCTTGGACCTTGGTACTGTTGACTTGAGGTGATTATTTAGACCAAAGCCATAGTCCACACAAATATAAATATGTGATCCAAACTATAATCAATAAATTTCTAAAACATGAGTTTGCTAAGGTGGTGGAGTGAGGAGAGGTTGGGAACCTTGTGTTGTTAGACAAGGGATGCTCACATTGGTGGTAGGTTTGGAGTTGGAAATTAAATGACCTAAACACTGTTATCAATAGCTTTGTAAATTGTGGTGCCTAAGTTAGTATATATAAAATGGTCTCACATGACAGCAGGAAGTATTCAATTCATGAACAAAGGAAGCCTTTATGACTGTACAAAATCACCAGGACACTTGAATATTGGCAGTATAGAACTCCTTTCTTAAACATTTCAAGCAGTGAACTTTCTGGAATTGTTTGGGTACAGTCCTGCCTTGGGGCAGGGAATAATCCCAGATGACTTCAGGTATCTCTTCTAGGAAGTTGTTTAATAGATTATCTTCTTTTTCCTTTAACATACTGTGTTCAAAGGCTTTTTATTAGATAGAAACAATGATGAAAGGAACCAAGACAATAAAATAAGCAAACAAACAAGAAAAACCAACTAAACATATATTTGGAATTTCTTCTGATAGTCTTTTCTTGAGCAAACTAATTACATGAGGTTTACCAGATGTAGGGTTTACTCTATGGGAAATAAGAAAGAATTTGTAAATTAAGTTAATTATCCTATCTTTATGTGATTTCCCCCAATATGGTTATATATTATGGACAGAATGTTGCAGTTAATTGTCAGAATTTGTTAGAAACTGCATTCAGAATTGTTTTGCTTAATAAAATCCAAATTCCTTGAGGAAAAGAAACCAGCTGTTACTCATTTGCAACAAGATTGGGGTTAAATATTTAAGATGGCTGTATTGAGTTAGTGTGAATGAGGTAACCAGTTCTCTTAGGAACTATATTATGTTATCCAAACACGATTATAAGGAGAAAAAGAATGTTTAAAGTACATTATAAATGTGAAATTTAGGAAAGGATTTGACTACATTAGTTTTTTCTTAGAGGCTTGCCTGGTTTTATCAAAAATTCTACTGGATAAAATTTTTATTCTATTGATCATTTTGATCAATAATTAGATGTGATGTAATTCAAGTTTAAAATATAAATTTTTATTATGAATAATAATACTTTTGATGCTTGTATAGTATCCTAAGTGATTGCAATACTTTTATTCTATTCAGATGAAATGAGTGTCTGAAACTTTTATTCTGTTTTTATTGTTTTTGCTTTTGGTCCTTTTAACTGGTGATCAGGATAGCTGGTTATTTGGGTCAGAGATGTTTAATTCCAAGGCCTGAGGATGTGGTGTTACTTAGGCCCCATGCTTCTGAGGGATTACCTGGGTCATCCCATTGGTGTTTGGGGATCCTGTAGTGGTAGGGACTGAACCACTGCATATAAAATATGTACGTTAACCCCTGCACTACCTTGTTCTCCCCTGGAACTCTTTTAGTGTGAATTATCCACACATTGCTCAAGGGTGCTTCCTTGGACTTAGTCTGGATGGCTCTATATAATCGTAGGAGTCAGTAGCTTTTCTAGAAACTCTTCTAGAAGAATGCCAAAGTCTGGTACTGGAAAGATAGTACGGAAGATATGGGTTTGCCTCCTAAGTGGCCAACCTGAGTTCTATCCCTGGCTTCTCATATGGTCCCCTGAGGACTGCCCGAAATAATTCCTGAGTCCAGAACAAGGAGTTACTCCTGAGCATTGCTGTGTATGCCTCCCCTACCCTACACCTCCCCCCCCCCCCGACACACACACATACTGCCTAATTAAAAGAATGTCAAAGTATTGAGGAAAGTCTTAGAATCCTGCATCACAGAGTGAGTGAGTAAACTTATTCTATATTATTCTTGGGATATATGAATGGATGATCAACCTGGACCAAATGATTCACTTTGTTCTTGTGACTTCATGTTATACGCTCAGAGCTGGCAGAGAAAAGAGAACATTTGATCTCTACATACTGACCAGGAACTTTAGTTAGCCAGAGCTGTGTTAATAGAAAGATTTTACTTTTTTCTGCCACAGGGAGTCAAGTACTGACAAAAATTAGAAAGCAGTTGGCATAGTGACGATAATATATAATAAATTATCTGCTTTTACATTTTTTCTAGTGTCTTTGCTTGGACTTCAGTATTTTGATATTATGTTTAGATAATATTATGCTCATTAAAATAATAAATAGAAAATATATTGACTAGTAGCATTCTTGGCAAAAATTGTTAAAAGTTTATTTGTAAGTTGTCTATAACTCAAAGCACTGGAGAGTTAGATTAGCTATGTTAGAAATATCACACAGAAAAGATACTCAAATAGTTATATTCATTCATTTCTATAATCTTACTCAGTTTTAAAAAATAGTGAAAATGAACATGTTGTCATGTGGTCAGTTCAGTAAATGTAAGAATGTTTATGAGCCATGTTTTCTTTAACACTTAAAATGTGAATAACTAATTCTGTAAGGACAAAAATATATGTTTTCTCCCAGTTTCTGTATATGTGAAAGCTACAGGATTCCATCTCAACCCAATGACCCCTCTGGTTTCTTTTCTAAGAATGGTATGGGTGAAAGCACCTTTGATTCCATCCAACCATGCCTTCTTGAACTGCCTCTTCACCTGGAACCAGTTCTTTTCTATTCATGTAATCATAGCCGTGCTGGAAAATCACAGGGACTCACTATGGACTCATTCTAACACACATGGTTGCTCCCTTTTAAAATGTGGGACCCACCCCCATTGCTGCTGCTTCTTGTGATTGAGTCCTGCTCCTCTGTCCCATCTACCCCAATAACTGGGCCCTTGAATTTAAGATAGGCATTCCATGCTGGACTGTCTTTGAGGCCTATCTCCCCATCACTACTTCTTTGTGCTATTTCCTGCTATTTTTCACCCTGCCTCTCTTGGTAGCTAGTTCTTAGGAATTATGCCCCTAGGAGTGGGCATTGACCCCATTGAATGGCACATCTTTGCCTGCAGGATAAATAGTTTTTCAGGGTACTATGAATCACATGGCCACCTGGTAGCTGTCTGCCCCACACTTTACAGGGCACATGTTTATACCTCCTATAATGAAACCACAGTCTCAGGTGTATCCCTGGCTGCCCCCAGGAGCAAGGTGCTACTAGTAACTCATTGTTTTCTCTGTCTACCTAGCCCACAGAAGAAATCTCACAAAGCTGTGATCATAGTAAGAAATCAGAGAGCCCTAACTTACAACCAGAAGAAAGGCAGGGCTACTGACATATAAATTCCACCAGTAATCTACACCCACAACTCAAAAGCAGCAAACAAGAAAAATAAAGATGTTGATTGGTTAGATTCACCAAGAAAGGAAATAAAGAAAACTCATCTGAATTCCCTTAGCTTCCTCAGAAAATGCTTACAAAGATTTATGCTTAGAAAGTAACAAATGAAATGGGGAAAGTCACATAAAAACCCACCAAACTTAATGAATAAAGAGAAGGGCCCAGAGAGCTCAACCAGTACCAGCCAGAACCCAGGGATACATTAACGCATTGTTGTATGTGTTGGAGTTAGGGTGCTTAGAAGTAAATGGCAAAATAATGCTGTAAGGAACCCCGCAGTAATGGTAGAGGCAAATAAGTAAGCAAAGTGACAAGGTAGGGTGAGAAACTAGCTAGAATGCTCTGGGTTCAAGGTTGGTACCCAGATCTGACCTAGTCTTAAATCATGCATTATTCTACCAGAAAGTGAGAGTGAGCATTTCAGGCAGGCAGACTAAACACACATGCAGGACACTGGAGTGGGTATTGAGAAGCATTCAGAGTGCAGTTGTCAACTCTTCCATGTTCCTGAAACCAATGGTGCATCTGAGAAAATGAAGCACTATGCAATCATAGATAGATATAGTCATAATATCAGGGCCTATATCAGACTCATGGGTTGGGCCTTTTTGGTAGGGTTTGGATTTTATGATGTTTCTAAGGAAAATCACAATGACACAGATGTTTCTGGGTTAACTTTATAGCAATTATATTGAACATACCTATTGTAATGAACAGGTGAGAGGGCTGCAGCTCTGCTGATAAATGAATAAATAGAAGTGCCTAAACACCTAGTATTAAATTACCATGAAATATAAGGGCAAATAAGATTCTGGATAAAAAAGATCAGAATGTCTTCCTCTCTGTACTGAGACTGCATATATATGTTTTGACCTTGATTATCCTACTAGGGATCAAAGACAAACGTAGTTTTGTATGCCATTGACAAAAAAATATGTCTTCCTTTCTTTGTAACTATGGAGAAAATCAAATCATCTTTATACACTCACAGAGTGGGGATAACTCATAGAAACCCACCTAGTGTGGGAAGTTGAGAGTCAAGCCCTTGTTCTAACATGATTTGGAGGAGATTACAAGAGTCAGCATGGCTTGTGCCTACCTAGTTGGCAGGACCATGATCAAATGGCCTTTCACACGTTCTGCTTTGCTTGTTGGCAAGTTCTAAAATGCCCTGGATGAATCAGCTAACTTTTCATATATCTTTCAGCTTGGGTTGGGCAATTCTTTTGAAAGGTCTGACTCTTTCGTATGTCTGTTTGATAATGTCTTAGATGAAGGTTGGGGACTTCCCTGCTCAGTGAGAATTAAGTATTTGTGATAGATTGAATCACCAGAGAAGAAAATCATCTAGACAATAGTGTTGTTTGAAGTAATCTCCAATTAATGATAGAAAGGCCGACATTGACCCCTTACCCTCCTGTTCAGCTTTGTTTTCTGAAAAGTTATTTAATTAAATTATAGTTAACGCAGTTTTCCAAAATACCTTATCCACTGTTATTGACTGACCTTAATTGCTGAGACGATCACTAAATTTGTTAACAACAATCATAGACTTGGGAAGGATGACTCCCTTTGCTTACTCTGATAATAGTAAGGACAAATTTTTCAATGAAAAAATTTAATGTTATCTGAGTATTTTAATTTTTTAAATTTGTCTCCTTTGATGCTAGCAAATTATTTTATAAGTAGTGAAAACATACACCATTGATTGAATTTTTAAATACAAATTAGACTCTGTCCTGGGCCCATTATTTCATTGTAAACCTAGGATTTTAGGTTAATTTCTAGTTTGTTGGCTCAGATAGTGTTCACGTTACCTTAGATACTTCAAGTTTTTCTGCATGGGTAATGAGGTTAAAACTCTTTAATAATGAAATATTTTTATTATATACCTTTTGTCTCTGTTCACATGTACATGACAACAGTAACTGTACAAAGAAATAATGAGTAAAACTACAAGTGCCTGGGCAGAAATCAAGTCAGTGGCACCAGACTAGATTGGCAGTCATAATTTTCAACACATGCTTATAGCATAAAATAGCTCGTTTCACATAGTCATCTTGATGAAGAATGAATGAATTATTTTATTAAAATCTTAATCTTTGAGTACATTTTATTTTATTTTAATGTGTGGCAAATTGGGAAGTAGCACATAAGTTATTTTGCATATTGATGGATGGTGTTTGTCTAAAACAAAGCATGTGTGCATTTATTTGAATTTTCACTAAGCTAGACTTGTTTTCAATGGAGCATTATTTTTACCGAAAGAATGGCAAATTACATTTTTCAAACATGGATATTTGGCAGACATTTTCTAAGAATTAACAAAGCTTGTCTCTTAAAGTAAAACATCTGCAGATTGACTGCAGTGGTATTTAAACTTTCAAGAAAATTAGTTTTTTAAAATTTATATTTGCACCAGGAACTTAATTTAACTTTTCCGTGTTAAATTTTTTATAATGTTAGTGTTGATATTAATGAATGTGATATTTTTATATGGTATAATGAAATATATCAAAATGTGGAAGACATACAAATCAGTGAATGGACATTTTCCAAATGACCAATGCATGATGTTATTTAGTAATAGTAAGAATAAAAACTTCATTCAAAGTGCAAAACAGACAAACAAATTTTAGTATTATAGAATATGAAAGATTACTTGGTACGGTTTCATATTCCATATTATAATTGATATTTAAGAAATTGCTACATGTCAAATTGTGGTGATGTCATGATTATTTGAAGACAGTTTTGGAACAGTGCTCTTTTCCAGCTACATATCTGTACAAGGCAGGATTCCATATGTGTTTCAACTTTAATAGCATATTACAACAACTTAAGTATTAAATTAAGGTGATATGAGAATTCAGCTATCTTCTGTTGAAATTTCGTTTTTTGAAAATATAGCATTTGATAGTTGACTATTGTTATGAAAAATCAGTCTACTTGTTTAAATGTTAAGTTCATGGTCACAACCCACATAAACAAAACTCTTTGAGGTACTTTATTTTTGAGAGTATAATGGGCCCTAAAGAGTGGGGGGAAGAAGGTGGGGAATGTTGAGAATGGCTTGGTTTTTAAATTTTAATTTATTTTATATATATATATGTATATATTATATATATATATGGATACATGGGCTGGAGCAATAGTGCAGAGGGTAGGGCATTCGCCTTGCATGCGGCCGATCTGGGTTTGATTCCTCCGCCTCTCTCGGAGAGCCCAGCAAGCTACTGAGATTATCTCACCCACACCACACGGCAGAGCCTGGCAAGCTACCAGTGGTGTATTCGATATCCCAAAAACAATAACAACAAGTCTCATAATGGAGACGTTACTGGTGCCCACTCGAGCAAATCAATAAGTAATGGGATGATAGTAATTGACAGTAATTGACAGACTCACATGGCTGTGCTCGAGGCTTACTGTGCTTAGGAATCACCTTTAGTTATGTTCTAAGTCCATATGTGATGCTAAAGGTTGAACTGGGGTGACAAACTCCTTAGCTGTTATGCTATCTCTCTTGTCCTATTTTAAGAACTGGTTCGAACCCTATCACAGCTATTATAATTTTAGTAAAAATAACTTGTGTTGAGCTGAAATCAGAGGTTCTCAATTGATCATGTTATATATATAACCATTTTTTCCCCCAGCTGGTTACATGACATCTGTTTACAGGAATGTGAATAATAATCACTTGAGGGACAATTGTTGGAAGTAGGGCATAAAAATATCTGATCATCAAGATTATGCTTATTTGAAACAGACATTTAAGACATTTTAAGTGTTTTTTAAAAAATCTTAACCTCGCTTCATTTTATAACAAATGACTAATACTTTGTTTTGGAAATATATGGAGTTGCTAACTTGATGTTACAAGTTTCAGTGACAGAATACGTCTATCATTCTGTCTTTCCGATAAAAATTTTTCACTGCTCAGATAAAATAGATTCTTTCTAGTACCTAGAAGAAAACCTATCTAAACTACTCAGCATGCATTCAAGGACCTTTACAATCAGTCCACAACCTTTATCAGCTTTGTTTGCTGCTTTTCTTTTCTCTCTCACCTTCCTCCCTTGATTACTCTGCACAACAATCATGCTAAATTTTCACCAAACACTGAGGTCTTTCTTTCACAGATCTTGGTCCTTTTGAATTCTCTGTTTTCTCTATTGAAATGCTATATTTATTGCTTAGTTCCATTCCACAAATTCTCACTGATCTCTCCAGTTAAGGGTAAACTGAGAAGGCATTTGCATTTGGTCATTCATTCATTCATTCATTCATTCATTCAATAAATAGGGGATTCTAGTCAAATGTTTCCTACTTGATATGTCCTGTAAATAATCACACAGGTAAGGGTGAGATCAGGATGCTAGAACAGTGTAAGAGAAGATTTGTCCTCATTTGGGAGTTGAGGTATGTTCCCATAAGCAAATAATAGTAGGTCCCATGACCTGAACGCTAAATAATAATGGGGATAAGTTAAGAGGGAAGAAAGTACACTCCATAAGCAGAGGTGGTGTGGTGAAAAAGAGAAGCCTGGCTATTGAAGGAAAATCAACACCTTCAATAAAAAATGAGGCAGGGAAAACGCAGAACAAATAATGTAGAGAGGGAGAAGAACCACCACCTCACCCCCGCCCCCAAACAAAAACAAAAACAAAAAAGCAGACAAACCAGAACTTGTTCTGTTTTTACTTTAACCTAGAATATATATGAAGCCATTCAAAAATGGAGAGATGATGGAGTAATAGTCTCGCATTTTGAAATGATCACCCTAACTGCTTTAGGGGAATGGACTCACAAGATGACAGAACTAATATCTGTGATTCTGGGCCTTGTTATCTTGAATTTGTGAATTGGGTTTTGAAATTACTTCATTCCAAAATTCACATCTTTGAATTTTGAGCAAGTAGAGAAAAATGAATGAAGAGCTGATTTTACTGTAGCAGTACTCGGTTCTGGTTTTCAGGAGGAACCAGCTACAGTCCAAACTACAGTGATGTAGTGCCAGAGATCACATTCTAACCATAGAATTCATTTAATTTAAACTTGGTTATGAATTTTGTTTCCTAACTTTAGCCTGTTCGTTTTCAGAATCTTCTTTTACCTTGATAGTTTTTTGATTATGAATAAATTAATGATAATGATAGCCAATGTCTCCTAAAGTTTAACTCATATTAGAGTTAGGAAGTGCTTGGATTAGTAGGCACATATTCACATAACTACCTTAGTATTTTCTCTTTCTTTGTCGGTGGTTTATTTTTTTTTGGAGGGGGAATACCCAGCAGTATCAGGAGTTACTACTGCCACTGCACTCAGAAATTACTCCCGGCAGTGCATATGGGATGCAGGGGATTGAAGTTGGGTCAGCCACGTGCAAGGCAAAAACTCCCCTGTACTATTGCTCTGGTCCCAGGGTCTGTTCTTTGGATTCCCTCATTTATTTTTCTTTTTAAATTTTCTTTTTAAAAATTTTTTTTGGTATAGAATCACCATGAGATACAGTTACAAAGATATTCATGATCAACAATTTGTTTACTATACATAGTCACTGGAATCTTTATCTGAGAGGCTACATATAGTTGTTAAGTGCTTAGGGACCGTTCTGATTTTGCTTTTGTTTTTTGTCTTTACCCAGTGCTGCAGTGTGAGAGCTGGATGTGAGGATCGGCTTTTGTAGTAGTTCATATAGCAACTCAAGATTCATAATCACCAATTCTATGTAGAGCCTGTGGAACAGACTGTGTATTTCTTCACACCACTGCTGAAAATTTGAAGTTCGAACTAGCGTTGCCTCCCTGTATTCATAGTTTTTCTTACTACTTGGAGAGTCTTCCAGTGAAAACTCTCCCAGAGCTGTGTGCTAGGCAGGGCCATGCACTTCTGAGGGGCTGCTAGCATAATCCTCTGGTCTCCTGTGTTTTGTTGCATTTTGGACATGGTGTTAATGAGAGAGTAGCTTCATAACTGTCTTGGCCCCACCTCTTATTAGTAGACATAAACTCATTATTTTAATCCTTACAAGTGAAGCATCTGCTCTAACCTTCAAATGAGAGTCTAAACCATAGTGAGCTTCAGTACTTGTTATATGGGTCTTAAGCTAGTAACTGGTAATAATAAGATATAAACAATAGAACCTACTCCAGAGAGTATCCTCATACTAAGGAAATTATCTGTCACTTGTCGCCAATAACCTTGACTGGTAGGATTGGTTCTATCTGGTATTCTTCTCCCTGGGAGTTCTAGATGTGTTGTTGATAGAGTTGGTATGGGCTGGTGTGCATGCAGTAGAAGTCAGAGCAGTCAGTTTTACAGCAGAAATTTCTCTTCCAACATTAACCCCTGCCCAGTTCCTACAGGCACATAAATCACTCTTGGTCTTGAGGGATGAGTGAGAATTTGTTGAATGGGGGAAGGAAACCCAGAGATTCAGGACAGGAAGTAGGGAATCAAAAAGGACTGGGATCTGTGAAAGAAGGGTGTGTTTGGAGAAAGTGTAGCGTGACTTTTGTGCAGAGTGAGTGATGGGAGGATAAGGCATTCCGTTGCCTCTGTTCAGTTGTTGTCTCTTGCAGGATCCCCAGCACCACATTCTTTGATGAATGCTTTTTCTTTTCCATGGCAGTGTTAACCCAGCCTTGCAGGTGCCAAAGCAGGAATGAAAGCTCCTATTGTACCAACATCTGTGTAAGAGATTCAGGTTGAGGTTTTTGTGGGGACAGGGGAATGCTGAAAGGTGGCCTGACAGCACAAGAGAGCAGAGTGAAACTCGGTAGTTTCGATTTGCCCAGAGTGGGAGCTGGGGAACCTATTTTTTCAGAGCAGCTGCAGCAAGTAGGAAACCCTGGAGTGCCTACATTCCCTCGAGCAAATTCTGTACATACAACACTAGTGAAACAGCAAACCCTTAAGGTGATGTGCCCAAGACGTGCTTGCCCTTCTCTAGAGACTTCTTGGTGTGCCTGAAGCCTGTTACTAGTTGCTTAGGAAGGAGATAAGTCTGAGTTTGCTAAATCCCTATTTCAGAAGCATCTGAGAGTTGAAGGGCTGGGAAGCAGCCTCCCACGTTTCCTTGGGGATGTCTGGCTTCCCAAGATAGGAGTATGGGACGGCCTCTTTGAAGCTGCATCATCAGAGAATCAATGTGGAAAGATGCAAACTTTCCTTAGCTTTTTGAGTAACTAATTTGTGACCTGAAATCCAAACTGGTTTAGAAAGCCACATTGTTTTTTTCTTGCCTAAAATCTCTGTGGTGTTTACAGGGTCCCCTTACTTTAATTCAGAGACAAAAGGTGGTGCTGAGTTGTCCTGCAACTTTGCTTCTAAGACAAAGACAAGGTCTGAGAGAACAGAAAGATTTTAGGACCCTCTTCTCTTTTACCACCACTCTGATGGCTGTTCCCTCAGGAGGTGCAGGCCTCACTATTTTCATGTCTGTGGTGCTCTCTGCTGGCAGCTGCTGTTTTGTTTTTGATTTGTTTGTTTTTGGTTGTTCACTGGAACAGGCTACCTCTGCAATCCAGCTCAGACTACTCACCCAGATTACAAGTGTACTGGAAAACAAATTAGAGGGGATTTGGGGATTTGTCAGCTTCTAAGTGTTTCAATTCTCCCACCCACTGAAGTTCCTCTCTTGCCTGTTTTCTAGTCAATTAACCTTCCTAAAAAAGAGCCAATCATAATTAAAATGAGCCATTTCTCATGTCCACCTTGTCTTCTCTTGGGCTGGAGTTATAGCACAGCAGGTAAGGCGTTTGCCTTACACGAGGACGACCCGAGTTCGATTCCTCTGCCCCTCTCAGAGAGCCTGGCAAGCTACCGAGAGTATCTCACCCGCACAGCAGAGCCTGGCAAGCTATCCATGGCATATTTTTATATGCCAAAAACAGTAACAAATCTCACAATGGAGACGTTACTGGTGCCTGCTCGAGCAAGTTGATGAGCAACGGGATGACAATGACAGTGACAGTGACCTTCTCTTTTCTTAGTGCCCTACTCCCTGGGGTTATAATGCTCTCTCATCTTCGGAGAAGCTACAACTAATTGAACTCTTTGTGTACAGGCAAGAGGTCTTGCAGACCAATCAGTCTTAAGTTGTTTACGTCCCCACTGTCCACCTCCTTTACCTTTTATCAGTAGGGCATAGAGAGATAGTAGAGTAGGTAGGACACTTGTCTTGCATGATCTCTGGTACTCCGTATATTGTTCCCCCAAGCTCTGCCACGCATGATCTCTGATCATGGAGCCGGGAGTAAGCCCTGCAGACTACTGGGTGTGGCGCCAAAGCAAAAAAACAATTTTTTTTAACCAACAAACATGGTGGTCCTAAAATATATATATATCAACTATGGGTTAAACATTGGAAATTTGTCATTCAAAAGCAGTCTTTGGTCATTCCACCTTCCAATAAGATATCTGTCAGACCCTTTCAATACAGAAATTGTTAGTGCTACCACAGCCCAGCCCGGATCAGAGGTCTGAACTCATTTATGAAAATCTGAATATATATCATCATTTGTTTTTCATTAACTGACTTTATTAATAAAATAATTTCAGCCTCCTATTGCCCTTTAAAGAGTTGTTACATTTTAGTTTCTTTACTATAAAGAGAAATGATAGAATAGTGTTAAAACTCATAGTTGATTCTCTTTAAAGAAAGAAGGTGACATTGGAAAGTCTCAAGAATTGTATTTATAAACCTGTATTTATAATTAAAAGTTTAATATCTCAATTTGATAAAGCCAAGGTGCTAAATAAAATTAGCTGAGAGAGAAAGAGAAAGGGTAGGAGGGGAGAGAGAAGGGGGATTGTGTAAGTTCATATTTCGCATATAAATAAAATGCCCAGAAGTATACACAAGACTAATTGTAGTACATACTTGCTAGCACCTGCTTTATGACAGGTACTAAGAAGTATCAATGTATCACTGTCACTGTCATCCCATTGCTCATCGATTTGCTCAAGCAGGCACCAGTAACGTCTCCATTGTGAAAATTGTTGCTACTGTTTTTGACATATCGAATATGCTACAGGGAGCTTGCCAGGCTCTGCTGTGCGGGTGAGATACTTTCGGTAGCTTGCTGGGCTCTCCGAGAGGGACGGAGGAATCGAATCTGTGTGGGCCACAAGCAAGGCAAATGCCCTACCTGCTGTGCTATCAGTCCAGCCCTAAGTACTAAGAACTAGTATTAAGTACTAAGGAGCCCTAAGTACTAAGAAGTAGTTGACTTTATACACAAATACATATTCTGATGCTTAATTCCTTGGAAAATAGGTATCAGAAATTGAAATCAATCAAGTGCTAAAAGAAGGTTCTGTAAAGACAATATCCTTTGGTGGAGCCAAGTGGCCTGGCACAGGTTATCCTCTTGCTGTCCCTATGGTTCAGTATCACCAGACTCCAAAGCCTTCCAAGACTTGTTTTTCTCGCAGTCTGCTTGAATACCCTACAGGAACTGCAATAGCTACTTGAGACTTTCCCTACTCTTATTCTAACTCACATGACATCTTAATCAGTAAGCCTTAGACGGTTTATGAAAAACATCCTTAACTGAAGCTCTTTGTCCAGCTGCACTTGATCTGGTTGAACTCAGTTATGTAACAGATCGAAGTCAAGCATAATGAGGACATACTGGGGGTCTGCTAATTCTGATGACACTTAAGATTTCAAAATTGTCCTTTGTTTTAGTTTTGATAAAGGAGGAAAAGGCAATTCCAAGGTTTCAATGGTATAAAACATATCTTGTAAAGGTAAGCTTCTGGAAGGCAAGCATTTATGTCTCTTTTTGTTATTGTGAGACTGCCAGTATTTGCAGCAGTGCTTAGGACACCATGCTAAATGATTCTTCATTGAATGAATAAGTTTACTATAAGGTAAATAATGAGGTATTCAGTCTGAGGCAAATAATATTAAATTCACTTAACAGAGAATATAAGGTGAAAAACATTCAATTAACAGTGGAAAAAATTGAGACCTATGGAAGTTGCTTGACTTACATCAATCCATCAAATCATAGTACACACCGGAGTCTGTGTGACTCTGAATTCTACTTTCTTATAATGTCAGCAGACAAACTTACAACCTCTGCTTTAGTCTCAGACCTACAAAAATAGTACATCTGCTATGGACCAGAGCAATAGCACAGCCAGTAGTGCGTTTGCCTTACACTCAACTGACCCGAGTTCGATTCCTCTGTCCCTCTCAGAGAGCCCAGCAAGCTACTGAGAGTATCCAGCTCGCATGGCAGAGCCTGGAAAACTACCCATGGCGTATTCAATATGCCAAAAACAGTAACAACTGTCACAATAGAGACGTTACCAGTGCCCGCTCAAGCAAATCGATGAACAATGGGATGATAGTGCTACAGTGCTATATCTGCTATGATGTTGCACTGGATATAGAACTTATCCTTTCACAGAATTGAGAAATTCTGTTACAATTCCTATGTTCTATAGTACTTTAGTTCTATAGTCTAGCTTTCCTATTTTTCCATATATATCCTCATTCCATGCAGAGTGAAATACAATTGTAATGAAAGAGGGACACCTGTTGATCAAGCAAAAAAAGAAGTGCTTCTATCAATACTGCTGACTAAACATTTACGGGAGGGGAAATCTAGACCTCATGAAGGTAAGGATTACTGTTTATGTTAATCACTGATTACCAATAAGCTATAATATCACCAGGATTCAAGAACTATTGATTTAATGATTGATTGAATGAATGAATGGAGGCAATGGGTAAGAAAGCTCAAAGAAGAAGAAGCAGAAGAAACAGAAGAAGCAAAAGAAGCAGAAGAAGCAGAAGAAGCAGAAGCAGAAGCAGAAGAAGAAGAAGAAGAAGAAGAAGAAGAAGAAGAAGAAGAAGATGTAAGAGTAGAAGAAGATGTAATAGTAGAAAAAGAAGAACAAGAACAAGAAGTAGAAAGAAGTAGAAAGAAGAAGAAGAAGAAGAAGAAGAAGAAGAAGAAGAAGAAGAAGAAGGAGAAGGAGAAGAAGAAGAATAAAGAAGAAGAATTATATTATATTGTATTTATATTATATTATATTGGTGAACATAATAGAAAATCTCATAAGAACAACTAATAAGAAGGAACAAGAAATCTCCTTATGTTATTCAGATGAACAAGTTGAATGATATCACCCATTCTTATTTGAGTATATTAGCAACCAGTAGCATATTGCTCAATTTTCTAAATATTTGTCTGAGTGTACTTAGTTGTATTGCTTCTGTGTCCAAAGCTTGTTTCAGTAATACTGCATGACTATTCTCCCTGAGGACTGCTCCTTGGACCAGGATTTCTAGTTCTTGAACTCTGTTCCATAGAGGTTAACTGTAATCCTAGTACAACAAACAAGGGAAAGGGAAATTCAAATGTAAAGTGCATAGGCTGGAGGGTATGAATTCATGAAACATAGTCAACTGAACATAGAGTGGAAGGTCAATAGGATAGAACTTTCTTCCATTTTCATGTCCTAGCCTCTGGTTGACCACAATTTTATCACATAGCATTGGGCTGCTTTTTGCAGTTGTGATAACTGAACAGTTTTCTCTTGCTACCAAGTTACAGAGCAGAGAACTTAAGATAATCATTTCCAGGGGAAGTGGAGAGGTGGTAGCCTCCAGGCCTGCAGGTGGTGCTGTGGATTTTGCTCCTTGCTCTGATCTGTACTTCAGATGACTACAGCCAGCATCTTTTATCTCTTCACAAGAAAGAACTATTCTTAATGGGAAAGGAAGGGAAGAACACACTAAATGATGGTCCAGAGCAGCAGATCTCATTCCTTCATTCATTCATTAGTGTTTATCAATGACAAGGACTAGTTTTATGTTTTCTTAAATGAACATAGACCTTCCTACTAAGACAGAGATAACTGATGAATCATAAAGTATGACAAGATCTTAACAGTACCCAGGCAATGCTTTATTCTTATTAGACTGCTATGAATAAAGGATGAGCAAGATGATATTTTATTTGACGACAAGTACCACAATTCGCTTGCAATAGATACCAAGCTCACGTCTTTTATCTTGATACTCACAATTATTTGTTAAGAGCTCAGGTGTTTTGCTGAGAAAAATCTTGCCTGCTGACAACTACTTTGCTCAGAAAATATGCCCTGTGCTCCCGTTTCAAATATTGCATCAGTAAAAGAGAAAGAAAACATCTCATCGAAAATTCCCTTGTGTTTTCCACTCCATCAATACTATGATTAATTTTTTTCATGAAGAATGGGGTGTCACCAAAATTTGAAAATGTTTTTCAAGTGTTTTTCAAATACAAGGGATAATTTTTCTTAGATTTTTAATCTTGAATAACTCAAGCTAACTTCCAAGTATGGTTTTATATAACAATGAGATTACCTTTAATTATTTTCCATTAGGTTCTCCAATTTTTTTTTCAGGTTGAGATAGCAATTTAAAAATAGATTTACGGGGGCTGGAGTGATAGCACAGCGGGTAGGGCATTTGCTTTGCTGACCTGGGTTCAATTCCCAGCATCCCATATGGTCCTCCAAGCATGGCCAGGGGTAATTCCTGAGTGCAGAGCCAGGAGTGAACCCTGAGCATCGCCAAGTGTGACCCAAAATGCAAAAACAAAAAAAAAATAGATTTAATAGCTAGAATTTTTTTTCAATTTAACAGAATTTTCAATAGGTTAGGTTATTAAGAAAAAAAACTTTAAAGTTGTGTTAAGGACCTATAAACCAGGATCTCATATCCAGAACATTATAGGAGTGAAGTAATGTGATTAATTTAATTTTTAGGAATTTTCATTATATCCTATTATTCTTAAACTCATTCCTAATGCCTGGAGGTAATTGATAAAATTGTCTGCTGTAAGCTTCTTTCAGAAGTTTCTCTAGACTGTGAACTAAGCTACGGCCCTATGCCGCCCTGGGAGGGGAAAGGTTTTACTCTCTTGGCTTGTCCTTTCCCCGGCGATGTCATGGTGACTGCCATCTTATCAGGATCAAAACAACAATGAGATATCATCTCACACCACAGAGACTGGCCCACATCCATAAGAACAAAAGCAACGAGTGTTGGCACGAATGTGGGGAGAAAGGGACTCTCCTTCACTGCTGGTGGGAATGCCGAATGGTTCAGCCCTTTTGGAAAACAGTATGGACACTTCTCAAAAAATTTGAAATTGAGCTCCCATTTGACCCAGCAATACTACTCCTGGGAATATACCCTGAAGAGGCAAAAAGGTAGAATAGAAATGACATCTGCATTTGTATGTTCATTGCAGCACTGTTTACAATGGCCAAAATCTGGAAAAAAAACAGAGTTCCCCAAAACAGATGAAAGGTTAAAGAAACTTTGGCACATTTACACAATGGAATACTATGCAGCTGTTAGAAAACATGAAGTCATGAAGTGTGTATATAAGTAGATCAACATGAAAAGTATATGTTGAGTGACATGAGTCAGAAAGAGAGAGACAGACAGAGAAAGATCGCACTCATCTGTGGAATATAAAGTAGCAGAATAGGAGACAAACACCTAAGAGTAGTAGAGATAAGAACCAGGAGGTCTGCCCCACAGCTTGGAAACTGGCTTCACATGCTGGGGGAAAAGGCAGCTGAGATAGAGAAGGGAACACCTACTAGAAAATGTTGGGAAGACCCACTCGGGTTGAAAGCTGCGTGCCGAAAGGAGACTATAGACCGAACATGATGGCCACTCAATACCTCTATTACAAACTACAACATCCAACAGGCAAGAGAACAAAAGGGAATGCCCTGCTGCAGAGGCAGGGTGGGGTGTTTGGGGTTGGGGTAGGGGTGGTGGGAGGGATACTGGGAACATTGGTGGGAAAGAATGGGCACTGGTGGAGGGATGTACGAAATGCAAACATAAAAGTTAATAAGTTTGTAACTGTACCTCACGGTGATTCACTAATAAAATTTTTTAAAAAAAGAATCGATGGGGTTTTTCAAACGTGGTGCTCATCTGTTGTAAAATTAATCCACTGTTATATGCAAAAAGTTAATGTCTCCTGACAGTGTTGAAATTTCTCTGTGAACATTTAAGCTCATACAATTGTTCCAAGGTAATGTTGATATTCTAGGTGCAGCCAGAAGAAATCAATTTGATCCCAAGGCTCATGAATCTTATGTCTTTTGTCAGTATCCATAAAATAATATCTGACTAAACTTGTAGATTGTAAATAAATTCTAGAGCTTTTTACAAAAACAACAATTTAGAATTCAGAAACAAAAAATCTTAATTTTTAATTAAAAAATCTTAATTTCATATGAAGAAGCAAAAATTTGCTCCTTCCCTTTTTGCTGCTGTCCTTAACACTTCTCTTTCCCACTCTTTTCCATTTTTTGTGTGTCTTTCATCTCTGTTTGGGTTTTAATTAATTTTTCTATAGATTCATGAGCATTGTGAACATGGATATTTTTTTTAATTTAAACAAATAAATAGGCTTACGAAAAAAATTGTCTGCTGTATGTTATCATGAAATTGTTACAACTTTATGATTTATATTTCAGTTATTAGTAGCATATGGATAGTAGTATCATTGTATCACTGTCATCCCATTGCTCATCTATTTGCTTGAGCGGGCACCAGTAAAGTCTCCATTGTGAGACTTGTTGTTACTGTTTTTAGCATATCGAATACACACAGGTTGCTTGCCAGGCTCTGCTGAGTGGGCAAAATACTCTCAGTAGCTTGCTGGGCTCAGGGCAGAGGAATCCAATCCAGGTCGGCGATAGCACAGCAGGTAGGGCATTTACCTTGCACGCAGCCAACCCAGGTTCGATTCTCAGCATCCCATAGTGTTCCCCTAAGCACCACCAGGAGTAATTCCTGGATGTAGAGCCAGGAATAACCCCTATGCATCGCCGGGTGTGACCCAAAAAGAAAAAAATAACATTAGAAACAACTACACACAGGTTCAGTCCTTGTGTAACCACACACAAAATGGATAGTAGTAGAAAATGAAAATCCTCTAAGTGTTTTCCTACAATAATATAAGATAATATAGTCAGAGAATTGTAAATAGTTCATTCTATTTAAATATTAAATTTAAATTAATGATAATATTTAATTAAACCTTTTGATTAAATTTAAATTTTGATATTTAATTTGATATTTAATAAATAGGCTGGAGTGATAGCATAGCGGGTAGGGCATTTGCCTTGCAAGCGGCTGACCTGGGTTCGATTGATTCCTCCGCCCCTCTTGGAGAGCCCGGTAAGATAACCAGAGTATCTTGCCTGCACGGTAGAGCTTGACAAGCTACCCGTTGGTGTATTCAATATGCCAAAAACAGTAACAACATGTCTCACAATGGAGACGTTATTGGTGCCTGCTCGAGCAAATCGATGAGCAATGGGATGACAGTAATACAGTGAATTAAACATAAATTATATTAATATTAAATTTAAACATTTAAAAGTATCCTCCCCAGATTCTGATGATCAATAGAGTTCATTCAGCTCAATGAAAATGCATATACAAAACATTACTTAATATGCCATGTTTCTTGTTTATAGGAACTGATTAATTTTGCTCCAAGTGACTTGAAAATTATAAAAAGGGAAAGAGAAATGTACATTGTTTTATCAGCCTGTTGATCTCCATAAACACATGAATTAGGAACATTTTTATTTTGATTTGTTTTGCTTTGCCTTTTCTATTGTTGGAAACAGAGTGAGAAAGAAATAAACCCTATTTCTGAGTTTCGAGGTTTCAAGTAATTCCAAATTAAAATTAATTTCATTCTATTTTATCCAAATTCTTATTATAAAACAAGTGATAGGTCTGTTGATGAGTAAAGAAAGAACAAAAGAAGGTAAATTAAACAAATATTAAAAAAGCATTCTCAAGATTACTCAGAGAAGCTTCCCTTTCCGGTTCTTCTTGCTCGTTTTCCTTCTTATATGGCACTTAAAATAGAAAAACGATGGCCTAGTCCAGGAACAAGTCCAGTGAGTTCTCTGAAGAAGACGTCTTATTAATCCAGTGGAACATTTCAAACACCATCCCATTGAACTGAAAATTATATCTTTCTGTAAGTTCTGCTATTGCAATTCACATAGTGGTCACTATTTTTATTCTTGGAGAAAATGTTTTCTTAATTTTCTGTTTGGCTAAAAATTACATTATTAAAGGAACAGGACAGTCAGGAAAATGTGGTCAAAGATAACAACATGTAATTAACTAACATACTACAAATGACTACAGAATTGTTGGAAAACCACTCAGCTCTGATTTGAAAATAACAGAATAACATTGAACTTTTCTCTACCTTCCTGAAATCACCCCAGACAAAGAGGAGACAAGAAGACAAACATTATCTCCATCTTTCATTAAACGAACACATTTAAACTCAGAACCACAAATAAGAGTAAAGCCTGCTTTAAATTGTAATAGACAATGGGGAGATATGGAATTGGTTTGTAAATGAGGCTTCTAGCCCATAGCAGAGCACATTTTTGCTTCCAGGGGCTTGAACTGAGGAGAAAAACAACAGGTGCTCATTTGCCACAGGGGAAATGGAGTGTATGAATTGGTAGCAAGGACCGTCACTAGATATTTGTTGGTGTAAATAGAGACTTTATATAGCTCATTATTATTGATTGAGTCTTCTGTGCTACCATCTTTACACACTGAGTGTGGTGGGGTTCTGCATTGCTTTTCCTTTGTGACATTTGCAGTTGGAGTTGTTTCCTGTCAGTTTTGACTGGCAAGATGACTACAGTTAACATGTCTTTGTTTCCTCATGGTGAGTTATGGGGAGGTGAAGAAATGCGCAGACGTGTAGCATCTATGTCCTTCACAGGCAAGGATAACCCCAACCTGGTGGGGGAGGGGAGGCCAAGATGGCGATCCTGAGTACCAAGCTGGCCTCCAAAGCCCAGCTGCATCCAAGGATAGCTCCTTACCTAGTGTATTGTCTCTCTGGTCTTTTAAACACCCAAAACTATGTGAATGTATGAGGTTACTTCTCCTCAGGTGACCTTGTAGAACCACTGTGTTTTTCAGTCTTTCAGAATAGCACTGTAGCACTGTCATCCAGTTGTTCATCGATTTGCCCAGCAGGTGAGCAGGCAGGCACTGGTAACATCTCCATTGTTGTCACTGTTTTTGGCATATCAAATACTCTACAGGTAGCTTGCCAGGCTCCGCTGTGCGGGTGGGATACTCTCGGTAGCTTGCCAAGCTCTCTGAGAAGGATGGAGGAATTGAACCCCGGTCGACCATGTGCAAGGCAAACGCCCTACTTGCTCTGCTATCGCTCCAGTCTTTCAGGATACAGAAGAAAAATAGTAAGTGTAGAAGTGTAGAACTGCTGTTAAGTGGGAGGTCTTATTAAGACTTCTTTCCAAAACTTGTTATTTCAAATGGTAATATATTGATGTGAAATTGATTTAAAATACTGACCCTTTGGGTGAGGACCCAAGAGATAGTACAACAAATAAAGCATTTGCCTTGCATGCAGCCAACCCAGGTTACCATGTATGGTCACCTGAGTGTCAGCAGTAAGCCTTAAGCATATCTGGATATACCTCATGGCTCACCAAAAAAAGTCACCATCTCTCTCTGTCTCTCTCTGTCTCTCTCTCTCTCTCTCACATACACACACACACATGTGTGCACACACAGCCACACACAATCACCATTGGTCAATTGGAAAGGATAAAACTGAGGAAGAATAAAGTCCTTTCCTAAAATTGCATAACTAATCTCTTCATATGGACACTTCTTTTTAAAAATTATTTTTTGTTTTTGTTTTGTGTTGTGTGAATATTCTTTCGGTTGGAGGCACAGAGATAGAACCATGAGAGGAATAATTAATTGATCTGGAGAACTATTCTGCTTGCTCTGGCAAGAATAGCATAGAGGAGTGTCACTTGGACTTTTTTATTTACTATCCTACATATACATTTCTAATGCACTGAGTACAGAGAAATCATTAATGGGGAAAAGGAGTTTACAGGATAGACAATAAAACATCAAGGGATATTTTGTCCTGTCAAGTCTGTAATCCCATTGGTCAACAACCTAGGGATCCTGGCACCAAAGGCTACTAGCCCATACCTGGGGTGATAAGGGGGTGTGAGAGAATGTCTGCATTCCAAAGCTGTGTTAGGGATCTGTGAGAAGGAAAGATTATTTTGTTATACTAGGAGTTAACAGCCAAAGGAAGAGATGTTAACCCTTTCCAAACCAGTCCCGACACTCGAGTAATCACCCATTTTTCATGGGGCCTGTAGTCCTGCCCGTGTACAGGTCTGTCTCCACGGGCTCATCCTAACAGCCCAGTTGGGCACCAACAGTTTTGTGGTCACACCTGGTTGTGCTTAAGGCTTACTCTTGGATTTGTTCTCAGCGATAATTCCTAGCAGGGCTGGGGTGGGGGCGGTCATAGGGAGTGTCTGGTTGGCTGCATAAAAGGCAAGCATTCTACATGCGGTACTATATCTCTAGCCCTAAAAATTATTTTTGACAGCTGGATCTGGAGACAGAGTACAGTGGGTAAGGTGCTTCCCTTGTTACAATCCAGATTCAATCCCACGCATCCATTATGGTCCCTGAGAACCACCAGGAGTGACCCTTGAGTACAGAGCCAGCAGTAAGTCCTGAGCACAGTCAAAAACCAAAAAGAGTGCCCATATCCCACCACCAAAAAAAAAATTAAATTAAAAATAAATAAATAAATAAATAAATAAATAAATAAATAAATAAAAACCAAAAAGAAAAACTTAATTTCAAAATCTTGCAGTCTCAGGAATAAAACTCAAACTTCACACATGCAAGGCATGTACTCTGTCACTGAGCCACTTCCCTGGTCCTTCCTTAGGTGCATGTGTGTAAGGAGAGTGGAGACACAAGGGTGTAAAAAATATAAAGGTGCTCGCAGAAGGGGGTGATGATGTATGTGTTGTGTTGTTCGAGGGCTCTTGGAGCGGAGCGCGCTCTCTCTCCCTCTCTCTCTCTCTCTCTCTCTCTCTCTCTCTCTCTCTCTCTCTCTTTCTCCCTCTGCCCCCTGCTCACGTTCAGTGCTCTCAAGCCGCTGTGTATGGACCGGATCGGGATGACTCCTCCTTTGTGGTCACTTGTGTGTGTGCCACTGTGCTCTCTTCTGTCTGTCTGTCTGTCTGTCTCTCTCTCTCTCTCTGTTTGTCTCTATAGTCTCTCCTCTGGTCTCTTCTGACTTCTCTCTGTCTCTGATTCTGTGTCTTCTCTGCTGCTTCTGTGTCTTCCCTCTTGCTTCTGTGTCTTCTCCCTCTGTGTCTTCTCTCTTCTGTCTTGCCTGTATCTCTTCTCCCTCGCTTCTGTGTCTTCTCTGCTGTTTCTTCTCCTGTGTCTTGTCCTGTCTCCTCTGTACTGCTTCTATGTCTTTTCCTCTCTCCTTCTCTGTCTATTTCTGTGTCTTCTGTGCTGCTTCTATGTCTTCTCTCTGTCTTTCTCTACAGTCTTAGTTTATATAGCAATCATATAGGGTGGTGACACAAAGGTGGGTTGAACATTAACAAATCAACAAAGAAGGGTAAGACCATTCCTGCAGGAGATTAACAAAATCTCATCTAAGGAGATTACTCCAGATTACTAGGAGATTCACTCAAGGTTATGATCCAAACATGGGTGTATCACTTTCTTCCTTCCTCAGCTAGTATTCTGCTTAACTAGTTGTAGTAAATCTACTTCAAATATTCTAGCAATGTCATTCTGTATGAGCACAGTAAGAGATATCAGACTTAGAGTTTCGTTCTTCCTGAGGATATCTCACTATATATTCCAGACCACAGTCCTCAAGCCAGGTTAGTCTTCTTAACCCCAGCAGGGTCCTAGTTTCCTTGTTACTTTTGGATCATGATAGCATTTGTCTATGACCATGCTCTCAACTTATAGTTGAGTATCATGGAACTTTGGCCTGGCTCATTTCGATGCCAGAGTAGCTCACAGCTTGCACTGGGTCCATTCTGTCCCTCGTCGGGACCCTGCTTTTGGGGTGCAAGGAACTAAGGGCAACTGAGTCGAGAAAGCAGATGCCCTAGAGTAAATATTATTGGAGCCAATCAGCTCCCAAGTTACTAAGTATAATATTAACTGTCTTCCAGTGTCCATACAGAAAGGACATTGCTTTAAGGTAAACTAAGTTCCCTGAGGCAAGGCTGGAAGGACAAACCCCATGTTATTCTACACAAAGGTACACTGCATTTTCTGCTCAGTTTTGCCATGAAGTTGAACCTACTTTAAAAGTTAAAATCTATTTATAAACCTAGTCATTTCTTTAAAATAATTGAAAAATATTTCAGGGCATGCAGTTAACTGAATAAGAAATTCCGTTTCTGTGAAATAACTTATGTACATATAAACATAAACCATCTCGAATGATAGACTCCAATATTTTACTATTAAGATGAGACATCTGGGAAATGAGTAAGAAATCTTTCAAATTATTGCATATTTTTCTAATTTGTTGGGTTTATACAATACTTATATATCTTGCTATTATTATAAGCATCCAGATATCTAAAAAATGAAGTAACATATGCTCAATGTAAATAAACCACGGGGAAATAGAAAGAATTATGAATAAAAGTCAATGGAATTCACTATTGTTCACCTCTTCCATCCTTAAATAATCACTTAAATACCCTGGAATATTTCCTCCCAACAATTTGTCTAATATGTCTATCTGTCTGTGTCTATTTTATCTCTTTGATACATATGTATATGCACATGGATACTTTGAGGGCATAATGCATATGCACTTTTTTATGTCTTTTCACTTGAAATAATATTGTGAATATATACTCAATAATTTATTCTGCACAAATATTTTAACAGTGTACTATTTTGTCTCATCAATGTGTTTTTATTTACTTAATAATAAAATAAGCACCAAGGGAGTTTGTTTTGTTTGCTTGTCATTATGACTAATCATTTCTTAGGTATAAGTGATGAGTAGAGAATACTAAGATGAAGAATTTCAATTTCTTGATGTGGAGGCATCCCAATCAGTATTTAGGAAGGCCCAGAACTTACTTTTGGTTATTCTTGGCCAGCTGGGCCTTGGTTTCAGTATGAGGGCCTGAGGGTGTGATACTGGTCCGACTCTGTAATGCTTGGGCTGCTTTGGCCGTCTTGGTGTTCAGGGCCTCCAGGGCTGCACCTGATGATTCTTGGGGGTCATGAAGTGCCTGGACTAAAACTGGAATCATATACATGCCCTTAATCTTGTACTATCTCCCCAGCCCCGAGTTTAAACATTTTAAGATTCCTGTCAAATGATCTTCCAGAAAAGTATCAACCTATGTTTACATGAGGGTTACATAAGAATATCTATCTCAACAACCTTCAACATTTTTTGGTTTTGTTTTTGGACCCCACTCGAACAGTGCTCAGGGCTTTTTGCCTATCTCTGTGCTCAGGGACCAAATGTAGTGCCAGGGATTGAACCAGGTTTGGCTGCATGCAAGGGAAGCTTTTTAAAACCTGTAATCTCTCCAGCCTCCCATTTCAGTATACCTTTAACAATATCTTAAACATGTCTAAAGAGTCTTACTATCTATGGAGGTCATGGATATAAAAGAAAATGAAGGATTTATCTTGGTGCTTTGTCTTAGATCAGAAGCAGATTCAAGAAGCATATATGCTATGGTTTTTAACTTTATTCAGATTTCTTGGAACATTTTTAGTTACCTATGACATGTTTAGGTGGTCTAAGTGTTAATGACAATATTCCTGGCTTACCAAGCCCTGCCATGTGGGCGAGATACTCTCAGTAGCTTGCTGGGCTAGTTAAATAACATTGAAGCAATCATCAACTAGAAATAATTCTATCATAGTTATGAATGAAGAGGGATAACATTAGTTATTATGACATAGAATTAATGGGGTCAAAGATGATCCATTTTGAAAAACTCGGTGTAAAAAGTTAGCTCTGAGGTTGTAAAGTGCTTGCCACAGAGACAGACTGGAGCTGGGGGGTGGCAGAAGGGACACTGGGATTATTGGTGATAGTAAACATACACTGGTGGAGGGATGGGTGTTGGAATATTGTATGACTGAAACCCAATCATGAACAGCTTTGTAACTGTGTATCTCACAGTGACTCAATTAAAGAAAAAGAGTTGTTTCATTTATTAAGTATATTAATGATCACTTCACAGTGAAGTAAAGATTAGCGAATAATCTGCTTTAGAGAAACAAAGGTGTCCTTCCGGACTATGCAATAAACAGGTACAATGTTTAGAAAGCCCACAAAAATTTTGTGTTAGATAATATCCTATTTTGACACCAAAAAATTAGAATAAATATACCACAGAAATTCTCAGATACAATAATACCATTGGGTATCTTCCTGGTTATTTCCATAAGAATTTTTTAAAAATTATTCTATACAATTGCAAGCTGTTCCTGATTGAGCTTCAGCCATACAATTATTTCAACACCAATCCCTTCAGCAGTGTCCCCTCCATTAGTATCCTTCCATTTGCCTGAAAGCTACCTGTCTGCCTCAATAAGAGATGCATTTTTTTAAGTAAGTTTTTGCACTGTGGTGTACAGTACCGTTGCTGTTAGGGTTTTATACATAACACTTTACTACCTCCTCCACCTGGTTGAACACTTCCCTCCACCATAGTCATTGTCCCATCCCAGTCCTGTCTCCCAGCCACCTTCCCACAAGTGGCTTGTTTCCTACTAAAGACCAGTTCTTATGTTCTTTGTTTCCATTGTTTTGGGGCATTTGTTATTCCACCATTGTGTTTCTTTATATCCCACATATGAGAGAGATCATTCTATGCCTGTCTCTTTCTCTTTCTAAATTCACACAGCAGAATACTCTTCAGGTCCCCCCATGTAGTAGCAAATTGTAAGATTTTTATCTTTTATTATGGTTGACTAATATTTCATTGTGTATATGTGCCATAGTATTTTTATGCAATGATCTATTCTTGGGCATTTGGTCAGCTATTGTGGATAGTAACTGCAAGGAACATAAGGGTGCAAGTGTCATTTTCCATTTAGTTTGGGGGCCCTTGGGGTATATTCCAAGAAGTGGAGTTGTTTGATCAGTTCCTAGGTTGTGTTTTCTTTAAAAAGAATGTCTATATGGTTTTCCATAAAGGGTGTACTAGTCAACATTCCCATCATTTCCTGTCAGCAGTATGAATGAGAGTCCCTTTCTGTCTGCATACCAACACTTGGTGTTGTTCTTTTCAATGTCTGTGGGGCTCTGCAGTGTGAGATTATATCTAATTGTTTTGATTTGAATCTCCTTGATGATTAGTGATGCAGAGCATTTTTTTCCACCTGCCATATGGCAATTTGTATTTATTCTTTGAGGAAGTTTCTGTTCATCTCCCAATTTTTAATGGGATTGAATTTTTTTCTTGTAATATCTACCAGTGCCTTATATATTATTGATATTAACCCTTTGTAAGATGAATGATTGGCAAATAATCTATTCCATTCCATGAGCTTTTTTTGTATTCTGGTCATCATTTCCTTTGAGACACAGAAGCTTCTTAAATTTAATGTAGTCCCATTTGTTTGTCTTCGATTCTACCTGCTTGGCCAATGGTGTTTCATCCTTGAAGAAGCCTTTGGCTTCGATGACATTGAGTTTCTGGCTTTCTTCCAGAGTCCAATCTCTGCCACACTCATGCACAACCTTCATGGGTTGACCCCGAGCCCCCCACGCATGAGACTGAATCCACTGAAAAACTTAAATATGCAGGACTTGTGACTGAAATCTCCAGGGTCATCCAGCAGCAGGATGGACTCCTCCTCCCATCTCCCTGTACTTCTGGTTTCCTGGAAGTCACATCCAGGAACTGTCTCTGGGTAACATTTAAGTGCATTAACGCCTATGATCCAGAGACTCACAAATGAATCTTGGAAGAGAGCAACACACTGCAGAGATACTCAGAACCTCAAAATCACCATCCAGTTAAAAAATTTAACTCCAGTTCTAGCACCCTATGTAAAGTTTTAGAATTCCAGGAGCATGCTGCTGTGTGACATCTCATAACTTATGCCACTGATATACCATATTTGGTGGGGTGTAAGGTAGAAGACAATCAATCTTGATAAAAAATATATGACTACAATGCTACAGTGCTACAGTACATATATATATATGTTAATACACAAGGCTCAAAACTCTAACAGCATGTTAGTGGTCTCTAATATAGGGGCTTAATGGCTCCAAGACGAGATACAACAATTTTCACACACTTTCCTCTAAGGAAGACTTTTTGAATCATTTTTAGTCAGTTATTCATAATAAGCCATACAAAATAAATTATTTAGCATCTGCCTTTGAAGCAAGCTTGGGTGGTGGTGGGAAAATTTGAAATAATGGTAGCGGGAAGGTGTAATGGTGGTGGGATTGGTGTTGAAATATTGAATGTAATCAATCACTATGAACAACTTTATGAAAATAAAATTTAAAAAATTAAAAGAAATGAAAGCTTAGTTTGAAATCTAAAAATTATAAAAAAGAAAAGAGTTCTGGTTTTCTTTTTTTCTCTATGTATTTTACCATGAGAATGTTGTAATTCACATATGGTTACAAGCTATCAAAGCTTTTTCAGCAAAAGCTTGACCACAATGTCACTGCTAAATTCAGTCTTGTTTCATGGCTGAACTTGAGGAGTTTATATAGAGTTTGTCTGCATAGTTTTATCCCCCATTTGAAATGTACTTTTACATATATAAGAGCTGACATAAGAGTTCATATGTGCATAATTTTTATGACTTTAATTTTGCACGTGGATTTGTGGTGTGTGAAGCTGGGGGGAATTGTTTTATTTATGGGAAATGAAGAATGTGTTACTTATATCAAATGCCTAGAAAAACTCAATATGCATTATATCTATATGATTAGGAAATGTACTTTGCCAGTTTATAATGCATTGCAGACAAATACTGAAATTCATTTACCATCTGCCCTCCTTTTTGTTTTTTAAACCAAATGACCCGTGCTAAATTATTTTCTTTTGCTTATTTAAAACTATCATTTAGGAATGTTCACTTGCTTCCTCTTTAGAAAAACACTTCAGCAAACAATTTTGTAGGCACTTTTAGTTTGGAAAGTAAATATAGTTGAAGAGTATTGCTATAGTAGATTTTTTTTGTAAACAGATGCTTTGGTATAGCAAAATAGATCTCATCCAGAGTGATCCTTTGGGCTGATTCAGGGGATAAATGATTGTGTTGTAGAAACCTTGTGTTTCTTTTTCACCATTGCTATGTAGATAGCTGTTCATCATTATTTGACAGTGCATACAAAGACACTTTCAGTTCTCTTGGTTTCTTGGAAACATGCTTGGGTCAGAGAACCACCGGACTCACTAAGTCTGGGCTTCAAAAGAGGACCTCTGAACTTATTTCTGTCTTCCGTTTTTAATATGCTAAGCCTAAAAGACACATTGAATGAAGTTTATACTCAATCTGCTGGTAACCTGAGTTTATAAAATAGATGATTAAAGAGTTTAGGGAAATTCTTGCTACATATAACCTAGTGATCTTGGACACCTCAGATCCCTGAGAAGTTAAAATTTCACATATCCTCCTTCCTTTCTTTTGATTCTAAGTGATCCCTATTTCTGTCCACCCCTATTGCCTGAAGTCACCCATCAGAGAATTATGTTGGGCTCCTTGCCCACTTTAAAATCTAAATATTATTGCCAGCACTTACCTTCTTTATGAGAATATGAAGTGATGTGATGGCAAACAACATATTCATGTGATTGATTTTTTAAAATCAGCTCAACTATGTCATTTGAGCTCATGAAAATGGCATGTTGGTAAATGATAAACAACTGGCTAGGGGGTGGGGGTTTGGTGTAAAAGCCTGATTTATGACATTTGGCAGTTAATGTAGTACAAGTATTCTTACACAGGCCAATTTCAAGCTTCCAAGTAAAAAGTAAGATCACTGAACGCAGAATTTAGAAGAGATGCCCACAGTCAACTCTTGCCAGATGGTGCTAGTCAGTACCCCATTGACGCTATATATTAACTGGTTTATTTTTCAGTGACAGATATCATCAGCAACAGCTAGTTTCTTATTCACTATAATGCAAAAACTGGGGCAATGTGTTTCCATTTGACTTTGATGACATTCTTTTAGTATTTAGCTTTGGGACAACATCTTACTTTATAACAGCATTTTAAAGAATGTACTTTTTGTAGACTTTGAGAATGAAATAAAATAATTTCTTTGAGAATAAAAATTCAGGGGCTGGAGTGATAGCACAGCGGGTAGGGCGCTTGCCTTGCACGCAGCCGACCCGGGTTCGAATCCCAGCATCGCATATGGTCCCCTGAGCACCGCCAGGAGTAATTCCTGAGTGCAAAACCAGGAGTAACCCCTGAGCATTGCCGGGTGTGACCCAGAAAGCAAAAAAATAAGAGAGAGAATAAAAATTCTATTATGTTGACTATGGTAAATATATTTAGATAGCATATTTACTGAAGAGTATGAAGTGATTCAAGTAGAATCATCTTATTTTATCTATACTGTGGTCCTTATTGACAACGGGATGTTTAAGCTAAAATCTCTCTTATTTAACTACAGCATGCATTTGAGTATTTTTTAGACCAATTTCTTCTTTATTCCCTTAAAATTAGATGAATTCTAGGAGATTGTACATAAAGTTTTCAGAGGATAAATATTAATTCAACATTTAAGTTGAGAGTGGCCTTCAGGCATTCTCTATACAAATTCTCCCTTATTACAAGATCCCCAAGAGGGTTGGATTACATGATTTATCTTGTTCAGTTGGATTTAGTAGCTACTGGCCTGCTGGGTAGCAATAGACCTTTAGGGAGAGAAGCTGAGCCAGGGACACTCTGGCTATGACCTAATAACCCCGACAAGGGCCGAGGCACCAGCTGACCTCAGGGAGAGAGAGTTTGGCATTTTCCTTTTAGTTTCTGCTCCAGGGGTCAGCTCACATTAGCTATTTCTTTTAAAGGGATGTCTCTGGATTTTCCTGGCTTTATTCCAATATTTTTTATTATTTAGGGAATTTCCCTATTTCACTCTGTCCTAAGAGAGAAACCTTGTATCCTTGCTCAACTTTCAGTGATTTTATTTTACTTTGTTGAGGATGCTCAGGAGGTTTCTCTTGTTATTGAAATATCCATTCTTAAGTGATTATTTTTGTAGAAAATTAGGTGCTAAATGACTCTGTTTGACATTTTTGTGTCCCGATTACTTAGAACTTTACTGAGGTCTAGATAGACTAGATAGTTCTAGGTAGTTGCATTAGTGGGACTGATTTCTTGAACTCTGTTCCACTTAGAATAGACTGGGGCACCACTAGGACTTCTAAAAAATCGGTTGATGCCCCAAAGAGAAGAATCCAACACTGTGTTATCTCATTATAGAAAGGAATTCTCTTGCAATACTAATGCAGTTAGAGACCTAATGATCTGGCATCTGGGAGGACCAAAGGCATGAATTGCTATTTTTTTAATTTTTGTATTTTGCCCACTGCCAATATTTTCATTTTAGTTTCTTGTCTGATGTTTTTGTCTAATGACTTCCAGACCTAACATAAGTCCTCTCAGCTGTACAGCACTGAGATTACTCACTGCATTGGACTTATTTGTTGCATCAAGATCTTGTGCTTTAGTCTCAGTGTCCCTTGAGCTTCTGAGCTGGCTGCAGAACTATAGAAAGCAGATGAAAGACAACATTGTAGAGAAACTAGTTCTTAGCTGATTGCTCACCCTCTTAAATGATATCTCACCTCTCATTAGTGATCATGTAGAAAAAAGAAAACTTTTCATGCAGTATTTAAAATTAGAAAATCCTTCCCAGTGATAATAAGTAAATGTTTTACTAGTTCTCTCTAAAATCTGGTTCCTTGAGTTGATAATTTTCTCTGCTTGATGTTTTTTTCTACCTAAAGCTTAGGAGGAATTCACAGTGGCAAATGACCTTGAAAGATTGACTATTTTGTTCTCTCAGGGATGAATGAATGAGCTGTAGAAATGAAGTAGTCATGTTCTAAACCTGAGAGAAAGTTAGTTGTGGTTTTGTTAAACAGCTTGGCTTATGCATCCTAATGATCTTAACCTTCAAGAGTATTCATGACTTCTGTTTGTTGAGTGCCTGAGTTCTTGATTCTTTGGAACTTGAGTAGTCAAGCTATCGGTTATTTAACCCAGTATAGATAGTGGAAATATTAAGTCTTCTCAGGTTATCATAATAGAGAAAACAATCAAGATTCAGGCAATGACCCAGGACTCCAGAATGCCCTAGAAAAGAGGCACTTTCTGTGGCAAATGACCTTGGCAGTTACCTTCTGTCTCCTTCCCATCTGAATCTCTGTGGAACTTGCCTTTTCTTGTTTGACTTAGACTTTACATGTGAGTAAACTAGATTTCCCAAAATCTAGTATAAATTTAGGTACAGACATTTCTAGGACAAGCTTATTTATACATAATTTCAAAGCATTTTGAATTTAAATATTAATAATTCATTCGCACCAATATATGAATGATAGCATATTTTGTGCAAGGATTACTCTTCTTTTCCATTCATTATATCATAGTTCACTTGAGACTTCAGAGAAGGCTCATTCTCAAAGTTGCTTTCTTTAATTCTTTTAAGAAAAAGGGAAAAAGTAGGTAAAATATTTCTATAGGACATTAGTCCATCCCAAGGAAAAACTGTGGTATATCTGCATAATTTTATAATCACACCCATGCTAGGGAGAACTTTTTGTCCTGAGTTAGAAATGCAATCTCTTTGCTGGTGTTGACTTTTACTTGGAGTATAAAACTCAGGCATGTGATAGAATTGAGTCGTAAGAAATAAAATTGGGTATTATCTGTGGAATTTTTCTCTCTCCAAAAGAGAAGGTCCAGAAATCAAGGAGAAGCCCTTTTCCCTACAGGATTAGTGCTTATAGGAGAAAGTGGCTATGGCCTGAGGTGAAACTCAGGAAAGGACAGGACACCCTTTCAAGCTTCATACTGCTGAACTCTGGGCAGTATGTGCTGTGGCTGTCTGTACTTATACGTTCTGTGCTATTTAGAAAGGGTGAGAAATAGCTTTCAGAGAGCCAAGAAACTTATTAGAGAGGAGGTACACTAAATAGGGTGAATGGAAAGACTAGTCCAAGGACCATCACAGGAGAAAACTCTGCTTATTCCTTATTTAGTAGCAATAAAACTGACCAGAAGCTAAAAGACCAAATTCTGTCATCTGCGTCTGAAGACTAAAGCCAAACTATTTACCCCCATGAAAGAAAAAAAAAACATAAATGAGAAACCATAGGTGAGAAGTGTTAGTCTTGTGGTGGCAGTTCAGTACAATCAAGCTTCACCCTCCACTGGTAAAAATGGAGAATTTGTTTCTGATGCTTATTGTCCTCTAATTTTAGGAAATTAAAAATTAAGATTTATTAATTCAGTAATATTTTATATATATCATCCATTTCCACTTGGGAGACATGTTCTTATATCCCTGGGGATTAGGAGATATTGGTAATGCCATATTCCAGTAGGACAGCATGCTGCTAAGTTTATGTATGCTGAAATTTTATTCCTTACAAATGGCATGAAATGAACAAATAATGACATAATTTGTCTGCCTCTGCCTGACCTGGTGCCAAGAAGAGCAAAGGAAAAGGAAGTGAGAGTCTCTCAGTGGTGGCCCTGTCCTTTACAATTAAACCAGTAATACTGTATGACTTTCAGCTTTCTGTATTCATCTGAGGGAGATAGTTTTTCTCTTCTGTAATACTTCTGGACAAATTGAATAATAAAAAGCACTAACTTTAAGTTGTGCATAGCCTGTCATTGCTTAGTCTTCCTTACATCTATTTTGACATATAAATTTGTAAGGTTGAATTATCCACATGAAATGTAAATAAGCACTTGTTTGGGGGGAGTTGAATAAATTATATAGATTTGCAAAAAAGTAAAAACATAATCATGGCAATTTTTATGAGTGAGAAATATTGCTTTAACTAGTGTTTGCAAAGTGATTTGCAATTTGTAAAGCATTGTGATCCTTATTTACATTATACTTGCAGATTTTCAGAAGAGTGCTCATTTTCATTTTATTCCTAGGGAAAAAAAATCAAGGAAAGCTTATTGCCATTACTGAATTCCACTCATCCTCCTGTTTTCCCACTCTCTATCCATCAGTAACTGATTCCAGAACAAAGCATCATTTCTGTATCAGTCAGGAGAGGCCAGATTATTAGAAATATGCAAACAAACAAATGTATCTCCCTTCACAGTTAAACAGACTTTTTAATGCAGAACTTCTTTAAGCTGTTAGAATTTGATAGCAGATTCTCACTCGGTGCTAGCTAGTATGTTTTCTGTCTCTGTTCTCTGTCCCAATCCTCTTTAAAAACCTATTTATCATTAGTTCAAAATACAATATAATTTCAGGAAATAGCTTGACATAGCCACGTGTGTATAGGATTTGCTACATCCATGATTGAAGTTTCAGTGCCATCCTACCACAAAAAATATTACTCTTTCCTCCTCATCCACTTTCTCTTTAGTAACCATCACGGTTTTGACCAAGTCTAGGAGTTTTGTTGGATCTTACAAGTTCATTTGCAGCCCATGCTCTGTCTGTCTCTGAAATGAGACAAACAAAGGTGTAGTCAAAGAGAAGGACTATGTGATAGGTAAGAGACTGCAATTTGCTTGGTTGCCATAGTAGCTTACCTGTAGTTCACTACTGAGCATCCCTTTTAGCATCTAACATCTTGAAGGTTTAAAGTATTTCTGGTAGGAATATTGTTTTGTATTTAGCATCTATTTTTCTCACTGAGTTTCCAAAAATTTAATTATATTCTTTGTTTGTGTTTGTGCCACAACAGGTGTACCACACGGGAACCACCCAAGGTCTTACTGAGCACTCAGGGACATTCCTGGTGCTGGCAAAGGAACCTCAGTCAGCTGCATGCAAGGCAATTTTCCTTACCTGAAATACTATCTAGCCCCTTAGACTATATTTTTAACGAGGAAACTAAAAAATAAAAATAATGGCTTTGACTTTGAAAATATAGACTCATAATTGCATGTGCTTTGGTGTGAGGTAGTTAGAAATTCAAGTCTCAGTAAATAAATGAACCTACTTATTTACCGTGTAATCTCAAGAAAATTACTCAATTTAGGTGTCCTCCTTGTGGAATAGAACCAAGAGAGTAGCCCTTTAATTTTTTTAAAAACTTATAGTATTGGGACCAGTAGAAAGTACCGCAGGTAGGATGCTTGCCTTGCATGCCACCGACCCAGGTTTGATCCTTGGCACGCCATATGGTTCCCCAAGTCCCACCAGAAGTGACTCTTGAGCACAGAGCCAAGAGTAAGCCCTGAGCACTACTGGGTGTGGCCCCAAAACCAAAAAAGAAAAGTAGTATGAACTCAGATGCCATCTTTTATAATTATTACAAGCCAGGACTTTAAAATTTTATCAAAATGACTTAATATTAATATATTTATTAAGAGTAACTCATTAGGATACATTTATTAATTTATTTTCCCTGCTTATAAACATGCCCCAAACATATTTTCTCTCTTATATACACCTCTAATGTTTATATTTATTCCTAATTTGGAAAAAAATTAAGAAAGCAGAAGATTTCAGACGTGAAAGAAAGGAAACAGTGAAATCAGTTTCTTTCCTAGTTTAAAGGAACACTTTATTGCTGTTATGCCTTGTTTTGATTTGCTTCTTTATAAACAACCTCAAAAATGACTGTTTTTAGCAACTCCATTGCATTTTCTGATTTGAAAAATTTACTGAAATTTTAAATTAATGTAAAATTTTAAAATACTGAAAGTACTGTATTTCTCCTGATTGATACTACATCTTACTCCTAGTGCCCAGTCATTTGTTAAACATTTAATTGCTGAAAGTGCTCTTTAAATTTGAGGACATATACGTGTTTATACTTCTTTGGCTTCCTTTCCCTTCTACTCTTGCTGCTTTTTATGTAAACATTTCCAGGATGCCTCACACAGATTCCTATGGTTCTCCCTACAAATTTGTTTTGAGCCTGCATACTTTCCATTTATGACCATTTCATGTTTCCTACCCTTTGGCCAACTTAGACCCAATGCCCTGTGTTCTTTCCATTCTGTGAGCTGGGTGACAGCTGACGGGAGGTGAGTAACGGATGAGCAGCTCACTTCAAACCATATTCTTGGAACATTGAGAATGATGATCTTGAAAAAGCAAACTTTCCATTTTGTGGGGTCCCTTTCCCCTCTCTGGCCCTTGTACTGGGCAATGGAATAAACAGTCCCAATTGGCCAAGTGAGCTAACACAGCAACTTTTCTATATGCTGTTTCCTACACTGTGTACCCTCTGCCTTTTTCTAAATGAGTGTCTTTCATAACCCAGATACTGCACACTGCTCTGCCAACTCTATGTGAGTTTAAGTGTGTATATGCATGTGTGTGTGTGCATCTATATATAGGTTGGTCTAAGTGTACTACTAAGAAGCTAAAAACAATACCACCATTGATTACAAGAAGGTGATGTTTGGGTCTACATAGATGAGTAAGAGATGCTTTGTTCTTTCATTTTGTTTCTTATGAGTCCTCTGAACAAAGTGCTTCATATCAAAATCAGGGAAGGATACTATGTACTTAAAAACTCTACCTAACCTGACTCCGCACCTCACATCTTCCTCCCAAGTAATATGTGGACAAATATGATCCTTCTAGAAAACAAAACTCAGAATGATCTTTCTGGGCTGGAGCGATATCACAGAGGGTAGGGCATTTGCCTTGCACGCAGCTGACCCGGGTTCGATTCCCAGCATCCCATACGGCCCCGAAGCACCACTAAGTGTAACTCCTGAGTGCATGAACCAGGAGTAATCCCTGTGCATCGCCGGGTGTGACCCAAAAGGAAAAAAAACAAACAAACCAATATTCCTAGAAGATATGTTTGATAAGGTTTATTTTTAAATTTCCATGGGAAAATGTAAAGGCAGTCCTTGTTTTTATGTTAAAAATTAAGTTAGGTACATTTGAAAGATCACAATATAATGTATTTTTAATAACTCATCTTCGATAGATCATCTTGCTACCAAAAATCAATGCTATAATGGGTCAGAGAGCTAACTCACCAGTTAGAGCACATACATTGCATGTGAGAAGGGCCTGTTTGATCTTCAGTACCTTGCCCTCTGCTGAGCGCTACTAGGCGTGACCTCCAAGTATTGAGCAGTCAGTAGCCCCTGAGGGCTGCTGCATGTGACCCAAAGGCAAAACAAAACAAAAGGAAACATTAACTCCAGTAGGCTATCATATTTTTACATATCTTAAAAAACTCTGAAGGATTCCTAAGGTTTTATAGCAGACTACTTGGAAAGTCAGTTCATTGCTAATTGCTCAATTGTTGAATCAAGTTGTGAGACAGTATTAGTAGACAAAAAAATATGTCTGGTAAATCTTGTAGAAAAAATTGTGACTTAACAGTTACACAGAAATTTGGTAGAGCAATAAGATAAATGGCATTTCTGTTTCCTCCCCCTATTTCTTGTCCTTAGAATACCCACTATTCAAGCTCCACATATCACTTTATGAGGACCATTTTAAGTATGTATGAAGGTCCTCAAAAAGGACTCCTGAGCTTCATACTATGTGTATTGCTCAAAAAGGACTGTGCACATATTATGAGTATGGCTCAAAAGGATCTCTAAGCTTCAGAATAAGACTTTCAGGCAAAAGGTTTGAGGTGATTCTTTCCAGAGCATCATTAGGTGTCTTTTGGAAGTGACTTTACCAAACCTTTGAAGTTCTAACTATGGTCATTACAATCCATTTCTGGATCCAATTGGAACCCTGATACTATGAATTTCTGTTTTAACTTCTCACATTCCTCCAATCTATCTTGATTGGGAAGATATTTTTGAATAATTAAAAACAGAATGAAATATGTAATGTTCATGCCTCACATCTCAAATTGGTCCTCCTGTCTTCTAGGATGTAAATTGGGAATACCCACATGTAGGTGAATAGCTCATTAAACACTTAACACAGTATATTGGGCCAGGTGATCAGTCACTGTGCCTGATCACACCTAGGATATATGTCCTTGAAAGGCCTGTAAGATTGTTTTGCTAATTATGATCAAGCTAGAAGTGAAGCTGTGCTCATTAGAAATCAGACTTACCTAGAAAACAAGGGTAGGTGCTCCTCAGTGATGTTTCCATAAATGACCAAGAAATGTCTTTGGGGAGAACTCATCCTAAGAAAAAAGAGAATTAAGATATGTCAGTTTGGGAAACAAAACAATAACTGTTAGGTGAACAACAATAATTGCAATCACTGAGATACTAAGTGGCTAAGACCCTGTAGTCTTTTGCTTCATGCTTTGTCATGAGTTTAATGACAAACTCATTAAAAGCATGCAAGGGGCGAGGTGCTAACCTTGTATATAGACAACCCTGGTTCAAATGCCCTGCACTGCTTATGTTCCTGTTAGCACTGCCAGGACTCACTCCTGAGCACAGAGCTAATAGTCCCTGAACATTGTCAAGTATGCTGTATAACCCTAACCCTAACCCTAACCCTAACCCTAACCCCTAACCCTAACCCTAACCCTAATCCTATGGAAAAATGAGAAGAGAAGAAACTTAAAAATGGAAAAAAAAGAAATAAAATGCCCCCACACACCAGAAAAACATAAAGACAAATAATCACTGTATTCTGTTGTTTGTTGATTTACTCAAGCGGGCACCAATAATGTCTATTACACTCAGCCCTGAGATTTTAGCACTGTTTCCTTATTTGTATTTCCAATGATTGGAGGCTCTTTCAGGTTCAGGGGAATGAGACCTATCGTTACTGTTGTTGGCATATCTAATATGCCACGGGTAGCTTGCAAGGTTATACAGTGTGGGCGAGATACTCTTGATAGCTTGCCGGGCTCTCCAAGAGGTATGTATATATCTTTTACTGTATTGGAGATATGAATACGCCATGGGGAGCTTGCCAGGCTCTCCTGGATGGACAATAGACTCTTGGCAGCTTGTCAGGTTCTCCAAGAGGGAGAACTAGGCTATAAGAGATAGCATGAGCTTCCTGGAGCTTGGTTTTATAGTCTCTAGATGTTGGCCAATGATGGGATTACACGCCACCAGGGACAGTTTGTGGGTGTGACTGCCTAGCTACTGGAAAATGGGGGATCTGGGTGGAAAAGGCTCAGTTCCAATCCAAGCAGCCTTGGAGATCTTGGTGGCGGGTCCTGACACCTGGGTTCCTCTGCCGGTTCCTTCATGTAAAAAGGCAAATAAAACCATTTTTGTTACACTATTTCTAAAACATATTGAGGTTTCCAGGAACCGGTAATATGAATGCCCAAATCTGGAGATGCCTTCCCTAGCATTGAGCACTGGCAGCCTCAGTGTCAGCCTTGAAGCTCGTAACCTTAGCGGTGGAGCAAGCCAGGACTTTGGCTTAAGTATGAAGAGGAGCTGAGCAGACATTTGACAGCCTCAGTGCTCTGTAAGCACTGACAGATCACCCTTTGAAATTTTCTAGACATGTTTGGGAGAGATTTGAGAGAATTTTGAGGGTCCCCAAATCTGTTAGAGGTTAGAACTAGTGAAATAATGTTTTATGGCTGTTTGTGATTATAGCTTCATTTTATTCCTCAGAATGGCCTGTGAAATCTGGAATACACACACAGATTAATGCATGCATATGTGTGTATGTATGTGTGTGTCTAGGATGGTATGTCATGCATAAAAGTTTAGAGATTCTAATTGATTAATTGTGGGAAATAGGCATTGTTACTCAATATTGTCATTTCTATTCTGAATTCATCCCACTTAGTTTAGTTCAAGAATTAATCTTTTCAAATTCTAAACAAGTTGGCCAGGAATTGATCTGTTAAATATGTATCAGGTCACATTAGAGTAAGATTTGGGAATCAAGACAATATGATGACTCCATCATGAGTCCGATATTCACCATATTACACAGTATAGTGAGACATTTCCATATCTTTCACTGGCTTCAGAAAGCATTCTGTACACAGTTTTTCTGTAAATTATCTCTTTTAATCCATAGCAATTTCTTTTCTTGAAACAGTCTCAAATTACTATTCAGTAAATGTCAGTACAGTCTGTTCTCTCTTTTTCTAGAGAACTTTGGGTTCTGAGGCTTTATATATCTAAGAGAATGGTATTCTTTCATGTTTTAACCTGACCTTGACTGAGAATACTGGAGCAAAAATTTTCACGATTATAATTCAAGTTTTTATGAATTTTATGATGGGCTGTGGCTTCTTAGGTCTTGCCAACTCCCAGATTGTATTAAATTTATTATACTAAAGGTCATATGATTCAAATCCACTCCCTTAGGAAAGCATTCATTTCAAGGTACTGTCATTGAAGAAGTCATTTAGTTGTAACTTTCAAGTTTAAGTAAACATTTGGAGCGGGGGGGGGGGGCATTCTCCTATGCTGTACTCAGGCGCCCCAGAACCACTTCTGGTGATTCTGGGCCTTATGGCTCAATGTTATGTCAAGAGGATGTGGACCTAATTGGGCCCTTTGATGCCACGACCACCAGGAACTCTCAGGGCCACCCTGGAGGTGCTTTGTAGATTCCAGGTCTATAGCTTGTAATTCTAAGAGAAGGACATGTGCTGTTCAGATATGACTACTTGTCTCAGTGCATGCAAAGCATGAGCTTCTTATCATTGATCTTTCCCTTGCCTCAGTGCTTTAACTTCCTTTTAATTTGTCTAATCTCAGTTGTATGATTAAAATCTCAGTGATCTTTCTGTATTCCCTTTCATGCGTCTATGGCTGAGATTCATTGGTTTTTTTATGAGCAGACATTTCAGATGTGGATAATGTTTCTTAAGATCTCATTAAATTTTCATAATTGATTTATCTCACAAATTGTATATATTATACATATCATCATTGAGCAATAATTAAAACATAAAATACTATAAATTAATAAATTAATGTGCAAGGGCTGTTTCTATGGCTAGTATATAACAAAAAGTGAGATGTTGTTTCAGTTCCTTCTGTACCCATGAAAGTCAGTACATTGAACTGATAGTATATAATGGCTTTATGCATAGGATGGGGGCTGCAAATAACACTATAGAGTAGATCCAGAGTCTGAAAATAACAGTATAGAGTAGATGGGTGCTTTATGATATTTGCTACTGTAGTTTGTGAATTTCTCCAAGATTAAAATTCTAAAACGAATGTATTTCCCAAAATGAAGAGACGTGTTTATTTGTTACAATTTTTTTGCTGAAGTGTAAATAAAGTAAAGTTTTCATGGCTTATTAATTCTGAAAATGAATGTTCAATCGCTGTCTTTGAGTGATTGATTCCTGGCCCATTTTTCAATTTTTAAAAATTTCTTCTCTATTTAATCTGTGTGTATCCCAGAGAGACTATGAACTGAAAAGATAAACCACTGGGACTATTTAGTCTAGAACCATCTAATCTAGAGTCTTCTATTCTCTGATTTAAGCAGATTCAGGAGGATTTATTGACCCCAGTCCCTCCCTGGAGATAAACCAATGTCAGAGTAATAATAAAGTTATTTTCTGACTTTTGTCTGCAATAGAATTGCATGCATTTTAAAAATCAAACTCCATATTCCTAAATGCAAAACAGAGAAGTGCCTAATACGATGTTTACTCTATTTGTTCAAAAAGATACCTCTGGGTATACAAAGAAATTCAGTCTGAAGTTTAGCCAAGATTCTTCCTTTTTGCACATTAAGACAAGATTTGAAATATTTGGAAGCTAACATCCTTTCTGGGACAAATTTTTCAATTTTATTCCCAGTATAAATTGTTTCCAAATCATTGTTCATTTCCAGCCTTTGTTTGTTTGTTTTGGTTTTTATTTATGAGCCACACCCAGATGTAAGTAAGCTCAGGACTTACTCCTGATTCTCTTCTTAGGGATCATTCCTGGCAGTGCTCAGAGGACCATATGTGATGCTGGGGATTGAACCCTGGTTGACCATGTGCAAGGCAAGTGCCCTACCCACTTTAGCTCTTTGGCCCCATGAGTATTTTTTAACTCTTTTTATTCTCCCATATTTGTTCTATTTTAGGACCACTGCCAGCAGTTCTCAGGTCAAACTCAGGATTCCCACATTCAAAGTATTAATGATCTGTGCCAGGTACTACATGCACTATCTCATGCCATTCCTCACAGAGCCCATGGAAATCATATCACTCTCTCCAGTATAGAGCTGACAAAGCAGAGATTTAGAGAGGTTGCACAAAGTCACGTTGCAATTAGGCAAGCATCTCTAGAATATCAGATGACAAACATTTTTCATTCGGATTTTGTTAGCTGTTTCATTTTCTTGTGGACATTTCATTGAAAAGGCTTGGAAAAAAAGAGAGATCTTTACCTATTAAGATGAGGACATGAAAGAACAGCTGATTTGAGAAAATAATAGTAAAGGCAGTGGGCTAATTCAGTGATCTTTGTAGTTTCATCCCCATGTCTCAAAGCATTGGGATATCTAGAGAAAATTTTAAATTTTTAGAGGAATTTTTTTAGCTCATAAATATGTTGTGATTAATAACCATCAATTTAAATTAGTGGATGCTGGAAAATTTGTTTAAATTTTAAATTATTTTAAATTATTTTAAATAATTTTTTAAATTAAATCACCACGAATTACAGAGTTACAAAGATATTTGTGATCAAGTTGCTGGCATGCAATATTCCAATACCACTCACTTATCTAATATCCACTATATTCCACAAATGTCCACTATACTGCAGTTTCCCTCCTTCCCCCAAACATGCCTCTGTTGCAGGCATATTTCCCCTTTGCTCAGTGTTACCCTAAAGAAATGTACAAAAACAAAAACAGAAATGTACACTTGTGTCATCCAATACAAAAATGAGACTCTCATGAATTAAGATGTATCATAAGATTAAAGAAAAAAAAGTTTCCAAGTCTTAGTATGAAAAACATCTCATTTGCAATTTTATGTTGATTACATTTAGAAATACTTTAGATGATACTTTGGATAATAGTGGGTCAAATGAAATATTAAAATTAATTTCGTCTGCTTACTTTTTAAAGGTTAAGACTATTAAATTAAACATTTTATGTGACTTACTTTATATTTCTATTGGGCAACTCTAGTCTAGATAGAAGTGGATTCTTTGTAGATTTTCTTCTGAGAAGATTTCAACTTCAGGGAAGTATTTGAAAAGTGAAGCTCCTTATAAAAATGCAGAACAAATTTGCATTTGTTTTTTTAATCTGAGGTTTATTGAGGGTAGTGTCTTTCCAACACATGTGGCCTGAAAACAATGTTGTGCACAGGGCTGCCAAAAGAACTGTCCGTGGCTTCCAAGAGCTGTGATTTGCAAAGGGAAAGAGCAGTCTGTGTGTTCTAGAGAAGTTTTAATCATGTTTTCAATTTCCCTGTGTTCAAACTGAGGCAATATCAACAGCACAAGACTATAAACAAATAAATGTCTCAACGCTTTAATGATTTTTTTGTGAAGGATCTTGCATAAAATATTACCACTGGTCTGTAAGTAAACTCTGTAAAACCAGTTTGGTATGTCATAGATGGTGCTCTGCCTTATACTTCTACTTTCAGTATTCAAATTAAACTTTAGAACTTAACAGATATATGTTAACTATATAACAAAGCATTTGAATATAGCCACTAAAGATAATGGGTAAAACATGATATGGTAATTTTTTTTTCACTTACATGATAATCCAAAGCAGGTTTTTAATTATGGGAGGAAGCTGATGAGTCAAGACTTTTTCCATTTGTGACTATTCCTTCTTTTGCTCATAATTTACAGGGTCAGAGTGTACATCTTACTCTGGAAAAGAGAGTACAAAAGGCATAATTCTGTTTCCGGGTCCAGAAAATAGAGGGTTATTTTGATGATACAAAGTCTCTTAGTCTGCCCTTCTTGTTAAATACCATCTCTTCCCATACATAAAACTCACACACTCTTTTCCTAAAGGAGAAACACAAAGTCCTAAATGTATCCAGCTCCGGTTCAGGATGTTGGGATCATGTGACAATTCTCTCAATTAAAATAAAATTTTTTTGGACTTTAGATTCAGAAAGTTACCACCATAGTGATTTTAAACTCATATACATACATGCTTTTCTTTGGGGGCCATTCCTGGCGATGCTCAGGGACTACTTCTGGCTTAGTGCTCAGGGACCTGATCATCGAAGCCATAGATACAGAGAAAAATGATCAACACCATCTGTTGCTCATTCATCCCTTCAACAAAATGAGAATTAAAGGAACTTATCTCAAAATCATAAAAGCGATATGTAACAAATCCACAAGCCGTGTCATCCTTTATAGAGAAAAACTGAAACACTTTCTTCTAAGACCAGACACAAGACAAGGATAGCCACTTTGCCTAGTGTTATTCAACATTATACTGAGTCCTTGCACTGGATTAGTTGAGGAAATATTTTTATTTCCATAGCCAAAAGATCATAGAGAGCCAAGAGCACATACTGGCCTTTATATTACATTGAAATGCTATACATCCCAGCTTCTACTTCCAAGTCATTACTCTTAGAAGTTATGACTAAATATAGACAGAAATCTTGTCTAAGGGTTTTTTGTTGGTATTTTTGTTTTTCAAACATTGTTTCTCTTTAGGAGGTAACTATCTGGAAGGCAGGAACTCTAATGAGAAATAGCTTAAGAAACAGAGATAACAGTTCTACTCCTAACTTTTTATACAGTTGCCATTCTTCAAGAGGAGAGATTGGGGAGTTTCTCCTGAGCTGAGTGCCAATGAACAGAATTGCTCTTGTCCCATCCTTTTTGACCTGCAGTGAATGGGAATGGATACAAGAATATTCAAAATAAAAATAAATATACACAAATAAGTGCTTTACGGAGTGAGTCCAAATCCTCTACTTTCTATGTACAAACCTGATGAGGAACATCATTTTCCTCATTTACATTTCCTCATTTATAATCCTTTAGTGATTTGTTAATAAAGTCCAGGACCACGGTGACAGTAAAGCTGGTAGACTGCTTGCCTTACTGTATTTGATCCTTGATGCCACATGAATTTCCCCAAGTCCTGCCAGGAATGATCTCTGAGTAAACTTTTGGGGGCTGAAAAAGCCAGGAGTAAACTCTAAGCATGACTGGGTTTCCCCCACCCCGCCCTGTTCCACAAGAAAAATATGAAAATATAGAAAATAGTGCCTAACACTTAACTAAGTACTTAATTTATGCTTCAGTTTCTTATCAACTCCCTCCCAATTATAATGTCTCTACCAGCACCCACCATGCTGCACATACCGCCTGACTGTGACCACTAGTGTTCTAATTATTAGCTCATACTACTTACATTAGGTATGCTTTTCTATTCTCTCTTCCTGTCTCAGTACATCCTAACTCCAAGCAGAAGATGCTTAGAAGACATTCTTCTTTCAAATAATCTCACTGGAATAAACTTCTGTTTAACTCCAGTCCACTTATGCTTTATCTCTATGGCTACTGATAGCAAGAAAATTAGTGTCCATACTAGCTGAAGAATGCAGGGGTAAAGAGAAATCAGTAGGATTTGTAATGAAGTGAATGTGACGTAAGTGGGGGAATAATCAGGAATGTTGTGGAGTAGAAAAAATTGTACGAAAACATGTGGATATATGTATGTATTTATGGTGTGTATATATATGCACTGTCATCCCATTGTTTATTGATTTGCTCAAGCGGGCACCAGTATTTTCTCCATTGTGAGACTTGTTGTTACTGTTTTTGGCATATTGATAGTATAGTGGGTAGAGTGTTTGTCTTATACATATGGTCTACAGAGTTTCCCCACACAGCTGAACCTGGCAAGCTACCCGTGATGTATTCAATATGCCAAAACAATGTATACACACACACATATATATAAATAACCACTTATTTATAATGAAATAATGAAAATAGCTGATCCAATATCTAATAGGAGCCAATTCAGGAAGATAATCAATTCTCTTACTCAAGATCCCTTCCCCATGGGCAAACTATAGTTATGGCGAAGAAAATCTATATAGAAAAGTTCAGTGTCTTTCAAAGATGAAGATTCGATTCATGAATTAAAGGACCAAATGTCCAGTTCCAGAAGCCCTGCCCCTGCACTTAACCACAATCCTTAAAGGCTTGTTGCCATAGTCTTGCATAGTCTTTAGATAGACCTCTGAAGAAAACAGAAGAAACTTTCTGGAGTCCCCCAAAATACTTGAGTTCCAGCCCATCTTCAGACTAGCTCAAATTCAGTGAAAAGGGTATTTGTTTTGAAACGAACCACAGAGATCAGAGAGACGCAAATAGACTTCCTTTAAAACAAAAATTAGAAAAGAGCCAGTGATCTGTGATGACTTGCCTTCACTGTGAAGTTTAAGGCAGTCTCAGAGTCAGAGTGGACTTTTTTCTGATTCTAACCCCATTATCACCCTGTTTGCACATGATGACTCATAGCAAATGAATTAGCATCCCAAAGTTGGTCCTTTATCACAACTGGGAGAGCAGAGCAGCTGTCTCCTCAGCCAAGCTTAACCTCCTGGGATTTCTCTTGGCCTTTCCAAAAGTAGTAGCATTTTCAATGCCAATGAAGACAATTCATAGGACAATAGTTTATTTGAATAATAATGCTTTTCCCCAATTCTGGAGAGTGTAGAAAGCCCATACTAAAAATAGAATTGACAACACAATTACTGCCACTACTATTCCTAGTATCTAATTTTTTTTTTTAATTTTTACGCTGTAAGGACTGGGGCGATATCACAGCGGGTAGAGCATTTGCCTTGCAAGCAGCCCTGGGTTCGATTTCTTCGTCCCTCTCAGAGAGCCCGGCAAGCTATTGGCAAGCTCGGAGAGCATCCTGCCCGCATGGCACAGGCCGGCAAGCTACCCGTCATGTACTCGAAAACAGTAACAACAAGTCTCACAACGGAGACGTTACTGGTGCCCGCTTGAGCAAATCAATGAACAACAGGAGGACAGTGTTACAGTGTTACAGTGTTACAGTGTTTTCACTGTAAAATAGAATCCACATCACATATCTCAAGCATTTTTTTGCTTTTAGAATCTGATTTGGAAACATTTCTTATCAATGACAATAAGCAAAGAAAAACTGCAGCTATCATTTAAAACATTTCAGGGATCTTTCAGAAATAGGCTTGAAGGGCTGGAGAAAGAGTACAGTGGGAAAGGCACTTGCCTTGCGTGCACTGCCCTGGGTTGGATCCCCAGCAACCCATATGATCTTTGGAGCACCATCAAGAATTATTTCTAAGTGCAGAGCCAGGAGTAACCTCTGAACACCACCAGGTGTGGGCCCAAAAGTAAAAGAAACAAACAAACAAAAAAAAAAAAACGGAAAGAAATAGATGAACGTCCTGTTCTCCCAGTGCATTGCCTTCTACACAGATAAAAAGAGACTCTCGAAAGTTGCTCCAAGGGAGAAAGTCCAGCCATGGGCTATTTCATCATTGCTTTCTCTTTTGCACCATTTTGGTTTTAGGGCAGTTTTTTAATTTGTATATATAAAACTTATCCTTGAGAGCTTACAGTGTCACTGACTAATTCTGCCTATAAAAATTGCTCTAAGTCCAGGACATTGTGAAACCACTCAGTATAGAATTTGGTCTTGTTTTAATTTTGAATATTTTTTATGCAGAGGTTTGAACTCAGGATCCTGTACACATGAAGCAAGTCTTCTGCCACTAAGACATAGCCCTGACATCAGAAATTGTAGTTTCAAAAAAGTTTTATTTTGACATCATTGTAAGTTCACATGCAGTTATAGGGAACAATATAGAGCACTTTCATATAACTTTTACATATTTTCCCCCAATGGCAAAATCTGACAAATGGTACCTGGAAAAGTTAAATGTGAACTAGAATATGGACATAGATGCAGCTCACTGATCTCATTTAGGCATTTATATTTCCCCAGTTTACTAATTTATATGCTATTTGGTCCTAAATAATTCTGTGACATTATCAGGTTTTAAATTTTCTTTTTTTTCTTTTTGGGTCACACCTGGCAATGCACAGGGGTTACTCCTGGCTCTGCACTCAGGAATTACTCCTGGCGGTGCTTCAGGGGACCAAATGGGATGCTGGGAATCGAACCCGGGTCGGACGCGTGCGAGGCAAACGCCCTACCTGCTGCACTATCACTCCAGCCCCCACATTATCAGGTTTTTAAATCAAGTATCATAGTCAGAATAGAAAAGTTCTGTAAGGTCCTCTTTTATAGTGCTCAGTTAAGGAACTGTACTCATTGAGTAGTTCAGGGTAAAATTTTAAGTGAGATGTAGAAAGATTGAGGAAAAAAGCAAAAAAGTACATCCTGATCTTATATGCTAGTTGTTAATATGATTTTATAATAAATGTGACTAACCATTTTATTTATCTACTTTTAATTAACCTATAACAATTTTAGGATTGCGCAACATACTAAAGAACAATTATTAAGACACATGGTCCATTATAAAGAGAAGTAAAAAAATAACCAATGAATTTTCAATGCAATACCATGTCAGAGGAACATACAAAGAACCAGTAGAAGAAAACTATTTGATCAACAAACATTTTTAGATTTATTCAATATGTCATGTTCAGAGACACAAAAATGTATAACCTACATCAAATTCCTTTGCAGAGATAATGTTCATGTTTATCTACTACCTTTTTTTGTCCTGTAAAAGTGGAACCAGACTGGACTTATACAGAAAAATGTAAGAAGGTGGCATAGGTCATTGAGAAATGTCAAACTTGGCAGACTCCTCTTCGGATTAGAATGGATTTCTAAGAGGAAAAACTGGAGGTGCTCTTCATCCTGGAGTTCCTAGCATATCCCAATTTGGAGTGCATTATTTCCTTACTTTATGGAACTCTCTCTCTTTCCTCTCATATTTCCTACATAAAACCATTTTAATTCTCTTCTCTCTCTCCCTCCCTCCCTTTCTCCCTCCCTCTCTCTCTCTCTCTCTCTCTCTCTCTCTCTTTCTCTGTGTGTATGTTGTGTATGTTGTATGTGTTTGTGTGTGAGTGTGTGTGTGTTCTCCATTCATAAACTTGACACAAATTAGTCAGAGTAACTATGATCATATCATTTTTTTAAAAAACGAACACTGCTTCTGTAAAAATATTCAGTATTTACACTGAAAATTGTATTAGTGAGTTCCAAATTATCTGGTGTAGATACAAAAAATTTGGGGATCATATTATTTTTCTAAAGAAAAGAGTGTCTATGTGTGTGTTTCTTCAAAACTACACTAACAGGGTTGGAAAGATAGTACAGCGGGTAAGGCATTTGTCTTGCATACTGCAGATCTGAGTTCAATCCCTGGCATCCCACCTGGTGGGATTTCATATAAGTTCCTCAGACATATTCTTTTTTTTTTTATTGAATCATCATGTGGAAAGTTACAAAGCTTTCAGGCTTAAGTCTCAGTTACACAATGCTCAAACACCCATCCTTTCACCAGTGCACATATTCCATTACCAAGAACCACAGTAAACTTCCCCCCCACCCCACCTGTGTATCTGATAAATTTCACTTTACTTTCTCTTTACTTTGATTACATTCAATATTTCAACAAAAAACTCACTATTATTGTTTGGAGTTTCCGCCCCCCCACCAAAGTCAGACCTGCTGGAAAGGAAGTATTTGATAATTTGTTTTCCATCACTGAGAATGAAAAGATATGAGGTCGTGTGGCCAAAATAGTGGCCGCAAGGTTTTGGATTTCTGTATTTTAGTATTTTAGTTACTAATTCCAGAGAAATTTCTGCCAGAAGTTGCATCATTGCTAGCTCGTACCTCTCTGCTACATTATATTCCACATATCAATGCAATCTTTCTACGTCTGTCTCTTTCTTTCTGACTCATTTCACTCAACATGATACTTTCCATGTTGATCCATTTATATGCAAATTTCATGACTTCATGTTTTCTAACAGCTGCATAGTATTCCATTGTGTAGATGTACCAAAGTTTCTTTAACCAGTCATCTGTTTTTGGGCACTCCAGTTTTTTCCACATTGTGGCTATTGTAAACAGTGCTGCAATGAACATAGAAATGCAAATGTCATTTCTACTATACCTTTTTGCCTCTCTGGGATATATTCCCAGGAGTGGTATTGCTGGGTCAAATGGGAGCTTGATTTCTAATTTTTTGAGAATTATCCATATTGTTTTCCAAAAGGGCTGAACAAGTTGGCATTCCCACCAGCAGTGAAGAAGAATCCCTTTCTCCCCACATCTGTGCCAACACCGGTTGTTTTTGTTTTTTTGGATGTGGGCCAGTCTCTGTGGTGTGAGATGGTATCTCATTGTTGTTTTGATCTGCATCTCTCTGATGATTAGTGATGTTGAGCATTTTCTCATGTGCCTCTCAGCCATTCGGATTTCTTCTTTGGGGAAGTTTCTGTTCATTTCATCACCGCATTTTTTGATCGGGTCAGTTTTCTTCTTATGGAGTTCAACCAGTGCCTTGTGTATCCTTGATATCAACCCCTTATCAGATGGGTATTGGATAAATATCCTTTCCCATTCTGTCGGATATGTCTTTGTACTTTGGTCACTGTATCTTTTGAGGTGCAGAAGCTTCTTAGTTTAAGGTAGTCCCATTTATTTATCTCTGTTTTAACTTGCTTGGCCAGTGGCGTGTCAGCTTTGAAGATACCATTGGCTAAAATGTTGTGGAGGGTTTGCTGACCTTGTCTTCAATGTACCTTAGGGATTCTGGTCTGATGTTGAGGTCTTTAGTCCATTTTGATCTGACTTTTGTACATGGTGGTAGGTGGAGATCTGAGCCCATATTTTTGCATATAGCTGTCAGACATATTCTTGATGCTTTTCTTTACTCATATTGAAATTATAGCTAGTTCCCAACCACATTTTGCATGCTCTGTCTTCTCTTGGAATACTGTTCCTCCTCATTTTTATCTAGCAATCTTTTATATACAATCCAACTTAAATATGATTTCTTAATTTTGCTGCCTCAAGCATCACTTCCTACTCTATCTAGAAATTAGATTTTTGTGTAGTCTTCCTCTACAGCACTTTTTCTACAAATAACACATTAGACCATTAAATTCAATTTTTAATTTGTCAAGGGTATACTACACATGATATTTATATTTTATCTCTAAAACGTTTTATAGCATTGGTTGAACAAATGCACACATTTATTGCATATGACTAAATTAATTATTAAATCAATAAATTAAAATATTTAATAGTGATTTTCTAAAAACAAGTTTCCTCCTACTCCGAATTGTTCACTAACTCAGAGATTTAAGGATAGAATTCTTCACAAGGAATAACAGCGTTTATTTTGTTTATGTATCCCTTTGTTGATTAAAATGTAAGCTTATCTTTCTGAGTGACATAATAGAAAAACGCATGTGAGATAAAAACATTTTACAGCAGTGGGAGTGCTTAAGATAATTTGGTAAGATTCTTTCCATTTAGACAATAGTTGATCAGAAGGAGAGTTTTCCAGGGTTTTAGTAAGACCCAATTACCAGCTGAATTTTGCCTCACCCAATCTCTCTCTGGGCAAGGCAACATAAACATAATATTTCCATATCCTTGAATTAGCTGATGCACTTGTACTAAATTAACAACTGTATCACACTATATCACTGTCATCCTGTTGATCGTCAATCTGCTCCAGCAGGCCCATTAATGTCTTCATTTGTCCCAGCCCTGAGATTTTAGCAGCCTCTCTTTACTTGTCCTTCCCAACGGTGCCATATTAGAAGCTCTTCAGGGTCAGGGGAATGAGACCCATCATTGTGTACTGTATTTGGCATATAGAATATACCACAGGGAACTTGCTAGGCTCTCCCATGTGGGCAGGATGTTCTTGGTACCTTTCCAGGATCTCTGAGAGGGAGAATTAGGCTATAAGAGGTGCGTCTTATTTTATAGTCTCTAGATCTTGGCCATTGATGGGATTACATGGTGCTGGGGGCAGTTAGTGGGTGTGGCTGTCAAGCTACTGAAAAATAGTGGGGTCTGGATGGAGGAGGCTAGTCCCGATCCAAGTAGGCTTGGAGATCTCAGCCCTGGGTCCACACACCTGGATTCCTCTGCTGGTTTCTTCATGCATGAGGCTTGTCCAAATGTGTGGAGAGTAGCCTTGAGCATGGCTGTGGCTGGGTTCTGGAGGTCTTCAACTGCCCGGGCTCTGCTCGGGGCGAGGAGGGAAACTCAACCCACCCTTTCCTAGGGGCTCTAATGAAGACAGCCAGATGCAGGGGCAAGAGACTCTGTGTTGCTCTCTTCTGGGAGCTTGGTTTTATAGTCTCTGGATGTTGGCTGTTGATGAGGGGGTGGGGGCAGTTTCTGGGTGTGACTGCCTAGCTACTGGAAAATGGGGGATCCCATCAATGGCCAACATCCAGAGACTATAAAACCAAGCTCCTGGAGGAGAGTGATGCAGAGTCTCTTACCCCCACTCCTGGCTTTCTTCACCGGGCCCCTTGGAGGGGGCAGGTTGAGTTTCCCTCCCCACTCCGAGCAAAGCTCCAGCAGCTGAAAAGCTCTGGAACCCAGCCACAGCCATGCTCAAGGCCCCTCTCCACATGCTTGGATGAGCCTCGGACACGAAGGAACCAGCAGAGGAACCCAGATGTGCAGGACCCGGGGCTGAGATATCCAAGCCTGCTCGGATCGGGACTGGGTGTCCTCAACCCATATCCCCCATTTTCTAGTAGCTAGGCAGTCACACCCAGAAATTAACAACATACTTGGTTAATTTTAAACTATTTGAGTCCAATAAGAAATCTATCGTTAAAAAGGGTCTACCAACCAATAGCTCAAGTGAGCTAAACTGAGGTTTTGCCTTATGAGCTGTTTTTGTATTAAGACGTGCTATAGGCAATCATAAGTTTTATTGCTTTTAAGCAACAGAATGTTAATATCCTGGTCATACTTCTCACCCATCCTTACTATTAAAATGGAGTAGAATAATGGAGCAAGAACTGCCCTGTCTATTATTTTGGTTTTGAATGTATTCTTTACTGAATCTATTGTGTTAGAACTGCCTTACTCCTTTTTCATTTGTTTTTGGAAGCACAGTGCTCAGGGTTTACTCTTAGCTCGGAGTTCAAGGATCATGCCTTGCATGCTTTTGGGGAACATAGGGGATAGCAGGATTGAACATAGGCCTGCTGCATGGGAGGCAAATACTCTACTCACTGTACTACCTGGCCCTTACTCCTCTGAGTTCATGTGCCCTTCTAGGGTAATGATGCCTTGAGTTCTGATCTCTTTCTTGGTCAAGAAATCTGAAGTGATTCTGTGACAGCCACACTTCACTGTTGCTTTGCCCCTTAGAGAAGTATTTTTCCCTTGGAAAACAAGACCTACAACGTTTATTTTCAAACTATTTTCAGTGTTTCAGACAGACACATAGAAACAACTCATCTATTTTAAAATTAAAAGCCTATAAAAATAGTAAATGGAATTAACAAGGCAATCTGAAAATCTAGACATTGGGAGTGATTCAGTAGGAATCTTAAAAAAAAAAACTTGGGTTCAAATCCTCCATCATCTACTAGTAGTGAAGTTATGAACAAAGTTTAAAACCCTAGCCTAGTTAATTCTTGAAACAAAATCAACACTAACTATTAACAGGATTTGTGCTAGTATGAAAGTAAATATGCTGAGTGGATATTCATGTAAGGTTATAGTCACCCATTTTACCTTCTAAGAAGACCTAGGGATTTCTCAGAAGAAGGAGAACGAATGTGTTGTCCTTGTGCTTCATTCATGCTCCCCTCTAACTCTTCCTCCCTTAATTATAATCCAGAGTGACCTCTGGAAAAGATAACCTAGGAAACCACAAAACAAATATAGGAGTGTTTAAATTTTCTTAGTAACAAAAATAGGCAGCGTGACTGGTCTTTCTCAAGACTCTTGATGCGTGACTAAGAGAATTTTGAAATGTCTGTTAAGTTTTCCTTCTTGGGCTATTGATGTTTTCCTAGCATCCCGCTTGTATCTCCCAAAGAGTTGTCTCTTTCCTCAAAAAAAAATCAAACCATGCTTATGAAAGTATCTTTGGAAAGGAGCTAATATTTCTAGAGTACTGTAACCTGATATACATGATGCTGGTGATGGCATAGTTACCTAGATATACAGATGCATAATACAAAGTTATATGTTGAAAGATAGAAGATGAGTGCTATTAAGTGAGAAAGCAGAGGATTAGTTCAAGGCTTGTGGGGTGTGCAGGGGAGAAGAAAGAAAAGCTCTTATCTGTTGGCTAAGAATTTTCACCCTGAGCTCATATCTCACCTGTTTTTCACTATCTGTATGTCCTTGACACACTTCTGAGTTGTTTAAAGCCTTTATTATCTTGTCTACAAAATGAGCATAAAATTAGCATGCACTTCAGAGTTATAGAGGTGGATAAATGAGGTGAAAAATGCTGAGTGCTTTGTATGGTGCTAATTGCAAAATAAGAACTCATGCAAGGAAGATACTGTCATATGTTAACAAAACTTTTTGTTCTTCTAAAAATCAGCCCCTCATTAAATTCTGCAAGACAAAAGAGCTTTCCCATGGGAAGTTTCTCACTATTGGCACATCTTCTGAATAAAGTTTGTTGCAGTCTACATTCATTTCTACTCTTTCTTTTACTTACTGGTGTTTGGAAGACTGAAAATGTTACTTTACAGACACACACACTAGGTTTGGGAAATGTATAGCTGTAACAGTAAAATTGAGTCCATCAGCAGGGCATATCATGAAAGGTTAACCTCCTGTTGCTTTGGGAACTAGCAGTAGAAGTAAGGAAGTGAAGAGCAGTTTTGGAGGGCAGATTTCAAATCTACTACCAGGCAACCAGTGTGCAGTTGTCAGTTATGATAGTAAATAATACTGGAATCAGCAGCAGTTCTTTCCAGATCTCAGCATTGTTAGAGTGATGCTACCTTGGGTCAGAGTAGCACTGTAGCACTGTCGTCCCGTTGTTCATCTATTTGCTCAAGCGGGCACCAGTAGTGTCTCCATTGTGAGTTTTGTTACTGTTTTTGGCATATCGGACAGCCACGGGTAACCTCTGGTAATTAACTTTTTCAAGCAGATTGTAAAACCTATTTATTCTGCTTTAGTGCCTGGAGCTCTGTTCAGTTATTTGACACTGAATTCTGAATGACACTACTCCTGTTTGAACTTTTCATAGCCTTTTACCTTGTTGCTGTGGAAACTGAAGTCTTGGGACAAAATAGTTCATATTCTATTTATTGATTACAAGACCCAGGGAGATCATGGGCATTATGATTTTTAAAAAATCAATAAAGAAACCCAAACCAGGCATGGTAAACAATAAAATGCATTTTTTTCTCTTTAAAACACCAGACATATTTACAGGCTGTTTTGGCTGAATCATGTGGACTCCTCACAATGCTGTGAAGACCATCAAAATATTTAAGTCTTCAATGTGCCACTCCTATGAATATGATTCAGTTAATTTGTTGGAGTGAGAATCCTTAACTGACAGAATTGTTGCCAGCATGTTTCAGGTTATCTTCTTTCTGTTTAGAAAACTCATATACTTGGATATGTTAATTCATGATATACAATTTACTCATCCATTAACCTATCTATTTAACAGCTTTTTGGTATATATATATATATATATATATATATATATATATATATATATATCTCCTAATATAAACAGGTACTTCACTGAGCCCTAGAAATATTGCAGTGAATAGAAAAGGAAGAATCCTTGCCTACATAGATGTTAAGTATAATGGAGAAAATAGGATTTTTTAAAAAATCACTCATCAAGCAATTGATGATGTAAGCTAGTTGTAAGAACTAGGAGAAAACCTAATGCAGAGATTTAATAATTTTATTATAGTGTATGTGTAAGACACTCTGATAAGGTAAATTTGGACCAAGAGCTGCATATAGAGAGACTAAAAATCTGTGTATTGGTGGAAGGGCACTTCAGGGGCAGAGAGTATCAAGTGCCAAGTCAGGGTTTAGAGTTTGAAACATGCTTGACGTGACCAGGTGAACTGAGAGTTCAGAAAGTGGGAGAATAAAGTACAGGGGAAGAGCAGTAGGTGATGGGTCTAGAAAGGAGGTTGGAATTCAGCCAGATAGTGTCCTGAGTTATGATTGTACTTTAAAATTTAAGAGTAATTAGAAAAACCATCAATGAAGTGAGAGTGTGACATTATATAACTATGTAGCATAAGGTGCAGTACATTTCATGTCAGGTAAGAAACAGACTTATGACAGAAAAATTTGAATGTACCTGGTTTGCTGGGAATTGCTTAGGAGCCGTGCTTGTGAGTCGAAGGCAGACAGGACTGGGCAGAGGAAGAGGAAGAAATTGAACTGTGATTCACTTGCAGCTAAAGCCTCAGCCAATCCACAAGTAGCCAGATTACTTAGACCTTTGGAGATATCAAATTGAGGCAAAGTGGGGTCAGGCCTCATCAAGCAGTTACTAGATGTTGTCTGCATTTGGGAATGGGTGTAACCTTGAGTGAGGGAGTTCTCTTTGATTAAAGCAAATTCCTGAATGGGGACCAGTTTGTCAGAGAGCAAAGCAGCACTTTCGACATCTGTGTGTAATGTGTGCTTTGAAAGTAAAGGGGTCATTTTGACATTTATAATTTACCTTTGTGTTTTCTGCACCACCTACTTACCATTTGTTTATTTATTTGTTTGTTTTGGTTTGGATTTTACTTCTTTTTTTTTTTTAGCTCAAATGGCAGCAGTGCCCTGTAGATTCTTTTTTCTTTTATTTTTTGGTTTTCATGTTTTTATACCAAACTTTATTTTTAAATTCATTCATGTTTAAAAGGTCTAGACATATTTTACTTACTCCTTCTAGCAAGGAAATTAAGGAAATGACTAACTTTGAAAAAAAATTACATTTGATTTCTTTTTTTTTTCTCATACTGATATTCTTCTTTTTTCAAAAAAATTATTCTTTTATTGAATCACCATGTGGAAAGTTACAAAGCTTTCAGGTTTAAGTCTCAGTTATACAATGCTTGAACACCCATCCATTCACCAGTGCACCCTGTAGATTCTTATCTATCTACTTTCCTGGAGTAAAGACTAGTTTCATGACTACAACAACTGAAACTCAGCTTTCTTATTATTACCCCTTTTAGATTCTCCACACTCAACTAACACTGGTGTATATGTGGTATAATGCTCCAACTGCTCATTCTGAGGTGTGAGCCCTTGTCAGTAAGGCCTTCTGGTGTTCTTCTCCATTTATTGCCACAGTGGGGCAGAGGAGAATAAAGTGACACCTCATGGATAATTTGGTTACAAAATGTGTTCTTCACTGACTCCACTGTGATAGCACAGCCCTTTTCCCCCCTTACAGACTAATTTGTCTCTACTCAGGTTGTGATATCTTTCTTTGCCTGTTGATTGAAAACCCCAGAGTGACTGAGTGAAAGCTATACCTTGAGGTTAATAAAACCCGTTGTGTTCCCAGGTTGAAGTGATCCTACACTGGAACACTCTGGAACTTCCAAATCTACAAGCTATGGTGATGGAAAGCACAAGTTCTTCAAGTGGGTCGGTAGGAGTGAAGCATAGCAGAGATACTCTTAACTGTCATCACATAGTTCCTAAATCTACATATTGTCTTAGGGGGTAATATGATATTCTATTGTGGTCATTGACTTAAGGGGACATCTTTCATCCTCGTCTTCAAACTGATACCATAGTTTTATCTTCCTAAGGACAGTCCATAGTTTTTTCAAGCTAGGGACATGGACATGGCAGATCTCATGGTTCCTCCTGAACCTTTGATGCTGTAAGTAGGTTCTCTAATCTTGTAATATAGCATATTTTATTTGGTAGATCCAACAGTATCTGAGTCTTTGAATAAGGGTACTGGCTGAGACCCAATAGATAACAAACCTTTAGCTAGAGTGAATTATTCTTAGTCAAGTAAATCATTCTTTTTCAGATAGAAGGGAACTAATGCAGTTGCTGTGCCAACAAATGCCTGATTTGTTTCTTTTTCTCCTTTTTTCTTTTTTCTTTTTTTTGCTTTTTGGGTCACATCCTGCAATGCACAGAGGTTACTTCTGGCTCTGCACTCAGGAATTATCCCTGGCGGTGTTCAGAGGACCATATGGGATGCTGGGAATCAAACCCGGGTCGGCCGCATGCAAGGCAAACGCTCTACCCACTGTGCTATCATTCCAGCCCAAGATTTGTTTTCTTAAAGGATGGGGTTATATCAGATAATAGGTTTGGTCATTATTGCTGGAAGATTAGAAGTTAAGTAAATCAATAAGAAAATTTACCTTGATAGATGGAATCTTATATTATTGGTCTCAAGCATCACTCTCATCCCATTGCTCATCGATTTGCTCTAGCGGGCACCAGTAATAACTCCATTGTGAGACTTGTTGTTACTGTTTTTGGCATATCAAATACTCCATAGATAGCTTGCCAGGCTCTCCAAGAGGGATGGAAGAATAGAACCCAGGTCAGCCTCCTGCAAGGAAAACACCCAACCTGCTGTGCTTTCGCTCCAGCCCTCAAGCATAGTCTTTTTTTTTTTAATGGTGACCATTCATCAAGACTAAAGTCCTTATTCCAGTACTTCCCTGGTGGTAATGTGGAGTGTAAACTTTGGTCCAAAAGGGAGTAATCTGGAAAGTGCAGGGTAACATCAAATGTCCCTGGTGAAAGATAGTAATTTTTTTATGGATTGGTTATTGACTGTTTTAAAAAAAGAGAAATCAAGGATACTCTGAAATTTTCAGTGAGTTATCATAGTGACTAATAAAGCAAGTTGTGAGATATAAACTGAAGTACAAGTTTAGGCAAGGGCAAAAGGACAGGATCTCAAAAATTTGATTTAGGACTTATGTCTGAAATTTCCATTAGCTATCCAAGTAAATCTGTTCGATAAACAGATAGACAAATCACCTAGGATTTCAGGAAGGAAGTTTAAATCATATAAGTAAATGGCATTTATCCGCATGAAGTCTCAAAGTCAACAATTGAGATGTTTCACCTGAAAATTTTGTGCAAAACAGTACCTTTTTCATTTGCAAAAATAAACAATATACCTTCATAAGAGAAAATGCAAATAAAATTCTAATGAATTTTGTTATCAATGGTTTCATTGAGTAAGTTAGATCAAAGATATGCAAAATATCTTTACTAATTCCGTATTTGTCATTCACTATTCTCTCACTTTTAAATTAGAGCAATTATTTTGAGTCACAGTTGCTTAGCAAAATAGTAGCAGTAATAATAATCTTAGTATTTTCTTTGTACTACAGCTACGCCAATGAATTTTTTACTATTCTATTTAATTTTGATATAATCTTATAAAGTAATTGCCTTTCTATATACTTCTGAGGGAACTGAAACTTAGGAAGGTCACAAATATAATAACTAATTGTTCTCAGAGAGTACAGCCGGTTAGGTACTTGCCTTCTTGCAACTGGTCTGGGTTCAATTCCTGGCACTCAATATGGTCCCCTGAGCACCACCAGGTATGGCTTCCCTCTATAAACAAAAACATCTACTTTCATATTTGGACATTTTTGCACTAATAATAGCTTTCAACTACTAGTATTTTTATTTTTTTAATGTTTTCCGAGTCACCTATCTCTGTATTCAATGCATGCTCCTTTGGTTGGAAATATTTGCTTATCCCAAGATTTTGTTTTCTTAAAACTAGCTCTTTGGGAGTAAGATTGGGCCTCACTTGGGTGGTACTCAGGTTTACTCCTGGTTCTGTGCTTAGGGGTAACTTCTGGCAATGTTTGGGTGGACCATATGCAGCATGAGGGATTGAAGCAGGGCTGGGTACATGCAAGACAAACCCATTAAAAACTGAACTATCTCTCTGGGCCCATAACAGCTATTTTTAAAAGTTCCATGTTTCCCAAGAATTGCTTTAGCTATTCGTGGGAATATTCGTTTATTGTTCCATATGAATTTCAGGAGTGTTTGATCAATTTCTTTGAAGAATTTCATGGGCATCCTTATAGGGATTGCATTGAATCTGTATAGTGCTTTGAGGAGTATTGCCATTTTGACAATGTTAAGTCTTCCTGTCCATGAGCAGGGAATAAGCTTCCATTTCCTCGTGTCCTCTTTTATTTCATTGAGTAGCGTTTTGTAGTTTTTCTTGTAGAGATCCTTTACCTCCTTAGTTAGGCTGATTCTGAGGTACTTGATTTTCTGGTGTACAATTGTGAATGGGATGGGAGGCATCAACCTCCCCAACTTCAAACTTTACTACAACGCGGTAACAATTAAAACAGCATGGTACTGGAACAAAGACAGAGCCGCCAATCAATGGAACAGGGTGGAATATCCTTACATGTAACCCCAAATATATGATCATCTGATCTTTGATAGGGGAGCAAGAAATGTAAAGTGGAGCAAGGAAAACCTCTTCAACAAATGGTGCTGGCATAACTGTACAACCACATGCAAAAAAAAAAAAATGGGCTTAGACCTCGACCTGACACCATGCACAAAAGTCAGATCAAAATGGATTAAAGACCTCAGCATCAGACCACAATCCATAAGATACATAGAAGACAAGGTCGGCAAAACCTCCATGATATTGAAGATAACGGTATCTTCAAGGATGACATGCAACTGAGCAACTAGGTGGGAAAAGAGCTAAACAAATGGGACTATATTAAACTAAGAAGCTTCTGCACTGCAAAAGATACAGTGACCAGAATACAAAGGCAATCTACAGAATGGGAAAGGATATTCACCGAATACCCATCTGATAAGAGTTAATATCAAGGGTATACAAGGCACTGGTTGACCTCTACAAGAAGAAAACATCCTGCCCCATCAAAAATGGGGCGAAGAAATGAACAGAAACTTTCTCAAGGAAGAAATACGAATGGCTAAAAGGCACATGAAAAAATGCTCTTCATCACTAATCATCAGGGAGATGCAGATCAAAACAACTATGAGATACCACCTCATACCATAGAGACTGGCTCACATCCAAAAGAACAAAATCAACCACTGTTGGCGTGGATGTGGGGAGAAAGGAACCCTCCTACACTGCTGGTGGGAATGCCGACTGGTTCATCCCTTTTGTAAAACAATATGGTCACTTCTCAAAAAATTAGAAATTGAACTCCCATTTGACCCAGCAATACCATTTCTGGGAATATATCCAGGAGACGCAAAAAAGTACAGTAGAAATGACATCTGCATCTGTCTGTTCATTGCAGCACTGGTTACAATAGCCAGAATCTGGAAAAAACCCGAATGACTGAGAACAGATGACTGGTTAAAGAAACTTTGGTACATCTACACAATGGAATACTATGCAGCTGTCAGAAAAGATGAAGTCATGAACTTTGTATATAAGTGGATCAACATGGAAAGTATCATCCTAAGTGAAATGAGTAAGAAAGAAAGTGACAGACACAGAAAAATTGCACTCATTTGTGGAATATAAAACAACAGAATGGGAGACTAACACCCAAGAATAGTAGCAATAAGTACTAGGAGGCCTTCTCCATGGCTTGGAAGCTGACCTCACATGCTGGGGGACAGGGCAGCTCAGATAGAGAAGGGAACACCACCTAAAGTGTAGTGGAGGATCCACTCAGGATGGGAGAGGCGGGTTGAAAGCAGACCTTAGATTGAACACGATAGCCACCCAGCATCTCCATTGCAAACCTTAACACCCAAAAGGAGAGAGAGAACAATAAGAAATTCCCTGTCACGGGGAGAGGGGGGGAGAGCACGGGGTGGGGGAGGAACCCTGGGGCCATCAGTGGAGGAGAATGGGCACTGGCGGAGGGATGGGTATTCGAGTATTGTATAACTATAACACAGGCACAAAACTCTGTAACTGCACCCTCATGGTGACTCATTAATAAAAAAATAAAATAAAAGCTCCATGTTTCTGATATATTCCAGACTTAAGAAATTCCAATTGTGAACACTTCAAATCTATTAAATATTATTATATACCACAGGAAGTATCTCTGAATTAATGGTAATGGGACTTGGTTCAAAGTCAAGAATGTCTTCTCTCATAAAAGGAGGCAATTTAAAAGCCAAGGTTCATTTTCAAGATCTGTTCAAGATGGGTAGCGTAGATAAAGTCAGTGAAAAATATGCAAGATCAGATTGCTGTATCAATATAAAAATATGGGAAAGAGGAACTGAGCAGCTTCCAAATTTCAGGATCACATACAGGAAGAAAACATGGTTAGTTGAACAGAGCCCTAGGGTGAGAAGTTGGGCCTGAAACCTAAGCTGTATCTGGGCCTGTCCTCCATGTTATCATCATCATGCCCGTCTTCTCAGTGTCTTCCCTGCCAATTTCAAAGTGATTTGAAACTGCACTGAGTCTACATTTTTACCATAATTTAGAAAATGATTCTATTGTGCTAGTTACAGAGAAATCTTTAGGATAATTTCAATTATATAGACCAGAAAAACATGCTTTAGCTTGGGAAGGAAAAAATAGTTATCCATGATCACCTGACCACCATTTATTTTCCAATAAATTCCTTATTTTATTCTTCCAAAAATAAGTTATATCACTGTGGAATTACTGAGATCATGAGTTCTGGAGTCAGACTTGTACAGTTCATACCTTTGTCTATATTTTAAATTACTTAAGAAATTACTTTATTTCTTTTTGCTTCAAGTCTCTTACTTATAAGAGATAATAATACCCTTTCCTTAGGATAACTGTTTTTGGAATATTGAATACACCATGGGTAGCTTGCCAGGCTCTACCATGCAGGCAGGATATTCTCAGTAGCTCGTCGGGCTCTCTGAGAGGGAGGAAGGAATCGAACCCGGGTCGGCTGCATGCAAGGCAAACGCACTACCTGCTTTGCTATCACTCCAGTCCAGCTAAGAGTAGAGATAGCTAATATATAAAAAGAGGCACAAAGCAGATAACTTCCTCTTTGAACCCTTACCTGTGCCTGAGTAGACAGCAGAAAAGTGCAATTCTCTCCTACTGTCCATGTCCAGAGAACAAAGGAAAATAAGGAACAAAGAACAGTGGGGCAGAGGAACTTGGAGGCAGCCACAGAGACCCATGGCCCCAAGAGCTGTAGATTTCAGACCAGGACCCTGGTCTGAGAAATGAGAGGCTGAGGAGGAGCAGAAATGGTAGGATATGGGACCAGAACAGTATAGACCAGACTAATATGAGCACTTTGGACCATTATGAGCCATTGAGAGCTCCAACCAAGAGGGGATAAAATCATCAAGGAAGAGGATCAACAAGAACCAAACTCAGTACATAGGAGATTTGGGAATCCAGAACGACCTACTTAATCTGTAAAATGAAACTATCTGGGGACTATGGGCTAATTTTTCTCATGTTTCCCTCAAGGATACATTCTCAGGAGCTAAACCAGATTAACTCTCTCAATATCAGTACATAGTACATTTAGAGATGATGATAGAACCCATAAACTTATAATTTCTCAAATACTACTCATGCATTTTTGAACCATTTCATCTTTACTCCTTATTCGCTGTGTGAATATTCAGATTCTTACCTAACATTCAAGACTTTGAGATCTAAAAGGTTTTTTTTGAGGGTACAATTACAGATTTATGCATTTTTGTGCTCATGTTTCCCTCATACGAAGTTCAAGAACCCATCCCTTCACCAGTGCCCATTCTCCACCACAAATAAACCCAGCATCCCTCCCACCCTCCCCAATCCCATCTCCCCCCAACCCACTGTGCCACTGTGGCAGGGTATTCCCTTTTGTTCTCTCTCTAATTAGGTGTTGTGGTTTGCAATAAAGGTGTTGAGTGGCCACTATGTTCAGTCTCTAGTCTACATTCAGCACGCATCACCCTTCCCCTGCATGGCCTTCAGTCACAGTTTACTTGGTGTTCCCTTTTCTATCTGAGTTGCCCTCTTCCCAGAATGTGAGGCCAGCTTTCAAGCCATGGAGTCAACCTCCTGAGACCTGAAAGTTTTAAGAACCTAATAGCTGGGGGAAATAGTTCTTGATTGTAAATGCTAGTCAGATGTTCTTTATTAGAATGGAAGAGCAAGCAGTAGTTGTACCCTTACCATCCTTCAGGTAACCAGCCAGACACAGTTTGACAATGTAGTACACTTATTATCAGAGCTCTCAAATTCTAACTTCACTGATATTGAAAATGTCCAGTATGTAAACCTCAGTTTCTTCTCCAGATGTCTTGTACCTAGATCCATTGAGTTCAATACTTTCCTAAGACTACTTATGAATTTCAGTTCTTCCATACTCCTACATTTTCTGAAAGTACTTTTTCTAAGGGGTAGAGAAGAAAATCATAGAATATAAACTTGAAAGGAAAGTGGAAGAGATACCAGAATGGTAGAAAGAAAATATAGAATGGGAGACACTCTGAAGTCTAGTTTCACTTGATTTTGTAATTCTGGTTCCCTTTAGACATTGACAGTAATCAACTACTCACTCTAAATTAATATCTGCAATTGACTGAGATTAGTTTGGCACATGGAAAGCCATTGTTTGAAAAAAATTGTTTGAAGCATTTGAAATTTAGAAATGGGAAAAGCTTAGTGATATTCTATTTAATATCTGACTATAAACTGTATGAAAGACTTGTTTCACAGGAACATTATTTCAGGATAATTCTGGGGGACAGGGAGGCCCAAACTGTGAGGACGGCATGTCTTTGCAGCAGTGATTTTTGTGTGATGGAAATAACAGGACAATCACTCAGAATACTCAGAAGTCATTCACAGAGCTCTCTCTTGGCAAGCCTGACATTTTCTCTGCCTCTGAGAATTAGTTTCTAATCACTAACAACATGATGTGGAAGAAACAAATGCTGTTGGCTCCAACCAAGCATATAATTGATTAAAAAGTGAGGTCCCAGTGTAACTGTTAAAAATCAGAGTCCATTGGATGTTGCTGGGAATATGCTGTTTGGGGGCCAGAGTTTCTCCTCATTGTGGGATTTAGGAATTAGATTACAGACCCCATTTGGGGGAACTGTTGATACTCCAGGATTATAACAGAAAGGCACTATCAGGAATGGAAAAGTACGTAGGCAAGTTGTATCAATAAGATTCTTTGCCCTGTAGGTACTCACTGCTTCAAGCATATGATATGATTAAGACATTAAAATTTCAGATGAACATTCACTTAGATGAAAAAAGTTCCCTGATGGCCAGTTCCCTCTCTTGACTGGAAAAACTGTGGATTCCTTTCACTGGGGCATTTATGAGATGGAAAGTCAATGGATTCTGTGAACCCATAGGTGGGCAAAGAAGGATTTAAAAAAGAGTTGAACATAAGCAGCCAATGTCAGAAAAGGGTCATATGAAGAAGTGGAAGAATTGAATGTCCATGAAAAGACAGAGGAAAGAATTTTTTTTTCCCAGCCTTTTTCTCATGTAACATTCTAACACCCTGAACTGTGAGAAGCAGCTAGAAGCAGTGCTCAGCAATGCTGGATGTCATTTTTCCATGGAAGGCCAAATCTCAGGGTGTTACATAGCTATTCTTTTGGCTTTGGTTTGTCTAAGCATGGCAAGAGCTCCTGGGAAACATGGGAGGTCATACTGCTTTGCTGTTTGAACTACAAAACCAAACTAATTTTTTTTTTTTTTGCTTTTTTGGGTTACACCCGATGATGCTCAGGGATTACTCCTGGCTTTGCACTCAGGAATTACTCCTGGCAGTGCTTGGGGGACCATGTGGGATGCTGTGAATCGATCCCGGCTCAGCCACATGCAAGGCAAAGGCCCTACCAGCTGTACTATCGCTCCAGACCCCTCACCCCCACTACATTTTTAACCAGAATAGTAGCACAATATATTTACAAAGCAGAAATAAGTTACCAAATCAGAAGATGTCTGTTGCTGGTGGGTTCACGATGGCACAGTCTGGGTGTCTTCACTGGGGCCCCTTGGAGGGGATGGGTTGTTTCCCTCCACCCGCCCTGAGCAGAGCCCTTGAAGACCTCCCAAACCCAGCCACAGACATGTTCAAGGCCCCTCTCCACACTTTCAGACGAGCCTCACGCATGAAGGAACTGGCAGAGGAACCCAGGTGTGCGGGACTCAGGACTGAGATCTCCAAGCCTGCTCAGATTGGGACTGGGCCTCTTCCGCCCAGAACCCCCCATTTTCCAATAGCTAGGCAGTCACACCCACAAACTGCCCCCGGCACCATGTAATCCCATCAATGGCCAACATCCAGAGACTATAAAACCAAGCTCCCGGACATTTTATAGCCTAGTTCTCCCTCTGGGAGAACCTGGCAAGCTTCTGAGAGTTTCCTTCCTGCATGAGAGAGCCTGACAAGCTCCCTGTGGCATATTCATATATGCAGTAACTATGATCAGTCTCATTCCCCTGACTCTGTAAGAGCCTCCAATGTGGCACTGTTGGGAAGGATGAGTAAAGAGAGGCTTCTAAAATCACAGGGCTAGGACAAATGGAGACACTACTGAGACCTCTTGAGAAAACCAATGATCAACAGGATGATGATGATGATGATGATGATGATGATGATATATATATATATACATATATATATAGTGTGTGTGTGTGAGAGAGAGAGAGAGAAAGAGAGAGGATAAAATGTGTGTATTTCAACTGTCTGCTACTCTGTCATTCCCCAGTTTTCACAAAACTCTTTAGTCCCCTGGACTACTTCTTGCAGGTAATCTGGGGCTTTCCTGAAACTAAAGGCAGAGTAGTGATTTTCATTTCTGCTAATTGTGCTGATATCAGCACTTCTTTCCGTACTCTTCCTAACATCTTCTTTCTTACTGATACCATTTTACCAAGCATCCACCACCTGCATAGCAGGTGCACCAGTGTGGAAACACAAAGATGATCTGTGACTACTAGTAAGCCTCAAGTTTCTTCTCTACTCAAAGCACAGCTGTCATGTTCAGACTTCTGGGCTTGGTTATTGACTGATACTCAGTAGCTGTGTGACATTGGGCAAAATATCTAATCCTTTTGTGCTCACTTTCTTTAAGTAAAAGATGATTATGAGCATGAATGAGTTAATACTTATATAATAGACCCTATAACATAGTGTTTCATAAATATGCCCTATCATTATTAGCACCTTTGTTCATTGCCCATTAAAAAGACCTGTTTTGTATTAGATAACTCTTCTTATCTGTTTTCATTTTGTCACATATATTTTATGTGTTTCTTTTCTTTATTTTATCTAAATATGATTCTAACACATTTCTCTCACTATGTATCATATATATATGTATATGTATGTATGTATGTATGTACTCATTCCTTAACAGGGCTATATATATACAAAGGATACTAAAATTACCCTCAACAAACAAGACAACATACTTCAAATATTTGCTAGTTGAGTGAAACACTAATGAAAAGAAAAATCCTTTTTAATGATAATTTTCTTTGAGTTTCTTCATCAAAATAACCCTCATAATCTTATAGGAAAAACACTTCCATGGTTTTTGTTGGTAAATTGAATTCTTCCTCTTTTAAGTATTCCTTCTAATATCTAAGAATTGTTTCATATAAGATAGAACCCAGATTAAACACTATATTGTAAAACATTTGATACCATTTGTTTTCCTGAGCACTGGGCTCATTAAAGCCATAAACATATATTTCTAAGCTTGCAGGCTTTCCTTTAGTGATTGTCTTAATCAGACTGTTCTTGTAGCTGCTATTTATCTCCCCAGGTATTGCTCCTCCAGCTGCCATACCAAGTGAAACTAATAATGCTGTACATGTAAAGTTTATGCAACACTTAGAGTTAAAAACTTGCTAGAGGCAGATGGAAAACAGACCTGAGAGTTAGTGAAATTTGACCAAAATCACAAGAAGTGTAGTAGTAGTCCTGGGACTTAACCAGGTTCTCAAAGCCAGTGTCAAGTTGCCATACATTCATATTTATTAAGCCATTTAGCATCTGAAATTAAAATAAGTAAAAGTAGATAATTATCATGTGTCTGAAAAATTAAAGTTCCAATACTCATGTCAATTAATTTTGCCCAGAATAAAATTTCTCTGAAAACTCGATCAGTACTTGGGAAAAATTGTTTAGGACTCTTACAAAGTGCCTCTTCCAACAGGATATCAGGAAGTATAATTTCTAATTTAGGATTGAGGGGAAGACACATTTGTTTCCTCCTGGGTCAGGAGGCAGGAGAATTATTCTCGAGTGGATCTCTCTCTCAGTAAAGGCATAATCGGTCTATATGACTTGTCCCATACTCTCTGGTCTGGTATCTCTGGACATCTTTCTTAGATATGAAAAGCCGTTTATTTGGCATGAATATCCATACCTATAATTGCAGCACACAGATGCTAGGTTAGACCTGACCAAAGATTGCATCCAAATTCTCAAATGGTACTGTGGATCCAGAGTAGGGAGGTATGCTGAACGTAGCTCATGTGCCTCTACACAGTTTTTATCCTTCAACTGTATACATCTATCTGTAGCTCAAGTCAGAGTGGCCCTCATGCTGTACCTACAGCTGTGGAATTAGGTTACTATGGCCACCCTGGACCACTCTAGCAAAACGAGATGCTATTCCTACACACATACAAAACTGCCCTTTAGGATTAATTTCCTTGGCTGCTTTTGTGACATTTATTTCTTGGAGAGCTCAGAAGATGCCTCCTGAAGCCTCTGGGGTTCCATGAAGCTTACTTTGACTTACAAATAGCAGGAAATGGCATAGACATTTTTATCCTCAGCCTCTAAGGCAAATCTGTTTTCAGATGATATCTCTGATGGTATCTTGCACAATGAAGCAATCGGGTTTGCTTTCTCCCAAGCAGTGTCTAACTGATTTATGCACAGCCTCATCTTTGTTGTGTGTGTGTGTGTGTTTGTGTGTGTGTGATTTCAGTGTTGCATTGCCCATTTTCTCCACATTTCTCAGTAAAGTGGCTCACATTAGCCTTTGCTTTAGGTTTTCTTGTAATCCGAACTAACTTAAATGTAGAGGCATGCAATAAGTACTGAAAATACTGAAATCAAATTTTTCAGTCTTATTTACTCATAATCTGACTTCTACCCATAACATACCACCAATGGTCTTAATTTCACAAAATCTTAACTAAAATCAGTAAGCATATTCCAGGGTATTCTAACTGGGCCACAGGTAAAGATTGCGTAAGTGGGTGGGCAGGTAATGATACTAGACTAGACGTAGGCCAGACACTGGGCCTGGGGAGCCACAGGAAGGAAAGAAGATTGGGAGATTGCCACAGTAAGAGAAAGATTGAAAAACACTGGTTTAAACATATTAGTTGGCTTCTTGTCCTTTTTTAAAGTTATCTTCTTGAAAACTGTACGTTCAAGTTATGTGAAATTATATTTTTGTAGGCAGCCTCCTCTGTCTTTGAATATCTCTAACTGTCATATTTTGTTTTCAGTACAAATTGGTTTTAATTTGTAGCACTATAGCACTGTCATCCCCTTGTTCATCGAGCTCAAGCAGGTACCAGTAATGTCTCCATTGTGAGACTTGTTACTGTTTTTAGCATATCGAGTATGCCCCGGGTACTCGATATTGCCAGGGTCTGCTATGCAGGTGGGATACTCTCAGTAGCTTGCTGGATCCCCGATAGGGATGGAGAAATCAGACCCGGGTCAGCCACGTGCAAGGCAAATGCCCTACCCACTGTGCTATTGCTCCAGTCCTTTCAATTGGTATCAAATCGATTTATCAAGATAAATCTTATCTTCAGCCTACCAAAAATTTCTATCCATTTGTTTAACCATGCTCTTCAGAGTCATAGCAAATAACTTTCAATTTGTGAAGTGAGTTTATTATCTTGGTGGGTTGGAGCGATAGCACAGTGGGTAGGGTGTTTGCCTTGCACGCAGCTGACCCGGGTTCGATTCCTCCACCCCTCTTAGAGAGCCGGCAAGTTACTGAAAGTGTCTCGCCCACACTGCAGAGTCTGGAAAGCTCCTGTGGTGTATTCGATATGCCAAAAACAATAACAACAAGTCTCACAATACGGCATTACTGGCGCCTGCTTGAGCAAATCGATGAGCAATGGGATAACAGTGATACAGTAATCGAAACTTTAGATTTCCCTAATTACTCTCAATTTCTTCTTTTGTTCTTTGTGTATTATTTCTTGAAACATTGTCAGAATCGCATTTTTGGTTTTCTTGTCACAAAAAATATGTTTCAAGGTGACAATATGTGTCTGAGTTAGATAAAAAAAATAATTTGATCCCATGAGAGGAACAGAAGGCACTTTTTCTCAGGGTAAATGATCTTCAGTTGTATAAGCGTATATGTGTTTGACAAGGTATAGTCAGGGAGTCCAGGAAGCAGTAAAGTCTAGGTCTTTAGATTGGATTTGGAAGAATATCCTGAGTGTCACAGCAGGTAACATGTGTCCACAGAAAAATATATGTAATTCTGAGTTTTGAAAAATAGCAAGGTTTCCAATTCAATCTCAAGCACTATGGTCTTAGAAGTCAGAGAAAGAAGCAGATATGGCTTGGAAAGAGATTAGGGCATATGCTATTTAAATGATGCACTCTGAGTTTATCTTGATGTTGGAAAGGTCATCTTTTTATTCATATGAAGAGGATAAAAAACAATGTGGGTTTTTTTGTGTGTGTGCTGAAAGAAGGAAAGATCTTGAGTAATCCTTTACTCTTATTGGAAATGATGACGAGGGAATATCAGACATGGAACACCATGAGCTTAAAATAACTGCTGTCACTTAATACTCAGATACTGGTAGCACTGTGGCAATGCTATCTTGTTGTTCATCGATTTGCTCAAGCGAACACCAGTAACATCAAAATTGTGAGACTTCTTGTTACTGTTTTTGCTATATAAAATACATCACGGGTAGCTGGCCAGGCTCTGCCATGCAGGTAGGATACTCTCCATAGCTTGCCAGGCTCTCCAAGAGGGACGGAAGAATCGAACCTGGGTCAGTCACGTGCAAGGCAAATGCCCTACCTGCTGTGCTATCGCTCCAGTAAGATACTGGCAAGGCAGAAAAATCCTGCTCTATTTTATGATAGAGACTGATCTCTGAACCCTAAGCCCAGGAGAAGACACATATAAACAGAGAGAAGAAAGGAGTCCTCCACTTTCATCACGGAACTTTCCTTGATGAGTAGTCAGCCAGTAGAATTTTTATTTAACCTGTCTTGACATAATAGCATATTAAAAATAAAATTACTCCTGTCCTTGCCCTGACGAGGCCCCAAGTTGCTGCTCACAAATGGCTTCTAATTTTGAATCGCTATCATCCCAGAGGCACACAAACCAATTTCGGAACCCAGCAGCTTTTGGCAGAAATGCATCTGGGCTGAGCATTAAACTATGGTGCTGTGCCATCCCAGGTGGAGAAAGGTGATTGTCCCTTCCACCTATTCTCCCCAGTGGCACAGTGACCGCCATCTTTTCAGAGCCTATTGGACAGCCAGCTATGAGACTGCAGTGCAGTGACACGAGAGGCCTCACGGGATGGGGGTGGAACTGGCCCCTCTCCTCACTCCAACGTGGCCCCGAGTTGCCTCCCATGAATGGCTTTTGGCTCCTGAGTGGCCATGATCCCAGAGGCACACAGACCAATCTCGGAACCTAGAGGCTTTTGGCAGAAATCCCTCCAGACTTATTACTAAAATATCAGAAATCCAAAATGCTCTTCATTTCAGCAATAGAAAACAAATTATCGAATGATGCCTTTTCGGCAGGTCTGAATGTTGGGGAAAATTCCAAATAATAATGGTGGATCTTTTGTCGAAATATTGAATGTGATCAAAGTGGAGAGAGAGTAAGGTGGAAATCACCTGCCATATAGGCGGGGGTAGGGTTGGGATGGGGGTATACTGGGGTTCTTGGTGGTGAAGGGTGTGCACTGGTAAGGGGATGGATGTTTGATCATTGTATGACTGAGACATAGACTGGAAAGCTTTGTAACTGTTCTCACAGTAATTCAGTTAAAAAATTAAAAAATAAAAAATAAAATTACATTGGCAAACCATGTAGAAGAATATCCCAGTTGATGTTGCAGGTCAGTCTGGTATTTTATATTTTGAGACAAAGATCTTCAGTGGTGCCAACATAGGTGAGGATTTGGAGGGAGAGGGGAGTAATGACACTCTGACTAAATTTGATGGTGGAAAGGATATTCTATAAATATGAATAGAATTTTTTTGTCACAGCCAGCAGTGCTCAGAACTTACTCCTGGCTCTATGCTCGGTCAGAGAAGAGATACATTGAATGTCTCCATTCATAATTATCCCTGGCGGTGCTCGAGGGACAATATGGGATGCTGGGAATCAAACCTGAGTTGGCTGCGTGCAAGGCAAATGCCCTACCCGCTGTGTGATCACTCTAGCCCCACCATTCATAGTTTCTTAACTGAGATTTTTATTAAAACATCTCCTGTTTCCTGGCATAAGTGATAGATATTTCTCAAAGTTTCCTACAAGTGTTCTTAGGACCATTAGCAGTTTAGAAGTGTGATCATATTTGACGATATTATTTTACCTTTTCAGGATTCCAACTTTGAGATGGACATTCTCCTCTGACACCAGTTACCTATCCTGTCTTCATACTATTGCTAGGAAAATCTTGTCACAGAGACAAATTTACAAGAAGTACATGATACTTGGCTAAAAAATGTCACCAAAGGTCAGATATATCTGACATATTGGAACCTGAGTTTGACTCCCAGCAATGCATAGTCCCCTCAGCACTGCTGGAAGAACTCCATTCATTAAAAAATAGCTCCTACCTATTACCAGTACCACCCCGAAATAAAACAAGACAAAAGCTTGATAAAATCTGACCCTTGTTTCCTAAATCAACATGAAAATGTATAGAACTCAGCGGAAGAGCTGTGTGCAATTGCACTTTGGTTTAAGTTTTATAATATCTCTAATGTACAAGAATAACCCAGATGATAATTGGGTTTCATAGAGCTCTACCATTCCTACTGTCTAACTTATGCTTTAATTTAACAAAATTTATCCTCGTGCTTTCTTGTTCTCTAATATCAGCATAGGAACTTTGACGTAGTTTTACATTATGATAACTAAGGAGGTCTACTCTTGATTTGTTTTAAGTAACTTCCTCATTTTTAGTGTTTTCTTTGTATCCCTTTCTATATTCATTTTGGATTTTTTATGAAGATTACTCCTGAGATATCTGCATTAAAGTACTGTTTCCTCATGAAAACAAAATGAACCTAATACTTATATATAATAGTTTCATGGTATCTTGAATCTTGAGAAACAACATCACTTCATCAAGATGAAATGATGAGTGATTGAGAAATAATGTCACTGAAGGATTTTCATGGTCACTTCAATCAATTCTTGTTTTAAATTTTCAGGAATTGGGACCTCAAAACTTGTGAAAGTGTTCACCATTCTATTACTGGGCAACTCTGATGTTTCAAGAGTATTTCTAACTATTGAAGAAATCAGCTTTTTCTTTCTTGTTTCTTTGTATTTCTGATAGTTAAAACTAATTCTCTTTGGAATAACACAAGGTCTGTTTCTAGTTCCATGAAGCAGATATTATATGTAAAGGTAGTAATAAAACAGAAACTCCTTACTTTTTATCTTTTTCCTTTCCAATCTACACACACACACACACACAGTTGTTGTTTCAAGACAAAACCCAATTAGTGAGCATGTTTTGATTATGCCTTCATATGTTCTACAGATGGCTTAACATTCTGCTCCTCTTTCTAAAAATATTTTGAGAAAGTCATTTTCCCCCGGTGAAAAAGAGTGAGGATGAGAAAGAAAGTTGGAGAGCTCATATTTGTAGTTCACTCGGCAAATTCTCTAAATATTCATCAGTTCAAATTTCAGAGATCCCCTCCAACCTTAAACTACTCAACTGTTTCAGCCACCAAGCACTGTTGCATCCAGATAAATAAAACTTCCCTGATTTACCTTTATTTGACATTTGTCGGAGATTCATTGTTTCTTCTGCCATGATTTTTCCCTCATAAATATGGTATGAATTTATTGGTCATTTTTCTTTTGAAAGATAATTGGGTTCATTTTCATTCTTCCAGTAGAAATAATGATTATCTGAAGCAGAATTTTTCCTCAACTCCAGTACTGTAGGATCAAATTTATGTCCTAGGTAGGCAACAAGCAATATAAAAGTTACTGCCCACTATGAGGAAATATTTGGAACGGTGAGGGAAATATATAATGAGAAGGACAAATTGTTTTATGCTAGCAATGAACTTGCTTTACAGAGATTTATTTCAGAACATATTGGTTATCTGATCCTTATGTATTTCTTTCATGAGAAATAAGGGTTTGCCATGAAAAATGATGAATTAGAAAGTAGAGAAGTGTTAAACTTTTCTAAGTGATTTTGCCTATGTAGGTATTCATATACTTATCTATAGGTAAGGACAAAAGCATAGCGTAAAACTTGTGTAAAAACACTGCAACAATAAAACTCTGATTCTAAGGTTTTAGCACATAGGGCATGTGGAAAAATAAGATGGATAGGAAGAAAATCTCCAGGACTGAAGCAGTTAAGTAGTATCCCCACATTGTAAAGCATTTGTTGAATATTTAACATTAAGTAGGTATTAGCTGTTAATCTTCAGTCAGGCTGGTTTCAATATTTGACATTTAAATTAAATAATCATACCACATTTAATAGTAAAGTCACTGTATGTTAAACAAATACTACTTGGTTATTGAAACCATATGTTATTTTAACCACGTTGTGAGGGATTCACATGTTTTTAATAACCATCTGAAATTTATTTCACATAAGGCACAATGCATGTACTGTACCAAGAAAAATGGAGAAGCTATTTATGTCCACCCCAAATGATTATTTAAAACTAAATATATTGGATTTGACTTTCCTACTGATACACTTATCTAATGGCCTATCTATTCTTTGTGAAGGTGCTGTCAATGGAGGAGTTATGTTTGTTAACAACCTGACTTCCTGAGTTCTTACCATGTACCTGAATTGCCCAAATCAAACTGTAAGTCCCGACTCTGCCAGTCAGTGCTTCACTTTGCACATATGATGCTGAGAGACTTTGTTGAACCGATTGGCAGGAATGCAAACATTTCTATTTTTAATACTCTGGTATTATGAATGACATTACCTTAAATGAAATGGTCCCATTTCAGTTCTCTCACTGTAACAAAATTGACAGTTACCAAATAGTGTGACACAAATGTGTATAAAACAATAGAGTGATCATCCAATTCAATGAGTTTTATACTAATGGAGGTAGGAGATTATGTCTAGATTAAGGAAATGTATTTTGAAATATAAAAGAAAAAATGGAATTGAGAGATATTTCTTCAAAATAAACACAATGGAAGTTTCTGATTGCATAATTTGAAAAAAGGATAATTGGATAATAATCAGGAATAATTATTGGTTCTTGTAAAATAACAAAACTAAACACAGAAAGGACATTTCTCTACCTTCTGTTGTTTATATTCATCCATTTATAAAGATCATTCCATATAAAAATGCTGGGAATAGCAAATACCCAATGACAGATGAGCAAATAAAGAAATTGTAGCCTATATGTGGAATGAAATATTTGCTCAGCCATAAAATATATGAAATCCTGCTTTTTTTCCATGACTTGAATGTAATTTGAAGGTATCATCTTGAGTCCCTCTGCCTTCTGAGGACTCTTCAGAAATTGAAGCACATTCATTGAGAGATGATTCAGATCAATTATCTTGTATCAGAATATGAATGAGGGACCAGAGAAATAGTACAGTGGGCAGGGCATTTGCCTTGCACATTCCTGACCCAGGTTAGATCCCCAGAATTTTATATCTGCATATAGTTTCCTGAGCTCCTCCAGGATTGAGCACTGAGCAGAGAGCCAGGAGTAAGCCCTGAGCACCACTAGTGTGGGCCCCAAATCAAAGACATAAATATACATAATGCATCATATATATCTAATATCACTTATATCACTTGTCAATCATTTGAGCATAGTATCACTTTACTTGTATCAGTTGTCATCCTGTTGTTCATCAATTTGCTCGAGCAGGTGTCAGTAACGTCTCCATTCATCCCTGTCACATGCTAGTGTAGCCCAATGGCGTCTGCTGGCTCTAGGAATATGAAGAACCTCAAACCGTTCATTCAGGGTCTTAATATATATTATTAAATATATATTTAATACATAATTAAATACACAATGCAATCGATAATATTTGATTATAATTAACTGTATTAATTAATAACTATAATTAATAATACATGTAATCTATGATTAAATATAATTTCTATCACAGAACTTTGTTATAAATTACTTTTTCTTAAAATTAGTACATATACTTAATGTAGCCATTTTAAAACATAGTTACAGAGCACAGAAATAAAAATTTTATACCTTCTTTCCCCTTAGTTCCAGTAGGGTGGTAACTGTGACAAGTTTTCCTTGGTTTTGTACAACTGATGTGTAAAGAAGGGAAAACAATTAGAGATATTCCTGGAAAGAAATAAAAGTCATGTAGATATGCCTCCACGTAGTGATTGGATACTGTACTCCTAATTCCCTTGCAGTGGTCATTCCAAATACATGCTATGCACCCATTGTTCATTCTTATTGACTCACCACCAGTGTCACTCTCTTAGTCACCCAAGTCTCTAGGTAACCTAGACCAGAGCTCTACAACCTCTAGATATGGACATAACTTTAGTCATGTTTACTACACCCTTCCCCTAAAAGAAACAAAACGTCCAGGTTATTTCTATTTCTTAAATAAATCAGTCACTGTCACTGTCATTCCTGTTGTTCATTTATTTACTCGAGTGGGCACCAGTAACGTCTCAATTACATTCAGCCCGGAGATTTTAGCAGCCTCTCCTTACTCGTCTTTCAGGGTCAGGGTCAGGAGAATGAGACCTATCGTTACTGTTTTTGGCACACCGAATACGCCACGGGTATCTTGCCAGGCTCTGCCCGTGCAGGCGGGATACTCTCGGTAGCTTGCCGTGCTCTCCGAGAGGTATGTATATACTGTCATCCCGTTGATCAATGATTTGCTTGAGTGGGCCCAGTAATGTCTCCATTCATCCTAGCCCTGAGATTTTAGCAGCCTCTCTTTACTCATCCTTCCCAATGGTGCCGCATTAGAGGCTCCAGGGTCAGGGGATTGAGACCTATCATTGTTACTGTATTTGGCACATGAATATGCTACGAGGAGCTTGCCAGGCTCTCCCATTTGGGCAGTAAACTCTCGGTGGCTTGCCAGGTTCTCCAAGAGGGAGAACTAGGCTATCAAATGTTGAGTGGCCACAGCAACTAAAGGCTGAGCAAAGCACAAACTTAGTTGAGAGATTTCGAGTCCCCAACACAGTGGGGGAGAGCTGGATGCTCAGGGCCCAGGTTCACGTGGGAACCTTTACTGGGAAGGTGTGGAGGAACAAGGACATGAAATAAGGACGCTGCCAAGAGGAAAGTCTGCCCAGGTCAGAGGCTTGGTGAGGCAGACTGGGTTTCTGAGAAAGCAAGGCCTGGGAGCAGGACTCAGGGCTGGGAAGGGGAGGGCAGGGAGGGCAGAGGAACCCGAGCTGAGGAGGGCAGAGAGACCACCCAGGCTTGGGTGGGGCAGGTGGGGTGGCTGCTATGCATGTGGTCCCCTCCCCCACCGTGGCCGGAACCCGAGCTGAGGAGGGCAGAGAGACCACCTAGGCCTGGGTGGGGCAGGTGGGGTGGTTGCTATGCATGTGGTCCCCTCCCCCGCCGTGGCCCTTTGTGACTCCTTAGGGTTCCGTGATGTCACCAGAGTGTATATAAACGGGCCTGTGCCTCTGAGGGCTCAGTTGCCACAGGCAAGCGCTTTGGTTTTACTCATGTAGTATACATGGAGTTTCACTCTTACTTTCCCTTTTTCCCTAGACACCTGCCGGAATGGCTAGTTGCAGGTGTTATGGACCCCAACTTCTCGGGATCCGCTCTAGTACTTTGGATGCTGTTTAAAAAATACACTGCCCGCGTGCAGTCGACGAAGGACAACAGGTAGAGTCGGGGAGACGTCCCGGGGGACTGACGGCAGGTATGTGTGTAAGGACCAGACAGGGCGTCTGGCCAGGAGAGAGCATCAGTCCTCCCGCAGACGAGAGGAGCAGGGTGAGGTGTCCCGGGGACCCAGTTTACCTCAGGGTCTGAGACTCTGAGGGAGAGGCTGGTGCAGCACTGTGGCAGAACTGGCTGTCCCGGTGGGTGCCCAGCTCCAGGAAGGGAACAGCATCCCCCTTGACCTGTAGTCAGGGACCCCACAGGGCAGGGGTCACTCACACAGGGGCCTCCATGGGGGCTGACCAGGACAGTGGTGACCTGAGAGCCCCTGAGAGGGGGGCCCAGGGCCTCTTTGAGGCAGCACCGGGCACAGCTGGGTCTGAGCGCTGCTGGCACTAGGGTGCTGGCCTGGCAGGGACTGAGAAGGGGTCAGCGTCCCTGGAACTGAATCAGGAAAGAGCCCAGACTGCTGGTCACTACAGCAGCTCCGGGCCTGGGGAGGCTTCTTGAGTCTCCCAGGGGCTCAGGCCCTCACTCGCTCCCTTTCTTCTCAGTACTAGAGAGCAACCTGGAGGAGGAGAGGCTCCGCAGACATCCAGGTGAGGGGCTGGCTTTCCCGTGAGGGCTCTGCCAGGGGACACTGTCCTGGCCATCCGGGCCCAGGCCAGGAACTGAGGATGTCCCTGTGGACAGCGACCCCCTGAGGGCCCTGGAGGAGAGGCGGGCGGGAGTCGGGCAGGACCTGAGGCCTCGGGGAGTCCACTGCACACGCCAGGGCGGGAAGCAGTGGCGCTGTCCTCCAGGTGGGCGGGGGACGCAGGACAGGCCCCGGTTCCCTGAGAGAGTGGACGGCCGGCCCTTGGGGGACACTGGGCTCTGAGCTCCCGGAAGTGTTGTGTCCGACAAGATGGCGGGCTGCAGGAGGAGGCGTCCCGGAAGTGGTGTGTCCGGCCTTTCCCCCGGAAGCAGGAGCCTCGGGGCGCCTTGGGTCACGTGCTGGGCAGATCTCGGGGCACGGACAGGGCTGGCCGGGAATCTGTGCCGGCCCCTGACGGCCCCCTCCTCCCTGGCAGGAGCCCTTCACCGCTGCAGAGCTGTGTGCCGACGACCCGGTGACTATCCCCCCGCACCCTCCCCCTTCCCCGAACACCCCAGGGTCTAGTGCTCCAGCGTGGACAGGCCGGGGGGGCCTCGGAATGGGAGGGGGAGGCCCTGGGGAGGGCAGAGGCCACTGTGACGTCATGGACCTGGGGAGGGGGGAGGGGCGCAGGCTCGGGGAACACGGGCGCTCTCCCGTCCATGGCAACAGGGGCTTCTCCTCGCTCCTCTTGGTTCCATTGTTGTGTCCCGTATCTTCTGCAGGCAACGGTTCCAGCCACAGGACCCCTTCGGCCGTCGTCCGCCTCTATCTCTGTCAATACTCTTTGCTGGACGCTGGGGACAATTCAGAGAACATCACCCACTGTGTCCCCCGGTACACGGCTCCATCCCGGTCCGCAATGACCTCGTGGGCACACTCCCCTACCAGGACTGTGACAGCAAGTCCTCAGCGGTCACCTGCCGCCTAGGCCCTCTGCCCAGGGCGAGGACCCGTCCTTCCCGTGCCTGGGCCCTGGATCGCGGCCCTCTGCGTGCGCCCTACTATCTGGAGCGGCCCCTGAGCTGCACTCCAGTGTCAGAGCCGCCCTCCTACCTGGCCCCTCTGACACCACTGGATCTGCCGTCTTTGGCCCCTCTACCTGAGGGTCTTCCCCGGCTGGAGGAAGACCTGTCCGGCCAAAGTGTCTCGGCCCTGTGCCCGGTTCGGTGCGGTCATTCACCATTTATAGCTTATTGGACATTATGTGTGATGACACAGAGATTGGAGTATGGAGTTGACGCAGTAGTCATCAGTATTGCTACTAAGATCCTGTATCCTGACGTGGACTTGGTCCGGAGCTTAACACCCAGCTCAGCTGCAGAGGGTCGTGGTGGGGGCCAGGGTCTGTTGGAACTGGCAGGCATACACAATACTAGCCTAGCCTTTATTTCAGGACCCCGACTGGGCCCTCAGTACCCTGGGTTCAAATGCCAGGGTATACCCGGTCTTCCCCGGCTGGAGGAAGACCTGTCCGGCCACAGCGTCTCTACCCTGTGCCCGGTTCGGTGCGGTCATTCACCATTTATTGGTTGTTCAACATTGTCTGTGATGACCTACCGATTGGCATCTGGAGTTGATGCAGTAGTCATTGACATCCTGTATCGTGCCATTGACTTTGCCTGGAGCTTAACACCCAGCCCAGGTGCAGAGGGGCCTGGTGGGGGCCAGGCTCTGTGGAAACTGCCAGGCATCCACTCTACTTGCCTGGCCTTTATTTCAGGGCCCCATCTGGGCCCTCTGTACCCTGGGTGCAGGTGCCAGGGTATACCCGGTCTTCCCCGGCTGGAGGAAGACCTGTCCGGCCACAGCGTCTCTTCCCTGTGCCCGGTTCGGTGCGGTCATTCACCATTTATTGGTTGTTCAACATTGTCTGTGATGACCTACCGATTGGCATCTGGAGTTGATGCAGTAGTCATTGACATCCTGTATCGTGCCATTGACTTTGCCTGGAGCTTAACACCCAGCCCAGGTGCAGAGGGGCCTGGTGGGGGCCAGGCTCTGTGGAAACTGCCAGGCATCCACTCTACTTGCCTGGCCTTTATTTCAGGGCCCCGTCTGGGCCCTCTGTACCCTGGGTGCAGGTGCCAGGGTATACCCGGTCTTCCCCGGCTGGAGGAAAACCTGTCCGGCCACAGCGTCTCTACCCTGTGCCCGGTTCGGTGCGGTCATTCACCATTTATTGGTTGTTCAACATTGTCTGTGATGACCTACCGATTGGCATCTGGAGTTGATGCAGTAGTCATTGACATCCTGTATCGTGCCATTGACTTCGCCTGGAGCTTAACACCCAGCCCAGGTGCAGAGGGGCCTGGTGGGGGCCAGGCTCTGTGGAAACTGCCAGGCATCCACTCTACTTGCCTGGCCTTTATTTCAGGGCCCCATCTGGGCCCTCTGTACCCTGGGTACAGGTGCCAGGGTATACCCGGTCTTCCCCGGCTGGAGGAAGACCTGCCCGGCCACAGCGTCTCTACCCTGTGCCCGGTTCGGTGCGGTCATTCACCATTTATTGGTTGTTCAACATTGTCTGTGATGACCTACCGATTGGCATCTGGAGTTGATGCAGTAGTCATTGACATCCTGTATCGTGCCATTGACTTTGCCTGGAGCTTAACACCCAGCCCAGGTGCAGAGGGGCCTGGTGGGGGCCAGGCTCTGTGGAAACTGCCAGGCATCCACTCTACTTGCCTGGCCTTTATTTCAGGGCCCCGTCTGGGCCCTCTGTACCCTGGGTGCAGGTGCCAGGGTATACCCGGTCTTCCCCGGCTGGAGGAAGACCTGTCCGGCCACAGCGTCTCTACCCTGTGCCCGGTTCGGTGCGGTCATTCACCATTTATTGGTTGTTCAACATTGTCTGTGATGACCTACCGATTGGCATCTGGAGTTGATGCAGTAGTCATTGACATCCTGTATTGTGCCATTGACTTTGCCTGGAGCTTAACACCCAGCCCAGGTGCAGAGGGGCCTGGTGGGGGCCAGGCTCTGTGGAAACTGCCAGGCATCCACTCTACTTGCCTGGCCTTTATTTCAGGGCCCCGTCTGGGCCCTCTGTACCCTGGGTGCAGGTGCCAGGGTATACCCGGTCTTCCCCGGCTGGAGGAAGACCTGTCCGGCCACAGCGTCTCTACCCTGTGCCCGGTTCGGTGCGGTCATTCACCATTTATTGGTTGTTCAACATTGTCTGTGATGACCTACCGATTGGCATCTGGAGTTGATGCAGTAGTCATTGACATCCTGTATCGTGCCATTGACTTTGCCTGGAGCTTAACACCCAGCCCAGGTGCAGAGGGGCCTGGTGGGGGCCAGGCTCTGTGGAAACTGCCAGGCATCCACTCTACTTGCCTGGCCTTTATTTCAGGGCCCCGTCTGGGCCCTCTGTACCCTGGGTGCAGGTGCCAGGGTATACCCGGTCTTCCCCGGCTGGAGGAAGACCTGTCCGGCCACAGCGTCTCTACCCTGTGCCCGGTTCGGTGCGGTCATTCACCATTTATTGGTTGTTCAACATTGTCTGTGATGACCTACCGATTGGCATCTGGAGTTGATGCAGTAGTCATTGATATCCTGTATTGTGCCATTGACTTTGCCTGGAGCTTAACACCCAGCCCAGGTGCAGAGGGGCCTGGTGGGGGCCAGGCTCTGTGGAAACTGCCAGGCATCCACTCTACTTGCCTGGCCTTTACTTCAGGGCCCCGTCTGGGCCCTCTGTACCCTGGGTGCAGGTGCCAGGGTATACCCGGTCTTCCCCGGCTGGAGGAAGACCTGTCCGGCCACAGCGTCTCTACCCTGTGCCCGGTTCGGTGCGGTCATTCACCATTTATTGGTTGTTCAACATTGTCTGTGATGACCTACCGATTGGCATCTGGAGTTGATGCAGTAGTCATTGACATCCTGTATCGTGCCATTGACTTTGCCTGGAGCTTAACACCCAGCCCAGGTGCAGAGGGGCCTGGTGGGGGCCAGGCTCTGTGGAAACTGCCAGGCATCCACTCTACTTGCCTGGCCTTTATTTCAGGGCCCCATCTGGGCCCTCTGTACCCTGGGTGCAGGTGCCAGGGTATACCCGGTCTTCCCCGGCTGGAGGAAGACCTGTCCGGCCACAGCGTCTCTACCCTGTGCCCGGTTCGGTGCGGTCATTCACCATTTATTGGTTGTTCAACATTGTCTGTGATGACCTACCGATTGGCATCTGGAGTTGATGCAGTAGTCATTGACATCCTGTATCGTGCCATTGACTTTGCCTGGAGCTTAACACCCAGCCCAGGTGCAGAGGGGCCTGGTGGGGGCCAGGCTCTGTGGAAACTGCCAGGCATCCACTCTACTTGCCTGGCCTTTATTTCAGGGCCCCGTCTGGGCCCTCTTTACCCTGGGTGCAGGTGCCAGGGGATGTCTGTACTCGGGGACGTTGATCCTTGCCTGGCCCTGAGCTCAAGACCCCATCTAGGCCCACAGAGGCTTGGTGGAGTGGCACAGGATCTCACCTTAGTGCTGGTCATTCACCAGCTCACTCCGCCCTTCCGAGCACTGTGCTTTGCACAGTGGCGGTCTCTGCTCAACCCCCTTCACCCTGGCTCCAGGTGTCTCCCGGGCAACAGCTACTCAGGCTATCATCTGGCGCCTGAGGTTTCTCTGCTGGCCACGTTCCTGGTGGCGGTTCAGCTCCCTCGAGGAGTCCTTCATGTGTGGGGAGTGAGGCAGAGCCTGTCCCAGAGCACCCAGGGCACCCTGTGTCCTGCCAGACCCCAAGAGGAGTCCTTGTGCCTGTGGGCACAAGACAGCTATGCAGACAGTGGCCTCCATGCCCCGAATGGAAACTGGGTGCTGCTGCTTGGGTGGGGCGGGCTTGTGGCTTGGCCCGACACTCAGCCTCTCTTCAGAGACGTACCCTTCAGGGATGAAAGCCAGGAAGAACCTCTTGATGACGAGGACTCACTGCCCTCAGTCAACAGCCTGGGAGGAACCTGGTTGGTTTGTAGGGACACTCGGGGCCAATTTCTTTTTTGCCACTCACAGCCTTTAGCATGTGCAGTACCATCTGGCAGGCCCCAGGCCCATGACATGTGTTCTCTATTCTTGCTCCTGTCATTTCCCATGGTCCCCTTGAGCCCCTCTGAGGGGCAGCAGCTAACATCTCCCACTGTGAGCGAGTTCCTCCCCTGGGACCAGTACTCTGATGGGGCAGAGTCGGATGACAGTGATCTGACTATCCAAAATCCTTTGGGCTCTGTGAGGGCCCTGGATGAATCTGGTTCCCAGAGGAGGAGGAGGAGATGGTGGTGGCCATTCCGAGCTAGAAGCAGGCGGGGACAGAACCCAAGCCGTCCCTCTACTCTGTCCAGCGCAGCGCAGCCACCCAGACAAAATGTTCTTAGAAGGCTGCGGAAACTTTTCTGTTGTTTCAGTTCGCGCGAGGAGAACCAGTAAATAAATAATAAATCAATAACCCTGATGACTCTGCTGCCTTTCTGGATTCTCATGGTGATGTTGGTTCGGGAGAGGGGCGGGAAGCGCCCCTCACTCTTGCCCGGACTTCTTAGGAAAGAAACCTGGTGCCACCCTCCCCCCAAGAAAGGTTGGGTCACCTCAGCCCTCATGACAACATAGAGCCACCCCCATCCCAGCCCACCCCAGTTATCTGGAACTGTGCAGGAAGAGAATCCAGGTTCAGATGGTTCCCAGAAACAGCATGTGAAGAAAGGAGCAGAGGTCGACTGCACAAATAGATCACTATGTTGTGATCAATATTTAGAGTAAAATATGTATTTTTCCCCATATATCCCATCATTAAAGAAAGTCTCTAAAGAGAATAATTATTCACAACCCGATTAACTAGGGCTCTCAATAATATTTAAATGTCGAATATAATGCCTGAGTCTTCCTTCGTTCACTGAAGTCAGAATATCCTTTTAGGAAATGATTTTTAGGTTTGAATTCATAAGTCCTTGTGCACTGGATGAAAATTCCAGAAGAGGCCTACCTTATATTAGTGTTTTTATATAAAAATATGGCTCATGAAGGCATATGGTGGCATTTGAGGTTATAGCTGTCTTCTCTTCCCAGTGATGACATGAATCCAGTAAATGATTTTTGGCAAAACTAAATTTTAACATAGACATATTCATTCAGGGAAAAATGCTAAGATTGCCACTCGTCATGTCCTGGATATATGGAGATACCTGCCACATCATGTGATGATGACTCACCACAGCTGCATAGATGGGGAGTAAATAAAAGACAGGGAAAGATTATATGACTGTGTGGCCATTCCTTTTGATACTAGAGAATAACATAGCATCATGGTGTTACATTTTGTTATCATTAGCTGTTGGGCTATCCCAGGGTTACTCGTCAGAAAATGTGTTGACCAGCTTTGCTAAATATAGAATTATATTCTTTCCACATGTGTTAGGAGTGGAAAAGTAGAGTAGGTAAGAGCATTTGTCAGACAGCTTGGTTACCACCTTCTCTGTTATGAAGGAAAAGTGCCAAATGAAGACCTTGGCATGCCCTTTCTGCACTCTGAAGGACACATGTTAATACAAGGGAGTTGCCCTTTCAACAAGGACTTCTTTAGTGACTACCTAGCTACCAGTTTGTGTTTGGTTCCAGGTACTGTGTCTCGTGAGCATCCCCAAGTGCCCTTGAAGCCCCTGAGCAGTGCCAGTTTCATCCCTGGTGCTCTGGTGGCCCAGGCAGTCCCATGCACAGTGAGAGCCTGAGCAGCATGGCATCCATGGACCCTTGAATTGGGCCACCAGCCCCCTTAGCTGAAAATTATTGGTTGAGTCCCTGTATCCCTTGAGCTCCTGTGCCCCCTTAGAACCTTCAAAATTGAAGCACGTTCATATATTCATTGAGAGAAGATCATATCAATTATCTTGTATCAGAATATTAATGAAGGGCCAGAGAAATAGTATAGTGGGCAGGGCATTTGCCTTGCACATGACTGATCCAGGTTAGATCCCCAGCAACTTATATCCTCATATGGTCTCCTGAACACAAGGCCAGAAGGAAGCCTTGAGGACCACTTGTGCATGCCTCCCCCTGCCAAAATACATATATATAATCAAAATATATATGCATATATATGCACGCCCGTATATACATATAGATGTGAATGAGTTTATAGATAAGGTAAATTCAAGAATATAAAAGTATCTGGTACCTGGTCTGTCATTTTTGCCATATTTTGAAAGTTTGGTCAGTGAAAATTTTTGTACATTAATCAATGCAGTTTTAAGTGATGCATAATTGACTTTTTCTATAACAAAATCATTACAGTATATTTCATTAAAACTCCATATTTTTTGATATATGAGCTTATATCTAATTGTAATTGCAGTCACATAGCCCTTTATCTCTACAATGTAATAGCAGTCAAATTCTTTGAGTAATTGCTGTTTTTCAGGAAGAGTGCCAAGAAAATGAAATTTATTAACCTTTGTAACCCTTACATAGTCCTATAAGACATGTTCTATTATTATTTCTATTTTACAGATGAAAAAGTTCCAGAAATATAAAGCAATTTAGCCAAGTTTATATCACTTGAGTTAGGTGTTTTTGGCTCTAAGACCATGCTTATTATCACCATGTTTTATTGCCTAATCATATAACTAGAAAATCAGTGTTACATTAGGATGATCTATAGTTTATCCTGGAATGTTAAAGCAGATATAACTAACAATTCGTCAGGAGATTCACTGAGTGCAAACATGAGATTCTTGGGACATGAAGCTGAAAATATGTTGTAATAAAGATCCTAGATTTTACAACCTACCTAGCCACATCCTATGCCTTTCATTTTATTTATTTATTTTTTAGGATTGTGGGTCACACCCAGTGATGCTCAGGGGTTACTCCTGGCTCTGCACTAGGAAATTGCTCCTGGCAAGCTTGGGGAACCCTATGGGATGCTGGGGATCAAACCCAGGTCAGATACATACAAGGCAAACTCCCTGTCCACTGTTACTATTCATTCAGCCCCATGCATGTCTTGAATTATAATGTGTGAATTTACTATCAAACTCTTGACCTATGCCTTTCTCCTAAAGAAGATAGAATTTGATAAAATGTACAGTTTTAGAAGTAAGGCTAGGTTTATGGCCTGGCCTCGTGCCATTATTTGAACTAGTAGGCCAAGTAGTGATCTATTAGGTTCTTATGCAACAGGACAACTGGGTGCCAAGATATTTTCTAGACAAGAAGAAAAGATTATACATTTTCAAACTTAATTATCTTAACAGCCTATCATCATTTTAAAATATGGGGTTTAGAATTGAATGATAAAATGAATGAGCTGTCTGATCTGAATTAGCAAATGGTTGTGATAAAAAAAATATACATTACAGGGGCTGGAGTGATAGCACAGTGGATAGGGCATTTGCCTTGCATGCAGCCGACCCAGGTTTGATTCCCAGCATCCCATATGGTCCCCTGTGGTGGGGTAGTTCCTGAATGCAGAGCCAGGAGTAACCCCTGTGGATTGCCGGGTGTGACCCAAAAAGAAAAAAGAAATAGACATTAGGTGGCTAGAACTAGAAGGCATCATGCTAAATGAAGTTACTCAGCAGGAGAGGACAAATACAGAATAAGATATATCATTTGTAGAATATGCATGTAGTAAGGAAATAACAAATGACCAATGGCAACAGACTCTGAGAATCAGCCTATAAAACTGAGTTTACTAAGATCTTGGGGTGGTAGGTGGGAAAACAGGAAACTTGATACATTGGTGGAGGTCACTGATGGGTTGTAGGTGTGGTGTTGGAATATTGTATTAAAGAAATTATATTATTAGCAGCATTGTAAATCACAGTGCCTAAATAACAAACGAATTTGTTGTGTAAAAAAAAATGATATTAAAGCGATGTCAGGCACTCATCCATTCTTGACACTATTTCCTATGATGCAAGAACATACCTCTATACTCGCTATGAAACTGACCCTAAACACAGCTCCCTCAGATTGCTGTGAAATGCATTGATCTTTTTGCACATGCAAAATTTTGTGAATTTTCTTGATTATGTTTTCAAGAAAACCAGTGTTTTCTCTTTTCCTTTTGAGAATAAAATGCTTGCAGAATTTCCTATGTGCTGAGACCTCAAAAGTAAAAGAAGTTCCTAGCAACTTCGTAACGGTCACTCTGTAGAGTGTAGGGATTCTCTCTGCCCTTTCCTTTGAAGGCTGTGACAAAGCCCCCAATTCCAGATTCAGGGAGAAACTGTCTTCATTGCTGCTTTCAATAGAAATATGTAGAATTGGCTTGAGCTCTGGTCTACCTCATGCCTTGGATGTTTGTGAGTCCATGGAACTTGTTTTCTGTTAAGTTTGTTTAACCTCATGGGAAGGGATATGGGTGCTGGAGACAAAGGAAAACCCCTATTTTTTAAACTGGTTTAGACTAGGTTAAAATGAATTGTATTCCAGAGAGGTTCTTGCTTTTCATTTCCCACACCCAAAGCAGGCAGTGGTTTCAGGGGTGTGCTTGGAAGTGGCAACTTTTGGTGCCTCCAGGCTAACTGAATGAAAGGAAAGGAAAGCCAGGCTGGGGGACCCACAAGGATTTCATTTCATCCTGAATAGGAGCTAGGCTATTCAAGGCCACGCACAGAAGCTGAACTAGTGACCCATAGTCTGACTCCTTCAGTTTTGAAATTCAGACTTTGAAATGCTTTGCATTTTCTATTCTTGGCTTCTGATTGACCTTCCCCATGCCTCCACATCCACACTCTAATTTTTCACACAACACCAATCCTTTGAGCTGTAAGAAATGGCTTTAGTTTCAGGAGCCTTGGGTGCCAAGGTGAACATGTCTGTCTTGGGGATTATTGTTTCCTCCTGATTAACATCTCCCTCCCATAGGTTAAAAATGTGTTTTATCACTTGAAATATCTTTAATCATTCCCGTATTTGTGCTTAAGTGGAAACTGGAGAGTGCTCTTTTTTTTCTTTTTTGGAAGAGTGATATTAATGAGATGAAAGCTAGGTAAGAGAGAACATTTTGGAAAGAACCAGTAACAATAAAAATAGTTTTTCCTTTACTGAACTGTTGCTGGCCCAGAGAACATAGGCAAGGGAAAAGAAAAGCAATTGACGCTGAACAGGGAGAAACTGCCTGTGAGCTCATCTTACCCTGAATCATTGCAAAAGGCTAAAACCTCAAACATGTAAACATGAACCCTAAAACTGATCCATGATTTTTGTGCAGTGTGTCATATTGTATCGCACCCTTCCAAGTCAGCGTCATCTTCCAGCCTAAGCCTTAATCAACAGTATTTTGTCAACACATTTCTTTCACTTTTACAATGTAACCTCACTTTAAAAAAAAAATGAAATTTGGAAATTTAAAGGAATACCTAAGGAGCTCAAGAATTTCCCTTAATAGGAAGTAGTGTTACCATTCTGGCTACTTTGAATTTATTTTTATTTATTTGATGCTAGGGATTACAACCTAATACTTCACACACATGTTCTTTCACTAAGTCACATCCCCATGCCATTAATATCATTTAAAAGAGTCTTATTTATACTTAGAATTTTGTTGAAAATTTTATAGATTCATTTGAAACTAGGTGGGAATAAAAGTTTAAAAAATATGTCATACTTCCAGAGACTTAACACGATGGCCACTCAACACCCCTATTGCAAACCACAACACCCAATTGGAGAGAGAGAACAAAAGGGAATACCCTGCTACAGAGGCAGGGTGGGGTGTGGGGGGGAGATGGGACTGGGGGGTGGGAGGGATACTGGGTTTGTTGGTGGTGGAGAATGGGCAAAATTCTCAAACATTGTATGAGGGAAACACTAGCCCGAAAATTTATAAATCTGTAACTGTACCCTCACGGTGATTCACTAATTAAAAAATAAATAAATTTCTTTAAAATTAAGAAAATAATAAAATATCAGTTATAAAAATATGTCATACTTGCATAAGTTTTATACATTAAATAGTAAATCCTATATAATTATATTAACATGAAACATTGAATGAATTAATATGGTGTTTTATGTACCAGTAGTGGGTCACTTCTATTTTTTTTATTATTTTAGTGCAAGTGTCCTCTACCTGTTTATAATTTAGAACACATGGGAAGATTTCAAATACAGATTTAATTGCACTTTATTGCATTCCACATACATTGTAGTTTTCAAAATATATTGAACGTTTATCATAACCCTGTGATAAGAAAATCTGTCACATTTTTCACATGCATTTACCCTGTGTGTTACTAACTGGAAGTTCTCATAGTTTTTCAAATTTCATTATTATCAAATCTTCTCTGGTGGATCTATATTCAGTGATCCTTGGTATTATTAACATAATTGATTTTAAATGCCACAAATTGCATCCATATAAAAGGCAAACTTAGTTGATAAATGTACGTAGTTTTATGGCTCCATTAACTGGCTCTCTCCTCTTTCCCTCTTCTTCAGTCTTCCTTCCTAGCCTCTGATGTTCAAGTTAAACCAAGTGTTGTGTAACTCTAGCTTTAAATAAAAAGCTAGAGATAATCAAGTGTACACAGGAAGAGATGTCAAAAGCTGAGAGAAGCTAAAAGCTTCTCTTGTGCCAAACAGAAAGTTGTGAATGCAAAGCAAAAGCTCTTGAAGAAAATTTAAAGTGTGACTCTGGTGAATACACCAAAGACAGGAAAGTGAAAGAGCATGTGTGCTAACAAAAGTCTTATTGTTAATAATAGAGAAAGCTCAATGGTTTAGACAGAAGATCAGATCAGCCATGGTATTCCCTTAAACTGTGTCTAATCCAGAGAAAGCCCCCTAATTCTTTTCATTTGTCAAGACTGAAAAAGATGAAGAAGCTGCCAGGAAAATTTTGAGGTTAGCAGAAGTTGGTTCTGTGGCTTAAGAAAAGTAGCCATCTCTAACAATATAAAAGTTTGAAGGGAAATAGCAAGTGGTGATGTAGAAGCTGCAGCAAATACCGTGCAGATCATTGATGGAGGTTGTGACACAAAACAGTTGACTATCAATGTAGACAGTGCATACTTCTATTTGGAGAAGACTCTGTCAATAGTAGTCTAGCCAATCTCAGCTGGCACATTTGATATTCTTCTTGAAATAACTGTCATTTTAGAGGCTGGAAAGGGTACAAGTTTAAGGCACTTGTGTTGCATGTGGCCAACCCCAGTTTAACCCCTGGAGCTTCATGTACACTGTATATGTTTCCCTGAACACCACCAGGTATAATTCCTGAACACTGCAAGGTGTTGCCCAAACTCCTCCATTCCCCCAGATAAAGAATATATATAAAGAACATATGTCATCATCATCATCATCATCATCATCATCATCATCCCATTGATCGTGGATTTTCTCGAGTGGTCTCAGTAATGTCTCCATTCATCCTAGCCCTGAGATTTTTAGAAGCCTCTCTTTAACTCGTCTTTTCCAATGGTGCCACATTGGAGGCTCTTTCAGGGTCATGGGAATGAGACCCATCATTGTTACTGGTTTGGGCATATAAATATGCCACGGGGAATTTGCCAGGCTATCCCATGTGGGCAGGAAACTCTCGGTAGCTTGCCAGGTTCTCCAAGAGGGAGAATAAGGCTATAAGATGTCACTTTCAGAAGCTTGGCTTTATAGTCTCTGGATGTTGATGGGATTAAAAGGCGCTGGGGGGCAGTTTCTTGGTGTGACCGCCTAGCTACTGGAAAAATGTGGGATCTCAGCAGAAGAGGCCCAGTCCCGATCAGACCAGGCTTGGAGATCTCAGCCCCGGGTCCTGCACACCTGGGTTCCTTTGCCGGTTCCTTCATGCTTGAGGCTCGTCCGAACATATGGAGAGGATCTTTGACCATGGCTGTGGCTGGGTTCCAGAGGTCTTCAGCTGTGGGGACTCTGCTCAGGGTGGGGAGGGAAACTCACCCCACCCCCTCAGAGGGTTCCCAGCGAAGACAGCCAGGTTTGGGGACAAGAGACTGCATCACTCTCTTCCGGGAGCTTGGTTTTATAGTCTCTGGATGTTGGGATTACATGGCACTGGGGGCAGTTTTTGGGTGTGACGGCCTAGCTACTGGAAAATCTGAATATATATATATATATATATACATATATATATATGTGTGTGTGTATAATATATTCAGATCCCTGATATATATGTCAAAAATGATATATATATATGTCATTTTTGTTGAGAACAATAAATCTACTCTGAAATATCAATTCATCCAGGAGAGATGTTTTGATGTCAGTATTTACTGGCTTATGATATTAGCTTTTAGTTTAGTTCTTCTAGAATTCCAGATAAGCATAATCTCCTGATAATAGAAGAAAGGATTGAATATTTATATCTATAGTATGTTTACAATTATGTGGAATTATTTTTAAAGTTTGCATTTTATACATCCACATTTTAAAGGCATGACTATGAAAGACATATGAGATTTTCTAACTCCTTGGAAGCATCTAGCTCTCTGCCATTTTTGTAAAGGTACATTTAGCATAGTACATATTTTATTTGTAACTTTTTATTTTCAGTGATGCTAAGAAATAATTGATGCACAATGAATAGTTATATTTAATGCATATACCTATGAATACATGATCACATTTGTATGCTATAGACACATGCATTTACAAATCTCTTTTTTGATTAAAAATACTTTAATATGTACTCACAGAAAATTTTGAAGTATATGCATACTATAAGAATTTTGCTGTAATATAGTCCTTTAAGTCTTATTCATATAGATAATATCTTTTAAACACTGATTCCACTGAAGCATGTGGTTTTAGTTACTTCACTATGTCAATTTTTTTCTAGTATTTTTTATAAATCTTGATTGGTAGTTTATTTATTTATTTATTTATTTATTTGCTTTTTGGGTCACACCTGGTGATGCACAGGGGTTACTCCTGGCTCTGCACTCAGGAATTACCCCTGGCCATGCTCAGGGGACCATATGGGATGCTGGGATTTGAACCCGGGTCTGCCGCGTGCAAGGCAAATGCCCTACCAGGCTGTGCTATCTCTCCAGCCCCTTGATTGGTAGTTTAAAACATATTTTAAAAAAACTGAAAATGAAAAATGAGTAGAGTTTTGGCTCTTCAGATAACCAGAAGTAGGCTAGCTTTCATATGCAAGCTACATTTTCAGTTTTTTTTGAAGAATACTTATTGTTTTCCGTGAAGGTTGAACCAGTCAAAACTCCTACCAGCAGTCTTTGAAGGTTCCCCCCCCCCATCTCTGCCAATAGTGATTGTTTTCAATCTATGTTATTTGTGTCAGATTCATCATTACCAAGTACTCTCATTGGTGTTTTGATTTGCATTTCTCTGGTGGTCAATGTTGTCTAGCACTTTTTTCCGTATACCCCTTGCCATTTGTTTTCTTTGAGAACATTTCTGCTCATATCTTCTTCCCATTTCTTAATGAGGTTGGTTGTTTCTTGTTAGCAACTTACCGGCTTTTTATATCTTGGAAATTAACCTTTTATCAGATGGACAGATATTTTCTTTGGATCTGAGGAGTGTCTTTATTTTTTTCTGGTCATCATTTCTTTTGTGGTGCAGAAGCTCCTCAATTTGGTATAATCCCACTTGTTTATCTATGCTCACATTTGCTTGGCTAGTGGCATTGAGTTATTGAAGATACCACCAGAGGCAGTGTCATGAAAACTTCTGCCTGTATCTTCCTCAATATAATTTATAGCTTTATAACTTAGGTTTGATATAAAGATCTTTAATTCATGCTGAATTGACTTATGTGCATGGTGTGAGGTAGAGCTCTGTGATAATTCTTCACGTGTGGTTGACTAGTTTTTCAAGCATCATTTTTGTGCTCCTATGTTCATTGACACTTTTCACAATCACCAAAATCTGAAAACAACCCAAATCCCAAGAGCAGATGACTGGATAAAGGAACTATGGTATGCACAATAGATTATTGGACTATAAGAAAAAACAAAATCATGAAACTTGCTACTACATGAATGAGGGGGTTGTGAAGTCCTTTAGAAAGAGAGACAAAGATATCTTTCTCGCGTGTAGAATATATTAATTTATTGTAAAGAAATAATGGCCAAAAGCAGAGTCTAAGAACTGGTCTACAGACTGGAACTTAGTAGTCAGTGAGTCATGGTGAGGTGGGGATGGTGAAGTAAGGTAGTTCAGGAAGAAAAGGGACACTTTGTGACATTGGTATGGGGAAATGGGCACTAAGGTGGAGAGTATAGTATTGTATGCATAAAATCCTACCATTGACAGTGTAAAATTATAAACCACACAGTGACTAAAATTTTAAAAAGAGAGAAAAATCTCAAGATTTTGAAGTTTGAATGAGACATTTAAAATACCAAGAGAAATACTATCAAATTACATATTGAGGAAAATTACGGTATAAGTGCTCAGGCGCACAAAGGCGCGCGCGCGCACACACACACACACACACACACATACACACACCACCACCACCACCACCACCATTACCATCATCACCATGCAGACTACATAAACCGTGTGTTCCTGAGGGCACAGGAATTGAGCTAACCTGGAATACCTACGTATTATCAACTCCAATTACAGAAATAGTCATGTGTAAACATACCATACCAAATATATTTGACCCGCCAAAACTCAGTTTACTTTTCCAGTTGAAGTCCTCAAAGGACACTGCTTGAGTGACTTTGCTTCAGAATCCCTGGGTTTTGAGCTATGTTAAGGTCTCTCTGTCCACATGACATTTCCAGGGCCTGGCTCCACCAACAGCTTTTCAATCACCCTCCGTAACTTGCCTCCACCCTCCCACCCCCCATCTCCTTCTTTAAGATCATTCCAGAATTCTGGACTGAGAAGCACTCACTCCCTCAGGCACACAACCCCTGTTTGTTTGTAGACCTCCCTGGAAAGTGATCTCTATTAATACTTTGGCATAGACAAGGAGAATAGTGGGGTTATGTTTAGTCTTTCCTAACAAGCAGAGTTATCTTCTTTTTTTCCAAAGATGATTTAGAAAAAACAAGTAGACTGCTATTTCATGACTTCAATTTGACATTTGATTTTATGTAAACATAAAAAAGGTGAATAGTAGAGCAATGGGCTGAAGTTAGATAGAATAATTTTCCCTCTGGTTTTCACTGGTAAGGATATTGTCCAGTAGGATTTCATGGGCCAGCCTACCCAGGAGCCAGGTTGTCACCCTGATGTGTTTATATTCCTTCCCATTCCAATACTGTTCCAAACCTCACTAAGATTTTATCTCCACGGCCTATGTCTGCTCTTCTATGGAAAAGGGTTCCAACAAATCCTTCTAATTAGACAGACTTACTTACAAAATCACTTCAGTTTGTGCTTAGATACATGCATTTTAGTCACAAATTTGGTCCGAGTTATTGATAAAGGAATAGATGAATGGTCATTGAGTCATGTTGCTAGGGCAAACAGGCTACCACTTATAGGACAGAGAATAGGCAGGAAACAGGGAACTTTCATCTAAGGGAGTGGTCACGTAACATGAGCTCACCAAGGATGCTCACAGATGTCCACTGACCATCTGAAGTGATCAGGAACCTTTCTTACTGGTTTAATTGAGAGAAAATTATTATCAGGGAATCTCAAGTCTGGTCATGTCATGTTGAATATATTTGATAACTGATCTCATGTCTTCTTTTTCATTCTAGCCATATAGAAACATATTTGACTGGCCATTAAGTTTCATACACTTCAACTTATCAGGGACTGAGAACTTTCTTTGTGCTCTGCTTCCCCAACCAGTGAATCACCTTTATCTCCTAATCAGACTCTATTAACTTATATATATTGCTTTTCTCTTCTCCTTAAATCCTTTGCATAGTTAATTCAGAGCAATATTCTTTTTGTATGGACACAGTAAGATAGGTAATGATATGCTTTTATGACTTGGGAGTTAATTGACTCCAAATGATATTCACTCCTGGGCATCTCTTCTCTCAATTTTAAGCCTCAGTTGCCCTTACTTCCTAGCACCCCAAAAGCAGGGTCCCGACGAGGGACTGTACAGACCCAGGGTAATCAGTGAACTACCCTGGCATCAAAATGGGCCTGACCAAAGCACCATGATACTTAACTCTAAATTGAGAGCATGGTCATGAACAAGTTCTATCATGATCCAAAAAATAACAACTAGATTAGGACCCTGCTAGGTTTAGGAAAGATTAATATGGCCTGAGCACTGTATTCTCAGATCTATAGTGAGATGTCCCCCGGAGAGCCACCCTACAAGCTTAATGTATCTCTTACTGTGTCCATACAAAATAGCTAATATTAAGAAGTAGAATTAAGATGTTAATTAAGATGGTAATTAAGTTATTGAACTAAGAAAATAAGAAAAGCCCCTAAATGGCATTTTTCCCTTGATCCTGATCTGGATCAGAAAGAGCTTTGATCTGTTAATTGCTACACCCAATGCTGGGGAGTTGTTGAGAGACTAGAGAGAGAACCAGGCAGCGAGTGGGAGTGCTGAAAGGTGAGTATGGAAGACAGGAGGAAATGGGAATAAGGGACTTAGTGAGATTGGAAAAGGCATATGGGGAGAATGGAATAAACGGCAACTGATAACCAACCAGTCTGGCCCTCATTTTCTTCTTCATCTGCCCATGGCATTGCCACTTTGGGGAGTGGCCCGAGACCACCAAATGCAGGCAGTGAGAGATAGCTGCAGAATTCCCTTGTGGCCCAGAGATTACACACTCTATAGTCACAATTTTGCTTCTAAATACTTATAAACTCTTAGCTGAAAAACCAAGTATTTTACTATATATATGAGCCATTTGGTTGTGCATGTATATATGTACAGTCACTGCTTTTCTAAATTTATTTGAAAAGTTAGTTATATTAAAGCAGTTTGCATAGGTGACATATTGTGCAGTTTTCTTTTTCTTTTTTTTTTTGTCTATGCTTTTTGGGTCACACCTGGTGATGCTCAGGGGTTACTCGTGGCTCTGCACTCAGGAATTACTCCTGGCTCTGTACTCAGGAATTAATCACTGGGGCTAAGGGGGACCATCTTGGATGCTGGGAATCAAATCCAGGTCAGCTGCGTGCAAGACAAATACCCTATCCGCTATGCTATTGCTCCAATCACTATTTTGCAGTTTTCAATACTACTTCAATACTACTTCAAACTGCAGGTTATATGTTATAAACCTGAACATACACATTTAATGATTTTTCTTTTTTCTGTTTACTCATGCAAGGAAAGTTCCTGTTTATTCCTAGTTCTCAAATAATTCAGCATTTCTTTCCTTTGGATTTTGTCAACAGTTACTAAATTGTATTTTATTTGTCTCTCTAATAATCTCATGTAAAAATACGTATAAAATGTTTTCCTCTCTGACCTTCATCCTGGAAATGGTCCACAGTCATTAACTGCTGGCATATATTCCCACAACATTCATAATGTACTGGATCTAGCCGTGGACAAGTATTTAATTACAGATGATCCATCTGTTTAATATAAACTAGATCTGCCAGTAACATCTTGGTACTCAGAGGAATGATTTTTTTTCTAAAGGAAGATTAAATTGCTCATCAACTTGCATCAGGGAAAAGACCTTCTTGACTCTTTCCCACTTTAACATCCGTAGGTCTTTTAAGGCCAACTCCATGTTTGAAAAACAACATCATTGTGACTTGACTTCACAACTCAGAGAGTAGTTAAATGTTTCCCAGAAATCGGAACCAATTGAGTGTAGATTATTCAGGCAATTTTTTTTATACTAGCTTAGGCTTCAAAGACAGTAAGCTAAACAAATGACTTAAAGGACAAGAATTGACCAAATGTGGACATGATTTCCCATGTAGTCATCAGGTCATAATTTCATAGTGTACAATCACCATCAGATAGAAAAAAATAACTTAAGTACATGACCAATCTTCTTTCTTATTGACACCTCATAAGTCAACTGATTCCCAGAATCTTTGGGAGAAGGTGCCATACCTCAGCTCTGCTGGAGACAGCAACACAGGCTATTGCACTTAGGATACAGCCAGATCTGAGTGGATGGGGAAATTGTCAAACTATGATCCCAGGCTCTCCAGCACTTTATGATCTGCTCAGTTAAAGATAAGAAGTCCTAAATAAGTGTTATGTAAATTACAAGTCACTCTAATTTTATTCCAAGATGCTCTTTGTAATTTTAAATACCTAAAAGCAGGATGTCACACAACCCATACAGATGTATTTAATGTATTAATACTTCCTTTTCCAACCCAGTAGATCTTATAAAAATGAAAGCACATTATAGAATCAATATCCTTGAACCATGGTAATATGGTTACTAGTGGAACTGAAGCCTAAAAGACATGAAGAGTTCTTGGAATAGTCAGGGCCACTGTGGAAAATTAACTGAAAATATCAGTGAGTATAAGGTATTAGTGGAAACAAGCAAATCAGTGTAGTAAAGGGAATGATATGAATATGCAAATGACTACCAATATGCATAGGTCCATGTGCATAAGGACCTAGAATGATTAGTGTTAGGTTTCCAGGACCTTACCACCAGTTTCTGACCCTGAGGTTCCTTTTGGAGTTTTTGAAACTGATAATTTGATAGCATTATGGGTGAAGGTAAATTTATTAAATCTCTTTGCTCCTTAGCAAGAGTTTGAGCCTTAAATTCTCAAAAAAATATTATTTCTGATATATGTATATGCATATCTATGTTCATTGCCATGGATTATATAGCCAATATATGGAAACAACCTGCTTCCAATGTGTGTGGATAAAGTAGTTGATTGATATATAGATATATAGATATTTTCACATGTGTGTATATGTATGTATACATACACATAAATATATGTGTATATATAGACACACATAAATACACAAAGATATATAGTTCAGCTATGAGAAAAGATAATATCCTGCTTTTTTCTACAACTTGGATTGAGCTATATTAAGTAGAATAAATCAGAGAATAGCAAATACTAGGTATGAGTATATAAAGAAACAAAGCAAGGGAAGGAAATGGATAATATCTAATGAGATCGTGGTTCTGTACTTTGAATTTGCAACCAAAGTTACCAAGGATAGGAGTAGGAGGAGGAGAGGCAGACTAGACGTGACATCAGTAGAGTGGTAGTGGTTGAAGGAAGATAACTTTGCATGTCATAAGAATAAATGTAACTACTATTATAATCATGTTACTTTACAATTTCAAAAATGTGATCTTAGAGAATTGCAGGTTACCATGCTCAGTCCAATCTCTCATTACAAAAAGTCACAGTGGGTAGGGCTTCTCCCTTGCACGTGGCCGACTCGGGTTTGGTTCCTCCATCCGTCTCAGAGAGACTGGCAAGCTACCAAGAACATCCCGCCCACATGGCAGAGCCTGACAAGCTACCCATGGCGTATTTGATATTCCTAAAACATTAACAACAAGTCTTACAATGGAGACGTTACTGGTGCCCACTAGAGCAAATCGATGAACAACGGGACGACAGTGCTACAGTGCAATGAAAATATATATATATATATATACATATATGAATATATGTATATATATTTATATATATTTCTTGTGGTACTTAGAACTTATTCTCAGATCTGTGCTCAGGTTTCACTCCAGCCTGAGTTCAGAGGACCATATGGAGTGCCAGAAATCAAACCTGGGTCAGGAACATGCAAGGCTCTGTATTATTCTACCCAGTCACTCTGGCCTCTTATTACAAAAAGTAATTTAAAGGTGTGGCTCTCTCTCTCTCTCTTTTTTTTTTGATGGGGGATAAAGGAGGCTCTCAAGCAGTGTTCAGGAACCTGGGGGCCACTCACAGAAATATATAAATAACCTGTTAGTGGTTCAGCGCAGAGACTCGAGGATGCAGTTCTGCTTATACCTAGTGGTGCGTGGGATTATGCAGGCCACCCTGGTTGTGTTTGGGGGTCTCCAGTAGTACACGTGAGAGTACTTATAGGACAATGTGATACCAGGACTCAAACTGGGGTCTAGTCATATACAAGTTATGCACCTTAATCCCTCTTCTATGTCCATCTGCCACCAACTTACCCCAACAGGCTGATAAAAATAACATGATGTCACACCAAGCTTCAATCCTAGTAAAGAAATAATATCCTGTCATTAGCAGGAGAGCAGGACTATTTTTGCCCCCAAGGGCTATTTGGCTATTTATAGCATCATCATTGGCCCTTACAATACAGGCAAATAGGCAGCTGACATGAAGCATACTTGTCTATCACAGCATGTACCAGGGCCATATACATAAATTTTCTGGCCTCATATGGGCTGTCCCAGCAAGCTACCCATGGAGTATTCCATATGCTTAAAAAAAAACAGTAACAACAAGTCTCACAATGGAGATGTTACTGGTGCCCGCACAAGCAAATCTATGAGCAGCGGGATGACAGTGATACAGTGATACAGTGATATGGGCTGTGGGATGGATGTTTCCCATTCCTGCATTTACGAATGGCCCCCTTTTGCAGCAGTTGGTCAAGGTCGAGTTAGAAAATGGAATTTTAGGTATTTTAATACATATGATGCTGAATTTTTGGACCCAAGTGACTCTGACTGATAGTTCTTTTCCTCTGATGGGACTCTGTGACTATAACTCAGTATAGCTATCAAGTTGAATATGTTGTGTGTGTGTGAAATCTGAAAGCTATGTTTTATGTTTTTGGGTTTTATGGATACTGGTGGTACTTGGATGGAGGGTGTTTTCTAACCACTCCCAATAGTGTGTGGGCACCTCCAGGGGTTTAGCCGCTGTACCACCTCTTTGAAAAGTTGTTTTATAGGAACTGTTTATAAGGGTTTGAAGAAATAAAATGTTATGTTCATGCTTTAAGCAATGCAAAACAGTTCCAAGGTAGACAGCATTCTGAATGTGTGATGACAGAGAAAATCAGAACTTGGTGGATACAGCATTTGTTCAGGTGAGTTGGAGATCATAAGCAGAGGCACAAGGGGAGAGAGGAGCACATGGAGAGGCTGCTGAAATACAGGTGAGACTATAGTGATGATATACGGAAAAACCTTGAGGTTTACTTTTGTTTGGGGGGCTATACTTTGCAGTGTTCAGGGTTTACTCCTGGCTCTGCTCTCATGAATCACTCCTAGAAGTGGTTGGGTAATCATGTGGGGTGTCAGGGGTAGAACTAGGGATATATTTTGAATCACCATAAGATACACAGTTACAAAGTTCATGATTGGGTTTCAGTTATACAATATTCCACCATCCATCACTTTATCAGAGTTGATTTCACTCAGCCAATGTCCTGTTTCCTCCTGCCACACCACCTCCACTATCTCTATGGCAGGCACTTTCCTTCTCTCTGTCTCTGTCTCTGTCTCTCTCTCCTCCCCTTATCCCTCCCTCTATCTTTCCCTGTTCTTTACCCTCTCCCTCACTCTCTCTTCCTTTCTCTTCCTCTCCCATTCTGGGCATCATGGTTTGCAATATAGATACTGAAAGGTTAGCATGCGTGTCCTTTACATACTTTCAGTATTGAGGAAACTTTTTAAGGGACCATATTTTTATGGTAATGCTAATTAAAAGAACAAGCGGGTAAAATTTAAGCCATAATGCCAGTGTGAATTTATTTGTGCCTTAAGCTGTTGAACAAAGAGATATTCTGGTTTCATTTGCCTCTGGACCCTAACAAAGTGTTAGTAAACTACTTGATGAGTCGCTGCTGGAAAAATGTTGCCTCCATTCTGATCTTACCAAGGTCAAATTAAGAGCAATTATATTGGAATCCAATATTTATTATCAAAAATTCTAGATAAGAATTATCTGAAAAAATTATTATTTTTTTCTTTAACAGAATATTCAAAAGACAGAAAACCTTCCAAGAAGTAAAACTATATTAGTGAAATAACAGCATCTCGGCACTTTTCCCAGGAAACCAACTTACAAGAAGTTCTCTATTTAAGAGCCAGAGGAAGTTTGGGCAGGAGTCCAGGGCTGCCTCTGGAATAAGCAAAATGGACTTCATAGGTTCCCAGCACGGAGGTGTTAAAAGCCACAAAACTGAGTCATGCATTTGTACATCATCAAAGACAGACTGTTACCAAATGAATCAAAATTCTTAAACCACTGAGGTAAAAGAGCCATTTCTGAATTAATACGCTGTCTCGTCCAGCTTTTGAGTTTTGCTTTGGATGAGTTCCATTCTCATCAGCCTCCTTGAGGTGGCAGACTACACAACTGTCGTCAGAGAGTGGCACAGGAAGTGAGATCCTGAAATAGGCTATTGCTATGGGAAGAGATTCCTTTTTCTAGTCTGATTGGTTTAGGCAGCAAACACTAAGCAGTAGAGAAACATCTTCCACCTCCTTTCTTCTGATGGCCCTCTCCCAACATGGCTTTAAACCCGCCTTGCTGTGGGTATTGGCTATTCACTAGTTTGATCAGAAAGCCCTGCCCTAACAGGCCTGATAAACTCTTTGACTGCCAAGCTTTCCACAGAATTCTCTCTCTTTCATTTTTCATCCATTCATCAATTGTCAAACATTGAATTATTTCCATCTTTTGGATATTAGGAATAATGTCACCACAAGAATTTATTTTCAAGTTACCAGGAGAACATATTTTAATTTCTCTTAGAAGTGAAATTTACAGATTAAATAACTTACTTTTAATGTGTTTTTAAAAATAACTAGTTTTCCCCTCCCGCGCCCCGCTTCCCGAGACCTTCCAGCCGCCCCAGCCCGTGTCCTCTGCGCCCCGGCTCCTCCCCGGGCCCCCTAACTGCGGCCCGCCCCCGCAGGAAGACACTGGGGGCGTGTCCTGTATGTTAGTGGGCGTGGTCTAAAAGTGGGCGTGGCCTCCTCTCAGAGCGGCCTACGCTAACGCGGCCGCAGTTATTCTTTGTTACCTCAGCTCAATCAGTACTTGTATGTTTTTGAAAATTCACTTTTGTAATCTCTAACACACAAAATAGCCATTAGCTTAGTCTGACACTATAAAAGCTCTCAGTTAATAAGGGAAGTTTAGCACGATCAGAAAACCTTCTTTCCACAAGAAGGAAAAAGGAACAAATAACTACAGAGCTCCAACTCTATACTTCCGTAACAATATGAAGAAGCAGCGAAAATCCCCTCCACCAAGAGAGGGAGAAGAAAAAATTCCAGAAACATCAATGGGGGCTACTCACATCTATGACCTCTCAGATAAACAATTTAGAGAGGAGATCTGGAGGAGAGTCGACCTACTCCAAGCAACCATGGAACAGACATCCAATAAACTAAGGGAGGAGATGAATGAAGCGCTGGAACGGTCTACCAAGAAAATTCAGGAAGAAATGAGAGCAGAAATGAGAGCAGAAATTTCAAATCTTCGAACGGAAATCTCACAAATAAAGGAATCGGTAGATGAAATAAAAATCTCACTAGATGCCCTCAACAGTAGAATGACTACAGCTGAAGAAAGAATCAGCGACCTGGAAGATGAGCTGCAGAAAGCTTATAGACAACAACAAATCATGGCCAAAGACCTCAAAATGGCTATAGAGCGAATCAGAGCCCTGGGGGATGACTTCAAGAGAAACAACATAAGAATCATTGGAGTACCAGAACCACAGGGAAGTAACCCCAATGAGAAAAACACAGTCAAAGACATCATTGCTAAGAAATTCCCAGAGCTGGAGAAGGCAGGCATCCAGATACAAGGAGTCCGAAGAGTACCAGCAAAAAGAGACCCGAATAAAAAGACTCCAAGGCATATCATAGTCAGAATGACGGATGCTATGGATAGAGACACAATTCTGCAAGCAGCAAGGTCAAAGAAGGAAATTACATACAAAGGAGCACCCCTCAGATTTACAGCAGACCTGTCAGAGGAAACCCTTCGAGCCCGAAGACAATGGTGGGACATAGTGAAAAGACTCAACGAAATGAATGCCTCACCAAGAATACTTTATCCGGCTAAACTCTCACTCAAACTCGAAGGAACCATACACTACTTCTCGGATAAACAACAGCTCAGGTCCTTCATAGACTCAAAACCAAACTTGAAAGAAGGTCTAAAGGGGCTACTGTAAGACAAGGTGGAGCCACATAAAAACAACAAATACCACAGAAATATGACACAAAATCCTATCACAATAATCTCTCTCAACGTCAACGGCCTAAATGCACCCATCAAGAGACACAGAGTGGCAAAATGGATCCAGAAATTAAACCCATCATTCTGCTGCCTGCAAGAAACACACCTGAACAAACAGAGTAAACATAGACTCAAAGTCAAAGGATGGAAAACAACCCTGCAAGCAAACAACCCCCGTAAAAAAGCTGGAGTGGCCATCCTAATATCCGACAACATAGATTTCAGGTTGAAAAAGATTAAAAGGGACAGCGAAGGTCATTTTCTGTTTATCAAGGGATATGTTCAACAGGAAGAAATCACACTCTTAAACATATATGTACCTAATGAGCGACCAGCTAAATATTTAAAACAACTCCTAGCAGACTTCAAAGAGGACATCACTAACAGCACAATAGTAGTCGGAGACTTCAATATGGCCTTATCGCCTCTAGATAGATCGACAAGAACAAAACTCAACAAGGAAACACTGTCTCTGAAAGAAGAAATTGAAGAGAGAGGCCTAATAGACCTATACAGGGCCTTACACCCCCAAAAGAAAGAATACACATTCTTTTCCAGTGCACACGGAACATTTTCTAAAATAGACCATGTACTGGGCCCCAGAACATACCTCAATAGAATCGGAAAAATAGAAATTGTATCAACCATCTTTTCAGACCACGATGCGCTGAAGATAGAAGCTAACCACTCACTGACACGGAGAATCAAGTCAAACACTTGGAAATTAAACAATTCAATGTTGAACAATGAGTGGGTCAGGAAGGAAATCAAGGAAGAAATCAAAAAATACTTAGAAACAAATGAGAATGAAGACACGAGCTGCCAAAACCTATGGGACGCAGCTAAAGCCGTGTTAAGGGAAAATTTATAGCTCTCCAAGCATTCCTCAGGAAGGAAGAAAGGGCCCACATAGACAGCTTGACTTCACGACTCAAGACCTTAGAAAAGGACCAGAAAAGGGAACCCAAACCAGATCGAAGGAAAGAAATAATAAAAATTAGAGCAGAAATTAATGACATGGAAACCAAAAAGACAATCCGAAAGATCAATGAAACAAAGAGCTGGTTCTTCGAGAAAATAAACAAGATTGATAAACCGCTAGCAAGACTCACAAAGAAAGAAAGAGAAAGAACCCTAATAAATCGAATCAGAAATGAAAAGGGGGACATCATAACAGAAACCAGTGAGATTCAAAAGATCATTAGAGACTACTTCGAAAGTCTATATGCCACAAAACAGGAGAACCTAAAAGAAATGGATGGATTCCTCGATTCTTACAATCTCCCAAGACTGAACAAAGAAGACTTGGAATACCTGAATAGACCCATCAATGTTAAGGAAATTGAAGCTGTGATCAAAAACCTCCCCAAAAACAAAAGCCCAGGCCCAGATGGCTTCACTGGCGAATTCTTCCAAACATTTAAAGAAGACCTGCTGCCTGTTTTCCTCAAACTTTTCCAGGAAATTGAAAAAACAGGAAATCTCCCAAACAGTTTCTATGAAGCACACATCTCCCTAATACCAAAAGCAAACAAAGACATCACTAAGAAAGAAAATTACAGACCAATATCCCTGATGAACACCGATGCGAAGATCCTCAACAAAATACTGGCAAATAGGATCCAACAACTCATCAAAAAGATCATACATCACGACCAAGTGGGATTCATCCCAGGGACGCAAGGATGGTTTAACATTCGGAAATCAATCAACATAATCCAGCATATCAACAAAAGTAAAGATAAAAACCATATGATCATATCAATAGATGCAGAGAAAGCATTTGACAAGATCCAACATCCTTTCATGATGAAAACCCTCGCCAAAATGGGGTTTGGAGGAACTTTCCTCAAGATAGTCGAAGCCATCTATCACAAGCCTACGGCAAGCATTATCCTCAACAGGGAAAAACTAAGGGCCTTTCCTCTGAGATCAGGCACAAGACAAGGATGCCCACTCTCACCACTCCTCTTCAATATAGTACTGGAAGTACTTGCGATAGCTATTAGACAAGAAAAAGAGATTAAGGGCATCCAGATATCCAGATAGGAAGGGAAGAAATCAAACTCTCACTATTTGCAGACGACATGATACTATATCTAGAGAAGCCTAAAACCTCTACTAAGAAACTCTTAGAAACAATAGACTTATACAGTAAAGTTGCAGGCTACAAAATCAATACCCAAAAATCCATGGCCTTCATATATGCAAACAATGAGGCAGAGGAAAGGGACATGAAAAAAGCAATCCCATTCACAATCGTGCCCCAGAAAATCAAGTACCTCGGAATCAGCTTAACCAAGGAAGTAAAAGACCTTTACAAAGAAAACTACATAACGCTACTCCATGAAATCAAAGAGGACATGAGGAAATGGAAACATATACCCTGCTCGTGGATAGGGAGAATCAATGTTGTCAAAATGGCAATACTCCCTAAAGCATTATACAGATTCAATGCGATCCCTATAAATATACCCATGACACTCTTCAAAGAAATGGATCAAGCAATCCTAAAATTCATATGGAATAACAAACGTCCAAGGATAGCTAAAACAATTCTTGGGAAAAAGATGATGGGAGGCATCACCATCCCCAACCTCAAACTTTACTACAAAGCAGTAACAATTAAAACAGCATGGTACTGGAACAAAGGCAGAGCCGTAGACCAATGGAACAGGGTGGAATATCCCTACACACAACCCCAAATGTATGACCATCTAATCTTTGATAAGGGAGCAAGAGATGTGAAGTGGAGCAAGGAAAGCCTCTTTAACAAATGGTGCTGGCACAACTGGACAACCACATGCAAAAAAATGGGTTTAGACCTTGACCTGACACCATGCACAAAAGTCAGATCAAAATGGATTAAAGACCTCAACATTAGACCACAAACCATAAGGTACATTGAAGACAAGGTCGGCGAAACCCTCCACGATATTGAAGATAAAGGTATCTTCAAAGGTGGCACGGAACTAAGCAATCTAGTAAAAACAGAGATCAACAAATGGGACTACATTAAACTAAAAAGCTTCTGCACCGCAAGAGATACATTGACCAGAATCCAAAGACTATCCACAGAATGGGAAAGGATATTTACACAATACCCATCAGATAAGGGGTTGATATCAATGGTATATAAAGCACTGGTTGAACTCTACAAGAAGAAAACATCCAACCCCATCAAAAAATGGGGCGAAGAAATGAACAGAAACTTTACCAAGGAAGAAATACGAATGGCCAAAAGGCACATGAAAAAGTGCTCTGCATCACTAATCATCAGAGAGATGCAGATCAAAACAACCATGAGATACCACCTCACACCACAGAGACTAGCACACATCCAAAAGAACAAAAGCAACCGCTGTTGGAGAGGATGTGGGGAGAAAGGGACCCTTCTTCACTGCTGGTGGGAATGCCGACTGGTTCAGCCCTTCTGGAAAACAATTTGGACGATTCTCAAAAAATTAGATATTGAATTCCCATTTGACCCAGCAATACCACTGCTGGGAATATATCCCAGAGAGGCAAAAAAGTACAATCGAAACAACATCTGCACATGTATGTTCATCGCAGCACTGTTTACAATAGCCAGAATCTGGAAAAAACCCGAATGCCCCAGAACGGATGACTGGTTGAGGAAACTTTGGTACATCTATACAATGGAATACTATGCAGCTGTTAGAAAAAAGGAGGTCAAGAATTTTGTAGTTAAGTGGATGGGCATGAAAAGTTTCATGCTGAGTGAAATGAGTCAGAAAGAGAGAGACAGACATAGAAAGATTGCACTCATCTATGGTATATAGAATAACAGAGTGGGAGACTATCACCCAAGAACTGTAGAAATAAGTACCAGGAGGTTGACTCCATGGCTTCGAGGCTGGCCTCAGGTTCCGGGGAAAGGTCAGCTCAGAGAAGCGATCACCAACTACATTGTAGTCGAAGGCCATGTGGGGGAAGGGAGTTGCGGGCTGAATGAGGGCTAGAGACTGAGCACAGCGGCCACTGAACACCTTTATTGCAAACCACAACAGCTAATTAGAGAGAGAGAACAGAAGGGAATGCCTTGCCACAGTGGCAGGGTGGGGTGGGGGGGAGATGGGATTGGGGAGGGTGGGAGGGACGCTGGGTTTACGGGTGGTGGAGAATGGGCACTGGTGAAGGGATGGGTTCCCGAACTTTGTATGAGGGAAGTATAAGCACAAAAGTGTATAAATCTGTAACTGTACCCTCACGGTGATTCTCTAATTAAAAATAAATAAAATTAAAAAAAAAATAACTAGTTTGAATTTATACCTGAAGCGTATGGGATATAATTTTTTACACCATTGCTAACACTGATCTTGTCTTTTTATTTATTTATATAGTGTTCTTAGTGGGTGTAAAGTAATATCTCGTTGCAATTTTATGTATACTTATATGATGGCTATAATATTAAGCATCTTTACATGTACAAGTTAGCCATTTTTATATGTGTGTAGCATTGTAGCACTGCACTGTCATCCTGTTGTTCATCGATTTGCTCGAGTGGGTACCAGTAACATCTCCATTGTGAAACTTGTTACTGTTTTTGACATATTGAATACACCATGGGTAGCTTGCCAGGCTCTGCAGTGAAGGCGGGATACTCTCAGTAGCTTGCTGGGCTCTCTGAGAGGGACGGAGGCATTGAACCCGGGTTGGCTGTGTGCAAGGCAAATGTCCTACCTGCTGTGTTATTGCTCTAGTCCATATGTGTGTATATATGTATGTCACGAATCACGAATCACGAAATCCCATTAATTGCTGATTTCTCCAGCAGGCTCAGTAACCTCTCATTTGTCCTTTCCCTGAGATCATAGAAGTCTCTCTCTACTTGGCCCTCCCTAAGATGTCTCACTGGGGGCTCTTTCAGGGTCAAGGGAATGAGATCCATCTTATTACTGGATTTAGCATATGAATACACCATGGGAAGCTTGCAAGGCTGTCCCATGTGGGCAGGAAACTCTCAGAAGCTTGTCAGTTTCTCTCAGAGGGAGAAGTACGCTACAAGATATCACTTCTGGGAGTTTGCTTTTAAGTCTCTGGGTGCTGACCATTGATGGAATTACACACACCTGGGTTTTTCTACTGGTACCTTCATGTGTGAGGCCTGTCCTAACGTGTGGAGAGGGGCCTCCAGCATGGCTGTAGCTAGGTTCTGGTAGTCTTCAGCCGCCTGTAGTTCTGCTCAGGGTCGGGAGGGAAGCTGGAGCCTATCCCCTCCGAGGGGACCCAGGGAAGACAGCCAGGCGTGCGGGCAAGAGACTCCCTGCATATATGTATGTATATGTATATATACATATATATACATAAACCTGAGAAAATGTGTAATCAGATTATTCCAAGCATGCTACTTATCCAATGAAAATGCTTATGATGGGTTAAACCTTATACCTTGTCATGACAGAATAGTATCATGAAATTCAGGCTAGACATAGGACATATAAATGAGTAGCACCCACAGCATAGCTGAAATGAGATGAACAGGATAATGTGCTGGGAAGAACATGAAAACTTGAAGACTAGCTTCCAGAAACACTGTGATTGGGGCAGGTATACCTGATTGGCAGGTATATAAACATGTTATTCATCGATTTGCTCGTGCACACACACACACACACACACACACACCACACACACACACACACACACACACATATACCTAAAGAGTTATTCACTGAAACACTAATGTTTCTTAGTTAGTGTCTTAGTCGGGGCGTGTTTTGTCAATGATTAACATTGTCATTTCAAGAAGATGTCAAGGAGACATCTTCTAGAGCAATGTTTCTCCCTGGCCCACTTCTGATCTTATTTCCTTCCTTTTGGCCTCCTGTACTGCTGTTTGGCTCCCTAGTAGCTGCATAGATGGTAACTCCCTTTTATGCAGGAGGTACAGTCACAAACTTATGAACTTTCGTGTTTGCATTTCAGTCATACAGTGATTGTTTACCTATCCCTCCACCAGTGCCCATTCACCTCCACACCTTTTATGCAGTTTTCACCCTTGGCCCTGTTGGCATACCCTGAGGACCACAGGAGGAGACTTAGTCCCATTGAGAAACAATGGCTTAAAGAATCTGTGAGCTTATTTCATTCATTTGGATGACATGACTTGCTGAATTGAGGCTGCCCCAAAGAAATTCTAACTGCGGGCAATAGGCTTTGTTCATGCTAAAGAACCTTAGGCTATCCTTTCTGACAACTTGCCCCAGGACAGCTATCCTGTAATTTACAGAACAACCCTCCACAACAAAATGCCAGTTCTCCTAAGGGTGAACCATCTACAACCTTTTAAAAATATTTCACAGGCTGAAGTTTATTTATTTATTTATAAATAACTATTCAATATGCCAAAAACAGTAACAAGTCTCACAATGAAGACGTTACTGGTGCCGCTTGAGCAAATCGATGAACAACGGGAGGACAGTGTTCAACAGTGTTCAAAGTCAATGTATCTCTGATACCTCCAAGGGATGCCTGCTCTTTAAATAAATCCTTAGAAGTCAGCAATTCATTGAGTTTCAAACAAATTAGAGCTATAAGATGCAACATGGGGTCTTCTAGAGGGAGATTATTTGCTTGGAACAGAATTTGTTTATATTTTAAAGAGCTGGGCCAGATACTAGGTCTATCTAATTCCTCTTAGATATTGCTCTGACTTAGTGACTGAAACACTACCTTTTGAAATAACTTGTTCTGTACCTCCCTAAGAGCAGCTGTTCTTCAGAATTATATTACTGAGACAAAAGTTTCCATCAATATTACATCAGTAACTCCTGACCTAGAGGCACAACTTCTGAAGGTATAATTGCCTGTATGTTACTATGAAGGAGAAATTCAGGATTTTGTTAGAATTTTGAGAGTTAAAACTTTTTTCACATTCTATTTATGGGGTTTTAAGTAACTTTATCTAAAATTGAGTCTACTGAAGAAAGTGCAGGTGTGGTGGTGGATGAGATTTAATCTCTATAACACAAAGTCCGGGGACTTCTGACTAGTTACTTAGGCACCCAACTAAATAATAATTAATCCTTTTGTATCTTTAGAGTCTTGTTCCGGATAGCTTGGCTTTGGTGAAGTTATGTTGCATACTTAAATTTCAGCCCATGTGGCTTTTAAATGGAACATTTTAGGGGACACAGGGTTTTTTTCTGATCCTCTCACACTTACCTCATCAAAGTGTGTTATTCACTCTGCCTATTTGATGTCTGAGAGGCCTCATTAGGAGCTCATTCTATTAGTCCTGTCAAAAGACTTTCTTTCCTATAAAGACAGGAAGTTGTATTTTGCAGTATGGATACTCCTAAAGTGTCCAAAGAATCTAGATAGAATTGGAGTTCAGATCTGGGAGATTCCAAATCCAGACAAAGCTATTTCCTTAGTGGCTCTGCAATGCTCTTGAGAAATCAGATCATATTTAGGGTCTGGCTTTTTGGCATGACTCCTTTACAGCCTCTGCTTTACATGAGATCAGGGGGATGATTTTACTTGTGGCCTTTATTAAATGTTCTTTTGGTAACCTTGAATTCTCTGTCACCTTTTAAAGAGTTCTAAAAACAGATTTGACTCAAATAAATAGGTCATTGAACCAACTCAATAACTTCCTGGCAGACTTTAGTCCTTTACAAAGGAGAAATGTTAGAAAACCAAATTCATTGAAGTATTCATGCCATTCCACTTATAAAATGGAAACAATGAAGACCAGCCACCTTCTTAGGAACTAGGATCAAAGTGATCAGCAATAGCATTGATCCTTTTTTTTTTCTGGAGCAATAGCACAGTGGGTAGGGTGTTTGCCTTGCACGTGGCCAACTGAAGTTCAATTTCTTTGTCTCTGAGAGCCTGGCAAGCTACTGAGTATATCTCGCCCACAGGGCAGAGCTGGGCAAGCTACCCATGGTGTATTTGATATGCAAAAACAGTAACTATAAGTCTCACAATGGAGACGTTACTGGTGCCCGCTTGAGCAAATCGATGAACAACGGGAGGGAGAACAGTGCTACAGGACAGTGCTACAGTGCTTTTTTTTTTTTTTTTTGAGATCTGGTACTTTTGCCTTACCATGTTCTCCTAGGTACTTCAAAAGGACTGGGTTCCCTAAACACCCTATATATCTCTTCAGATTTTTATGCCTTACTCAGAGTCATTATGGTAGAGTTTTTTCACTCTATGAATAGCTCTACTTCTCCTTGGCACATTATAGATGTTAGTTGGGTTGTGTCCTGCAGAGACATTCCTTTAAGAAGGTGTGGGATGAATGAACTGGTCCCTTTATACCTGATTGAATTAGTTAAAAGCAATTCTGGTTTACTGTATCACTATATCACTGTCATCCTGTTGTTCATTGATTTACTCGAGCGGGTGCCAGTTACATGGTAGAATAGTCAAGGTTCTTAACAGAAGAAATTCCCTTAACTGAAAAACATTGGTTTCTGTGGATAGTAGTGGAGCCAGGGGACAAAAGTGCTTATCTCTTTAACCCCTTTCTTTGAATTTTTCAAGCAGGCTTTCAAAGACACTATCCCTTCTTTTATCAATACCTTTCTGAATTGTATACCTTTGATTACTGTCATAAGAAATTATATTTCAAGAGGTAGAGGAAGTGATGTTCATTTTTTAAAATGAAGTAACATTATATTATATAACATAATAAAGGTTTCAGATATGCATCACTGAAAATTGACCTGTGTTTTTACTACATTAAATTTTCTGCCAATAGTCCATTGTATCTTTTACTATACATTTTTATAATCTGTCAATTACTCACCCTCCTTCTCCCTTTCCTTTTGATAATCTCTGATTGATCTTACAATGCAAATGTCCAAGTAATATACTTAATTCACCTGTTTTCTCTGTAAACCACATATGAGAGAAATGTACCCGTTACGTTTCTGCATCTTCCTTATTTCACCAAAGCATAATATCTTCTTGGTCAATCTTTGTTATTTTAAGTGACTGTTTCATCTTTAAAGTTATATAGTATTCTGTGTATATATGCCATATTTCCTTTTATCCATTTGTCATTGTGAATATTTTGGTTGTCCCCAGGATTCTGCTACTGTGAATTATGTTTCAATAAACATGGAAATGTAGGATCTGGGGTTGAAAAGATAGTACAGTGGGTAAAGTGCTTCCCTTGCATGCTGCTGACCCAGGTTAAACCCCTGCACCCCGTATACTCCCGTGAAGCCTCCAGGAGTGATCCTTGAGGGAAGAGGCAGAAGTAAGCCCTGAGTACCACCAGGTGTGGCCTAAAATTAAAAATATAAACAAACATGGAATGTACACGCTTCTTCAAATTAGTCCTCATAATTCTTTTTGTATTTTGCATGAGTATATTTCTAGTAGTAAGAACACTGGATAAGATGGGATTTCTACTTTTCATTTTTTGAGGAATTTCCATACTAATTTTCATGTTGGTTGCACCAATTTCTGTTACAGTATATAAAGGTTTCTTTTCTTCACATTCCCTCCAACACTTGTTTCTGGTCCTTTCGTCTAGCTATTCACATAGAACTGAGGTAATATCATTGTTGTTTTGATTTGCATTTCCCTTAAAGTAAGAGGTAAATATCTTTGTGACTTTAATGGCATTGTAGCCATCTACTTTTTTAGAGAAGATTTTATTCAGGTACTTTGCCCACTTTTAATAAAGTGACTTGATTTTTGATTGTTTATGTTTACAATCATAATTATGTTTATTCTTTGTGTGCTTTGAATATTAACCCCTAGTTAACACATGAACAAATAAATTACTGTTTGTAAACCTTAGTCAAACTTTAGAATCAGACTTCAAGAAGATAGGAAAATAAATTTACAACTAAATAATACTCAACATTTAAAAGAAAAAGAACTAAAGTTTATCCTCTATCTTTTGACTTATCCTGTGTGAATATATTCACTTCATTTCCTGGCATGGCATCGTTGCCATGGACTTAAATATTATATTCCCAAAATTCTTTTCTCAAATATATTTTCCAAATATTTTATTTGTCTTCATAAGATAACATAATTTATGAACAAATCAAATAAAAGATTTTTTTACTTCAATGAACAAAAAATGGAAAGATGATAAGTATAAGCAATACTTAGTTTTCAATTCTTTCCCTAACTTTTATTTCCCAAATACATGTGTCTCCTGCTTCAGATTGTGTCAAAAATGTAAAATTATGATTTAAAAAATATTTTCCCTATTTGCTTATATATATACATATATATATACACACACACTTTATGTGTTTGTCTTTTTTTTATATTCAGTGCCATTTGGACAGAACCTTTATATATGCAACATAGGACCCCCAAATTTAGCAGCTTCTCAAAATGTATTTGTTGAATGACTGCATCCTGTTACTGATATTATAAGTAATAAGGAACTAGCATTGTAGGAAACGCTTATTAATGTCAGTGCAATTGCTTGTATGAATCAGTTTATCAAATTTATTAAACATCACTTATGTTTCTATAGAAGAAAAATAAAAGCTAAAGGAACATATGTTGATAATATTTAATTTTAAAGCTAATTTTAGATGTGTAATTCTCTCAGAAGTCCAAGTTTGTGTTTCTGTTTCTACCATGTTATATGTTCGGACTTTCTTTTGATGAACATAGTAATAATAGTTAAGTATTTGCAGTCTGATCAGTCATGATTGCTGTCTACATTAAATCTTCTCCCACCCACTCCCAGTGGTTAAAAAGTAATCAGAACTCAAAGGTTTTGGCAATAGGCTGAGCTTAGTTAGCCAGCTTTTTCCTCTACATGATCCAGTAAAAAAGGAATTTTCTGCATGAGAACAAAAGATTCTAGTAAGGGGAACTGCTATCCTGTTAGGAGTTCTGCTTTGATTATTTTCTTACTGGCGATTTAAGCAACTTGATAATTTTATAAAACAAAGGAGAAAATGTCAAAATCTCAAGATTTAAGAGTGTGACCACTGGAAATCTTAGTGTTATCTCAGCATTTGCTTTTTCTTAGGCTGATGTTTAAAATCAATTTATTTGTCGATTATGAGAAGTGCCGTAAAATAATACAGGTGCATTTTATTTAACAACACTGTGGCAAAGGTAATCAGCAGTGTGGAAAGAATGGAAAATATGCTGCCATAATATTAGATGAAAGGTTTCCAGATGTAACTAAAAATCCATGAAGAGTGGTGAGATGTGACACATAGAAGTAGATGTGACCCATAGAAGTAGAACTGTTGAACTTAACTTGCAGGACAGTATTTCACCAGGGGGAAAATTGTTATAAAAGATCTTATATTTATATGGCTGGAGTTGATGTTCTTCCTACTACTTCCCTTGAAATATATAGACTATTTATCCCAGAATTCTTTTGAATTCTAAGTCTGTTGAATGTTATCTTTGAGAACAATTGGATTTGCTTGCAACTGATGCTTACTGGAAAATTTAGGAAGAAGATGAGTAAATAAGTTGGAATCAGACTGAATTGTGGTAGATCCTAATATTGACAATAGAAATGAGAACTATTGAATTATAACAGGAATCTTACCTTTAATAAAATTAGGAAAGAGGAAGAGCCAAGTTAGCAGAGAAAGTTAACTCTGTGAGTCTCTGAGAGGTCCAAACTGCAGCAAAACACAGAAGCAAACATTGAGTCCCACATATGACTTCACAGGGGAAGTGCATGTGAGCCATCAGCAAACAGCTCTGAGAGAGTCTCGGTGTGCCAGGAACTTCAAGCGATAGGCCTTTGAGAGACATTGCCCCAGGAAAGGGAGAGGAGTGATATGGAGCACAGATCTGCACATAGCCTTTCGAATCTCCATCTTCACTTAACCTGAGTGGGAGTTTAGACATAGTACTGGAAGGGTCTCAGGCTGGCGCTTATCGCAGACACTCTCTATGGCCCCGGGAAAAGAGCTGACCCAGCAACATTCCAATCCAAAGTGGCAGGCAGGTAGCTCCTTGCTCCAGGCAAAGTCAAAGGCATCTACACAATGAAATGCTAAGCAGCCACCGGGAAAATTGAAGTTATTGAGTTTACTTATAAATGGATGGACATGGGGGTATCATGCTGGGTGAAATGAGTCAGAAGGAGAGGGACAGACGTAGAATGATTGCATTTATTTGTAAATGGTATATTTTAAAAGAACATTGTATGAGACTAATACCCAAGTACAGCAGAAACATGGACCAGGAGGTCTGGTTCATGGTTGGAAGCTTGTCACAAGTGTGTTTTGGGGGGTGGGGGGTGGTGGAAAGCAGTTAGGATTGATGTATCACTATGACAATATTAGTTGGAAATTATCAGAGTGCTTGAAGTAGGTAAGAAATATACATGATAACTTTTCAGCACCCATATTGCAAACCATAATACCCAAAAGGAGAGAGAGAGAAAGAGAGACAGACAGACAGAGACAGAGACAGACATAAACAGAGAAAAAGACAGAGAGACAGAGAGAGAGAGTGAAGAAATATGCCTGCCCATAGAGGCAGGCTGGGGAGAGGGGTGTCAATGAGAAACTGGGGAGATCTAAACTGGTGAGCAGACAGCTGCTGGAGCATTATATGATTGAAACCCAATCATGAACAACTTTGTGACTCTCATGGTGATTCAATAAAAAAAATAAGGCTAAGGCTGCCTCCCCACCCCCAGCCCATGATCCCCACCATGCATCTGACTGAGAGCAAACATTCACTTAGACTCAGAGAGGAGACTTGTTCCAAAGAATAAGGAAGATTGTTTCTGTTGTGCACAGCTACTCAATCATAAGGACTGAGGCAATATGTCCAGGGTAAGGCCTGGAACATTATGCAGACAAGTAGATGTGGTCTGTACTGCAGAATCTTGGTAGGGGTCAGAAGCAACACAAACTCAGCACCACTGAATCTGTATGGAACTGCTGAATGTGAACTTCAGATGACTTCTCACAAGTGCGTAAAACTAGGATCTCATTTTTAGTCCTTACAGTGCATGAGACACACTGAATAATGAACCCAATCAAATTGATGAAGATTAATGCTCTGAAACATTTTTATTTTTTGCATTTTGAGTCACACCCGGTGATGTACAGGGGTTACTCCTGGCTCAGGAATTACTCGTGGTGGAGCTCGGGGGACCATACATGATGCTGGGAATCGAACACAGGTTGGCAGTGTGCAAGGCACATGCCCTACCCATTGTGCTATCACTCCATCCCCTAATGCTCTGACACTATATGAAACATGTAAGATCTCTCTAACCTCTCAGATGAAAACTACAAAAGACTATGAACACTTACCACAAAGACTATGGTAAGAATTTTCACTCAGTTGAAGAAAGCTTTAGAAGAGAACACTAAACAAGAAAAGGTAAAGGATGAGAGAGAATATGACAAAAATTCAACCAGAAGTAACTAAATAGAAGAGAATGGTAGCTAAACTAATACACTCATTAGATGTGCTCTATTTGAAGGGCAAAAGTCAAGAACTATATCGTGCTTGAGGATAATTACATAAAACCAATTATGAATACCACAACATTAATACAATGAAACATGAAAAACATATAGTGGTCAATTTATGAATAAAATATCCACAAAAATGGGAATGGAAGTCACTTTGCCCTCCTGGGCGGGCATGGGGCCGCGGCTTAGTTCTCAGGCTGGAGACATTCTGCGAGAAGCTGCCCATGCCGAAAGTAGTTTAGCTGGGTCTGGATTCACGCTCATGCAGCGGCGGAGAGGCCGCACACACGTGCGGCCCCCGGGATCACATCTTGGTGGCAGGAGGGATATAACCTTAAGAATCTTGCTATAACTGTAGTACTGTAGCACTGTCACCCTGTTCATGTATTTGCTTGAACAAGCACCAATAACATCTCCATTGTGAGACTTGTTGTTACTATTTTTGGCATATCGAATACGCCACAGGCACCTTGTCAGGCTCTTCCATGTGGACAGGATGCTCTTGGTAGCTTGCCAGGCTCTCCGAGAGGGACAGAGGAATCGAACCTGGGTCGGTCATGTGCAAGGCAAACACCCTACCCCCTGTGCTATTGCTCCAGTCTATAACTATTCAGAAAAAATAATTTTGTGTTGTGTAAAACTTAAGATGACTCTTTGAGAGGAATGCAAGGAAATTTCATATTTTTTAACAGTTGCCACCCATCATATAATTACACACTTAATTAGGCCATCCAATAGAGTTCTTTTGAAAATTTTGTTACCTAATATACCTATTTTTAAGAAAAACAATACTTATCATAAGCAGTTTGTCTTCTTTGTTCTAAAGTAATTGAAATTTGCTGTAATTGAGGTTTAATGTTAAAATAAAACTATAAAATTGTATGCTCAAGCTGAAGTATTGCTATTTTGGGATTTAAATTAAATCACAAAAGGAAATTCCCCAATCCCCTCTCAAGTTTTCATTTCCCATGATTCATGGATGAAGCAATTTAACGTGCTAAGTAACCCTTCTGTCCCATATGTCTCCTTATTTCATTTGAAACCATGATCTAGGATTCTGATTCATCTGAACCTTATCCAAGTATGGGTAAAACAGTTATCTTATTTTATGTTTTTTAGATTCTTTCACCAGACGTACTTCTGGGACAACATTAGTACTTCTTAATTATATATTGAAGTGCATAGTTGATCCAATGCATACTGCATTATGTTTTTAACAAAAAGCTATCACTTCTACTAGTCATGTTTCAGCTAATCAATATTCATCCATTGATAGATTCGGCCATAGTAAACAAAGTCGATATGAAAACTCTTTTGTACAATTTTGATCCAAGGTAAGGAGATCAAGTGAGTTTCAGGATGCTCTTTAGGGCTAAAAAAATAGTACAAGGGCTAAGACACATGTGCTCCATACAGTCAACCCTGCTTTGATCCCAGGCACCACATGTGGTTTGCTGAGCAACAGTGGGTGCAATAATTTCTGAGCACATGACTAGGAGTAAGCCCTGAGCACACTGGAGTATGGTTCCCAATCAAAACAAAACAAAAACAGAGGTATCAGGGGAAATAGAAGGTTTAACTTTGATAGTGATGCAATTCACTGTATCATTGTCATCCCATTGCTCATCAATTTGCTCAAGTGGGCACCAGTAATGTCTCCATTTTGAGACTTGTTGTTACTGTTTTTGGCATATTGAATATTGCGGGCAGAATACTCTCGGTAGCTTGCTGGGGTCTCCGAGAGGGGTGGAGGAATCGAACCCAGGTTGGCTGCGTGCAAGGCAAACACCCTACTGCTGTGCTATCACTCCTCAAACAAAGTAGCTTTGTACTCGGAAGCGTTCTCCACATCGTTGGCGGAGAGGTGTCCCCAAGGCCTGGTTCCTGCAGCTGCGAATGTGTTCAACAGCGGGTGGACTTACAATTAGAATGAAAAGAAAAATTAAGTGAGGTAAGGAAGTAGCTAAATCTCTATCAGCTGAGGCAAAAATTTTGTACCTCTAAGTTATACTCAAGAGGCTTCTGGTTCCCTTATAGAGATTCTTGGCCAACCAGAACTGTGATTTAGTGTGAAGATTCTGAGGATGCGGTTCTTCTTGGCTCTGGATCCAGAGATTATTTAACAGGGCTTGGGGCATCCCGAACCACACTTTGTGCTTAGGAACCTCCAGCATTGTACTCAGTAATACCCAGGTACATGTTGTATCTTTGATTGAATCAGGACTGACCACATGCAAGGCAAGTGCCTTATCCATATATTATCTCTCTAGCTCTAGTGTCAAAATTTATAGTAGAATGATTATGTTTACATGATAATTTTATAATATCAAACACTATATTTTAAGAATTTAAACTATTATTATAACTTATACTAGAAATACATATTGTTCCTATAGATCAATACAAGGAAAAGAGGAAGTTAGACTGGAAAATATTGGTTTGAATTGTATGTTTTTTGGTACAGTTTATTTGGGTGGGAGTCACTCCCAGCCATGTTCAAGATCTGGGGGTGCTACTAGTGGTGTTTATCCTGGTAAAGGGTCCTCAGGAATATAACCAAGAGTGCCCAGGGTGCTCTGTGGTGCAAGGTATGGAACCCAGGCCTCATACATACTATTTACATGCTATAAATACTAGGTTTGTTCTTTACCACTTGAGCCACATCACTGGCCCCAGCAGTTTCATTTTTAGTGATTACCGTATATCACTTTGAAAAATATTTTTTAAGTCATTCAAGTATCTTTGGAGGAAGTGACTCCACAGAGATAAGAATTTAAATAGACTGCTTGTGGGAATTTTGCAACTACTCAAAGCAGAGATCAGCAGTTTTTTTTTTTCTCTGAAATTAGTAGGCCATCAAGTGACCAGTGTCTGAGAAAAGAGTGGACAACAGTGGAATGAAAGCAAGAAAGAATTAGAACAGAATATTTATACATAGAGAATGAAGTAGTCAAAAGCTGATTTAAATTTGCAGTATTGTTCTACTTAACTGTGGTGTTTTGGACCTTTAACAATGAAGCAGGAAAGACAGTTCAGCTCAAGGTGTAAGAATAATTCCAGGGAACAGCAAGCAATCCAAAGAAAGTTTTCATCTGACCCATACCTTCCCCTGACACACTTCCTGATCTAGGAACAGTAGGACATTACAGACTTAGCTGAACAGTGTGAAATTTCATTCAAAAGTCCTTATAAATGACATGGAACATAGTTAAGCCATTTAATCTATTTGAGGAATAAACAATAATATTACCATATATTGTTCCAGTTCCTTCAAAGACACGCAATGAAGGGAAAGCCGTAAATATTATCATATCATGTTAATGCTCCAATTGGTAGACTCCAAAGTTATGAGTCTTCTTTTGTGTATTTATGAATAGAACTTGATGTCCTAGAGAAAAATATTAAATATACAATTTTACAAATCACCATTATTGCCAACTTTTATTTCCAAAAAGTCATTAGTCTGTTTATTTAGTCTTAAAACTATTGAGCCAGAGATATAGTACAGGGGTTAAGGCATTTGTTTTGCTCACAGCCTACCTTGATTTGGACCTCACTTCAATCTCCAGCACCCCATATGCTCCCCTTGGCACCACCAAACTTAATCCCTGTGCACAGAGCCAGAAGTAAGATCTGGGCACCACTGGGTGTGGCCCAAAATTAGCACTGCACTGTAGCACTGTCCTCCCGTTGTTTATTGATTTGCTGAAGCGGGCACCAGTAACATCTCTATTGTGAGACTTGTTGTTACTGTTTTTTGGCATATGGAATGCCATGGGGAGCTTTCAGACTCTGCTGTGTGGGCAGGATACTCTCGGTAGCTTGCTGGGCTCTTTGAGAGGGATCGAGAAATCAAACCCAGGTCGGCCACATGCAAGGCAAATACCCAACCTGCTGTACTATTCCAAAATTAAAAATTAAAAGAGTTCTGTTTGGCAAAAGATGTAAAATATTAAGATAAAAAATAGAATATAAATTGAGAGACTAGAGGAGATAATTAAATCACTTTTTGCTTATGTTTATCAAAATAATATTGTCTAGAATATATGTTTGAGAAAATGATGAAATTGCACAGACAATAGAAAAATCAATGATAGCCATAAATGGCCTATATAGAGACGATGGAATCCAAGCAGCCCAGTCAACAGGAAAGATACCAAATCTACTTTTAATCAAAAAATATAAAATAAATCAATAAGCTATTATTAAATATTTATGAGATTATCCATAAATAAATAAAAATAAGCAATGCGAAATCATAATGAAGATGTGGGATGATGGACCGACTCATATTTTTGCAAACTTTCAATTGACATAAACACTTTAGGCAGTTTTTGGTATTATCTGTGGAAATCAAATCTGACATAATCCCATGCTTTAGTATGAACCACTGATCTCAATAATACATTCTGTCCCTATGTTTACTTTTTGGAATGTTTCAACTACTTAAGAATTAAAAAAATAAAAATAAAGACAAAATTTTAGTATATTGAATCTAAGTAGTAGTTACATGGATATATTCATTTTCCATCCTGTTGGTGAAACTCTTTAACAAAAAGAGGGGAAACAGAGATAATACAAAAGTTAAGGTGCTTGCTTTACATAAGGAAAACCCCAGCTTGATCCCTTATACCAAATATGGTCCTTCGTGCATAGTCAGAAATGATCCCTGCGCACAGAGCCAGGAGTGAGCCTTGAGCAACATCAGGTATAACTCCTCCTCCTCCCAACATCCCAAATTAATGATGGTTATGATGATAATAAACATTTTTTTCAGACTCGGGTGACAAAGGGCAAAGGTCATGCTTTTCACATTAGCAACCACAATTTAGTCCCTTGCACAACATCATCCTTAAACACAGAACTAGAAATAGCTTCTGAGCATCACTGAGTATGACTCCCAAGCCAAAAATAAATATTTTTTAAAGCAGTTGTTATGAAAGAGTGATTATCATTAATCTGAGATTCTAGAATACCAGACATGTGTTTAAGGGTTTATGGTAGCACTACTAGGAGTGACATCTGTGCATAAAACTAAGAGTAATCCCTGAGCACTGACAGGTGTGGCCCCGAAGCAACACAAAACATACCAGACTGATTATCTGTAAAGATCATAGCTCTCTTCAAAGAAAATTAAGGAAGTTGCCTCTACTGGCCTCGGCACTTGGGACTTCAGTATCATTTAGTGTCTATATCTTCCCTCCTCTGCACTCAATAATTGGATGGCCTGTCCTGCAATGGTGACAGAGAAGGGACGAAAATTCCCACACTGCCTTCAAGAATAGGATGGGATCTAATGAAAACAGAAATCAATAATATCCCACTGGGTGGGCTGTGGGAAGAAAAGTATGCATCCGGGTGAAGCTTCATTTAAACAGCTCTTTTGGTGGCCTTTATGCCTGGAGCATTGCCACTGATCTGAACCTTAGATCTGAACTGGCTTTAGTATGAGGCAGAAACAGTCAACATCAAAATAGTTCATAAATTCAGATGAATTATAACTTGACAGCCAGTTTGCTGAGAGGGATGTGTGGCTTTCTTCGAGCTGTTGTTTGTGTTGGCACTGGATGCAGCTCGACTGCACTAAGGATGATCTCTGTTTGCACCATTGTTTCATGGAACTGTCCAGTTATTTGATGAAACTGGTTAAGCTAGCCTCCTGTTTTGATATGTGAAAAGAGCTCAGTTCTCTGAGTTCTGTGTCTTCACATCTCCTTAGAAGAGCTTAGGTAGGAGCCTCGTTTTTCAAACAAAATTGGAGGCTGGATCCAGACTTTAAGACTCGGAACCTCATGTCCCTCTGAGATTTACTTCAAAGGCTAAGGATTTCTTTTCAAGTAATGAAAATCATAGCTTTTTTTCTAAAGAATTATTTTTGATTCTATACTTAAGTTTACATTGTACAGTTCTAATCAACATAAATCTGAAGTATTTGGCAATAAAAGAACAGTGTTAATAGTGATACAAAATAGCATTCCCTGATTGGTTATTGTATGCTTAAGTGTTCTTTCAAACATTTCACAAGCAAACTAGATGCTGCAACAACTTTGATATAAGTAATTGTTACTCCTGTTTACAAGTGGGGAATAGAGGCTAAGGGATTAGATCTATTAAATAATTTGCCCAGATAGCAAAATCCGTAGTGGAGCAAAGTGGAGTTTAGAGATTTTGCAGTTAACATGAGAGAACTGAAAGTTATAGCAAGATAAATTGTTTACATAAGGCAAACCACTTGATTGTAGGGAGATCATTCTTTTTATGGAGCAAAGGAGACATTTACCTAACCCTTCACTGAGCTAGATTAACACTGCTATTGAATTCAACATCTTTGCCTCTAAGTGACAACACCTACCATCAGAGAGACTAAGTAACTTGTTCACTATTAGTTAGTTAGTGAATAATAGGACTGAGATGTGAGAATCCAAGCCTCTTTGTTGATTCTTAATCTGAACTTCTTGAATGTGACTTGGGCTTTCGTTTTTATTTAGGATACCTATATTCATCTATAATATAGGATATCTATATTTATGAGATATCTCATAAATCTATATATAAAAATAGATATCTATATCTCATAAATATAGATATCCTATGTCTCATAAATCCATTATGGAAAAAATTAACTCCAATTATACTCAATTGACCATTTTGCACAGGACTCCACTGAATTAAAGGTTAAATAAACCTTTTATTTGTTGTTGAAAATGTGTCAGCCATCTTGGGGCCATCTTGCTCTTTTGTGTTTTTGGCAATATTTCTTAGCTGCCATTCCACAGGTCACATAAGGAATGATATACAGAAATATAAATTATGCCACTCTTTGATCTTTTTTATGACCTCTGACAACAAAAGAACTTTTTCTTCTTTCTTTCTTATAGAAAATAACTTGTATGTCTGGATTGATGTTATAGCAGGTAGGGCATTTACCTACATGGCCCGAGTTTGATCTCTGACACTACATAGAATCCTCTAAGCCCTCCAGAAGTGATCTTTGAGCACACAGCCAGGAGTAAGCCCTGAACACTGTCCAGTGTGGTATAAAAATTAAAAACTTGGGATAGAAGTATATCTCAGTGGGCTGGCTCACATAATTTGTATGCTGGAAACCTTGATTTGATCCTGGGAATTGCATGGCCCCTGAATACCACCAGGAATGACCCCTGAGCAATGAGCTGGGAGTAGCCCCTTAGCTTCACTGGGTAAAGCCCACACCCCTCCCAACCTCACCCCTGACCCATAGAAAATAGAATAGCTAGTGTACTTGAAGGGCTGGACTGATAGCACATCAGGTAGGGCATTTGCCTTGCATGTGGCTGACCCAGGTTCAATTCCTCTGTCCCTCTTGAAGAGCCTGGCAAGCTACGGAGAGTATCCCACCCACATGGCAGAGCCTGACAAGTTCCCCGTGACATATTCCATATGCCAAAAATAGTAACAACAAGTCTCACAATGGAGACATTACTGGTGCCTGCTCGAGCAAATTGATGAGCAACGGGATGACAGTAACAGTGATACAGTGTACTTGAAATATTGATGGAAATAGTTCAGAGAGTGTCCTTTTGGTAATGCATATGGCACCTTTCTACAATGTTTTGTAGAAAAAGCAGTAATTAAAATTTTTACCCCTCACTCATTTATGCGTACAAAAATGATGACATATCACCTAGAGGTATTTCTTTTTATCTGGGGGTCCACACACAGCACTACTCAGGGCTTACTCCTGGCTCTGTGCTCAGGGATTGTCCACAGAGGGAGTGAGACCAAATTCAGTTCTGAGGATCAGGATTGAACTGGGCCAGCAAGTTCAAGGCAAGGCAAGCACCATAACTACTGTACTGTCTCTCCAAGATAAAGAATTTCTTTTTTGCAATATTTTCTTTAAGTGGATCAATATTTGGGAACTTATTTAAGTATTTAAACAAAGATCTTTAAATGCTTTGTCAGTATTTAAATAAAGAAAATAGAATAGCTAGTGTATTCTATTTAATAACTTGATCATTAAATGGGCTTAATCAATGAAGGGAGATGAAATATAGAAAGAGAAAAAAATCTGCATTACCTGAATTTCTAACCCAATGTATCACAGTATCACAGTCATCCCATTGTTCATCAATTTACTTGAGTGGGCACCAGTAACGTCTCTATTCCTCCCAGCCCTGAGACTTTAGAAGCCTCTCCTTACTCCTTTTCCCAATGATTGGAGGCTCTTTCAGGGTCAGGGGAGTGAGATCTTAATGGCTGCTCCTCCCAGATGGGAGTATAAAATGAGGCCCCCATAGCCAACCCAATGTGAATGTCAATATAGACTATGGGTATTATCCTTCTATCATGGTGTAGGTATCTCTTTAATAACTTAAATATACAATGAAAATACATATTTTGATGAGATTGAGCTCTTGTGAGTCAAAGCTATTCAAGTGAGAAGAGAGTTGAATGTGAAATACTTTCAAGTTCACTTTCAAGGACTTATATTTGGCTAGAACTTGAGAATATTTGCCTGTTTCATTTGTATCCACTGTCACTGTCACTGTCATCCCGTTGCTCATCTATTTGCTCGAGCAGGCACTAGTAACATCTCCATTGTGAGATTTGTTGTTACTGTTTTTGGCATATCGAATACTCCAAGGGTACCTTGCCAGGCTCTGCCATGCGGGCGAGATACGCTTGGTAGCTTGTCGGGCCCTCGGAGACGGGCAAAGGAATCCAACCCGGGTCAGCCGCATGCAAGGCAAACACCCTACCCGCTATGCTATTACTGGAATTGATCTGGCTGATATGTGTACTTAACAAGCAGCAGGAAACTTGGAAAACTATTGTTTTAATTGGATTTTTTAAAAAAGTTATTTGGACTGTCTGAAGAGTATGTTCTGTCAAAATATCTGTTTTAGAAAGTTAAACTTACTAAGAAATTTTGTGGTATCTGAGAAGAAATATGTCCTCATCTGCCTGTAATCTTCTATGATTTTTAAATGCGATATGTCTAGCATATGGTCCCTGACACATCATCTCCATGTCTTATTGCATTGGAGGCAGGATTTGCCATTATCTATTGGTCATCATTTATAGTGCACAAAGGTCTTCTGAGATGACATTGGCCTAATAGTGAGGTCATGCTGAGAAAAAAAAATTAGTGTTTATTATAGTGTAAATTCTTAAGTTGGGTTATTTGTGAATAACCCAAATCAGATCCTTATGTTTGAAATTTCTTCTTATCCATATAAATATAGCTAGGTGACCATGGTTGTAAAATTGAATTATTCCTTCATTTGTGTATAAATTAAAATTATACTTAATCAAGTACCTGTGATATAGCTTAGTTTAAAAATCTAAAAATAGGCTGGAGAGGTAGTCCATTAGATGAGGCACTTGCCTTGCATGCAGCTGACACAGATTCTATCCCCAACACTATATGTGGTCCCTCGAGCTGCTTCAGGAGTGATCCCTGAGCACATAGAGCAAGGAGAAAGCCCTAAAAACAGCTACACAGCTAGACTTGAACACCACCTCCCCCCACCACACACACAAAGATAATTGTAGTATGGTATTTTTTTAATTGTGTAATTATCAAAAAATGTAATGTAATTAAAAATATACAATCTCTCAATACCATTATTAAGTTGGCAATAGATATAGTTAATAAATAGATGACTATTTTGCTAGTTTTATGCATACTACATTTATGGTGCTATATTAGTCTCTCAGTTTTTCTGGTCTTATTTTCTTTGTATTATTTTAAGTTTAAAGCTCTCTATGATCTTTATTTGACATGACCTTTATATCTGCAATTAATTTGAATGTAAGATTACCATAATAATTTTACTGCCACCAGTTAATGAAGATTTAGTTCATTTTTCATTTACGTGTTATAAACAAATCTATGGTAATTATCCTCACAGCAGGATTTTGATAATTCTGTATTTTCTGATGATACACTTTCAGAATTGAACCTACTTTGTCAAAAAAGCCTTTCCAATACTTTGATAAATATTATATGCATATTGGTAAGCCTTATAAAACATATAATAGTTTCTATCCCTCTCACATTAGAGTTCAGTTTATCATGTCCATCTACAATGAAATCAGTCAATTTACCAGAAAAAAATAATACCTTATCTTAATTTGCCTCTGTATGATTACTAGTGATATATAATTCATTTTTGAATGTAGCTTCCCGATTTACCCCATTTCATATTGGCATGTTTTGATTTTATTATTTATTTTTGAGATTTTTTTTAAACAAAGAATCTGTTACCTCTGATAAAATGAAAAATGTTAGGCTAGCTTTATGAAATTTTCTTATTTGTAAATAACTATCTAGATAATGAACATGCATGGCTTAATTTTATCTTGAGCTTACTTCTGAGAAGATAATTGTCATCTATTCCACTCTTTTCATAAGCTACTACAAAGAACAAAAAAGTTTTGCATAGCTAGGTTGAGTAAGTCAGTCCATAAGTTAAATCTATCTAAGATCTACTAATTAATGCTTGAAACTATTTTTGTGCCTTCATTGAAATGTGTACCTAGATTTGTGCTCCTTATGTGGAATAAGATCTTACAGTTGGGAAAGAAACACTCTTTTTCTTTTTCATCTTTATTCTATGAGAAGAAGATATTACTTACAGAATTTTATTTTCTGACTTGCCGATCTTTTCTTTCTGATCTTCTCATCTATGTCACCTCAGAGAAAATTTATAGACAAAATGGTCTGAGCTGGATATCTGTACTGAGAAATTACAACAATACCCATATCCTAGAAACTCAATACTGTATTTTTTTCAAAATTATTATTATTAAGTCACCATGCGGTAAACATGGTGAATCTGAGTTTAACAGAAAAGAATTTTAAGAATTTTAAGTTCCCAGGCCAGAGTGAAAGTAATAGCAGGTAGAGGCTGCCTTGCACAGAGCTGACCCAAGTTCAGTCTCCAGCATCCCATAGGTCCCCACCCCACCACCCCACCCTGAGATCTAGAAAGTGTGATCCCTGAGTGTAGAGCTATGAAGGAGTGAGCCTTGAACACACTGGTATAGCCACAGAGCAAAAACTGTAAGTTCCTTTAAACCTCTAATTTCTGTATTCTATCTATTCCCTTGGACTGGAGCGATAGCACAGCAGGTAGGGCATTTGCCTTGCACGCGCTCAAATTGGTTCAATTCCTCCATCCCTCTTGGGGAGCCCAGCAAGTTACTGAGAGTATTTCGCCTGCATGGCAGAGCCTGGCAAGCTCCCTGTGGCATATTCGATATGCCAAAAACAGTAACAACAAGTCTCACAATGGAGACATTACTGGTGTCCACTTGAGCAAATTGAAGACCAACAGGATGACAGTGATACAGTGATACAGTGAAGGCATCATGATCTACAAAGTTATTCATAGTTTAGTTTCAGGCAATCAATATCCCAATACTAGTTCTATTACTAGTATCAACATTCCACCACTAGTGTCCCCAGATTCCCTGCCATCCTGAGCCTGCCTTCTTTTTTTTAAGTTAATTTTTTAATTAATTTTTAAAATTTTGTTGAATCACCATGAGAAAGTTACAAGCTTACATGTTTGGGTTACAATCACACAATGAACAAACACCCATCCCGCCACCAGTGCACATTCCCTATCACCAATATCCCCAGTATAGTTCCCTTTTCCCACCCTCTTCCTGCCTCCATGGCAGACAATATTCCCCATACTCTCTCTCTACTTTTGGGAATTATTGCTTGCAACACAGACACTGAGAGGTCATCATGTTTGGTCCATTATCTACTTTCGGCACACATCTCTCATCCCAACTAATTCCTCCAACCATCATTTTCTTAGTGATTCCTTCTCTATTCCATCTGCCTTCTCCCCTCTGCTCATGAAGCAGGCTTCCAGCTATGGGACAATCCTCCTGGCCCTTGTATCTATCTACTGTCCTTGGGTGTCAGCCTCATGTGATGTTATTCTATACTCCACAAATGAGTGCAGTCCTTCTATGTCTGTCCCTCTCTTTCTGACTCATTTCATTGAGCATGATATTCTCCATGTCTATTCATCTACAAGCAAATTTTATGACCTAATTTCTCCTAACAGCTGCATATTATTCCATTGTGTAGATGTACCAATGTTTCTTTAACTAGTCATTTGTTCTAAGGCACTTGGGCCGTTTCCAGTGGTGTATTCGATATGCCAAAAACAGTAACAAGTCTCACAATAGAGATATTACTGTCGCCCACTCAGCAAATTGATGAACAACGGGATGACACATGATACAAGTGATACAAGCTAGAACACAATTATCAGCTCCCTTCAACATTACTTCACAGTTTGGGAAGAAGTAGAACTAGAGAAATAGTGCAGTGGATGAGGTGTGTTAGCCTTGCCCATAGCCCAAGAGAGTTTTTATCCCAAGCACTGAGCATCACTGGGTGTGTCCCAAAAAATAAAAAAAGAACGTAAGAAGTGAGAAGTTTAATAATTTTTTTAATATTTGGTTTCTATATCTACTTTTCAAACTAAGGATAATAACTTCTAAAAATATATTTTGATCAAAATCTGTTTAAGGAAGAAAATAGTGATGAAGGCAGTATTAAATTGTTGGGACTTAGAGGGAAACTGGCTCATATCTGTGGACTCGCAGCTAGAGAAATAGGAGTAGAGCATAGAAACAGCCCATGATTAAAGTAACCTCTTGAGGGCTAGAGCAATAGCATAGAAGGTAGGGTGTTTGTCTTGCACACAGCCCACCTGGGTTCTATTCCCTGCATCCTATATGGTCCCCCACCCCAAGCATTGCCAGGAGTAATTCCTGAGTGCAGAACAAGGAGTAACCCTAAGCATCGATGAGTGTGACCCCTAAATAAAAGTAACCTCTGGTTATGCATCAAAACATCCTATAAGTGATTTAAAATCAAAAGTACAATAAGAAAGTTTACTACCTGAATTAAAGCCAAACGTGTAACCATCTATGAATCCTAGTGGGAGAAACTCAAGTCTAGAGGAATTCACTCAACTTTGTACATTGATTGCCTGTGTACCTGTCTATACTTTCAAAATTCTACAATGTTTATGAGAAATTAATTTTAATAAAGCTACAAAACTACACACAAATATACATACACAAACACACAGAGATGTTTTACGTACTATGTGCACAGCTTTGGGAATGTCATGTTATCACGAATCACAAATCACAAAATCCCCGTTAATCGTTGATTTCTTGAGCGGGCTCAGTAACCTCTCCATTCTTCCTTTCCCTGAGATCTTAAAGTCTCTCTTGGCTTGGCCCTCTCAACGATGTCGCACTGGAGGCTCTTTCAGGGTCAGGGGAATGAGATCCAGCTTGTTACTGGATTTAGCATACGAATACACCATGGGATGCTTGCAAGGCTGTCCCATGTGGGCAGGAAACTCTCAGAAGCCTGCCAGTTTCTCCCAGAGGGAGAAGTAGGCTACAAGATATCACTTCTGGGAGCTTGCTTTTAAGTCTCTGGGTGCTGACCATTGATGGAATTACACACACCTGGGTTCCTCTGCCAGTGCCTTCATGCGTGAGGCCTGTCCTAACATGTGGAGAGGGGTCTCAATCATGGCTGTAACTAGATTCTGGAGGTCTTTGGCCGCCGGGAGCTCTGCTCGGGGTGGGGAGGGAAGCTGGAGCCCATCCCCTCCGAGGGGCCCCAGGGAAGACAGCCAGGTGAGTGGGCAAGAGACTCTCTGTCATGTTATACATCATCTAAACTTAACAACAGAACAAGCCAGTTACAGTAACAAACAGGAAGTTTAATGATCAGGTTAAATAACTCTCATCCTCCTGATCTCTGGACTCTGAAATAGAGGAGTGGTGACCAATATGGCTGTACAAAGATAACTCCCCTTTTTGTTGATTAACTCAACCTTAACTCCAGGAGATTAAAAAGTTCAAAAAAAACCATTTAATAGTGTTCAGTATGAAAATAAACTAGATGTTTTCAAAACATTTCATCCACTAGCATCTAAAGTAGGTATTAGAACAGGGTGATAATGCACACCTAGGACCAATGAGTTCAGTAGTTTTGCTGAAACTTAGAAAATTGGGAACTAAGTATATTTAAATGGAGGGGAATGGTTTAGAGAAGATTGCAAATGATCCTCCCAAATTATTTGTGCGTTTTCTTAGTAGGGAGTTATCAAAGATTCAGGGGGTGTGAATCAGAGTGAAGAGAGATTAATCTGACTCTAGCACGCAAAAATGACTTAGGGAGAAGAGGACATTGAGGTTAGGAAGACTTGTTAGAAAACTATTTGGCTAAATAAGGCTGAACCTTCTTTGGATAGAAGGGAAAATGAAGAGACATACTAAGTATGGATGGGAAGATTTTCCCTGGGTGTCTGTTTAACAGGGAGACAATAGCAACTAATAGCTAAGACCAAAGTTCGTGTCTTTGGAGGAACTTGCAAACACAGTCTGTGAATTTCAAGGTTGCTTGAGAAAAACAGGCAACCTGGCCAAGGTGAACAAATCTCTGTTCAATAGCAATAAATAGGAATTTCATGTAATGATTGGTCCTGGAAAAGCCACCGGCTACCCGCAAGGTGTTTAGCACTCTCAGCCAAGACCACCCGAGTCTGATGAACTCTGAAGAAATCAAATATTCAATAATCCGCTCACTTTCCTCCTAATAGCTTCAGGACTTAAAAAACTATAGTTTCCTATATGTCCCTCCTTTGCTTCTAGACTTCTAAAGGATTAACTGAGTAACTGTTTTGAATTGTATCACTTCTAAAACCCCCGTTCTCTAAGATAGTCACCAGAACTAAGAGAACCCACCACTAAAAACTGGCAGATTCAGATTAATATTAATTGTATGGTTATGAATTTAGAAACTAGGAATTCCTATGTAGACTGTGAAGCAGAACAAATTAAGCTAGACAACATAAGACTAGAATTAATGAGAGAACTGATGAATGTTATTTGCATAGGGCAGAAAATAAAGTTTGTTTTTTTTTTTAAATTTTTTATTGAGTCACCATGTGGAAAGTTACAAAGTTTTCAGGTTTAAGTCTCAGTTATACAATGCTCGAATACCCATCCGTTCACCAGTGCTCATATTCCACCACCAAGAATCCCAGTATAGCTCCACCCCGCCCCCCCCACACCCCTAACCCCCCACGCCCCTAGCCCCCCCACCCTTAGCCCCCCCCACCTGTGTAACTAATAAATTTCACTTTACTTTCACTTTGATTGCATATAATATTTCAACAAAACTCACTATTATTGTTTGGAGAGTCTCTCCCCTAAAGTCAGACCTGCTGAAAAGGAAGCATTAGATAATTGGTTTTCCATTGCTGAGGATGAAGAGGTATGAGGTCGAGTGACCACACTTAGCAGCCTCTCAGTTTTGGGTTTCTGTAATTTAGTATTTTAGTAACTAAGTCCAGAGGGATATCTGTCAGAAGTTGCATCGTTGCCAACTTGTACTTCTCAGTTACATTATATTCCACATATGAGTGCAATCTTTCTATGTCTGTCTCTTTCTTTCTGACTCATTTCACTCAACATGATACTTTCCATGTTGATCCATTTATATGCAAATTTCATGACTTCATGTTTTCTGACAGCTACATAGTATTCCATTGTGTAGATGTACCAGAGTTTCTTTAACCAGTCATCTGTTTTGGGGCACTCTGTTTTTTTCCAGATTCTGGCTATTGTAAACAGTGCTGCAATGAACATAGAAATACATATGCCATCTCTACTATACCGTTTTGCCTCTCCGGGATATATTCCCAGGAGTGGTATTGCTGGGTCAAATGGAAGCTCAATTTCTAATTTTTTGAGAATCGTCCATATTGTTTTCCAAAAGGGCTGAACCAGTCGGCATTCCCACCAGCAGTGAAGAGGAGTCCCTTTCTCCCCGCATCCACGCCAACACCGGTTGCTTTTGTTTTTTGGGATGTGGGCCAGTCTCTGTGGTGTGAGATGATATCTCATGGTTGTTTTGATCTGCATTTCCCTGATGATTAGTGATGTGGAACATTTTCTCATGTGCCTCTGAGCCATTCGGATTTCTTCTTTAGGAAAGCTTCTGTTCATTTCATCACCCCATTTTTTGATCGGGTTGGCAGTTTTCTTCTTGTGGAGTTCAACCAGTGCATTGTATATCCTTGTTATCAACACTTTATCGGATGGGTACTGCATAAATATCCTTTCCCATTCTGTAGATTGTCTTTGTACTTTGGTCACTGTTTCTCTTGAGGTGCAGAAGCTTCTTAGTTTGAGACAGTCCCATTCATTTATCTCTGTTTTCACTTGCTTGGCCAGTGGCGTGTCAGCTTTGAAGATACCTTTGGCTTCAATGTCATGGAGGGTTTTGCCGACCTTGTCTTCAATGTACCTTAGGGATTCTGGTCTGATGTTGAGGTCCTTAATCCATTTTGATCTGACTTTTGTACATGGTGATAGGTGGAGGTCTAAGCCCATTTTTTTGCATGTAGCTGTCCAGTTTTGCCGGCACAATTTGTTAAATATGCTTTCCTTGCTCCACTTCACCTTTTTTGCTCCCTTATCAAAGATTAGATGGTCATATATTTGGGGGGATGTGTCAGAGTATTCAACCCGGTTCCATTGGTCTGCGGCTCTGCCTTTGTTCCAGTACCAAACTGTTTTAATGACTACCGCTTTGTAGTAGAGTTGGAAGTTGGGGAGGTTGATTCCTCCCATTTTCTTTTTCCCAAGAATTGCTTTAGCTATTCGTGGGGGCTTATTGTTCCATATGAATTTCAGGAGGGCTTGCTCCATTTCTTTGAAGAATGACAAGGGTATCCCTATAGGGATCGCATTGAATTTGTACAATGCTTTGGGGAGAATTGCCATTTTGACAATATTAATTCTTCCAATCCATGAGCAGGGGATATTTTTCCCTTTCCTTGGAATTCACAGGTGCCTCAGTTTCCAAAGGAGGAAGGAATGACTTTTAACAGGAACACCTTCTCATTTCTCTCTAGGATATCCATTTGTATTGGAGCTTTCCTCTGTCTCTTTATCCACAGGCATGGAGATGTACCAAACCCCAATGGTCGAAGCCTCTAATAACTTTAAAAAGTATTTTTTCCAAACATAAGCTAGGTTGCACAGATATGACTGCCAGTGAACCTGACCAGAGAATGGTTGCATCCCTCTGCTGAAGGACTCCTGACAGAAGTTGTGATGCTCCTGTTCCAGTGCTCCCTGCCTGATCCAGTACTTCATGAAATTCATCAGACTCCTATAGCTGCTCCTCTAGGACTCATTGCTGTGACCACTACTGCTGCTGCTGCAGAAACAACTCTTCAATTTTGATCCAGACACTTCATTTCTTCAGAATGGGACTAACTGACTCTCATCATTGGTGACTTGCCTCACCCTTGGACAGTGCAGGACAATTGGACGCTTTACTACTACAAGCACTGCTCTGGCCAAGGGTCGGACTGAAATTTTACTACAATTTATAAGACTGTATTGTGTTTGGAATTGTTCCTCTTTCTATTTCAAATTTTTGTAATTTTGTAAACAGAAAAGGGGGAGATGTTGGATATCATTGGCTAGCGAAAGAAAGGGCCAAGCTTAACTGGCTTAGTCTGGACTTCAGTAATTGGAAAGATTGGGAAGAGGATTCGGATGAAGATCTGCCTAGTTTTGAGCGTTTCTCTGAAATGATGAATAGCCTGGCTGGTGAGGAAGATATGGATTTTTTCGCAGTATTGACCCACATGATCCAAGCCCGACAGGTCCATTTGCTGTTATTTGCGAAAAAGAGAGTCTGGCTTGCCCTGGCCAAGGCTAGCGAAAGAAAAGGCGCGCAGGCGGCGAGGCAGGCGAAGGAAGGAAGAAGGCCAAACTGGTTGCTCGATCGGTTTATTTCATGTCCATCTCCATTCTCCTCTGATTCTCCTCCTGCTTCTTTCTCCCCCATCCTACTTCATTCTCTCTCTCTCTCTGCCTCTCTCCCGGCTCTTGGTCTCTCTCTCGATCTGTGGATCTGGCCCCCGTGGATCTGGCCCCCATGGATCTCGCTCTGTGGATCTGGCCCCATGGATCTGGCCCCCAACCCACTCTTACAGCCTACTTAAATCTCCACAGCATGAGGGGGTTGGGGCATACCCACATAGGTGTGGTCAGCAATAGGATAAGGTTCTTTTCCCTCAGGGGATGCTTCTCCTAGGACTTAATTCTCTTTCAGCAGGAGGATCCACCCAAGGGCAGAGTCCCATTAATGTGTTTCTCTTCTCATCAGCCAGCAAACATATAAGAATTCATAATATTAATTATTTTGTATGGACAAAATAAGAGATGCATTAAAGCTTATAGAATTGCTCTCCTGGGGCCATCTCAATCTCAGACTACAGTGCTCAGGCCAGATCAGTCTTTCTATCCCTGGCAGGGTCCCAGTCTCATAATTACTATTGGATCATGACAGCATTTGTCTATGATCAAGCTCTTAACTTATAGTTAAGAATTAGGCACTTTGGCCAGGCCCATCTCGATGCCAGGGTAGCACATAACTCACCGCTTGCCCTGGATCCTTCCCGTCCCACGTCGGGGACCCTACTTTGGGGTGCTAGGAACTGAGGGCAACTGAGGCTTAAGTGGAGAAAGCAGATACCCAGGAGGGAATATCAAGACCAATTAAGTCTTAAGTTATAAAAACATAATATTGTCTTCTTGTGTCTATACAAAAAAGACATAGCTTTAAAGTAAATTATTCAAAAGGCATAAAGAGGAGAGAAAGGCAATGTTATAATATTCAGTGTCCTAGAAAGTTCTGACCTTACCAATAAACAACGTTTGATTAGAGGAAGAGCAGATAAACTGGTAGAATTGGTTACAGATAAACAAAGGAATGGGAGTGACTCGGGAGCACTTTGATGGGTGTAACTGATAAACCTAAGCTCCTAGTGGCAAGGGGGAAAGGACAAACTAATGATATCCAACAGGAGGGTTTCTGTTTCTTCAATTTCCCGGAAAAGCTTGAGAAGAACTGGCAATAGGTCCTCTTTAAATGTTTGGAAGAATTCGCTAGTGAATCCGCCTGGGCCTGGGCTTTTGTTTTTGGGAAGACTTTTGATTACCGTTTCAATTTCCTTGATGTTAATAGGACTATTCAGGAACTCCAGGTCTTCTTGGTTCAGCCTTGGGAGATTATAGGAATCCAGGAATTTATCCATTTCTTCTAGGTTCTCTTGTTTCGTGGCATACAGATTTTCAAAGTAGTCTCTGATGATCTTTTGAATTTCATTGGTTTCTGTTGCGATGTCCCCCTTTTCATTTCTGATTCGACTTATAAGTGTTCTCTCTCTCTCTTTCTTTGTGAGTCTTGCTAGTGGTTTATCAATCTTATTTATTTTCTCAAAAAAACAGCTCTTGGTTTCATTGATCTTTCGAATTGTCTTTTGGGTTTCCATGTCGTTAATTTCTGCTCTAAGTTTTATTATCTCTTTCCTTCTGCCTGGTTTGGGCTTCTTTTGTTGGTCCTTTTCTAAGGTCTTGAGCTGTGAAGTCAAGTTATTTATGCGGGCCCTTTCTTCCTTCCTGAGATATGCTTGCAGAGCTATAAATTTTCCCCTTAAAACGGCTTTAGCTGCGTCCCACAGGTTCTGGTAGCTCGTGTCTTCATTCTCGTTTGTTTCCAGGTACCTTTTGATTCCTTCCTTGATTTCCTTCCTGACCCACTCATTGTTCAACATCGAGCTATTTAATTTCCAGGTGTTTGATTTATGTTTCTGCATCTGACCATGATTAACTTCTATTTTCAGTGCATCATGGTCTGAAAAAATAGCTGGTACAACATCTAACGTCTATTTTGTTGATTCTGTTGAGGTATGTTGCGTGGCCTAGTGCATGGTCTATTCTGGAAAATGTTCCATGTGCGCTGGAGAAGAAAGTGTATTCCCTTTTTTTGGGATATAGAGCCCTGTATAGATCTATTAGCCCTCTCTCTTCTATTTCTTCCTTCAAATCCATTATTTCCTTGGTGAGTTTTAATCTTCTTGATCTGTCCAGAGGTGATAGGGCGGTGTTGAAGTCTCCAACTACTATCGTGTTGCCCACAATGTCCTTCTTAAGGTCTGTTAGCAGCTGTTGTAGGTATTTAGCTGGTCCCTCATTGGGTGCATACACATTTAGGAGTGTAATTTCTTCCTGCTGTACATATCCCTTGATTAATAAATAGTGTCCTTCACTATCCCTTCTAATCTTTTTCAACCTGAAGTCTATGTTGTCTGATACTAGTAAAGCCACCCCAGCTTTTTTGAGGGAGTTGTTTGCTTGCAGAATTGTTTTCCATCCTTTGACTTTGGGTCTGTGTTTGTTCTGGCTATTCAGATGTGTTTCTTGCAGGCAGCAGAATGTTGGGTTGAGTCTCTGAATCCATTTTGCCAGTCTGTGTCTCTTAATTGGTGAATTAAGACCATTGACATTGAGAGAGATTATTGTCATAGAGTTTTGTGCCATCTTTCTAACTATGATATGTCTTGGAGTTTTTCTGTTAGGGTCTCTTTTAGCTGGTACCCTTCTGGCTCCTTGAATGTGGATGTCTGCATTGTCCAGCTCTGGGAATTTTTCAGCAATGATTTTTTTGACTGTGTCTTTTTCACTGGGGTTGGTTCCCTGTGGTTCTGGTAGTCCAATGATTCTAATGTTGTTCCTCTTGAATTCATCCCCTAGGACTCTAATTCTCCCTAGAGCTATTTTGAGGTTCTCCCCATTGATTGTTGTTGCCTATAGGCTTCCTGGAGCTGATCTTCAAGCTCACTGATTCTGTCCTCTGCTGCAGTCATTCTATTGTTGAGGGCACCCACTGAGATTTTTAATTCATCTACGGAATCCTTGATTTGTGACATTTCCTTCTGTAGGTTTTTCTTTCTGTTCTCATTTCTTCCCGTAATTTCTCAGCTGTCTGTTGTATCGTTTCTGTGAGGTCCGCCTTTAATGTAACAAATACCTTGTCAAACTTTCGATTGAGTTGATTGAACATCTTGAGGATTTCAGCTCTGAATTCTTTATCGGAGAGCTCCAGTTTGTAGGTAAGGTCTAGTGATGCATCAAGACTCTTTTCTTCGTCTTCCCCTTGTGGTGGGGATTTGCGCTGTTTCTTCATATTGCTGTGGTAGTATGGCAAAGGGGCCTTAAAGTTCACCTCGGGTTGTGGAAAAGGATTCTAAATGGGATTGGTCAGTGGTGATCAATTTCTTCTGTACTCCCTCTAGAAGATGTCCCTCTATTATTTATGTGAAAGTTCAAGCAATACTATTTGAGAGTGAGGTCCGTTAGGTTTGGCTTGAATAGCTGCTTCTACTCATTGGTAGTTTTTGAAATTTGGAATTAGCTTGGAACGTATTTAGGGAGTATTTTAAGGCCCTCGAAGATGATAATCAGGGATATAGGTGATTAATATTGAGAAGTACCAAATGATTGCTTGGTATTTAAAAAAAAAAAAATAACTGCGGCCGCCACTCCGGAGGAGGCCACGTCCACTTTTTTGAAGCCACGCCCACTAACAAAATGTGGCTAGGTGACCTCAGGGGGTGGGGAGGTGCAGGCACAGATGGGATGGCGCCCGTTCACTCCACTAACCTGAAAAGGGGAGCGGAGCAGTGGGCCGGCGCTGGAACGTGGTGAGGGTCTAGATGGGCGGTCGAAAATAGAAGTTATGAGTGAAGACTTACATAATGCACGCAAGTTAAATATGTACTTAAAGAGGCTTCAAACACAACTCCTATGGATATGGAGAAAATAAAATAAGCCGATACAGACCCAGTAGTATTAGAAAGGAGGAAGGTCCAGAACTATGCGGGTCCGTGGAAATCATGGGAGCCCATGAAGCCAGAGGTCTCCTTGATCAAGAAACATCAGAGGCTGGAGAAACACAGGAAAACAGTTCTAAGATGACTTCCTACTACTAATTACATCTTTCAGTAGTGGGCACTGGGGAGCTATAGCCTGGTGTTCTCAGAGTAAGTGAATTCAGAACTCCCAGCCCACAAGACTTGTGCCATTGCTTAATCTGTGTTTCCTGGGGCCTAGATCTAAACCCATAAAATGTGTAGTATTTATTTAGTATTAGGCCATGTTCTAAAGATGCTTTTTCTGGATGTGTTTTGAGACCACAGAACTGAACCAGTTTTTGAGATGAAATGCTAACCCTGTGCCCAAGCCATCCAATATTCTTTCCATTTAAAGCTACTTGGTAACATAGTTAGAAGATGTATTTTGCCCATTTTTAAAAAAGTCATTTTCTACTTTCTATTTTCCAACCACCAAAATATGTTGGGAGTGTCATAATTGTTTTTCATAAAAAATATTGTTTTTATAATAGAAATAGCATTTCTTTAATTTTTTTAATCGTCAATGGCTGCCATACCAAACCACGGGCTTGGCTTAATATATTTCCAATTCTAGCTTGTGCTAGAATTTCTGGCAAAGGAATGTTGTAGAACTGCTTAAAATATTTCTGAGGAGGTTTAGTTAAAAGGCTAGTTAGATAAAAGATCCAAAAAAATGAAAATGAACTTTAATTCATAAATTCAGGTAAAGTATTTAAATTAGGTCTGGCACATGTTAAGCTTTCGTAAGTATTGATTTTTTCCTGCGATATTTTATTGTAATTTAGGATGGTAAGATAAATATTCTCTAAGATTACCAAACAAATTATTATTAGAGTTTAGGGGACTTCCAAGAGTGTACTAAGAGGTGAAGGCACTATAACTAATAGATTAATTATTTGAAAGAGATTGGCAAATTGACAGTAAGGCAAACTTCTTTATAAAATGAACCCTGAAGTTAGAGAATGAGAGGAGTTTAGGGTTATTAAAACCTTAGTTGAACCTTCATGCTTGAAAGTGGCTCAACTATAATTGAAATGTAAAGGTGCTCAGACTTAGCATTAAGATAAATATTGAGGTGCCGAAGGACCATGATGTTCAAGTATTTGGAAATTATAAAAAATATGTGCTGAGAGATATATACATGAGTTTTATTTAGGGTTATATTTCCTTTCACTTAATCACTTAAGCAGTTTTCAGCTTTCCTTGCAGTAGGTAAATGTGATTGGAACATTGATGAATAAATTATCTAATTTCTGCAGATCAGTCACTAACTATTTGAATATCTATTTATAGAAGTATTTGCTGTGAGATGTAAAAATCACTATAACAGTAGTTTTCTGTAGTATTCAAAAGTCTCTATTTCTTCGATCAGTACAAAGTGTAGCAATACAGCACCACAAGTTGGAAGATAAAGAGGACAAAAGGGATCTTCCAACTGTTGGCATGCTAGTAATATCTAATCTAGCCAATTACTATATATAGTGTATATATATACACCATATGTATATATATACACAACATAATATATATATAACATATATGTGTGTATGTGTGTGTCTGAGTCTTGGAAAAGAGTTTGTAGAATCAGACAAATGATGATGAAAGAGTAAGTTTATAAGGAGGAAAAAATTCTGGAATGTTACAGTAAGTGTAATTTCCCTGAAGATTAACTATTGAATAAGGTATTACTTAGACCATTTTAAAAATGGCAGTGATAAAGTGATAGCTCCCAGAAAATCTAGCCCAACCTGTATGCAGACCTCCAGCAGATTCAAAGATTCAATTCCCAGTCTGGAATCTCACAAAATAAATGATCAGTCAGTTCTTGTGGGTAAAGGTCACGGTCCATTCCTTTGAAATAACTCTGAACTTCATCAGTCACCCTAATGAATTATAAATATTTTAAAAGAGGGTTTTTGGCATATTTTCAGACCCTAGAACCCTTGAGACAAAATAAGGAAAACAGTGTTTAATGAAGGGTTTTCATGTCATGAATTTTGAAGATGAAGTTGCAAAAGTATGCCAGAACCTAATTATAAAGAACCTGGAAAGCTTAAAAACGGAACCTAAAAATTTCTCCTTTAAATGGGAAGTGAGTGAAAGTTTTGTGAGCTAGGTGGGGGGAAAATATTAGAATATGATCTTATAAATACTACCCTTCTGATTAGAATTAAGGATGGTAAACCATAATGGGGGACTGGAGCGAGAGCACAGCAATAGAGCATTTGCCTTGCATGTGGCAGATCCGAGTTTGATTCCTCTGCCTCTCTCAGAGAGCCTGGGAAGCTACCAAGAGTATCTCACCTGCACAGCAGAGCCTGGCAAGCTACCTGTGGTGTATTCGATATGCCAAAAACAGTAACAAGTCTCATGATGGAGACATTACTGGTGCCCGCTTGAACAAATTGATGAGCAACGGGATGACAGTGACAGTGACCGTGACCATAATGGGCAGGAAGATTTGGGACGAGAGGTGAGAACGTGAGGTGATTTTACCGCCATGGAATGATGCATGAGGATCTGAGTTCTATGGTATCATGAGACAAGAAACACTGGAAGCCTTATTAAAATAAGTTGATATGAAGTCTTTTCTTATTTTTTATTAGTGAAGATGATTCACTTGTGCATAATAGTAGAGAAAATAGTACAGTTTTCTTATAACCATCTCATAACCATCCTTAATGGTTATCTTTATATTGTTTCATGTATTACTCCCTATAAGCATTTCATGTTTCTATTTTGCAGTATTTTTATTTTCAGAAAAATTGTAAAAATGATGCCAAAAATTACCATATGATCTTGAACCAGGTTTCTTAAATGTTGACATTTGCCATATTTGCTTCTAGCTCACTCTCTCTTTATGTTGATCTTCTAATTGTTTCAGAATTGGTCAGTGAGAGCTTATGCAAGCTGACAACTACTGGCATTTTTCTATCACTTCTTAAATGCTTCTCTCTTTATGATGCAATATTCTAATTATATTTTTGCATTTTCCATGCTATATGCCTATAATTAAGCATTTATTCAATATTATTCAATAACTTAATCCTTTTTCAGTCACAAATGATGTTGGCAATCAAAATATAAGCATTGAATATATACTACTTGGCTTTTTCAGCATACATATCTTCAAATTGCATACAAAACCATGCAAATATTATATATGTGTGTATGTATAAATATACATAGATTACTATTTATAAGTCATGAGTTTGCACTAACTACAATCCAGTACTGCTAATTCCAGTGAGACTACAGATTCATTTTAGCTTTATGTCTTTTGTATTTGTAGGGTTTTTTTCCCAGAAAATGAGAAACCTGATTCTAGTAATCCATGCTATAGAGAAAAATCACACTTTTCTATATTTTTCTTTTGGACCATACCTGGTAATGCTTAGGATTTATTTCTGACTTTGTGCTCAGGGATCACTCCTAGCATGGTTCAGGGGACCATAGTGGATGCCAGGGACTTATACTGTTTGACCACATGCAAGGCAAGCATCCTGTCTACTGTACTATCTCTCCAGCCCTGAAAAACCATCAGACTTTCTATAAATTGCAGATGGAGTTTTGAAGAATAATCCTGAATTTACTCTTATAACTTACTCTCTTTGATCAGTTAAGCTTAGTCTCAGTGGGGACAAGGAAAAACACCTTCTGACAAGCTATAGTTTGACATACACATTCCTTCACATTTCCAAATTCAAAGATAAACACAGGCTTAAATGCTGTTTCCAGGGTAGTTATAAACTAATAAATTTCACATCTCTCTTTGGATGAGAGTTTATTTTCCTAGACTAAGTTTGTACTTGACATTTCGGTTGCTTGCCCTCCCATAGCAAATGGATACAAACAAGTCTGCCACTAGCCACTGAGGAAGAACAGAATATCGGCCACTAAAGTTGTTGACTATCCCTCCATTTCCATATTCCCCAATTTTCTCTCCCTCCTGCGAAAGCAACATGCATACATCCACACACTTGAGAGGAAAAGGATTTCTGTTTGTTGCTAGGAAATCCTATTGGGAGTAAGAAAGTCTCATGAAAATATTTCTGTAGCTACTATTTTCCTTTATATTATGAGTTGCATGAGCTTCGATTCAAATATATTATCTTGATTACTTATGAATCATTGCTTATGTGGATTTGTTCAGTTTTCTGAGAAGTTGGATTGAGTGAACTCCTGGTCTTGAGGAGTTATCTCCTTGCTTCAGCACACTTGCCTGTAGATGCTTATTTTCATTCATTAAACAATGCTTATTACACACTTTTTATTGCAGACAATCAGACACCGCGTTAGACACCAGAAATATTGACATGAATCAGAAACTTAACTCAGCATAGTCATCAGAACAAAAGTGGGGCCATTTCCCCAGTAGGAGACAAACCACTTTGGCTGGTCTTAAACAAAAATATCTGAAAAACTATGAGACACTTACCAAATTCCTCTGTCTGCTGCCCCGTATTGATTCCTCAAGTTCTTTATTAGTCCTTTCGACTTATGCCTGAAGATCTTGTATTTGTGTAGCATGTTGTATTACAGCAAAAAAATTCTCTGTCATAATATTGTCCTCAGTCATCATTCACATTACCTAAATAGTAATAACTAACCAAATTATTGAAGGTAGGTTTTGAGGAGAAAAATGTGAAAAAGGAAGTCATTGCAAGGTGAGGACAGAGAACCCTATCAATATCATTATCAGTTTTTAAAATTTTCCGTTGATAAAACTTCAGTTCAACTGAAAACTGCAGTTCATAGAACTAAAAATATTTCTTATAATGCCAAATGGCAGAGCCTGGCAAGCCACCCATGGCATACTCAATATGCCCAAAACAGTAACAACAAGTCTCACAATGGAGAAGTCATTGGTGTCTGCTCAAGCAAATCGCTGAACAATAGGATGACGGTGAGACAGTGGTACATAATGCCAAATATAGGCTTTGTATTGTCCTACTATAAAAAGGGGGAATATTGGAATCTAGTGAGTTGCTGTAGAATTTTTAAAAATATTTAATATTATCTATACATTCAACCATAAAAACTTTAAAGGTATTGTTTTTGTATGCATTTACAATATTCTAAAATAAACTTTTATCAATTTTATTTTATAACAGAATGGGAAGGATCACTCAAAAGTTGGAACCCATCTTCCGTACTGTATGTTGATTAGTATTCTTGATTAAAATGACTTTGTCAGGGGCTGGAGCAATAGCACCACGGGTAGGGCATTTGCCTTGCACATGGCCGACCCCAGTTTGATTCCCAGCATCCTATATGGTCCCTGAGCACTGCTAGGAGTAATTCCTGAGTGCATGAGCCAGGAGTAACCCCTGTGTATCACTGGGCGTGACCCAAAAAAATAAAAAAAAAGACTTTGTCATAGTACAGCTGGGTTAAGGAAGCTATGCTCACTCACGTTACTGAAAAGAATGTATGGGAAGGGAAGAATGAGACCATTTTTCAAGGTTCACTCAGATTTTTTAGTGAGTCAATGATTGTCTTTTTAGTGGACTTTATTAAGAATAATTGTAAAGTGGTTAGCTAGTGCCTCACTCTGCAGCCAAGGGTGTGCAGGCTTCTTAGCCATTGTAAAAGAGTTGAGCACCCAAGGTAGAGGGTTTCTCTTCTCTAATGCAATTCACTGTGTATGCAGGTGTCACTTGGTCCTCTTTATGTCACACAGTGGGAATTAGGAAAATTATCAAACAGAAAGGGTGATACTCTGACTACTCATACTTGTAGGTGTAAATGATCAAATCCTTTGTCTCTGAACCAAGGATCTCAGGTTTTCTAGTTAGCTTCCATTAATGTTGTGGGCCAAATGATTAGTTTGCAAGTAAAATCTCAGCCCCTTCATAGTTCTTGCTAACTCATGGTATCAAAGAAAAGATCAGCGAGGAACCAGAGTTTGAAATCATCTCTTCCATTGTCATATTTCTCCCTATGCTATGGGCTGTATGTTTGTTACTCATACCCCCCTTCCTCAGTTTATACATGTTGAGACCAAATTTAGTTTCATAAGTTGAAGACATTTGAAAATGTAATTAGGTCTTTGGGAGGTAATTTGGTTACGAGAGATCACCGTCCTCACAGATTGATTTAGAGTCCCAGGAAGCTTTCTGACCCTCTGCCATGTGAGAGCAACAAGAAAATGACCAGGTATTGGGAGGGAGATGTATTTAAGAGGTTAAGATGCTTCCATTACATCTTCCTGAACCCAGTTCAAAATCCTAGCACCACATATGATCTTCCGTACACTGCCATGGTTATTCCAGAGCACAGAGCCAGGAATAATTCCTAAGCACCTTCAGTGTGGCCCAAGAATTAAAAGGCCATCTGTGAACCAGGAAACGGTCACTCACCAGAACGCCACCCTGATCTTGAGCAAGTCTCCAGAACTATGAGAAATATTTAGAGGCCACTCAATTTATAAACAACCTACATGAAATTAAGACAATACTTTATTCATTTCTACATATTCCTGTCCAGCTTTAGTCTGTAAACAGAAAAAGGAGAAAGATGAAAGAGCCCTTTGACTTCTGCAGAGTCAGTCCCAAATTTCTAACTACTGCTGTTTAGTTTCAGTTATTCCTAGGGATGAATTCAAATTAACCTCATCTGTACCATGGAACTCTGGCTCAGCACTTATTTAACAGTGTGTGTTCATTTCTGGAAATATTTTTGTGTGTAAAATATTTATAAAATATATGAGAATATATTTTAAATTAAAAAATAATAATTAAAATACTAATTACATGATCCTACATACATCGTATGTTTCTGTATGTTTCTCAGTATATCTGTGATATCTGACAGCAGAGATCAAAGCTAGATTTCTTAAATATCTGTTAGAAGAACAGCCCAGCAATGGAGGTCCTATCCTAGAAGCAGGAGACTAGTGAGGCCACTGTCATTGTTCTACATGCCCAAATGCTGTCCTGGTGGCCCTCCTATTTAAGATGACAGGTGACACAACAAAGTGTGTGCAAACAGGTACCACAATCAAGTATGTGTGACCCTCGCTCGTCATAGAAATGACAGCAACAAAAAGGGAAGAGAATTTTTTTTAATTTTTTATATGATATTCTTTTTAATTTATTTTTTAATTTAGTTTCACCATGAAATTACAAAGTTATTCATGATTGAGTTTCAGTCATACAATGTTGAGAATGATATTTTAGATATAAAAATAATGTTTAAAATAGTAAGGCCAAAGAGATAGATAGTTCAATAGTACATGCTTTTTATGTAGGAGGCCAGTATGTAAACACAGATGCACATACACACACACACACACACACACACACACAAACACACACACTGCTGAGACCAATTCTATTTTATTTATATCAAATTACCATGAGATACACAATTATAAAGTTGTTCATGATTTGGTTTAAATCATACAATGTTCTAAAACCTGTCCCTTCACCTGTGTATATTTCTTACCACCAATGTCCCCAACTCAAGAGCACTTATAGGGGTGTCCCACCACACCTTAGATCTCTACAAAATAAGATAAAGAGCTAAAATAAAAGTAACATAGTGAGATTATCCTTTGGAAAATTAATAATCTGGCAAGTAGGTTTTAAGAAAAATTAACCTAGAGCTTTCCTTCATACCCTCCCTTTGACCCTATAATACTTATACTTGTCCTTCACTTCTTATTTTCATGTGTCTGTCTTCCTGAGAAGTTCTTAAGAGAATAATAATCATTCCTTGCTTCATATATATTGTAGTTTTCTAAATGGAAAATTTGTTACTATCCGTCAAACATAATTGAGTCAATGTCTTCTGGAGATGAGAAGGCCACCTTAAAGAGGATTATAGCAGATCTAAAAGATACCCAAATTCTAAAACAATATTTTGAACACTAATTTTTACTATAGCTCAGATAAAAAGATGTTGTTTCATATTGAGTATATTTTATTTTCCTGCTCATTGGTTTCCAGTTTTATATTTAAAAATGCTTTTTTAAAAAGTTGATTTGATTCAAAATTAAGTTTTCTGAAGACTTCTGAAATCTCTTATACTCTCTGTTATGAAACATTTTTTGTGCTCTCATGTCTTCTGCAAATTTTTATTTTAAATCCTTAATTCAAATACTAAAATTCTTAATCTTTTAGATTTTGATGGCAATGTTTAAAGAGTGGTCATATAGTTTGGTGCCTTCATCTGATTCCTCTTATTTATTGCTTTTCTTTTATTTTTATTAAATTGGAGAGAGGTTGTGATCCTGAACCAAAGCTTCAAGAGAAAGATGAAAGAGCCCTTTGGCCTCTGCAGAATCAGTGAATCATGGTGAAGTCATACATCTCCTGGTGCTCAAACCCATTGGCAAGCCAGATGAGGAAAGTCTAGGCTCTGTAGCAGATAAGGCCAGCCAATGGCATAACTGACAGTCTCTTCATTTCACTGACCCTGTTTTGTTTTTCTTTAGTGAGGTAACAGCTAGGCAGAGGTGGAAAGAGGGAGGTGGTGAAGGGGGTGTGGGAGGGTGGCGGGGCTGGGGGGGGGTTGGGGACACAGGGCGGGGGAGGAGGGAGATTGCTCTTCAAACATGTCTTCAAATTCAAATAATTTGTGATGATTTTGCAAACCAGAATACTAAAGTATCTCAGACAACTGTGTTTGTTACTTTAACTCTCTCCTGATAGCTGTCGATTCCAAATTTACTTTTAAATAACTTAGCTCTAATAATGTGAACTTTTTCTAGGACTGTTTATATCCGCCACATTGGGATGATTGTGGGTGTTATTGGGGCAGGGACTCATCTCTAGAATAACCCCTATGCTAGATCCAAATCCCATTTCCTTGCAACAGAAAGTCTGGTGTTGGGGGTACTGCAAGGTCATCCAAGAAAATCTTCTGATTCCCTCATACAAAACCGGAAATTCTTCTGTTAATGACACACCCATCTGTGGAAATACTTTTTTTCCTATTGGTAAAGAAAATAAGACTCAGTTTGGGGCTGGAGGGATAGCACACCAGGTAGGGCATTTGCCTTGCACGTGGTCAACTCAGTTGGATTCTCAGCATCCCATATGGTCCCCTGAGCACCATCAGGAGTAACTCTTGAATGCAGAGCCAGGAGTAACCCATGTGCATCACCAGGTGTGACCCAAAAAGAAAAAAAAACTCAGTTTGAGTTGCAAGGCTTCCACACATTTAGATGTAAGAATCTAATTGACTATGGGAGGTGTTAAAATTCTGAAGGTCTGTGCAAACAGCTATATATTTGTAAAATATAATATATTTACTATACATTAAAATGATGCATAATTTATTAAATATGCTGCAAATACTTAAGTATATCTACATATCTAATGTATATATAAATATATTTGCATTGCATATTTATATCTATAAACATATTTTATAACAAAATGTATTATATAAAATTCTATAACACATATTACCATTGTAACAAATTGCATAGAACAAAGTTTATATATAAACCAAGTATTTTGGTCTTGGGTTAAAGCAAATAATTTTACGATAGGATTACCTTTGGGATTTTTTTAATTTATTTTTATTTTTTAATTTTAAATTTTAATTTTTTAATGAATCATCATGAGATACATTTACAGATTTACAGACTTTTATGATTGCACTTCAGTCAAACAATATTCAAGTACCCATCCCTCCACCAGTGCCCATTCTCTACCCCCAATGTTCCCAGTAACCCTCCCCAACTCACACCCCTTCCCACCTCCTGCCTCTGTGGCTGTAACAATCATTTTGGGATTTTTAGGCCAAAGTAAAGCCCAGTCTTTTCACTGAAATGTGAAATAATTCATTAACATGTATATCTCAACTACTATAGTTTCCCAGTACAATACAACCAGACTACACAAAGTATTCAGGACTATAACTTCAGAATTTAAATTATCAAAGAGGGTAAGAGGGGGATGTTTGAAAGGGTAGAAGGATATTAGCACTTTTGTGGAAGGCAGCCATGGTAACATTTGAAGAGGTATGAAATTGCCCCCCTAAAACATACACAGTCTTGTAAAACAATGTTAGATCACTAAAAAATATATATCAGAAAATAAGCTCCAGAATATTTTGAAAGCAAAATACCAACAAGATATATATATATATATATACACATATATATATAACTGTTTAGGAGGAAATAGTAAGAAATTAAAAGAAAATCGGAAAGAAGAAATAATTAATTAGTACTCATAGTAAGTTATAAAAGTTTAAAATTAATTAAATTAGTAGAAATCTTTAAAAAAATTATAAACTATTTTATAAATAAAGATGAAGCTGACCTAACGCAAAGGCTTAAGAAACATGTACAAAAGAGAAAATTGGGTATTTCTCCCTTTTACAAAGATTACATATAGAACCACTGATTAATTTACCCTCTGTCCAAATTAACGTAGCATCTGAACAAGATTCTCAGTATTTATTGAATAATAAGATAGAGGCAAGAGGAAAATTTTTCACTAGACAATTGAAATCTTAATTTACTTAGATTGTAATCATATCATTGAGAGAATCTATGAGAGGAGATGATGGATTTTACTTTTCCTTGATGAATTAATTTACACTAAACTTTGATAAGAAAAAAATAGATGGTTTATTTCCTACATATTTATCACTACACAGATAAATGAAAGGAACATTAGCAAAGAATTTTTCTGACTGTGCAGTATTATTCTATAGTTCCAGGATTTTCTAGGAGTGATGTACATAAGTTAAATTTTATAATTTGTTCCCCATTTTTTATTCTATTTTTTTCCTTTTTAAATCTACTTTTCCAGGTAACACCCTAATTCTTATTCCCCAAAGGTATTACTTAGCTAGTTGTTGCCATACCTTTAAATTATTAGAATACCCAAGGTAAGAGAGGAAGTGTGATTGGGAGAATGAAAAATTTGAACAATTTCCCCTGACTGGTATTACATTTTGCAGCAGTGGGCATGTTTGATGGTACTGAGACAAAAGTACAGTGAGCCATCTGCTTCAACACCAGCAAACTGAGCTCATCTGTGGACAGAGAGATAATAGTGTTCAATGCAGTGAGCAACGAGGTCGCTGCTTCCATAGGGTCTATGAAGGAAGGCAGTTTTTCAGGCTGTGAGTCATGCCCTTCTGACATTGTCCCTGGTCCTGATATGCTTTTTAGAGAGCGAGAGCAGCCCACAAGCTAGCCTCCTCCCCAGTAGCCATTCAGTCTCCCTTGGTAGATTTTTTTTAGATCTAATGACCTTTTACCTGGTAGAAAGTGAAGACCTCTAAGTCGAACTCTGGCCCTGAGACAAGCAGCCTCCCCACTGTATATGTGTGTGCCCACTCACACCTGCACATTATTGCATTGCTTCGTCTTAAGAAAGGAAGCCAAACGCCACATGAACACTGGGCAGAGAAACAAGGCACGGAGACCAGACAGGCCCTGGTTAGGTGTCTAATGCCAGGGCACACATGGTGCCTTGGGCTGTCCAAGGGAGGTGTGACACTGTTTACCAGGGTGAGTGGCTGCAGCAGCCGAGCTCCCTACGCCCTGTCTGGCCTATGAAATTTGATCCAAATCACAGGAGGCAAAAACATATTACTGTGACCACAATTCACATTCCGTAGGAGGAGACAGGGTTAGGACATTTCTATTCTTGCCCAATGTTGCTAAATTTAAAATAAGTTTAACTGTTAACTGCTGTCTTCTTTCCAAAAAACAAAAGACAAGCATGATTTGCAGGCAACAAAATGCATTGCAGTACTATTATGAGTTACATGTATGGTTGGACAAAGGAAGGTAAATGATCAGAAACCGCATCCTAAACTCATACCGCGACTGCCATCAGCATCATTTATAGTAAATGCCTCCTTATGTGATACATTAATACCCTCATTTATCTATTTATTTGATATCAATTGCTGAGCTTTTATTATGTGTCAAGGAGAAATGTGAAGAAGGGACAGTTTTGGCCCTTGAGAGGTTAATAAAGGAGACATTTTCATTCTTCAGCTTTCATACCTCTGCTCAGCTACTCCCAGCTCTCAAATATTTCTTTTCCTATGAAGGATTTAAATGATGAACTCAAAAGAAGTACGTGTTTAGCCTTTCTCTTTTAGGAAGTCTACCTATGTTTATTAGGCTTACCTGGGCAGAATTTCATAGTAAACTTGATGATCATTTTTTGATTTATTTTTCCTTCTTTCTCTGTGAGTGTCAGGGGAGCACCCCAAGCAGTGCTCTGGGGGCCTTGGGTCAATGCTGGTCAGAACTAGGACCCAGTTATGTATTGCTACTCCTCCAGCCCAGGGGTGTGACAGCTGCCAGGGTCACATAGACTACATAGTGCCAGAGATCAAAATCCTTGCACATGTCAGGCATCTACCCTCGCCATATCCCTGTCTTCTGTTCCCTGATTCTTTACCTTCTTCAGACACTAATCCTCACTATACTCTCATTTCAATATTTATATTATTGATTCGTGGGGAGTTATAGATTCCTTGATTTACCATCTGTCACCATCTGTCACATACAACCATTCTTCCATATATATATACATATAAAATTTATATATAGGTCTACATATCCATCCATCTATTTTATAATTTCAGCCCACCTTATTCTAAATTTTATTCTTTTAACACAATTTTAGGCCATACAGAGCAGTGCTTAGGGGTCCAGAGCTAGTTCCTGTGGTACTTGAGATCAGTGGTGCAGTCACATCTACGCTGGAGAATGGAGAACAATGTGGCGGCAAGGATCACACCCAGGGCCTTGTATGTGCTCTATCACTTGAATCACATCCCTGACCCTAATGGTTTATTTTTAGACTTTTTTAAAATTAAATTAAAAATAATTTTTGAGTTGCAGGTAATGTCATATCTGTACTTTTTTACTACTGTCCCCAAACTTCTCAACCATTTGTAACTTTAAATCTGGATTTCTATCTACCATCAAGCTTCTAGAAATTCACTTCTACTTATGCGGTAAAAAGATCTTGGTGATGGGTGTTTAACAAGGATAATACCACTAAGAGGTTTGGAAAGAAATAGATGTAGGAATTGTGGCATCCATGGATCAGCTTTCAAAATAATTTCAACTTCTGCTGGTCTATGAGTCTAAAAGAACTAAATTCTGAGGATAAATTTTCTATGCCTGCTTAAAATAATATGATACAGTTTTATTTCTCATACAAAGGCAATGATCTAATTTCTCTTTTCATTTATGAATAATCAGTACCCTGAAAGAAGGAATCTATATGTCCTATTTCTTACCTCCTCTCAGCTCCCCTAACCATAGCTGATTGACTGAACACTGGTTCCTAACTCTTCTCCTCCTCCTAATCCACAAGTGTTTTGTACAGTGGGTTAATATCTGAGATAAAGTACCTCTTGGGTCTGTAGTATTTGCTCAATTCTGTATTTATTTTTCCCCCAGAGAAAATGAGCACAAATCATCCAGGAAGAGAGAAGAGAGACAAAAGCATTAAAATTTAGAGAAGGCACACCACAGAGACTGGCACACATTCAAAGGAACAAAAGCAGCCAGTATTGGCATGGATGTGGGGAGAAAGGGATGCTCTTTCACTGTTGGTGGGAATGCTGATTGGTCCAGCCTTCTTGGAAAACAATATGGTCATTCTTTCAAAAATTAGAAATTGAGCTTCCATATAACCCTGCAATACCACTTCTGGGAATATATCCAGAGGGGGCACAAAAGCACAGTGGAAATGACATCTGCACCTTCATGTTCATAACAGCATTGTTCACAATAGCCAGAATCTGGAAACAACCCAATGCCTGAAAACAGATGACTAGTTAAAGAAACTTTGGTACGTCTACACAATGGAATACTATGCAGCTGTTAAGAAAGATGAAGTTATGAAATTTCCTTATAGCTGGATAGTCATGGAGAGTATCATGCTAAGTGAAATGAGTCAGGAAGAGGCAAACAAACATAGAATGACTGCACTCCTTTATGGAACATAAAGCAACATAATATGAGACTGACACCCAAGGACAGTAGACACAAGGACCAGGATTATTGCACCATAGTTGAAAGCCTGTCTTACGAGCTGGGGGAGAAGGTAACTAGAATAGAGAAGAAATCACTAAGTCAGTGATAGTTGTAGGAATCATTCGGGATAGGAGATGTGTGCTGAAAGTAGATAAAGGACCAAATGTGACAGCCTCTCAGTATCTATATTGTAAACCATAATGCCCAAAAGTAGAGAGAGAGAGAGAATATGGGGGAAATTGTCTTCCATAGAGAGAGGGGAAGGGTTGTAAAGGGAGGGTATACTGGGGACATTGGTGGTGAAGAATGTGTACTGGTGGAGGCATGGATGTTCAATCATTTTATGACTGAAACTCAAACATGAGAGTTTTATAATTGTATCACACAGCGATTTAATTTTTTAAAAAGAATTTAGAGAAGGTTATTACTTGTATCACTTGTCATCTCATTGTCATCGATTTGCTCAAGCATGTGCCAGTAATGTCTCCATTTGTCCCTGTCATATGCTAGTGTAGCCTTATGGCGTCTGCTCGCTCCAGGAACACGAAAAGCCTCAAACTGTTTGTGTAGGGTCTTGACAAAGAAGTCTGACCACATCATAAGATGGGCGGCCAGGCATTCTTTTGACATCCCATGTTACTGACTGGTTAGTAACAGCTATAGTCCAGCAGTCCTTTCCAAATCACATTATGTGTCCAGCCCATCTGATTTTTGATACCTTGGCAAACAAGACAGTGTCCCTGATCCTTGATCGTCAACAGAGGTCAGAACTCTGGATTCCTTCTCTCACTTGAGTGAGATGTGATATTCCAAGCATAGCTCTTTCAATTCCTCTTTGGGAGACCCAAATAACGTTCTCATCAGGTTTTCATAGGGCCCAGGTCTCTGAGGCGTATGTTAGTGCAGAAAGAACAATGGAGTTGAAAAGATGTTCCCGGAGCCAGAGGTTCTTTGTCCTCTTAACAATTTCTTCAACGCTCTTGAAAGCATTCCATGCCTCTCTCTTCCTCCTGCGCAGCTCAGGTGCCAGGTCATTCATCATGTTGAGTTCTTTTTTTTTTTTTTTTGCTTTTTGGGTCTCACCTGGCAATGCTCAGGGGTTACTCCTGGCTTTGCACTCAGGAGTTCTCCTGGTGGTGCTCAGGGGACCATATGGGATGCCGGGGATTGAACCTGGGTCAGCCGCATGCAAGGCAAACGCCCTACCCACTGTCCTATCGCTCCAGCCCCCTCATGTTGAGTTCTTGACCTAAGTACACATAACTGCTGCATTCAGAGATATTTGTTCCATTGAGGGCAAATGGAACGTCAGGAATTAGTTCGTTTCTCATGAACATTATCTTTGTGAGATTCAGTTGCAGTCTGACCTTTCCACACTCACAGTCAAAGTCAGCCAGCATTCATGCTGCTTGGCTAATGTTTGGTGTAGTTGGTGAAGCGGAGGTGGTGTAGTTTCCGACCGTCTATCTTTACTCCCATTTCTTCCCATTCCAGTTGTCGCATGATGTTCTTGAGAGTGGCACTGAAGAGAAGGTTATAGCTTAGGTAAATGCTAAGTAATGGACTCTTAGAATAAATCCTGACATGGATTTATTTATAAATATAAATACTTATAAAATATTATTTCCATGGGAAAAAATAGCCCCTACATATTTAAATACACATACAAAAATAGCCCCAACATACCAAGTTGAGGTACTAGGGTTGTCAGCAAGGAATTTAGTGTTTCTATCCTGTACTTATCTACACTAGGAAAGAACAAGCCCCCAGCTTGGCCTGAGTTCCCAGCACTGGTTCTGAACTGGGCCTGAAACAAGAGACTCAGCTCCCAGCATATTGAAACTACATCAACTGAAATGTTATTTTCTTTCCATGGAAAATCATAGCAGAGATTAGGATATGATTTAGTACATTTCAAAGGAAAATAAACGTTTATTGCAATAAATAACCATAAATAGGTCTAATAATATTCTACTTTTAAAAGACTTTCCGGAATTGAGAAAGCTTGAACCTTCTTTTTCACCATGCCCAAATTTTCACAAAGCATTAGATTTATGATTAGAACTTTTGACTGCAAATTCAGTGTCTGCGTTGCCTCACGGCATGGTCCTCAGCTCAGCCCCTCACCTTTCTGTGACCCCTTGTCTTTCACTGCACAATGGGGCATTTCTCTCCTTTCTCGGTGACCATATTCTGAAGCAAGGTTTAACCTTTAAATATAAGGTGATGCAGACACAAGTTTTATTTTCATATGCAACTTATTTTTACAAGCTAAATCACCATACCCCATTGTAACTTTCATCCAACACATAAAGCAAGAAGTTACAGATGGAGGGGCTCCGCTCTGGCCGGCCGGGTTTTCGGCCCGGGTGCCCATGTCTCTGCAGAGCCGGTGGATGTGCAACGAGTGGGAACCAGAGACAGCTTTAGGAATTGGGGTTCCAGCAAATGCTTGCACCCGTGTATGGAGACTGTGACCTAAGCTTTTGCCCCACGCCGGCTAATGGAGGAAATAACCTTCCTTCTTGGTCTCTCTCCCCTCCGGGAGACGGCGTGGTGTCCGACATTTTGTGGGTCCGTTGAGAAGGTATGAACTTTTGGCGCGAGGAAAAAAAAAAAAATGTGTGCTTTGAACTTGAAACAGCCGCGGGATATAGGGCCAGCCCCCGCCAGGGCCGGGGCTCTGCTCCGGCCGGCCGGGTTTTCGGCCCGGGTGCCCATGTCTCTGCAGAGCCGGTGGATGTGCAACAAGCGGGAACCAGAGACAGCTTTAGGAATTGGGGTTCCAGCATCTGGCAGAATTTTCCCTGGACTTTATACAGAAATCCAAAACCGCGCGGACGCAGCAGCGTCTGCACGACTTAACATTTATAATTGCCAGCAATGTGAAACGGTTCCTTTTGAACAGGTCTGACTTGGGGGGGAAACTCCAAATAATAACAGTAAGTTTTTGTTGAAATATTGAATGTTTTAAATGTAGCAGCCAGCTCTCTGGACTGTGAACTAAGCAAAAGCCCCATGCTGGCCGACGCGGCGTGGCGTACACCATACTATGAGGCGCTGGAAGGAGGATGAGGGGGAAAAAGGAAAAAAAAAAGGGAAAAGGAAAAAGGGAAAGAGAGAGAGAGAGAGAGAGAGAGAGAGAGAGAGAGAGAGAGAGAGAGAGAGAGAGAGAGAGAGAGAGTTATGTACTTGTAGCAGTGGGGCTACATATCTCTTCATTTCCAGCAATGAAAAACTAATTATCAAATGTAGTAGGTCTGTCTCTCTTGCTTGGAAACTCTAACAACTATAGTGAGTTTTGTGTTGAATTATGGAACGTAATCAAGGTAAAGAAAAAATGAAGTGAAATTCATTAGTTATACAGTAGGGGGTAGGGGGTGGGGGCGGGGGTATACTGGGGTTTCTGGTGGTGGAATATGGGCACTGGTGAAGGGATGGGTGTTTGAATATTGTATAACTGACATATAAACCTGTGAACTTTGTAACTTTCCACATGGTGATTTAATAAAAAGTTTAAAAAAAAAAGAAGTTACAGATGGTAATAAAGTAAAAGACAAGTATTGGAATCACCAGCGTCTACATTTGTTCAATTAAAAAAATCACCTTTCCCCCACAACAAAAGCATACTTCATGATGTCAACGTAAACAGATGCAAATGTTATGAAATAGCAAAGTTAGCCACCTATATCTTTCTTTTCTACTCTTTAGAGGTATTCCTCTCATCCCTCTCTACCACCAATTCTGATCTCTCCTTTGTGGTAGCTTTCCCTAGATCTAAGATCCTTCGTCAGTATAAACTTGAGCCTGTTCACATACTGCCAATCTTCACTTCGGGCTGCACTGCAAAACTCTCTGGAGAGCTTTTGAAAAATTGAATTTCCCAGGCTTTACCTCAGAGGTTTTGATTATTGGTCCTATGAGCAAACGAGTAGCATGGAGTGATTGTAATGTATAGCAAGGGATGGGAAACCAATACTGAAGAGTTCACCTTGAGGGGGCTGGAGAGATAGCACAGCGGGTAGGGTGTTTGCCTTGCACGCGGCTGACCCGGGTTCAAATCCCAGCATCCCATATGGTCCCCTGAGCACATCCAGGGGTAAGTCCTGAGTGCAGAGCCAGGAGTAACCCCTGTGCATTGCCAGGTGTGACCCAAAAAGCAAAAAAAAAAAAAAAGAGTTCACCTTGAGGAGCTCTGAAGAGTTGAGGATTTTGTTGTTGTTACCATTGCTGTTGTTGGGTATAAGGGGGTGTGGGCCATATCTCTGGTGCTCAGCGACTATTTCTGACTCTGGGCTTAGAGGACCAGAAGTAGTGCTGGAAAGTAGCTAGAGTTTGGGTTTTGTTGTGGTTTTGTTTTTAGTTTTGATACCATACTAATCAGAGTTCAGGTCTCATTCATGGCTCTGAGCTCAGAGGTGGGGGATCATATATGGTTCTGGGTATTCAACCAGGGTTGCCCACATGCAATGCAAGCTCCTTAGCCCCTGTTTTTTTTTTTTGGTTAATTTTTGTTTTCTGTTTCAGGTAATGCCAAACATGACTTCCCTGGTTAAAGAATCACCCTCCTGCAAAAGAGGCCCAGCTGTGGCCTCATGATTCAACTGTGCTATCAAAATTTTCTACTTGCAAATTAAATTCTGCAGTTAATTTCATGCTTTTGGGTACCTTGACATAATTTAATCCCTTAAACTAAGAAAATTTTGAGAATAAATAATTGTATCATAACCAAAAGGAAACAGACACATAAATGTCAACCTAGTTATGGGTGATTTTGATAACTTAAAAGGTAGACTAGTTTTTTTTTTCTCCTTGACAGACTAGTTTTATCATTTGTAAAATTTGTTTAGGAATAGCTTTCCTGTTGGAAGAAAGTTTAAAGATAGGCATATGCAAAAATAGCTCAGAGAGCTGGAGCACATGCTTTGCATGTGAGAGAATTCAATCACCGTACATCCCTGAGCACTGTTAGAAGTAACCCCTGAACACAGAGCTGGGAGTAACTTCTGAATACTGTTAGGTTTGGCCACCAAGGCAAGGAAATAAATCCATGTGATTGGACTTCATAAACTCTAAAGTCCTAATATTCCATTTATATACTATTGTTTCACTAAAGAATATTTGCCATCAGAGAAACTGAACTACAAAGAGGTGTCAAGGGTGAAAAATTATTATTTTATTATGAAACATTTCCTTTTTAACCCTACTGTGAATTTGGAAGTTAGCTGAGTAAAGGAAGCAATTCATAGATCCTTGACAAAGAAATTCCAATAGCCTCTATGTGAAGTATTATCCATTAAACCTACAGATATCTTTTGCTAAGCATTGTCAACTGTCATCCCGTTGCTCATCGATTTGCTCGAGTGGGGACCAGTAATGTCTCCATTGTGAGACTTGTTGTTACTGTTTTTGGCATATTGAATACACCACGTTAGCTTTCCAGGCTCTGCCATGTGGGGGAGATACTCTCGGTAGCTTGCTGGGCTCTTTGAGAGGGGTGGAGGAATCGAACCTAGGTCGGCCACATGCAAGGCAAATGCCCTACCCGCTGTGCTATTGCTGCTAAGCACTATATCACAGATATTTCTTAGAGAATCAAAGAGACTAAAATTTCAAGGTTAAGGCTGTAAAGGGCCTTTAAGTACATGTAATGTAGCTTAATAATAGTGTGGCCTATGAAGAGATGTCCCCATTACTGCGTTTTATTTCTGTGATAGTTTATTTACTTTTTTTTTTTTAGTTTTCATATTGGGAGATGATAACTATATTTTAATAATCAGGTTGTTGGAGCATTGCTATGGAAATATTAAATGTTTTGCACATTTAGTACACACAGCAATAGGTAGCTATTACTACTATTGTCATCATTAGACAATATGATGTCTATCTTACAGCAACCCATGAAGTAAATAGAGAAAGTAACAAGAATTTCTCTAATAAAAAATTGAAGCTGGAGCAGAGGGAGAAAGGAAAAAATACTCATTCCTGCTTTTCAAATGTGAATATATAACTGAGTAAAATGATATACATATAGCTCATAACAGTTTAAATATAATTCTTATGATTTTATCTTAATTCAAGACAATTAAGTTGAATATGCAATGTGGGATTCTTTGCACAGGGCCTTTGATGGGCCCTTTGTAGAGATAAGTCACTATCATGTTAGAAAACACTAGATAGTTTGGTCCATTATCTACTTTCAACACACATCTCCCATCTTGACTGATTCCTCCAGCCATCATTTTCTTAGTGTCTGTGTTGCAAGCTATGATGCCCAGAAGTAGATAGAGAGTATGGGGAATATTGTCTGCCTTAGAGGCAGGGGGAGGGTGGAAAAGATGGGGTATACTCGGGATATTGGTGGTGGGGAATGTGCACTGGTGGAGGGATGGTGAGGAATTGTGAGATTGTAACCCAAACATGAAAGCTTGTAACTATCTCACGGTGATTCAATAAAATTCAAAAAATTAAAAAAATACACTAGATAGGTATATATCACTATTAACACCCCATATGAGCAGTTCACAGGTTTCTGGATTTTGTTTGTTTGTTTGTTTGCTTGTTTAGAAGCCACACCCAAGGGTTCTCAGAGTTATTCTTGACTGCACTCAGGGAGACTGGGGTGATAGCACAGCGGGTAGGGCATTCGCCTTGCATGAGGCCAACCCGGGTTCCATTCCTCTTGGAGAGACTGGCAAACTACCGAGAGTATCCTGCCCGCACAGCAGAGCCTGACAAGCTACCTGTGGCATATTCGATATGCCAAAAATAGTAACAACAAGTCTCACAATAGAGAAGTTACTGATGCCCGCTCGAGAAAATCGATGAACAATGGGACAACAGTGCAGCACTATGGTACACTCAGGGATCACTCCTGGTGGGCTTGGGAAACCATATAGGTTGCTGGAGTTGAACCTGGGTTGTTTGTGCAAGACAAGCCCTACCTGTTGTATTATCACTCCAGGTTCAAAGGTTTCTGAATCTAATTTACAAAAACTGGTGAGTTTGCCAACCATAGGAAGTTTATTGTCCAGAGCATGACAGGGGCAAATCATCATGCTCTTGCAAAGAATCTCTTTATTAACTAAATTTGAAATTCCAGATCTCAAAATAAACATAAAATTATGTCTTCAGTGTGGTATAGTGCCCTATAATTTTCAGTTCACTGGACTCTACAGATTTTAGCTTTCACATTCACAGACAATATTCAAGCTGGTAAATGAGTTTGATTCTTTTTATGAGTCCAATTTCCAAGGTTAGATTCTTACTCTGAATCCACAGTCGTACTTCTTTGGGAATAAGTCAGGTACGATCTGGTCTTATATTGTCAAACTCACGTTTTATTTAAAAAATAGTTTCAGTAGTTGGCCTCTTATCCTTATCACAACAATTTAATAAATTTTGTTAAATGCTAAAATTCTGGTTTCAAACCAAAAATTCTGGCCACACATGTGAGCCAAATTTAGTGAAGCAAAGGTTTACCACCTTTGTTGGATAACATTGGGTTGTCCTTGCTCCTCCTACAGGGAGTTTAGGTTTATTCAATTACTCCTACTGCACAGTGCCCCTAAAGGACACCCAATTTCATCAAGCACTAATAATCCTATATTGTTTTTATCTGTCCTTTATGTCATTTGCATGGTTTATTTAGTGACATCCTTTTCTATAGACACAAGAAGACGGTTAATGCTATGCTTTGTACAATGGGAGTTAATTGACTCCAAAATAATATTTATTCCTGGGCATCCACTTGCTCTTAGTTCCTAGCACTACAAGATCAGGGTCCCAACAAAAGGACTGGATGGACCCAGAGCAGGCAGTAAGCTACTCTGGCATCAAAAGGAGACACACTTAGCACCATAAGTATAATAAGTTAAGATCACAGTCATGGAACAAACTCTGTCATGACCCGAAAAAAATAACTGAAGAAATAACCGAATAAGGACCTTTCTGGGATTAGGAAAGACTGACCTTGTCTGAGGACTGTGGTCTGGAATATATAGCGAGATATCACCAGGAAGAGCCAAACCCTAACCTTAATATATCTCTTTCTGTGTTTATACAAAATGACTAGAAATATTGTAAGAAGTAAATTTACTATGATTGTTTAAATGAGGAAAGGAGAAAGCAATACACCCTAGATGGAATCCCGCCCTTGAGCAGACCTCCTAGTAATATAGAGTGCTGAACCCTCAGGTGATAGTTTGTCCTTGAGTTCATCTCCTAGAATTTCCCCTGAAGGAGGGGCTTTTCCTCTGTTTGTTTTTATGACAATGTTTAACCCCACCTATGTGTACCCTACCTTCATGAGTGCTATATAACTATGCTGTAAGAGGAAAGAAGGGACTTTGAGGACTAGAAGGACTATATGACTATGATGATTGGAAGTAGAGGACTATGAGACTACAAAAAGACGAGGAAGGAGATAATGAAGGAGAGGACTGAGGTCTTTAAGACTAGGATAATGGAACTATGATGACTGGAACTACAAACAGAACTACGACTATGATTGTGCCATAAGGGGAGAGATCAGACTATCTGGGGCAGGAAAGAGGTATAAACTGACTGCCAACAAGCCTCCAGTCCCCAACCTTCATCCATCAGTTGCCGCCTTGGGCCAGGCAGAGGAATGGTTCTCTGCCACCAAACACTGAGTGCAGAGTGCACCCTGAGCCTTTTTTCTTCGAAACTCACACAACTTTTTCTCACATTTCTTTCTATCTGACCCTAGTACTCATTTCTCCTTTGCCTAGATTTTCTTGGTTTTTTTAAAAGTTCCATGCACTGTGGAATTTTCATCTCACCTATTCTAGTGTAGTACTCCTTTGATAAAGAATTATAATTGTAAAGTCAATCAATTAATTAGGATGGTTAATCCCAGGGAGGGGAGAGAGAGAGAGAGAGAGAGAGAGGGAGAGAGAGAGAGAAAGAAAGAGAGAGAGAGAGAGAAACCTGTCAATAGAACTCTGAGATCCATGGAAATGGACCATAGATTTGGCGATGTGGCCTGCTCAGGTTATTATTCATGATCCAAACAGATTTAACAGAATATATTATGCAGTTAACTTAACTTGCTTATTTTCCCTCTTCTGTTCTCTTCCCCTTTCTTGTTAGAATACACACACACATGCACACACACACATGCACACATACTCCACACACACACACACACACACACACACAAACACATACACACGCCCACATTCCAGAACTGGATGGAAACCTAATGGCAATCCCATACCAATGTTTACATCTAAATTACCAGGTTCCCACTGCCATATGCCAAGGTACCAGTGACTTCTCCGGTGCCACCCAGCAATTCAGAGTGGTGACGATGGTAAGACGATAGTTGTGCCTCTATTACAGTTTGCCTTATGAACTACGCTTGCTATGGCTTTTTAACTTTGTAATAATGAGCTCCTTGGTGCTGAAGTTGAGGCCAAGGAATGAAGAAGGGCTTCCAGACTAAATGTGAAATGGAGAAGAAAATAAAACACCCATTTTCAAATCATAAGGCAGGAAAAAACAGGGGCAGGGACCTGTCATTAAAAAATACTATTTTTATAGGACTTGTAGCAACTAAAAATTCATCACTTTATATATAAAGGGCAACTGTATTCATCGATTAGAAACTGAACAAAAATGACACCATACATTTATATTTCTTGTTTTAATTTTCAATTACAAATTCCTGCCGTCATAAAATTTTCTGTGATTCTGTGACTTTGTCCTTTATTTAAAGATTTTCCTAGTAACTCAAAAATTAATTGACTGAGTTGAAAAAATAAGAGAGAAAAATTGAACATCCATTCCCTCACTTTTTCTTCTTTTACTGCCCAGCTCCTGCAACCATCATATATAGCCCATTTGTCATTTAGAAACATTTCAGACCATAAGCTATGTTGTATATTTTATAGTGATAGGTTCAGAGGGAAAACTTAACCAGGAGGTGTTGATGTGCTTTTGCCTTGCCTGATTCAATGGCGTTGTCAACACTTACTTCCCTGAAAAAGGGTTTCTATCACCTTCACTAGTGAGTGTGTAAGCCCTGACATCACATCATTATTTGTTTTACTTTTCCCTACTGATTCTTACTTTGCTTTAAACTAGTGATAGTGCACTCTTTCTAGCCTTACTGTGGAAAAGTTTTAAGTGTGCTTAGAATACCAAAAAGTAAGAGGGATGGCATTTAATAGGACCTAATTGGACCATACAAAAATGGTACTACAGCAAGTTTGAAGGGAAAAGATAAACTTAAATAAACTTGAGCATCGATATAAAAATCCTTAGGTGATGTATTATAACATTGAATAAGAAAATAAATTCATTATTCTTACACAATAAATAAGAATTAAAGAATGGGTACAAAGAACCAGTAGGGAAAGCCTTTTACAGATGACAGTAGTATACTGTCATAAGTATAGGTATACTTATATTTATATAAGTATACAAGATGGTATATAAGTAATATATAAGATATAAGTATACAAAATATAAAACTGTGGGAATCTTCATTTTTCAAATCAATCACTAGTCATAATTGATTCAGAAAATAATCATTGATGGAAGGTTATTTTGTGGGTTGTAGAGAAGTCTCAAAGGGTCAAAGCATGTTTTGCTGATGGGAGAGCCAGCTTCAATCCCCAGCACCAGAAGTTCCCTCAAATACTGCTAGAAGTAAATCCCTGAACCCCAGGAAGGGGAGATGACCCTGAGCAACAATGGTTGAGGCAAAAGAGAGAGAGAGAGAGAGAGAGAGAGAGAGAGAGAGAGACAAAGACAGAGATAGAGACAGAGACACGGAAAGGAGATAGAGAGAATGTATTAATAATAAAAACAAACATGATATTTAAAATACTAGATAAAATTATTGATCAAAAGATTATTAAACTTTGTCATCTCTCAGGTGCACATCTAGACCCCAGACTTCTGTTTGTACATTTACTTCCCAGGTGAGGCTGACTTCCTGGGTGGTGCCTCTGGGGCTTCTTTGGAACTGGAAGTAGATCCCTTCTCTTTCGCCTGGGTTCTGATAGTCTCAACACCTGACCTCTGCCATCTCTGCAGGCCCACATCCACACCCACACCCGGAACCATAGGACTGGGTCATCCTTAGACAACCCTACTGCCCTACCTCACATCGCACTACAGCTCCTGTCACTGGGTAAGAACTAATAGGAGAGGAAAAGAGAGACACACATCTTATTTCCTCAGAGAGCTTCTCATGGTGGTGAACTACAGAGATTCGCCCCCAGAGCAAAACAGACAAAATGGGGAAGTCCTGTATAAATCTGCCATGCTCATCTAGTCTAGAAGTATGGAAGACTTGGCTAGTACCAACCAGCTCCATAATCTCTTAGATAATGACTAGAAAGCACTATGATGAGGAAGTTTAATGAACTTCAAGAAATGTTGGTACAGATAGTCATAATAAGAAAGTAGGATAAAAGAAATTATAAAATTATGACCAGAAGAGACAGAACTAAGACATGTGGTAGAGGATGTAAAATTCAGTACAAGGTCTTAGGAATGGAATAATAGCAGCTGAAGGGAGCAAAATCAGTGAGCTTCAAGATGAAATGTAGAAAACCTATAGAAAACAGCAGAAGATGTAGAAAAGTCTGAAAATAAATGGACAGTCAACTGGACAACTATGGGAGGAGTTCAAGAGGAATAATATAAGAATCCTTGGAGTACCAAGGAATAGAAGGTTGAATTTGATAAAGAACCACTTGTCAGTTATAGATAGGAATTACCCAGAGTTGAGGGCATGACATATCCAAGACATCCAAAGAGTTACAGCCAAAATAGATGCAAATAGATAAACTCAAAGACACATAGAAATCAAAATGACAAAAGTTAAAGACAGAGACAAAATCTTAAAATAGCAAGAAAGGGACTTACATACAAACTAATTAGAATCACTATAGATCTATCAAATGAGACTCTAGAGACAAGATGAAAAATGGAATATAGTGGGATTAAAACCTGCAATGAAATAAACACCTCGAGAAGAATATTCTAGCTAGATTACCCTCCAAAAATTAAAAAAGATACAAATCTTTATGGATGAACAACAGCTTGGGTACCTCATAATCTTTAACCTGATTTTACAAGAAATATTAAAGGAGATTTTTAAAAGACAAACTTCCCAAATTTTTGCCATTGAGTATGGCATTTGTTTATGGTGCTTATGGTCATCTATCTTCTAGATTAAGAAAACTCAATTTATTCTTAGCTTGCTAAGGATTTTATACTTGTAAATAATGACTTAATTTTACATTAATGAAATTCTTTCCCTTATTTTTTAATGCACCCTGATTTACAATGATATTATTAGTTCAGTTTCAGGCATACAGTGTTCCAACACCAATCCCATCACCAGTGTCCGCTTCCCTCCACCAAGGTCCCCAGGTTTCTTTCCACACTGTCCCCTTCCCACCACCTTCCTACATGGCTGGCACATTCTTTTACCTTACCCAGTGGTGCTGAGGGATTATTCCTAGGTTTGTGCTCAGGGGTCACTCTTAGCAAGGCCCAGAGCCCATATGAGATATCAGGGATTGAACCCAGGTTAGCCTTGTGCAAGTCAAGTGTCTTACCCACTGTACTATACCTCTAGCCTAGACAGGCAGTTTGGTTTTAAAATTTGGTTGTTGTAGTTTGGATCTCATGCTTTCAGTATTTGTGGATCTGTACTTTAAGTCAATAGAGACATACCACACCTCTACACCACTGATGCTCTTTGTATGACTACGCAGGTGTTTTTATATCTATTGGGAGTAGGTTTTTTGTACAAAATAATGATGATACTTTAAAAATTATATGTAGTATACTATTTTCTCACATAGAACGAGCATTACTATTTTAGGACAAAACACTTTTATAGGTCTATTTAGATTTTCCTTTAAGTTTTAAAAAAATTCTCCTCACCACGCTCTTAGTAAATTATTTACTTGTAGGATTTGTTTCATGTCAAATTTAAAAAGTATTGACATAGAACTGTTCCTATTATTTTTAAGTCTATAAAAAAGAGATTTTTATGGAAAAATTTTATCAACTTACTGATTTGCAATTTTAGGGACTTCCAAGAGCTTTACTTCATTCTTCTATTGTCATCACCTTCTGTTGTTACCACCTCTACAATTAAAAAAACAATCTCTCTCATTGTGGGATACAAAGAAACATAATAAGGAAATAAAAAATGGCCAAATGCATCAGGATTGAAGATTTTGACTACAGAACTGAGTTTACATGGGTGAGGAGAATAGCAAGGTCCTTTAGGCATTAGCTGATGGAAGTGGGCATTCTTGTGTGCTGGAACAATGTATGCATGAAGAGTAGCAACTGTATTGTAAACCATATGGTACCTCAAAATGCTAAAAATTAAAAACAAACATTATTAGAGCGGTAGCTACTCATACAATCTCAGCATCACTTTTTTATTACATAGGGAAAAAAAGAAATCCATATTCCACCAACATAACCAAGAGATTTAACTTAATAAAAATAAAGGGATAGACTATTATGACTTGCATTATCTTATAAATTACTGAGGGGCACTGTGTAAAAGGTTGTTGCCTGGAACTTTCAAACAAGAACTATTGATGAATCGAAGTGAAATAAATATGTTTAATAATTATTCTTGCTCAGGGGTGGGGAGAGAAACTTAACCCAGAGCAGAGCCGCAGCAGCTAAGACCTCCTGAACCCAGCCACAGCCATGCTCAAGGCCATTCTCCACACGCTAGGATGAGCCTCATGCTCACATGAAGGAACAGCAGAGGAATCCAGGTGTGCGGGATCCGGGGCTGAGATCTTCAAGCCTGCTTGGATCAGGATTTGGTCTCTTCTACCCAGATCCCCCAATTTCCAGTAGCTAGGCAGTCACACCCACAAACTGCTCCCAGGATTGTGTAATCCCATCAATGGCCAAGATCAAGAGACTGTAAAACAAAGCTCCCAGACCTCTTATTTTCTAATTCTCCCTTTCAGAGAACACGGCAAGCTACCGAGAGTATTCTGCCTGCATGGCAGAGCCTGGCCAGCTTCCTGTGACATATTCAATATGACATGCCACAATGATGGGTCTCATTCCCCTCACCCTGAAAGAGCCTCGAATACAGCACCATTGGGAAGGATGAGTAAAAAGAGGCTCTAAAATCTCAGGGTTAGGATGAATGGCGACGTTACTGGCGCACGCTTGAGCAAATCGATGAACAGGATGACGGTGATACAGTGAATTATTCTTGCAACTTTTATATAAGTGGAAAATAGAAGAGAAAATACAATAAATTTCCAATAAAGGTATCCATTGATTCAGAATTTAATGTTAGGGCATTCTAAATTACATTAAATTTCTTCATGATCAATACCATTTCTCCCCTGTTTAGAAGCAAGACAAATGTATGTAGGTGCTTGTGATTTGGGGTTTTTGCTATTTCCCAGAAGGAAAATTTTGGAGTTGATAAGTCTTGAGTAAATAAGTCTTTAACTTGATTAGTGATAAAAAATAGTCATGAAGAAAAATAAGTATGAATATGCTGTTTTTTCTAATTGAATAGCAAAGAACATTAAGAAATTTCATTGCTGGGGGCTGGTGCGATAGCAGGTAGGGCATTTGCCTTGCATGCAGCCAACCTGGGTTAGATTCCTAGCATCCCATATGGTCCATGGAGCACTGCGAGGAGTAACCCCTGAGTGAAGAGCCAGGAGTAACCCCTGTGCATCACCGGGTGTGACCCAAAAAGAAAAAAAATCATTTATATTATAATATCTAAATTGTAAAATATATCCTTCATATTTTGTTTTTACAAAATCTAATTAGTACCCTAGTTAAGAGTGGAGAAAATACCTGGTATCAGAGGGGTAGCAAAGTGGGTATGGTGATTGCTTTGCATGTGACTGACCTGGGTTAGATATGGTCCAGCAAAATCCTCATGACTGATTTCTGAGCACAGAACAAAGAGCAAAGCCGTAAGTATCCCTAGGTATAGGACCCCCCAAACAAACAAAAAAATAGTGGCTAAAATTTCATCTCATATTGCCCTTTCCTTTGAAATAGATTCTACAATTGTCTTTGTTAAAGAATTTTCAGAACTCTCACCTTTAGGTTCCCTTTTAGGAAAGTCATAAGCTTTCTATTTGGATTTTGTCAATCAGATACATTCATGAATGAATTTGACTTGAGATTGATTAGTGGAAAAAAACTGCATCCAAATCTATCTTGCAGTAAGAGTAATAGAAGAAGCAGTTGTCTTGTGAAAAGAATGAAAAGAATTCTAATTTAAAACATAAAAATAGGAGAAATACCCTCAGGTTCGATTCCTCCGCCCCTCTCGGAAAGCCCAGCAAGTTACCAAGAGTATCTCGCCCGCACAGCAGAGCCTGACAAGCTACCTGTGGCATATTCGATATGCCAAAAACAGTAACAACAAGTCTCAAGATGGAGATGTTACTGGTGCCCACTCAAGCAAATCGATGAGCAATGGGATGACAGTGACAGTGACCCTAAAGATCACAGAGACATGGATTTATTTTTGAGAAAATGGCCAAGATGAGTGGTTGTTTAATTCTGAGAACGTTCCTGATTACCTTTAAGTTGTCTTTTTGCTTGTCACAATCTCAAAGACGTGACTTTGAGAGAGTTAATCCTTATATTTCTAATGGACTCCCAAGTGGGTCTCCAAGACAATAGGAGACAATAGTACAATGCACAAGATAGAAAAATATTCTAATATTAGTTTCTTTGCTGGCTTTATAGACTTTACGGGCGTATCTTCAAACTCAGAGGATTAAAGTAAGTTCAAAATTTGACTTTACCTTGAAAACAGTTTCACCCGAAACTGAATTGTGGTGACATACATTGTACTACTTGTTTTCTTGGTAGTTTATAAATTCACCTGTAACTGGAAAACAATTTGCATTAGGCATTAACCACTAAGTTTTACTCATTCTCCTGGAATTAAAATATAAATGGCAGGGAAATGACAAATGTCTATGGCTTAGATATGTATTAGTGCTAACAGAGTGCAAAATAATTTTATTCCCACCCTATCAACCCAGTATGTGGACCCTGCCCACCCAACGAAGAACAGCTCTCCTATCGCCCCTCCCCACCTGGGGTCTGGGGCTCTGACGCTCCCAGCCAGGCCTCACTGCTCTCAGTCACCTCTTGGCACAGTCCTGAGACCCGCCTCTTTCCCAGGTTGCTGGGGGCGCGCTCTCACATTAGGGGGCGTGGTCACAAAGGGGGTGGGGCCTCCAGTTCTGGAGCAGCTGCAGTTATTTTTCCCATTCCATACAGCGCGCTTTGATCACAATCAGTATAACCTATTCCTATGAAGAATACCCTGGTCATCTTAGTCATTATATGCTAATAGTCAACTTGCCTATCCAATCCTAATTTCACAAAAACTGTCAGTGAACACAAAAAGCTGCACAAAAAGTCCTTTGTAAAGAGACCATAGCCGAACCCTCAGTCTTCAACTGAGGCCCCTCACAAACTAAGGAAGTGCGCCTGACAATAAAGCCCATAACAACATGAAGAAACAGCAAAAATCCCCACCGCCAGGAGAGATGGAAGAGAGGATCTCAGAAACCTCAACAGGGACTTCCTAGAAATACAACCTCCTCTCAGATAAAGAATTCAGAGAGGAAATTGTAAAAGATGGTTGATGAACTCAAAGCTACTATGGAACGAACATCCAATAAATTAAGGGAGGATATGGATGCAGCTTTAGAACGGTCCACCAAGATAATCCAGGAAGAAATGAGAGCAGAAATTTCAAAGCTGCGAACAGAAGTAAAACAATTAAAAGAATAGGTAGATGAAATAAAAAAAACTCAGTAGGAGCCCTCAATAGTAGAATGACTGCAGCCGAAGACAGAATCAGTGAGCTTGAAGATGAGCTGCAGAAAGCATATAGGCAAAAACAAATAATGGAAAAAGACCTCAAAATGACTCTAGAGCAAATTAGAGTCCTAGGGGATGACCTCAAGAGAAATAACATAAGAATCATTGGAGTACCAGAAGCATAGGAAACCAATCCCAGTGGAAAAAAATCACAATTAAAGACATCATTGCTAAGAAATTCCCAGAGCTAGAGAATGCAGCATCCAGATCCAAGGAGTCTGAAAGGTGCCAGCTAAAAGGGACCCAAATAAAAATCTCCAAGGCATATCATAGTCAGAATGATGGATGCCATGGATAGAGACACAATACTGCAAGCAGCAAGATCAAAGAAAGAAATCACATACAAAGGAGCACCCCTTAGAATCACAGCAGACCTATCAGAGGAAACCTTCCAAGCCTGAGGACAATGGTGGGACATAGTGAAAAAACTTAATGAAATGAACGCCTCACCAAGAATACCTTACCCGGCTAAATTCTCAGTTAAACTTGAAAGAACCATACACTATTTCACAGAGAAACAACAGCTAAGGAACTTCATAGACTCAAGACAAAACTTAAAAGAAGGACTAAAATGGCTATTATAAGAAAAGGAAAAACCCTGCAAGAACAACAAATCCTATAGAAAGATGGCACAAAATAACATGACAATAATTAATCTCAATGTTAATGGTCTAAATGCACCAGTAAAAAGGCACAGACTGGCAAAATGGATTCGGAAACAAAACCCAACTTTCTGCTGCCTACAAGAAACACATCTGAATAGCCAGAACAAACACAGACTCAAAGTCAAAGGGTGGAAAATAATCCAGCAAACAAACAACTCCCTCAAAAAAGCTGGGGTGGCCATACTAGTATCTGACAACATAGATTTCAGGCTGAAAAAGATCAGAAGGGACAGTGAAGGTCATTTTCTATTCATCAACGGATATGTACAACAGGAAGAAATCACACTCTGAAAAGTATACGCACCTAATGACCGACCAGCAAAATACTTAAAAGAACTCCAAATAGAATTTGAGGGGGACATAACTAGCACCACGATAGTAGTTGGAGACTTCAACACTGCCTTTTCACCTCTGGACAGATCAACAAGAACAACACTCAGCAAGGAAACAATGGCTCTGAAGAAAGAAATGGAGGAGACAGGGCTAATAGACCTATACAGGGCTATACACTCCACAAAGAAAGAATACACATTCTTTTCCAGTGAACACAGAACATTTTCCAAAATAGACCACATTCTGGGCCACAAATTATACCTTAATAGAATCAGGAAGATAGAAATTGTATCAACTATCTTTTCAGACCATGATGCACTGAAGATGGAAGTTAATCACACACAGACAAGGAGAGCCAAATTAAACACCTGGGAATTAAACAACTCACTGTTGACCAATGAGTGGGTCATGAAGGAAATCAAGGAAGAAATCAAAAAATACCTCAAAACAAATGAGAATGAAGACACAAGCTACCAGAACGTATGGGAATCTGCTACAATTGTGTTAAGAGGAAAATTTATAGCTCTGCAAGCATTCCTCAAGAAGGAAGAAAGGGCCTATATAGATAGCTTGACTTTGCAGCTCAAGATCTTAGAAGAGGACCAGCAAAAGGAACACAAACCAGTTCGAAAAAAAGAAATAATAAAACTTAGAGCAGAAATTAATGATATGGAAACCCAAAAAACAATCCGAAAGATCAATGAAACAAAGAGCTGGTTCATCGAGAAAATAAATAAGACTGATAAGACTCACAAAGAAAGAGAGAGAACCCTAATAAACCGAATCAGAAATGAAAAGGGTGACATCACAACAGAAACCAAGGAGGTTCAAAAGATCATCAGAGACTACTCTGAAAGTCTGTATGCCACAAAACAAGAAAGCCTATAAGAAATGGACGAATTCCTTGATTCCTACAATCTCCCAAGACTGAACCAAGAAGACTTGAAGTACCCGAATAGGCCTATAAATATCAAGGAAATCGAAACTGTAATCAAAAGTCTCCCCAAAAACCAAAAGCCCAGATCCAGATGGATTCACTGGCGAATTCTTCCAAACATTTAAAGATTTGTTGCCAGTTCTCCTCAAGCTTTTCCAGGAAATTGAAAGACAAAAACCCTCCCAAAAAGTTTTTATGAGGCTCATATCTCCCTAATACCAAAAGCAAACCAAGACACTACTAACAAAGAAAACTATAAACCAACATACCTGATGAACACTGATGCGATGATCCTCAACAAAATACTAACAAATAGAATCCAGCAACTCATCAAAAAGATCATACTCCATGATCAATTGGGATTCATCCCGAGGATGCAAGGATGGTTTAACATTCAGAAATCAATCAATATAATCCATCATATCAACAAAAGTAAAGATAAAAAAATGATCATATCAATAGATGCAGAGAAAGCATTTGACAAGATCCAACATCCACTCATGATAAAAACTCTCACCAAAATGGGTTTTAGCGAAACTTTCCTCAAGATAGTCAAAGCCATCTACCACGAACCTATGGCAAGCATTATCATCAATGGGGAAAAACTAAGGGCCTTTCCTCTAAGATTGGGGACAAGACAAGGATGCCCACTCTCACCATTTCTCTTCAATATAGTACTGGAAGTACTAGCAATAGCCATTAGGCACGAAAAAGATACTAAGGGCATTCAGATAGGAAAGGAAGAAGTCAAACTCTCACTATTTACAGACGTTATGATACTATATCTAGAGAAGCCTAAAAGTTCTACTAAGAAACTCTTAGAAACAATTGACCTGTACAGTAAAGTCACAGGCTATAAAATCAATACCCAAAAAACCATGGCCCTCCTATATGCAAACAATGAGACAGAGGAAAGGGACATCAAAAACTCAATCCAGTTCACAATTGTGCCCCAGAAAATCAAATACCTCGGAATCAGCTTAACTAAAGAAGTAAAAGACCTCTACAAAGAAAACTTTAAAACGCTACTCCATGAAATAAAAGAGGACATGTGGAAATGGAAACATATCCCCTGCTCATGGATAGGGAGAACCAACATTGTCAAAATGGCAATAATCCCCAAAGCATTATACATATTCAACGCAATCCCTATAAGGATACCCATGACATTCTTCAAAGAAATGGATCAAGCAATCCTGAAATTCATATGGAACAATAAACGCCCACGGATAGCTAAAACAATTCTTGGGAAAATGATGATGGGAGGCATCACCCTCCCCAATCTAAAACTTTACTAAAAAGCAGTAACAATTAAAACAGCATGGTATTGGAACAAAGGCAGAACCACAGACCAATGGAACAGAGTCGAATATCCCTACACACAACCCCAAATGTATGATCTCTTCATACTTGATAAGAGGGCAAGAAATGTGAAGTGGAGCAAGGAAAGCCTCTTCAACAAATGGTGCTGGCATAACTGGACAACCACATGCAAAACTATGGGCTTAGACCTCACCCTGACACCATGCACAAAAATCAGATCAATATGGATTAAAGATCTAAACATCAGACCACAATCCATAAGGTACATCGAAGACAAGTTCGGCAAAAACCTTCACGATATTGAATCTAAAGGTATCTTCAAAGATGACATGGAACTAAGCCATCTAGTAGAAACAGAGATAAACAAATGGTACTATATTAAACTAAGAAGCTTCTGCACCACAAAAGACACAGTGACTAGAATACAAAGACAATCTACAGAATGGAAAAGGATATTCACCCAATACCCATCAGATAAAGTGTTGATATCAAGGGTTGAACTCTACAAGAAGAAAACATTCAACCCCATTGGAAAATGGGCTGAAGAAATGAACAGAAACTTTTCCAAGGAAGAGATACGAATGGCTAAAAGGTACATGAAAAAATGCTCTGCATCACTAATCATCAGGGAGATACAGATCAAAACAACCATGAGATACCACCTCACACCACAGAGAATGGCACACAAAAGAAAAAAAGCAACTGCTGTTGGAGAGGATGTGGGGAGAAAGGGACCCTTCTACACTGCTGGTGGGAATGCAGACTGTTTCCCCTTTGGAAAACAATATGGACGCTTCTCAAAAAATTAGAAATTGAGCTTCCATTTGATCCAGCAATACCACTTCTGGGAATATGCCCTGGAGAAACAAAAAAGTATAGTAGAAATGACATCTGCACTTATATGTTCATCGCAGCACTGTTTACAATAGCCGGAACCTGGAAAAAACCCGAGTGCCCAAGAACAGATAACTATTTAAAGAAACTCTGTTACATCTATACAATGGAATACTATGCAGCTGTTAGAAAAGATGAAGTCATGAACTTTGCATATAAGTGGATCAACATGGAAAGTATCATGCTAAGTGAAATGAGTCAGAAAGAGAGAGACAGACATAGAAAGATTGCACTCATCTGTGGAATATAAAATAACAGAGTAGGAGACTAATACCCAAGAATAGTAGTAGTATACCAGGAGGTTGACTCCATTGCTTGTAAGTTGGTCTCACACGTTGGGGGAAAGTCATACTAATTGGAGTAGGGAATACCAAGTAAAATGTGATTGGAGCTCCCGCGTGGTAAGGGAAATGCGCGCTGAAAGTGGACTAGTGACCAAACATGATGGCCACTCAATACCCCTATTGCAGACCACAACGCCCAAAAAGAGAGAGAGAGAACGAATTGGAATTTCCTGCCACAGAGGTGGGTTGGGGTGGGGGGAATGGGATTGAGGGGGTGGGAGGGATACTGTGGTCATTGGTGGTGGAGAATGGACACTGGTGGAGGGATGGGCTCCCTAGCACTGCATTAGGGAAAAACGATCACAAAATGTTTGAATCTGTAACTGTACCCTCACTGTTACTCACTAATTAAAAAATAAAAAAATTTTTAAAAAAGTTTGCTTTGGATTAAACCTTAGAGTTCTGTATAGTTCTTGTCTAAATTCACAAGGTCCTTTGGGGCTAGAGAGATACCACACTGAGTAAGTCTCTTGCTTTGCATGCAGCAAACCTGGGTTCATTTACCAGCATCGCATATAGTCCCCTGAGCACTGTCAGGAGTGATTCCTAAGGGCAAAGCCAGGAGTAATACCTAAGCATTTCCAGGTGTGGTTTTAACACACACACACACACACACAAACATATACACACATTCTCTTACAAATATCACCAACTCACATATGCCAGTTAAACTCTATCAAACCAAATTTGTTAATCAAATGGACCAATTTAGTGGTAGTATTTTATTTCTAGTGCCTAAAATTCATAACCTCCATGTTTGTCTCTGGTTAGCCCAGAAAATTTTGTCATTTTCCAAATAGTTTCTATGTATAGTAAAGACCTAGCATTAGACCTTTGAGTGTAACTTTAGGGCTGAGTTAGCCTTATGATGATTTCTTGTTATAAGAACCTTATTTTCAACAAAATAAATTAATCTCATTAATCTCTAGGGTGACCATAGGACTGTGCTGAGCATTCTAGAGCAGTGTTTCTTATCAATGACTCTATGGCCCAATGTGGAGCCCTATATATTCCAGGAGGCCAATAGTGAAAATCATGTAAACATGGTATGGCTAACAAGTAGGACTGCAGGGTCACAGAAAAAAAGGAAACAAGGTCAGAGGACACCACTGGAAAAAAGATTAAGAAACACTGCTCTCATCATCATCATATTCCTCTCTCTTCTCTCTGAGCTCCATAAATATTGACCTTCTCTATTCAAGGTCTTTGCTACCTTACACCTATGTACATACAAGCTATTCATTCAGCTTAAGTCTCTCCCACATTGTCTAACCCCACAATGTAAACTACCATTCCACTTTATCTTATCCTCAAAGCCTTAGTTAAACATATATTTTTACAGGGAAGTCTTTATTTCACTATCCAATGTTTTGTTTCTACCCTCTGCCTTTTTTAGGACATCATAATTTGTGATTATATGTCCACCTAAGTGATTTTCTAATTACATTCTTTTCCTAAAAGATTGTAAGCTCTCTGTGGGCAAATCCCCAGCCTATTTGGTCAATCATTTCTCATGATCCACACAGTATTCCACACAGTTTTCCACATTAGATAGCTATCTGTTCACATTTTAATCTGATAGGCAGCCTATTTGATTAATGTATTAATATGTTAATAGTATTATGTTTATACCTAATTGATAAATCCAGAGCAATTCTTTCCTAGAAGTAGTTATTCCTTTGTTGATCTGTCTAAATGGAAATTTTCTGGCAATATTTCAGACATTGTTATAAACTCTGGCCAAATTGAAAAGCTGTAAAACTTTCAGTAAATTCATTTGTGTTTATGTCATGCACACTCCAGCACTTATTGTTTATCATTGAGAAATAAAAAATATAATGAGTAATCTAATAGTTTTATACATTTTATCTTAATCATCATTTTGGGCAACTTCTGTTTCTTGCTCTTAACTGTACTCACCAATGGTAAATAATCTTCCAGCATTCTTTGCATGAGATAAAAGGAAAAAATATTTGGGCATGATTCCAAAATGCTTCTGCTTGCTTAGGTGACCTACATTCTTCCAGTTGACTAGTAAGCCTTTACACATGACTGTGCAAATGGGAGATGTACCTTTAAATTCCATGTCATCGGAGAATGTAGATACCAGTTTTAATGAAGTTCAGGGAGGCAACAACCTGTTGGGGAGAGGAGAGAACTGTTCTTCCAGATAATTGATGTCTTCTCCTAGCAAAGGGGCCCTTCTCCAATACCTTTGAGTGTTAATTCTTCCTTCATGTGTCCATTTCATGACCTTATGTGATGTGGGCATTGGGGCAATTGGACAGGCAGCTGGAACAGTAAGAAAAAATAAGCATGCTGGATAGTCTTCTGGGATCAATAAGCAAACTAGTGATACTGGTGTATACAGGTAACAACTCTTAACAGAGTTCTTCTGTATCACTGTCATCCCTTTCTTCATCAATTTACTTGAGTGGGAACCAGTAACGTCTCTATTACGCTAAGCCTGAGATTTTAGCAGACTCTCCGTACTTGTCTTTCCTAACAATTGGAGGCTTTTTCAGGGTCAGGGGAATGAGATCTATTGTTACTGTTTTGGCATAACGAATATGCCACAGGTAGCTTGCTAGGTTCTGCCATGTGGAGAGAACCAAGTTCTTTCCATACTTTAAATACTGTTTAGTATGCATTAGTACTTTCAATACATTAAATGCATTAGTACTTTCAATCCACATAGTAGCACATAAAAGAGAACACTGAAACCCAGAAAAGTTAGACAGCATTGCTCCATTGTTGAAAAGTGTTGGTTTTACGTATGTTTCTCTCCAGAAGCCATCTCTTTGTGTGAATATTCTAGGCAACCTTATCAAATAACACATTCAGTTCTGTTACTTAGAAGGCTAGAAATTCTTTCTCTATCTTTAGAGCACTACTTAAGCCCCTAAATTTCAGGACTGCTCTGGAAAGGGCAAAGCACACAGATTGAGACTATATTCTTCCCTGAAGAATGAGGACTTAAAGCCAAACACCGATTTCTTTCTCCTCTACCATAAAGGAATTCCCAGTTCAAAGAGGTCTTGCAGAGGTAAATGATTGCCTCCAGTTCCTTCAATAGCAGAAGTGCAAGCCGGCATGCTCCTCTTATGAGGTGTGACCTAGGCACATGCCTCTGACTTGTCTGAAATTATAATCTGAGAAAGGTTCCTGATAGAAAATTATTATTATTATTATCATTATTATTGTCAAAAAATGATAAATATAGTTGCTGGCAGGCATCATTTAGTCTCTCCAGTACTAATCCTTTAAGAAATCATTGGCTCATCAGCACATACAGCTCTGCCTGTTGAATTCATTCTGTTCAAAGCTTCCATAATACCCCACAATACCATTTCTGGGAATATATCCCTAGGATGCAAAAAAGCACAGTCAAAATGACATCTGTACTCATATGTTCATTGCAGCACTGTTCGCAATAGCCAAAATCTGGAAACAACCCAAGTGCCTTAGAACAGATGGCTGGTTAAAGAAACTTTGGTGCATCTACACAATGGAATACTTTGCAGCTGTTAGGAGAGATGAAGTCATGAAATTTGCTTAAAAATGGATAGACATGGAGAGTATCATGCTAAGTTAAATGAGTCAGAAAGAGAGGGACAGACATAGAAGGACTGCATTCATTTGTGGAGTATAGAATAACATCACATGAGGTTGACACCCAAGGACAGTAGATACAAGGGCCAGGAGGATTGCCCCATAGCTGGAAGCCTGTTTCATGAGCAGAGGGGAGAAGGCAGATGGAATAGAGAAGGGATCACTAAGAAAATGATAGCTGGACGAATTAGTCGGAATGGGAGACGTGTGCTGAAAGTAGATAATGGACCAAACATGATGGCCTCTCAGTGTCTGTGTTGCAAGCTATGATGCTCAAAAGTAGAGAGAGAGTATGGGGAATATTGTCTGCCATCGAGGCAGTGGGAGGGTGGGAAAGGGGGTATACCAAGGATATTTGTGGTGGGGAATGTGCACGGATGGAGGGTGTTTGATCATTGTGTGATTGTACCCAAACATGAAAGCTGTAACTATCTCATAGTGATTCATAAAATTTTAAAAAATAAAAGGGATTGGACACACACTTTCTCAATTTATAAGCAGGACTACATTAGAGAGTATCTAATACATTGATAAGACAGGAGGAATGATCTAAACAAGAACATGATGAAGTAGAGAAATTCAAAAAGAAACATGTACACGTCTCAGGGAGACATTAAATAAAGGGGAAGGGATTTTTTTAAATTTAATTTTTGCTCTGAATTGTACAAGTTTTCTATTTTTTTTAAATTTCTGATCTCATATGAGATATTTGATTCTCTCATTCTACATAAAACCTTTTCATTTTGCTCCTGGTTTCTTTTCTTGTGCAGGAACTTTTGTGTTTGATGTAGATTTTCTTGTTTATTTTGATTTTGCTGCTTGAACTTAGAAACTCATATCCATAAAGCCATTGCCAAACTCAATGCAGGGAGCCTGTTTTCTATAGTTTTCTATAGTACTGATTTTATTATAGCAGTTCTGATATATATATACACACATTTACATATACATACAAATATATATGTATATACATATATACATGTGTGTATTTGAGGGGGCACTGGAGGGATAGCACAGCCAGTAGGGCATTTGCCTTGCACACAGCTGACCTGGGTTCAATTCCTCTGCCTCTCTCGAAGAGCCTGGCAAGCTACCAAGAGTATCTCGCCCACATGGCAGAGACTGGCAAGCTACCCATGGCATATTCGATATGCCAAAAACAGTAACAACAAGTCCCACAATGGAGACATTACTGGTGCCAGCTTGAGCAAGTCGATGAGCAACAGGATGGCAGTGATATAGTGATACAGTGTTTGAGGGGGTTGACTACACCTATTGGTTTTCAGAGCTCCTGATTCAGTTGTTAATGATCACTCTGGTAGTGCTCAAGTGACCATACAGTGTCAGGGATTGAACCCAGGACTTCCTGCATGTAAAAGCATGTGCTCCAGCAGGTTGAGCAATGTCTTTGGTCCCTTCTCTTACAGTTAAGCCTTTAATCTTATGAGTGGAATCAGAGGGGTTAATTTTTATCAGGGGAATCAGAGGGCTTAATTTAATTCTTTTTCATGTGAATATTTTCTGTTCCTAGTATTCTTTAAAAGAAGTTTTAATTATTATGACCCACATATTGAAAATGCAATAATTTTTTTTTACTATGGCACTATGATATTCAACTATTCATAGTGGAGTTTCAGGCATAAAATGTTCCTGCAGGCATACCATTGCCACCAACAGTCTCAATTTTTCTCCACCAGTGTCCCCCAGTTCCCACGCCCCCAGCCTGCCTTTTTTAACAATCACATTTTTAAATTTGATTGTTGTGATTAGGATCTGATGCTTTCAGCGTTGTTGGTTCTGCGGCTTAGATATACCACACCTCTACTACACTAACATATTTTTAAATTAGCATCACACCTTAGGCATGTTTATATACCTTTTCATCATTAAATGTTCTCTGAAAAGTGGACACATAAAATATTTCTATGATATAAACTTTGTGATATGAAATTTATTTTGTGTCTTTATGACAGTGACTTATCTCTGAAGAAAGCTTAATAAATCTTACCTTCTGAAGTATTGTTCCTCTGGATTTTATTTTTGTCTTCTTTGCTGCCCTGTGAGTCTGATGAAAGCCAGTGTTTCCTAAAGAGGATGATACCAGGAGGTGCTGGGAGGGTCCAGGAGGATAGTAGCACCCTCAGATAAGAGTTAGGAACTGCTTTCTGATTGCTCTCTTAATGAAGGTAGATTTGCAGTGCACACCATGGGATTTTCTTTTTCTTCTGAAAAGAAGTGGTAGGCAAAAAAATTCTGGAAATCACTGCTTAAACAGAAAATGGTACTTGAGAATCTATATACTATGCAATATGACATTTTTAAAACCATCCAGCTTTAGTCATAATTATTTTCTCTTCCTGCAAAATTTGCTACCTATGCTTTAGCTCTCTCCATTCATTTCTGAGGCATTCGTTTCTGAAAGTTAATCAACATGCAATTTAGATGAGTGTCTTTTTATCATTCCTGTTCTTTGACACCCCTCCCGCTTTCTTTACATCTTTGACCAAATAATAAAGATCATGGGGAATCATTCTTTTGAGTCACCTTTGCCAAACTATTTCTCTGGAATTTTTCTCCACCCATTTGATAGTTTCTCTATCAAAAACCTCATATCAGAGAACAAATATTCCTCTCTTACAATGAAGTTCTGCTCTTTTAGCTCCCACCTGCCAACAACCAGTGTGATTTGAACATTCCTCTTCACCTAATATGGTCCCAATCAGATGGCCATTAAATGAACAAAGGCTGCAGGTTAGAAGGAATGCTAACAATGCAGATGAAGTCCTGATAACTGACAGCTATAAATTAATTCAGCCAGATCACTGCTCTGGAAAGTTGCTATCAAAGGAGCAAAAGGTGCTGAGGGACTTGACCACTGAATCCATAACTTACAGCATCTTCCCCTAGGCCAAGGAACCTGACATTTCATCTCTAAAATTATCCCAGGAACAAGAGACAAATTTCATTGTCCTATTTGGCAACTGCTTACAAAAGCAAATCAATTCCTTTCCTGGTGATTGTCAGAAAGGGAAACAGACACATTCTGTGTATGAAAAACAACTATGAAGGAACCTAGGATCCTACTAGACATTCACTGTATCACTGTCATCCCATTGTTCATTGATTTTATTTGATCGAGCAGGTACCAGTAATGTCTCCATTGTGAGACTTGTTACTGTTTTGGCATATTGAATATGCCACGTGTAGCTTGCCAGGCTCTGCTGTGAGGGGGAGATACTTTCGGTAGCTTGCCGGGCTCTCATAGAGGAACGGAGGAATTGAACCCAGATCGGTTGCATGCAAAGCTAATGCCCTACCTGCTGTGCTATCGCTCCAGCCCATGGAACTAGACATAGCTGCCACTAGACATTGAGAAAATAAATTGCCTCCTAAGTTATTTCATGTACAGGTTTAAGACTCAGAATTTTATAGCATAGTACGTTCAATAACATTATGGGCAGAGCACCTTTGGAGCAGAAATTTTCAACACAGTCACAGCCGACTGTCTATTTCAAGTTCGTAAGAGAATATGCAGACAGGGAATTTGGGGAGTTATCCTCCTGCTCCCACTGCTTTTCAGTTGGAATAGTCACCTTTTCAATCAGTTATTATTAAAATTTATTTTTGATAGTAGCAGGAACCCAACATTTTGAGATTCTGAGCCTCAGAGCCATGTTTTGCCAGATTTGCATTTCTTTGTTTTTTCAACTAGTATTTTAGGCTACAGAATATTGGTGTATTACTGAGATTGACCGGTAGATGGAAGCATTTTTGATTATGTGACATTTCTAGACTTCTAGATTTCCCTGTTCTGTCTATGAAAAGCCTTTAGTTTTTAGGAAAGAAAAATGACAAATCTGACACTTCAAATCCATTGTCTGACACACGAGCTTAGTGTGCTAATTTGAGGATGCAGTGTCTTTACAAATATATAAAAAAGGTGAATATCTTAAATAATCGGGAATGAATAAATTTGGAAATGATCAGAGTATACTTGTAATCGCTTCAGTTACCTAGTGCTCCTAATCCTCTCACACTTTAAGCAATGTAAAATGAGGATCATAATTTATAACAATTACAGTTCAAAATCAGTATAGTCCTCCTTAAATTCTCAAGGGATTTGTAAGCATGCTATTTTAAACCAAAAGCCCATTAGAGATTAGAATTTAATAGTTACTCTTCCCAGCTGGCTAAGAAACTAAATTCTAAAGGAAATTATCTTTCCCAAAAACATCATCTTAATGTCTTCTTAACCTAAGTTTCTTAAGATTAATAGACTTTACTTTAGAAACCATAGGATATTTTTGTCAGAAATATCAAAGAAATTATAGGTTATTACTAATGTTTGGCAGTAACTCAAAAATTGGCAATTATGTGTCTTGACATAGTTGATAATTCGACTGATACTGAAACTGAAATATAATCACTCTTTTACTCTCTACCTGCTGAAGCTGAAATCCAAGGCATGCTCAAATTAGTTCTTGAATAACTTTCCTACCACAAAAATGCAATGCTTTAAATCATACTGCAATAGAAGTCCTATTCCTATTTCATTTATCCAGTTACCTAAAACATAAACCTGCAGTTTACTTTGAAGTTAGCCTCTTTACACCTAAAAAATAGTCATCAACCTTCTGGTATGTTTTTAACCTGAGACTTCACTCCATATTCACTCCCACCAAAATCATTCATGTAAAGAGTTGCATTTGTCTCTAATGACTGATGAATATAGCCAATAGGGAGATATAAACATGAAACAAATAAACTTTGTAAGAAAAATATCATCAAAAGTAAAATCAATTTAATATAAAAAGTCTATATAATTCATATTGTTGAGGGGTTTAAGGAAAATACGTAATATTTTAATATCAACTAACACAAGTTCTGGTTATTGTAGTTAGAAAAAGTCACTGTCATCCCGTTGCTCATCGATTTGTTCGAGCGGGTGCCAGTAACATCTCTCATTGTGAGACTTATTGTTATTGTTTTTGGCATATTGAATACGCCACGGGTAGCTTGCCAGGCTCTGCTGCGCAGGCGAGATACTCTCGGCAGCTTGCCAGGCTCTCCGAGAGGGGCGGAGGAATCGAACACGGGTCGGCTGCGTGAAAGGCGAATGCCCTACTGGTGTGCTATAGTTAATCTTAAGCTTATACTTTGTGTGTCCATTTTGTTCACAGATATTGGATAAGCATATATGAAGAACCCATAGTTGCTCAAATCCTGATCATATATACATGCTATAGCTGTCTTAATTCCTGCTGCATAAAAGATTGACAGAAACTTAAGGAAAAGCTAGTGATATTATTAGTTATTGCTTTAATAATACTCTGAAGCTCATGTCTCTATTTTCTCAGGGCTATCACTTTTCTAGGCTATGGCTTACATAAAGAAAATAAATTGCATTATCAAAGATATTTAAAAACGTACCATCCTCTTTTCACCTTACAACTTATATAGGTGATAATTATTTATTATATTTCTATTGATAATATATACAAAAACCCCAACTGTTCCTTGCAAGCTAAACTGACCTATCTCATCTTTTGGGCCTCTGCCCAATCTCATCATATTGTAATTAATGAAATAGTAAAAATGATCTGGTTGGAAGGAAATTTGAGAATGGTTTGCTAACACTAATCAACAGTAACATCTGAACCAAGAAAGGTGACTGTGAATGCCCCTGTACTCCAGGTATGTATACCAATCTAACATACCACACCTGGTGAAGATCAGCCACCTTTTCCCATTTGTGCTTGCCCAGTAAAGACTTAGGTTCACCCTAGCAAGTGTTGTGTTATTCCTGAAGAGAAGGTGACCACTTCGACCAGAACCATAAGCAAATAAAACTATGCCTTATGAATAATAGACTTCTAAAGAATTTTCTTATGTAAGGTTATTACCAATTTTTTTGTTTGTTTGATTTTGGGGGCCACATTCAGCAGTGCTTAGAGCTTACAACTGGTTCTGTATTCAGGGATCATTCCTGGAAGAGCTCAGTGGACCATATGGAATGCCAGGGATCAAACCAGAGTTGAACTCAGGTTTGCCAAGTGCAAGACAAGCAGCCTGTGAACTGTACTGTAATTCCGGCCCCAAAGGTCCTTGTAAACTTTTATTGATCATAAGAAATGGAGAAAATCTCTGCTTCCTCATTTGAGTTTGTTCAAGTAATTGTAACAGGGGAAGTGGAAACCTCTAGTATTACCAAGGTTTCTGGGTAAGGAGCTCCTCCCCTGCCTTCTATCTGTGGGACAGACAGAAAGGCTTTATGAGCAGGAAGTGAAGCTGGACTACAAAAGCACGAAGCCTGTGGAGGCAGGCATCCTGGGCTCCAGACGTCTGTAGGAAAAGTTGAAAATGAGCCAACGTGTGAAGAATTGGGAGACATTCTAAAACCCTTTCAATACTTCAAAAGCCAAGTATCATAAGAAAAATGAATAAATAAATAGAAGCTGCCATTTTCACAGCCTTCTCAGCATTACTGCCAATTCCACTTAAACTGGAAATATTTGACGGGATTAATGTTAAACATAACTGTAGAAATAAAGAAGACATGTTTCCAATGACAAAATGAGCATAAAAATAAAATAATACACTTTGATAAAGGAAACCTGTGAAATAGAATATTTGATCAAATTGTTGATAATGTCTTTTGCCTGACCAGATCTGACAGTAAATTTAGCGTATCTCCAGACTGTCTTCTATGAAATACATATCTCTATTACTTGTGTCCATAGCACATCAGGAGGTTGTGGATAGGGGAGAGAGATTACCTAGAGCAACAGAGGGACAGTTCTAAGAATTGTGAAATATTAAGATGGATGTAAATGTGGAGATTTTAAAAGGGTCCTAAAATGGATCCAGATGATAAATTTAGCAACAAAGATTTTTAAAAGTCATTTTCAGATAGTTTATATCAGATAATCTCCTCATCGGCCACCCTTCAGAACTCACGGTTGTTTCTCCCAGAAGGGAGCATAAAAATGAGGCCCCCATAACCATGGCACCAGACTCCACACCAGGCTGTCTCCACTCGGGGACCTCTAAAGGTGAGAGCCTTCCCTGCCCCCTTCCTTGCCCCAGGGGACCCAGCCCTGACAGCTGACCTCCATTACCCAACTGCTGCCATGCTCCAAGACCTTTCCACATGCTCGGCCAAGCCTCAAGCATGAGTAAAGTTCCAAGGAACCCAGGTAATGCATAACTTTGTGATCTTGTACTCTGGGCTCAAAGAGACCCAGTAGAAAAGATCTTCTGCCTGGTTCCCCCAGTTTCTGGCAACCCAGAGGTCACACCCATAAGCCACCTCCTGCCAGTGCCAGATAATCTCCTCATCGGCCACCCTCCAGAACTCACAGCTGCTTCTCCTGGAAGGCAGCATAAAATGAGGCCCCCATAACCATGCCACCAGACTTCACTCCAGGCTGTTTCCACTCAGGGAGCCCCAGAAGGGGGTAGGTGAGAGCCCTTCCCGCCCCAAGGGACTCAGCCCCAGTAGCCGACCTCCACTACCCACTGCTGCCATGCTCCAGTCCACTTTCCACACGCTTGGGCCAAGCCTCACGCATGAGTGAACATATTCCTGGACCGCGCAGCCATACATCATAAGACACTCCCTACCCATTTTCCATAAAATTATAGAGGGAAACATATATATGTGTTATATCAGAGAGCCCAGCAAGCTCCCCGTGGCATATTTGATATGCCAAAAACAATAACAATAACAGGTCTCATTCCCCTGACTCTGAAAGAGCCTCCAATTGTTGGGAATGATAAGTAAGGAGAGGCTGCTAAAGTCTTGGGGCTGGGACGAATGGAGACGTTACTGGTGCTCACTCAAGTTGATGAACAACAGGATGACAGTGATACAGTGACACAGTGATTTTCAGATAAGCAAATGTTCAAATATCATATAGAATGTTTACAATTCTAATTATTGTTGAAGTGCTGGTTGCTTTCATCTTGATTTAAAGCTAATAAACTTTTAAATTTCTATGTAAATGAGAATTAAATAGTTTAGTGTTTAGTGATATAGAGCTACACAGCTCAGTTTGGCAGCCAATGGTTATAGGTGGCTATTAGATTTAATTAAAGTTAGTAAAAATAAAAATTACTTTCCTCAGTTGTACTAATTTAAAACTAATGTTTTAAATACCATATAGTTTCATGTGACTACTATCTACCACATTATGCTGCACAGACAAAACATTTCCAACACTACAGATTTACTGAACAGCATTAATAAAGCAACTTTGCGTATCTTGCAACTCTTCAGCTATTAGAAGGTAGTGTGTAGAAATCTGAGTTAAGGTTTTTTTTTCCAATGGTTTTGTATTTGTGTGTGTATGTGTCTTTGCTCTATGATATTAATAATTGTAGTTTTTGAAAATTTTCTTCATTGTCACTCTAAGGTATAAGAGTGTGTCAAGTCAATTTAGACTTTTTTTTTTCTAATGAATGAGCTCTCAGAGCATTACTTCATCGGCAAACTTTGGGAGAGGTATTTCAGAAGAGTAAGTAGCTAGCATCATGGAGTATACATAGTATAAGACTTCACAGTTATAGGTAGGCATTCAAAGGCCATGTAAAAGAGAACATAGACAACATATGATGCAGCATAAGAACTATCTCCTTTTTAAGCTACCAAAACAATGAAGCTACCAAAAAAAAAATCTAAAGGCACTGCTCTTGTTTACCCAAATATACACAACCTTTAAATCTCTACATTTGAATTCGCCTCTTTGATGTATACCATTTTACATTTTATTTTCCTCCCTATTTTTGAGAAAAGGTCAAACACTGAAAGATATCTATTCCTCAATTATTATTTAACTTTCAAATTAGGTTTGGTTGGAATTTGCTTAGAACTCCAATCTTTCTCACTGTACTGGAAAGAAAATCTCCAAAAGCCCTTTATCTTCATGTTGCAGTTTGGACAAGTTCTAATAAAAATCCGATGCTTTTAAAACAACTTAAATTTTCCTTTTAATGACATATCTTACCCGAAGCTGGCTGGAGCCTGGGAGGCGAGAGAACATCTCTTCCAAGGAAAACCACAAATCCTTCTTTCTTATTCATACTATAGTTTATTTTTCTACTTACAGGACCTTCCTTTAAAATCTCAGTGCATTGGTTGATCTAACTGAGAAACAGGATAAATATTCTGAGACCCTAGTGGGATGTTAGAAGGCAAAATGAAGGCGAGAGGAAATTGTCTTGATCTGCATAGAGGCAAGGTGCTGAACAAACGCTCTGCCGCCTTCCTGTCCCCAAGTGTTGTTATGCTTTCCTTGCCCAAATGTCCTTCTCTATGACATCCAAAGATCTATCTCCTCCAGGAGGCTTAATCATTCCTCTCTTTTGACTGTCTAGTTTCCCACTTGGGGCTTGCACCTGGCTCTGGGTCTACCTTCACTTAGAAACTTCTGTGTTATGTTCTGGCTCTCTAAAAGAAAATCAAGTTTTATATAAGTCTGTTTCTTAAGCACTTACTTAGTGCAGTATCATTGAAACATCTGGTGTTCAATAAATGTTACTAAAGAACACCCTGACATATCGCTTAATGTATTTTAGGTACAAGATTGGTAAATGAAAGGCTAACATAATTTTTTAAACATTTGTCATATGTAAGACTAAAAATCTTTTTAAGATTTCTTGCTAGTCACATAACAATTATCATGATGATGCAGAAAGGCAATAATGAGAATTCACCTAATTCTTTTTCCTTGATAGTATTTATTGTGAGATACTTCACATAATATGAAGCTCATATCTTAAATATGCACACATGTCGAATTTAATATAGTTGCTGTATTGTGCAAGTAATTCACTGTCTAAATCTGAAACTTTTCCATCATTCTAAAATAAAATCCTATCCACATTAGCAATTAGCCATGATGTCCAAATTTCACTCGTCTTTTATCTTTAAAAATGTATCTATTCTGAACAACTTAATTTAAATAGAACATACAGTATATACCTTTTTGTATCAGGCTTTTTTCAATTAATATTTTCTCCAAGTTTATTCATAATGTAGCTGTGTAAATATTTGTTATAGCCAAATATGATTCTATTGTAGGGACATATTATATTTGTTTATCCATTAACTTATCCAAGTTATAAGTTGATGAATGTTTATATTATTCATGTTTTATTAGGACTGTTATGAAGAATTTTTATGAATATTAATATATCCATGATATGTATATATATTGAAAATGTTGAAATTTTTTTTCAATTCTCTTAGATATTTAAATATCAAAATTACAAAATTTGTAGTACTATATGATCACTTAAATAAATCCTCAAGAGATTTCTATTTTCTAGCATATAGCAAACCAAATAATGTTTTTGACAAAGACTTTTATTAATGCTCTGATTCAGACTTCTTTCTCAGCAATGACTTCCCTTGGTGTTCTGACTCTGCAATAGGTGACTTGAGATAACTTTCCCCCTAACCTCCCAATGTAACAGGAAGTCTCCTCACATAAACATGTAATCTGATATTATAAGGACCAGTGGGAACAAGTTTGGAAATGCCCATTCATCTACTAGTCCATAAATTCTTCCTAAACACCGAGTCCACTGTTGCTCTTGCATCATATTTCTTAGATTTCTTTGCCTTATGCTTCACTTGAGCGCCTTGGCCTTTAGGGTGACTTAAAAACACCTTTCTATCATCTAGTACGGTCTTTATTGGTACATTGTTCCATGAGGTTTGAAGTCATTTAGTACAGGAGGATAGACTCACCCTCTAATTTTCCATGATAGAGAGGTATTGAACATAGAGGCATCCATTGTTATAACTGAAGCAGAAATTCCTTGAATATGGGAAGTGGGATGTAATTAACCTTATCTAAACATATTCCTAAAAAATAGGAAGATAGGACTAGGGAGAGAGAGGAGAGTGGGGAAGAAAAGAGGAGAGAATAGGATAGAATAAAACAGATCAGAATAGACTAGGGGTACCTATAGAAAATAAAGTGCAGCCGCCATGTAATAAGGATAAATATTGTTCCAACTTTGTGTGTGCAAACACAGCTGAACCACGATTTAAAATACCTTTCTTATTCTAGATCAAGCTCAGAAATGTTTTAAAGTCATTTCTCTCTAAAAATCTCCTATTACTTATTCAGTTTTCTGTTAGCAAGAGCTGCTTAAAAATATTTCAAAAAATTACTCTGTATTATATGTAAATACCCTATTTGTGCCTGAAACAGAAAATAATTTCCATTTTGGTTTTTCCTTTACAGCCAAAAGTTATGAAAGAAATACTCTCAATATCTTCTAGCTATCAGTTTTCTCTTCCTTCAACCACATTCCAGCTGGGTGTAAATCTGCCCTAGAGGTGTGACCAAGGAAGTCAAGGAAATTAGTAAATTGCTTGAGAGCAGGCATTCAGCAAAATGTTCCAATATTTGGTCTAGAAAACTCCAGAATTCGCTTCATATACACTGTTGTGGCACTATGCAATACTATGCATTGTCACTGTCACTGTCATCCTGTTGCTCATTGATTTGCTCGAGCGGGCACCAGTAACGTCTCCATTGTGAGACTTGTTCGTTACTGTTTTTGGCATGTTGAATACACCACAGGTAGCTTGCCAGGCTCTGCCATGCAGGCAAGATACCTCATTATCTTTCCGGGCTCTCCGAGAGGGGTAGAGTAATTGAACCTGGGTCGGCCTCATGCAAGGTGAATGCCCTACCGCTGTGCTGTCCAGCCACATTACAAAAGACAAAAAGAAAAATCATGTTGTACTCATAAGTAGCACTGTAGCACTGTAGTCCCGTTGTTAATCTATTTGCTCGAGTGGGCACCAGTAACATCTCCTTTTGAGACTTGTTGTTACTGTTTTTTGGCACATTGAATATGCTATAGGTAGCTTGCCAGGCTCTGCCATGGGGGTGGGATATTCTCAGTGGCTTGCCGGGCTCTCCGAGAGGAATGGAGGAATCAAACCTGGGTCATTCGACTAAGTTTCTGTGATATCCATTCTGTGGAATGCCGTAAAAGGAAAGTGCAAGTCACCTCTCTCTGTTAACAATCTTTTTTTCCACCAATTTCTACAGGGCATAAGTATATGCCCACCATTAACTATTCACATTGGCAGAATAGCTACAAAAACAGGAATATGTTTGCAGAGAACCCTCTTAACTGTATTTTCCCCCTGTGTTACTGTTTCTAGAATTTAACATATATTTCATACTCCACTACATCCTTAGCAATGACAATATCTTCCCTAAAGCATATTTTATTTTGTTTTTTTGCGCATTCTCTTTCAGAAATGTGTTTTGATATTGAGTATTCACTTGTTGATTGTACCATTTTAAAATTCCCAAATGCCAACAAGGAATTTTTAGTTCAAATGCCTGGTTGTCCCACCAATTTTACCATTTTTATCACCCCAACTCTTTTCTCTCAAACCTGAAATCAAGGTCCTTCCCATGTCTTTGAGTTTTTATGTCTTCGTAAAGCCATTATGTCTTCAGGCAAGATATCCAAACATCATTGTGAAACTCTTTACCCAATGTTCAGCTCAATGTTACTAGGATCTATAATCTATTCCTTTGAAATGTCTTTTAGATTTGATATTTTATTCATGTGCACTCACTAAGATCCCTGTATTCATAATCATACTCATCTTATGCTATTGCCACTTAATGCCTTGTTCAACGAATGGGAAATTATTGTTGGGAAGACATGAAGTTGTACTAGGAATGTGCTATGAATATAATATTGAATCACGATCACGATCACAAAATCCCGTTAATCACCAATTTCTCGGGCGAGCTCAGTAACATCTCATTTAGTCCTTTCCCTGAGATCTTAGAAGTCCATCTCGACTCAGTCCTCCTAACCATGTTGCACTGGGGGCTCTTCAGGGTCAGGGGAATGAGATCCAGCTTGTTAGTGGATTTTGCATATGAATACACCATGGGAAGCTTGCAAGGCTATCCCATGTGGGCAGGAAACTCTAAGAAGATTGCCAGTTTCTCCCAGAGGGAGAAATAGGTTAAAGATATCTTTATTTTTATCAAATAAATAAAGTTTCTGAGAGCTTGCTTTTAAGTCTCTCTCTGGATGTTGGCCGTTGATGGGATTACACACACCTGGGTTCCTCTGCTGGTACCTTCATGCATGAGGCCTCTCTGAACGTGTGGAAAGGGGCCTCCAGCATTGCTGTAGCTAGGTTCCGGTGGTCTTCAGCTGCCAGGAGCTCTGCTCGGGGTGGGGAGGGAAGCTGGAGCCCATCCCCTCCGAGGGGCCCTGGGGAAGACAGCCAGGCATGCGGGCAAGAGACTCTCATAAATCATCATTTATGATATTGAATAAATTTAATAAATTTATACTGGTAGATCATTTAATTCTAGATAATTACTTCCTATGAATATATTTCTATTTTTTTATCTTTTAAAAGTAGGTTTGGACCACATCCAATCATTTGTGCTCTTGTGCGACTCCCAGCTCAGTGCTCTGTACAGGTTTACTTTAGTGGTGCCGAGGATGAAATCCAAGCCTTCTACATGCAAAACATTAGCTACAGGCCTCCCTGGTTGATCTATGCATGTATTTTAAACTAAACTTGGATTGAACTTGGCATATAATTTAGCATAGAGCACTTGCCTTGCAGGATTGCATAGGTATTAGTAACTCCACCAAATAAATAAACAAATTTATGTGTTAAATATAATTTTGTATTTTTATCACTTTCAACCATCATTTATTTGTCATGTACTGATATTATTCACTGATTAGTCATTATAATCCTCCTCCTCCTCCTCTTCATCTCGTTGATCATTGAATTTCTTTAGCAGTCTCAGTAATGTCTCCATTTGTCCTGGCCCTGAGATTTTAGAAGCCTTTCTTTACTCGTCCTTTCCAATAGTGCCACATTAGAGGCTCTTTCAGGGTCAGGGGAATGAGACCCATCATTGTTACTGGTTTTGGCATACGAATATGCCATGGGGGGATTGCGAGGCTCTCCCACGGGGGCAGGAAACTATTGGTAGCTTGCCAGGTTCTCCCAGAGGGAGAATTAGGGTATAAGAGGTCTTCCGGGAGCTTGGTTTTATAGTCTCTGGATGTTGGCCATTGGTGGGATTACAGGGTGCCGGGGGCAGTCTCTGGGTGTGACTGCCTAGGTACTGGAAAATGGGGAATCTGGGCAGAAGAGGTCCAGTCCCAATATGAGCAGGATTGACGATTTCAGCCCCGGGGCCCAGACACCTGGGTTCCTCTGCCGATTCCTTCATGCATGAGGCTAGTCTGAACATGTGGAGAGGGGCCTTGAGCATGACTGTAGCTAGGCTCTGGGGGTCTTCGGTTGCAGGAGCTCTGCTCAGGGAAGGGAGGGAAACTGGAGCCCACCCCCTCCAAGGGGCCCCGGGAAAGATAGCCAGGCGCGGGGGCAAAAGACTTTCAAACATAATTATATTCAGTATAAAATTTCCAGTTAAATAAGTTGAGATTTTGCTTAAAGAAAAAGAGAATGTGCTGAGGAGTGAAGGATAGACAATTCATGTTTTGCAGAGTAAATATCATTTGTATCACTTGTTACTTGTCATCTTGTTGTTCATCGATTTGCTAGAGCGGGCACCAGTAATGTCTCCATTCATCCCTGTCACGTGCCAGTGTAGCCCAATGGCATCTGTTTGCTCCAGGAACACAAAGAGCCTTAAATTGGTCATTCAGGGTCTTGACGAAGAAATGGGACCATCTCATAGGTGGTGGCCAGGCGTTCCTCTGGCATCCCATGGAATCCAGTCCATAACAGCTCTAGTTCAATTGTTGTCTCCAAATCACATTATGTGTCTGGCCCATCTGATTTTCGATGCCTTGGCAAACGATACAGCATCCCTGATCCTCGATCATAGAAAGAGGTCAGAACTCCAGATTTCTTCTCTCACTTGAGTGAAACATGATACTCCAAGCATAGCTCTTTTGATTCCTCTTTGGGAGACCTCAAATAGCGTTCTTATCCTGTTTTTGTAGGGCCCAAGTCTCTGAGGCATATGTTAGTGCAGGAAGAACGGTGGAGTCGAAAAGATGTGCTCGGAGCTGGAGGTCCTTTGTCCTCTTAACAACTTCTTTGACGCTCTTGAAGGCATTCCATGTTGCTCTCTTCCTCCTGCACAGTTCTGGCGCCAAGTTGTTCTTCTAGACCCAGGTACACATAACTGCTAAGTTCGGAGATGTTCGTTCCATTGAGAGCAAATGAAACATCAGGAACTAGTTCGTTTCTCATGAACATTGTCTTCGTAAGATTCAGCTGCAGACTGACCTTTCCACACTCACAGTCGAAGTCGGCCACCGGAGTAAATATCACTGTAGCACTGTATCAACAATTCAACAGTCCAACAATGGCATGAACTGTCATCCCATTGTTCATCAATTTACTCGCGCGGGCACCAGTAATGTCTCCATTGGTCCCAGCCCTGAGATTTTAGCAGCCTCTCCTTAATCGTCTTTCCAAACAACTGGAGGCTCTTTCAGGGTCAGGGGAATGAGATCTGTTATTGTTACTGCATTTAGCACTTCGAATCCAAATGTGCACAACTCCATGGGGAGCTTGCAAGGCTCCTAAGTGCAGAGTAAATATAATGAGTAAAATTTAATACTTGACACAAACTGGTTCATATATCTTAGCTGCAACTATAGGGCTTGTAATAAGCTTTCTTTCTCTCTTTTTTTTTTGCAACTTTATTTTTCCTGCTTTCTCTAAGAGGCATATTAATACGTTTGCTTTAGAAAAGCATTTTTATTGAAGTACTAAGATACTGTTAATCATGTTTTCCCTGCATGCATGCTTCCACACCACACCCATCCCCAGAGAGTCTAACTCCACTCACTGGTGTCTGTTCCAAGGACCCCTTGTTAACAGTTTTATAATCAGTACCTTTCTCAGTAGTGCATATGTACTGTGAGACACTCCTACTTTTGCCATTGCTCAATGGTGTAGGTATCTGGAGTATTCAACTCAGAGCTTTCCACATGCTTGGTATGCCCTACCATTTGAGCTCTATGCTTGAGCATAATATTAATACTTTTCACAAATAAACCCACAAACATTTTTACACCTACCTCTTCCTTGCCTCCTTAAACCCTACCTCCTTTATCTTTATCTTCTATTCTAAAAGTCCACTTTTTTTATTTGTTCACCAGTTTTGTATCCTTTAGTTGGATACACACTGATGGGTGAGATCTATCAGATAATTTTTAGAGATTTGGAGATATTTGGGAGGTAATGGGATTCCAGAGCTGTGCCCAGCTATGGCTGGCAGCCGTTTGGTCTGGGGCATTGAATCTGGGTTGGCTGCATGCTAGTTATGAGCCCTAACAGTTGTATTATCTCCTGTTGCCAGACATTATCTTAAACACCATTATTGTTATACATCTTTTCTCCTCCGTTATTGGGACAAAATACTAATGTTTTTGTCTGACTTTTGTAGTTCATGCAACTTTGCAAGACTGCATGTATTCATCTTATTCCCCTTAATGCCATGACATACATGCACACAGCAATACTTCACTCCAATACGTCATTTATGCTTCATACACTTTTGTACTTTTACTTCTGGGCACCATTCCTAGGTACACTAAGTCCTCTGTTTCCCCTCAAAAACCAGAGATCTCCTTCAGCATGTGTTTGGCAGTTTTCTTTTCCCACAAATTGTTATACAATTTCCCCAAACAAGTTTTTTCTCTTTTCAGTTCCTATGTGCCTGTAATCAGAAGGCAGTTTTACCTAAGGATACAATGTGAGGTATGAGTAGCATAGTATATTTAAGGATGACCCTACACAAATATAATAAGCTATGGATCTTCTCTAAAATACTTATTATAGACTCCTTGTCTTCAATATTTTATGAAAACAAAGTAAATTGAGCCTTTACCAAAGCACGTTCTCTCGTTTTACCATGCCATGATTATAATGTTTAGTGACTATCTGTGCTTCAACCAGGATTAGACATTGGGATTGCAGATGTAGACAAATATGTTCTGATATCAAAATAAATACACAATAGGTAAAGACCCCTAGGAAGTAGAGACTAGCTCTTCTTGGACAGATAAGGAAGATCCTCTTGAATGAGGTGCTCTTTCATACCTACATTATCCTTTTCTTGTTGTATAAGCAACTTTTATTTATCTATCAAAAAAAAAAGCTCAATATATCTTTATGCTGTAGCTTTCTTTGTCGATAAAATAATTCACTATTCTTAAAAATTATACCTAAAAGAATGAAAAACACTTCATGATGTTTTGCTTAAACGTTGGACACCTTTCCTTATATGTGTTCTCCATGAATTTTATTCTTTTGATTTTTTTAAGGCTATAAATTTCTTGATTGTATTTTGTGGTAACTAGATATAAGAAACAATCTTGTATGTTGACTCTAAGTATTATAGCTATTTGGAGAAAACTTTTAGATATTGTGACCCTCCTTTGCCGTCTTACTCATTTTTTTTCCTACTCCTGTACTTAATTTTTTCAAGGCTCTGTGTGGACATAAAAAGTTCTGTGAAAGAGGTGTTGTCTCTCCACCTAGAACAAGTCCCAAACTGTATGGCTAATCTTGCTAGAATGTTTTGAAAAGATCTCTGTTTCCTTCCCTTGATCACAGGGGAGAGATGTTTGATCAAAACCACCTAATCTCTCATTTCCAACCACTTGTGAAAACAAACTTCTCAAAACAAAAGAGAGAAAGAAAGAAAGAAAGAAAGAAAGAGAGAGAGAGAGAGAAAGAAAGAAAGAAAGAAAGAAAGAAAGAAAGAAAGAAAGAAAGAAAGAAAGAAAGAAAGAAAGAAAGAAAGAAAGAAAGAAAGAAAGAAGGAAGGAAGGAAGGAAGGAAGGAAGGAAGGAAGGAAGGAAGAAAGAAAGAAAGAAAGAAAGAAAGAAAGAAAGAAAGAAAGAAAGAAAGAAAGAAAGAAAGAAAGAAAGAAAGAAAGAAAGAAAGAAAGAAAACATACTTCTCAGGATTCCAGACCACTTGAATAGCATGGAATAAATAATAATCATGGAAAAGTAATGATATGTATTTATGTATATATATCAGAATTTAAATTTGTGAAACTTCAGTGTGTTAGTTGGACAGCCTCCAAGGGACTTCATTTAGATCTGTTCTCATCAACGATATCTGTCTCTTTGATGAACTATTTTCTTGTCAGAGCCCTGTATTTTCTCAAACTAAAAACGCCCTAACTTGATTTTTTTAAGTGTAAAAGTCCAAGTTCATTAAAATGAATTGAGTAATTGTTTACTAAAGTCCTATGCCTCGGGCTTTGAAAGTTGCTGCAAGAGAAATTATATAAATGATTCAGACTAAAGTATCAGCTTAAGATGTCACTGGAAATTTTCCATTACACTCATAGATGTGCATCACTCTGCCTAAAACATTGTCATATAATAACTATAAGGAGAGTATGAAAGCAAAAGATTTTCTATACTAATGGTATACTTGTAGAATTTCTACTTTCGATCCATCAAATCTACTTTCATACATGTAGTTTACTAGTATATTCCCACAAATATGTCAAAGGACATGTGTAATATGTCACCCAGATATAGGGACCAGAGAGACAGTAGAGTGATCAGGATGCTTGCATATGTCACCACCTGAGTTTCATCCCTGGTACCCTATGTGCCCCCCTGAACTCCAGCAGGAATGATCTCTGAGCTTGAAGCCAGGAGTAAGCCATGATCTTAGCCAGTTGTGCCAAAAACAAAAAGAAAAAAGTTGCAGCACTGTCTTTAGTAGCAAAATAAGCAAATACCCACTCGTGGGAGGGTTTATTTAAAAAATCTAGTTGAAACTATAATTGGAGAGCTGGGACACTATAAGCTGAGTTTGATTACTAGCAAAGCATGGATCCCCAAGCACCACCAAATGCCCCTAGTACTCCTGAATCTGAAAAGTACCATATGTTCAGGCTAGACCACTGAGTCATCAAGCCCACACAGCCAGGCTGAATATAAAAAGAATGGACTCTAGGGCCCTGAGCACCTGAGCACCACTCGAGCACCCTCTCCCCAACCCGCAACATAGATCTTCGAGACAGTAAATGAAATAAAATGACTTTTTTAATGAGACAGATCCTGTGTGCAGATGCTAAAATAGTTCTGAGACATGTTGTGAAAACTGTACAGCAGCTTTTCTAGTGAATTTACTTGTACAATTCAGATTTCTCTCTGATCTTTGAGAAGAGGGAAACACAGAAAGTAAGCTCTGCTATCACCATAGTTTCCTCGCTTGGAAACTTTGCTAACTATGACACAGAGGAGTATAGTCCAAACCCAAAGCAACGGTCTCTCTGGGTGAACGAGAAAAATGTGGACTTCCGGTAAGACTATTGGAATAGAAATAACAGCCCATAAGTAAATCATCAGAAACATGGAGCTAATGATGAGCCAAGTGCATAAAATAGAGGTGGGAAGAAATTTCCTTCTAGTAAAACTAAAGGAGATGAAGAGAAGGAAAAGAAAGGGAGAGGAGGGGAGGGGAGGATAAAAGAAAAGGAAAAGGAAACTAAACTACTACCTTACATCATACACAAAAGAAAATTCAAATGGATTAAAGATCGCGATACTAGACCAAAATCCATAAAACACATCAAAGAAAGCATAGGCATAGCTCTCCGTAAAATTGACTTCAGAGGTGTTTTAATGAATCAACTCCATTGACAAAGTGCAAGCAAAAATAAGCAAATGGCACTACTGAACATTAAAAAACTTTGTCACTGTGTAAGAAATTATGGTCAAGGGGCTGGAGCGATAGCACAGCGGGTAGGGCGTTTGCCTTGCACGCGGCCGACCCGGGTTCAATTCCCAGCATCCCATATGGTCCCCTGAGCACCGCCAGGAGTGGTTCCTGAGTGCAGAGCCAGGAGTAACTCCTGTGCATTGCCAGGTATGACCCAAAAAGCAAAAATAAAAAAAGAAAGAAAAAAGAAAGGAAGAAATTATGGTCAAAATAAAATTATACTGTGCTAAATTGGAGAAAATATTTGCATACCACTATCTAATAAAGAGCTAATGTCCAAAATATTAACTTTCCAAACTCAACAGCAAAATACATAATTTGATTTAAAAATAGGGAGGGGGCCAGAGAGATGGTAATACAGGTAAGATGCTCCTATTGCACAAGGCCAGCCTGGATTCCATTCCCAGCATCACAGTGGTCCCCTGAATGCTACCAGGAGTCTCTCTGAGCACAGTCAGGAGTAAACCTTGAGAACCACCAGTTGTGACCCCAAACCAATAATAACAATGAAGAGGAAAAGGGCTAAGTAGATACTTCCACAAAGAAGACATAAAGCTGATTAGCATGCAAATAACATAGTGTTCATCAATAGTATTAGGGAAATTGTAAATTAAAATAATAGTGACAGAGTTAAAACTGTGGCTCAGCAGTAGAGTTTATCCCTTTTATGTAGTGTACCTAGATTTTATCCATGTCTCCGAGGCAAAAAGGAAAGGAAAGACAATAAAATATTAACTAACACAAGTGAAAAATGGAATGGCCTATATCAAAAAGGCCAGAAATAGCCCATGCTATTAGGGATGAAGTGAAAATTAATTTTTTATCCACTGTTAGTGGTGATATAATCTTTTTAAAGTACACTGGCAAATAGTATTTTAAAAATTGAAAATAAAATTACTCTATGATCCAGTGATTTCACTCCAACATCTATCCAAGAACAGAAAAAATCTAATTCAAAAATATACAAGAATACCTATGTTCACTCTAGCACTACTTTCAATAGCCAAGATCTGTAAATAACCCAAAAGTCTAAAGACAGATGGTCAACAAGACATCAATATGATCTATAAACATATAAAACTGTTAATCACCGGTTAGAAAAATAAAAATCAAAATGACAATGAGATATCACTCATGGTCAATATAAAATGTAAAGAAACAGTAAGTGCTGGTGGGGATGTAGCAAAAAAGAAACTCTTATTAACTGCTCATGAAACTTCTTCCTGGTTCAATCTCTTTTGAAAACACATTGGAGACGTTTACAAAATATTCTGAATATGATTTCCATATGACCCAGTAATTTCACTCTGGACATCTACCACAAGAACACAATATCATATTAATTTGCAAGAAAAGATGTATGCCAATGTTCTTCACCACATTGTTCACAATAGCCAGAATCTGGAAGCAAGCTAAATATTCAGTAACAGATTAACTGAATAGAGAAAATGTGGTGTATATGCACAATTGAATGTTATCCAGCTATAAGAAAAGATAAAATATAGCCATTTCCTTCAACTTGGATGGAACTGGAGGATGGAAAGCTAAGTGAAGTGAGTCAGAAAGCAAAAGACAAACACTGGGTGATCTCACTCTTATGCAGAATATAAAGGTAGAAAGGGATTCAATAACCCCCAATGGAAATAAACACTGAGACATAATGAATAAATCTTGGAACTGAGGAGAAGGAGATGAAGGGGAAAAGGGTTGAGAGGGATGTTTGGGGAGTGGGCAATGGGATGGTGGGAAGGGGTCTTGACACACCCGGTGTGGGTATTGGTGTAGAAACACTACAAGTATGAAACAATAATTACAATGCTATGCTATTTCAATACAAATTTATTTGCATATATATCATTGTATCACTGTATCAGTGTTCATCACTGTTCAATGATGAACAGTGTTCATCAATTTGCTCGAGTGAGCACCAGTAACGTCTCCATTTCTCTCAGCCCTGAGATTTTAGCAGCCTCACCTTACTCGTCTTTTCCAACAATTGGAGGCCCTTTCAGGGTCAAGGGAATGAGACTTCTTATTGTTACTGTATTGGGCATATCGAACACGCCACTAGAAGTTTGCCTGTGTGGTTGGGATACTCTCGGTAGCTTGCCGGGCTCTCTGAGAGGGACAGAGAATGTATGTTAGAGAATACAAGCAAGTATGTTGAAACCAAACACATGTGTGCTACTTTAGGCAAATCAGTGGGCTAGACTATAAGAGGTCACATGGCCCTGGGCGAAGAATCTCCTACCCCTGTGCCAGGCTTTCTTCACCAGGGCCCCTCAGAGAGGGATGGGTTGAGTTTCCCTCCCTCCACACCCCAAACAGAGCCCCAAGCTGCCGAAAACCTCTGGAACCCAGCCACAGTTATTCTCAAGGCCACTCTCCACACACTCGAATGAGCCTCATGCATGAAGGATCTGGCAGAGGAACCAGGCATGCAGGAACCGGGGCTGATATCCCCAAGCCTGCTCAGATCAAGACTGGCCTCCTCCACCCAAATTCCCCTTTGCCCAGTAGCTAGGCAGTTATACCCACAAACTGCCCCCTGCGCCATGTAATCCTATTTGCATATATATATACACAATAGAATACTACTAATCTATAACATCTTACACTTCTCTACATTTTTTTTGGTCATTAAAGTAGCTTTATGCAGAATTGTCAAAACTTAGAAACAATTAGATTATCTTTCAGTATACATAATGACAATACCCTTTGAGTCCAAATATACGACATTCTATAAAAGGTAAATCTATGAATACAGTGAAAAAAAACATGGGTTACCAAAACTCAGAGCTAGAGGGAACACAGAATATTTTCAGGGCAGTAAAATGGTCCTGTATGATAACATAATGATGGATACATGTTACTATACATTTGTCTTAACTCCAATTGGCCAAACAGGCCCAGCAGCTCAATGCCAGGTTCCGGCAGTGCACTCCAACTCCATGCTGTTGGGGAGCACCGAAGGCCCTTCTGCAGTTCTCAGGCTCTCTGGGGCCACACACAGTGAATCACTTCTCTACATTTTATATGGAACTGGAGAGTGTTGCATTAAGGAAATAAATGATAAATATTTCATGATATCATTCAAATATTAAACATAAAGAAACAAAGCAAGGAAATAGACAATGAGTAATAAAATTATGAGATTCTGCCAGGAGAACTAAGTTTGTCAAAAGGGGTTGGTGGGACTGGAAAAAAATGAAGAGAGAGGGATAGGCATAAAGGGACTCAGGGACAATGGTGGGAGAATATTGGCACTTTGATGATTGGTATGGTGTAGTAACAGTGTGCGTTCAAACATTTAAAAACTATTATACTTTATGATACTTAATATATATAATTCTATAGTAGTCTTAACAAAACTAAGTCTTGCTGAGATTAAACTGATGCTCCAACAAATTAACAAATTCCTCTGTAAATTACTAGACATGATGAATCATAATCAGGTAAAATATATCAAATGAACAGGACCTGTGATGATACATATATGTAATTTAGGGGAAAATATATTTTAACAGAAAGAATATTTGGATATAATTGAAAATTTTCATCTGCTGTATTGTTTTTTGCCAGACAATGAACTGTTTAAAGATAAAATGAACACAAAGTATTTAGTTTTATCCTAGATGATACATGCATATGATAACAGACACAAAGGATGCAAATTTATACATTGGTTTGGCAAAATAAAAATTTCATTTAAATTAGACTGTACTAATTTAAATGCATAGTTTAACCAAAAGACAAATTACTGTGCATGAAAACAAAACAAAGGGGAGATAAAAAACAAAATAGAATCTAGTTCTGGGACAAAAATGAATGCCCAATAAATATAAAGAGATACAGAGAAAAGGGAAAAGCATAAAAACCTATACTATAAATAAGGAAAGGTAGCAAGATCATATATTTAAACTAAAGCATGTCAATAATTATATAAATGTAGGTGGCACAACACTAATTAATAGCAGAGATTGTCAAACTAAGCAATTTGTCAAACTAAGCAATAAAAATTCAGCTATATTAGGAGAGACCATTGAAAATAACATCACAGGAAAGTATTTCATATATTTATATGAAGAAAGAATGTTATAGAAACCTTAAAAATATTAAAAGAAAAAGAGATGTAGGAGTTTTATACTTATATCAATCCTGCACAAATGCTTTCATAAAATAGTGTAGTAGGAATTGCTTCCCAAATCTTTGATTTGTTTGGGGTCTCCTCAGCAGCTCTGGGCTTCATAAGGTTTACACAGTGCTCAGGAGGCCATGTGGTGCCAAGGACTCAAATTAGAGCCTATGCTCACCAGTCTTGCACTTCAGGGTCCTTTGCATGCCAACTGTCTTTCCATCCCTATTTCCAAACAATTATTTTGGTCAATGTTACCTTAATACTGTTGTTAGAGAAAAGGAGAATGTCTTATATCTGACGCTAGAAGTAAGACCTGAACACAGCCAGATGCGGTCCAAAAGCAAAAGTAAAATCAAAGTGGAACAAAACAAAAACCTCTATAAAAGCCTGAAAAAAAACCCTCTCATATAAATCATAAATATTCTAAATAATAAGTGAGCTGATTAAGTCCATCAATATTTAAGCAATAATGTATCATGACCAGGTAAGGTTTACCTGGAATGAAAGTTTGGTTAATCATTGGTAATGAAACAATGTAAACCAATACATTAATATAATGAGGGTCAAAAATATCCCTTATAATCATTTAATAAATGCAGGTAAATTATATAACAAAATTCAATATCCATTCATGATAACTACATCAACAAACTCAAGATAAAAGAAACTGATCACTCCTTAATACAATCAATGTTATTTATAAACTAGTCAAACACAGCATATTTTTAATATAATAAACTATTTAATACAATAAAACTTTATAAGTTGATATATGACTATATATTTTTTAAATACATAGAAGTTAATATACATAAATAATTTACTTAATACTGATACGTTACTGGTGCCTGCTCGAGCAAATTGATGAACAATGGAATGACAGTGCTACAATACAATGCAATATTGATATATCAAAAATCATTAATTTTAACAAATGTGTCATACTAATTAATGGAAAATGTTAGTAAATAGGGAGGAAAATGAGTGTATGTGGCTTCTCAGTACTTTCTGTTTACTTTATCTGTAAAGCTAAAACTGCTTCTGAGGTTGGAGCAATTGTGCAGTGGGTAGGCTGCTTGCCTTGCACGTGGCAAATGACCTGGGTTCAAGTCTTGAACTCCCATATGTTCCTCCAAACCCACCAGGAATTACCCCTGAGCATCGTTTGATGTGGCCCAAAAATCAATAAAAGAGCAAAAAATAAAAACTCCCCTAAAACTTGAGGTGTTATAATATTTTTAAACTTTAAGAAATATCAAACTTTAAAAATTTAAGTAATTTTCCTGCTTTGGTATAAAACAATGCCAGAATGTCCATTTGCACCATTTTTAGCTCAGTATTGTGCTAGAGGTTCTGACCAGCACACTCAGAACAAATAAATGAATAGCTACCATAAAGCGTGAATTTTAATAAGTTAATAGTCATTATTTACAGTTTACTTGGTGATATACTTAAATATCCTAAGGATGTGTATAATAAAACTCCAAAATTTATTAGTAAACTTAGCAGTGTCACTGTCACTGTCATCCTGTTGCTCATCCATTTGTTTGAGTGGGCACCAGTAACATCTCTCATTGTGAGACTTATTGTTACTGTTTTTGGCATATCGAATATGCCATGGGTAGCTTGCTAGGCTCTGCCATGCGGGTGAGATACTATCGGTAGCTTGCCGGGCTGTCCGAGAGGGGCAGAGGAATCGAACACGAGAGGGGCAGAGGAATCGAACACGGATTGGCCATGTGAAAGGCGAACACCCTACCCACTCCAGCCCGACAGTGTCATAGGAAATAATTATCAATCAAAGAATATTGTACTTATAGTGTGTATATAATTAATATTGGTAAATCAATAATCATTAAGTTTAACAAATGCATTGTATTTAGAGGTGTATGTAACTTAATGCTGATACATCAATATTAGAAATTGGAGAACATATTAAAATTACTGTTTACAATAAAATCATTAATCATATAACAGTTAAAATTTTAACAAAAATTATTATACAAGAAAAGTAGGGACTGGACCAATAGTACAGCAGGTAGGGTGTTTGCCTTGCACACGGCCAGCCCAGGTTAGATTCCGAGCATGCCATATGGTCCTCTGAGCACCACCAGAAGTAATTCCTGAGTGCAGAGCCAGGAATAACCCCCATGCATTGCTGGGTGTGACCCAAAAAGAAAAGAAAAAAAGTGAAATATCTCTACAATGAAGATTTCATTTGATGAAATTTTGACATATTAATTCTTAAAAGTATACATAACATGCCATATTTAATATGCCAAAAACAATACAACAAGTCTCACAATGGAGACGTTACTGGTGCCCGCTTGAGCAAACCAATAGGCCATGGGATGATAGTTATACAGTGATATAGTGATAACTGGAAAGATTTTAGTTAAGGAATAGTACATCCCTGCAAATAACTATACTGTAATGTTATGGTAATACAAAAAATTGATATTGATATAAAGATAATATATCTAGTGGGCCACAGAGATAATATAGGAGTTAAGGCATTTGCTGTGCATGTAGTTGGTCCTGGTTCAGTCCCAGCACTGTATATAGTCCCCCAAGCACTTCCAGTACTGATTCCTAAGCACAAAGCCAGAAATAAGTCCTGAGCATCACTGGGAGTGACCCTAGCAACACCCCCCCAAAAAAAATCTATACATACAGATCTATAGAACAGAATCAATTGTCTAAATATTGAACCACAAATATATATATATAATTATTTTTGCAAAGACATTAAAGAGAAGGTAGTTTTTTCAAAATGGAATGCAGAATTCAGTGATCATGGTTTTTTTTTTTAATTCTTTTATTGATTCACCATGTGGAAAGTTACAAAGCTTTCAGGAGGTATATCGTGATTCTTGGTGGTGGAATATGTGCACTGGTGAAGGGATGGGTGTTTGAGCATTGTATAACTGAGACTTTAACCTGAAAGTGATCATGTTTTTAAAATGAGCTATGGGCTGAAATTGCAGCTCAGCAGTGGATTGCTTGGCTAGCATGTGTGAGGCCCTGGATTTAGCCCCCCAAGCACTTCCAGTACTACACAAAGTTAAAAAAATACTAATAAAACCCTTGACTTTTATCTTGAAACACACTCAAAACTTAAGAGGTGGGCCATAACTATAAATATGAAAGCTATATTCTAGAACTCTCAGGAGGCAATTTGAGAAATTGGCAGTAGAAAAGAATATTTTTGGCAGGTCATAAACACTAAAAGAAAGGGAAAAGTACTGGGGATTTAGTGCAGTGGGTGGGACACCTGCCTGTCCACTGATGAACTGGATTCAGTTCTGGCAACATATAGGCCTGGTTTCCTGAATAATTCTAGTAGTAAGCCCTGAGTAGCATTGAGTGTGGCATGAAAAATGAAAGACAGAGACAGAGACAGAGACAGAGAGACAGAGAGAAGTTCCAAGTATAAAATTTACAAATGAAAAAACTTTAGAAAAGAGGTGTTTTTTCTTGAAGAAACAAAGGGCAAACTATGAACTGGGGAAATACTTATAATTTAGCACTGTAGTACTGTCCTCCCATTGTGCATTAATTTGCTCGAGTGGGCATCAGTAATGTCTCCATTTGTCCCTGTCGCGTGCTAATGTAACCCAATGGTGTTTGCTTGCTCCAGGAACACAAAGAGCCTCAAAATGTTCATTCAGGGTCTTAATGAAGAAGTCTGACCATCTCATAGGTGGGCAGCCAGGCGTTCTTTTGATGTCCCGTGGAATCTAGTCAGTAGCTCTAGTCCAGCAGTTGTCTCCAAATCCCATTAAGTGTCCAGCCCATCTGACTTTCAACATCCTGGCAAACGAGGCAGTGTCCCTGATTCTTGACCCTCAATGGAAGTCGGAACTCCGGATTCCTTCTCTTATTTGACTGAAACCTGATATTCCAAGCATAGCTCTTTTGATTCTTCTTTGGGTGACCTGAATAGCATTCTTATCCTGTTTTTGTAGGGCCCAGTCTCTGAGGTATATGTCAGGGCAGGAAGAATGGTGGAGTCGAAAAGATGTGCCCAGAGCCAGAGGTTCTTCATCCTCTTAACAACTTCTTTGACACTCTTGAAGCTGTTCCATGCCACTCTCTTCTTCCTACATAGCTCAGGTGCCAGGTCATTCATCATGTTGAGTTCTCGACCTAGGTACACATAACTGCTGCATTCAGAAATGTTCGTTCCATTAAGAGCAAATGGAACATCAGGAACTAGTCCATTTCTCATGAATATTGTCTTCATGAGATTCAGCTGCAGTCCGACCTTTCCACACTCACAGTTGAAGTCAGCCAGCATTCATGCCGCTTGGCTAATGTTTGGTGTTATGAGAACGATGTCATCAGCAAAGTGGAGGTGGTGCAGTTGCCGACTGTCTATCTTCACTCCCATTCCTTCCCATTCCAGTCGTCACATGACATTCTCAAGTTTGGCACTGAAGAGTTTTGGTGAAATGGTATCACCCTGCTGAACTCCTCTCTTAATGTCGATGATCACTTCCTTGTAGAATGGTGAGATCCTGGTGGTGAATCTGTAAAACAGCTCGTAGAGAATCCTGATGTACTATGTTTGAACACCTTGTTTGGCTAGGGCTTCTATAATCACTTTAGTCTCAACAGAATCAAAGACCTTTAAATCGATGAAGATTAGACAGAACAGCATCTTGAACTCTCATGAAACCTCAGTGAGCTTGGTCACCATGTGTCGTTCATGCTAAATCCTTTTCAGAACCTGGCTTGTTCTCATGGTTGTCCTTCATCTAGTGTTCTGCCAATCTTATTCAAGATGACTCGAGTGAACAACTTGTAGACAATGGACAACAGGCAGATGGGGCTTTAGTTGCCAATGTCGTGGATGTCTCCCCTCTTGTACAACAGGACGGTCCTGCTAGTTTTCCATTGGGATGGAAACTTGCATTCAGACAAGTAGTGTGTGAAGAACCAAGCCAGTGTATTGATGAGTACTGGCAGCAGATTCTTCAGGTGTTCGGGTCTGACCTTGTCTGGACTGGGTGCTGTATGTTCTTTACTGACAATATGAAGTGTCAGATTTTGGAAGCACAGAAGATTCTGGAAGCACGCTGCGAACAACATATCCATCCTGTGGAATTTGGTATGCATGCAAGTGGACGTGGCTGTTGAAGAGATCCGAGTAGAAGTTGTGGATTACCTTCTCCATTGCCCTTCTGGAACATGTGATATGTGAACATATGAACATCAGGACATCGGGGGACAGTCATCTTGGTCTTATAGTTGGCCAAGGACAGGCAGGCATTGTGAATACTTTTCTTGGCCTCTGCCGCATCTGCCAACACTGCTGCTCTTCTCTCTTTGAGGTCTTCCTTTATCGCTTCTCTGCACAGCTTTGCGAGCTCAGACATTAGCTTATGATTGCCTGAGGCTCTCGCCAAACCACGTTGACAAATGAGCTCAAGAGTTTCCGAAGACAGGAGTCTTTCTGTGACTTTCTTACTCTCAGCATTCCTCTCACAATCATGGAGGTGCTGAACCAGTCGATCATATTCTTCATCGATGTTGTCAATGACAGCATCTTCCTATATTGCCACAATAGTGCCAAAGAGCTCCCAGTTGGTGCTTATTCTGGGATTTCTCTTCTTAAACTTTGCAGCCCTTTCTCCCCACTCCATGAAGGAGAATTTTACTTGAAGGAGAATTTTGGGACAACAGCGACATTGGTCAGGCAAAACCATTTATTGAATATGATGTGGTCAGTTTCATTGTGGAACTGCCCACCAGGAGACCCCTATGTCCAGTATTTAGATTCGGCCTTCAGGAACTGTAAGTTACCATGAATGGTCTTGGTCATCATGATGAACTCAGTCTCTCACCCTGTTCATTCCATTATAGGCTGTGGGTCCTGATGTGAGTTCTTCAAGTGACTTTTTCAGTCTTATCTTGGCATTAAAATCACCAACAATGACCTAGTAGAAGGTGTATTCTTCTTTATAGAACATCTCCGGCTCTATATAGAACTTCTCAATTTCTTCTTTGTCGTAGTTGGATGTTGGTGCGTAGACCACGAAGATAGAAACTGCCGGCAATCAGCCACATCTATTTAAATGTTAGCATCTGAATCGGGTTGTTAGGCATTCAAACAAATCAATGCTCATGACCAAGTTTGTGTTGACGAGGATACTGACTCCACCAACGCCTCTACTGTCGCATGTTCTGAGGAACAGTTCTTCTCCAGTGTCGAAAACAGTGTGATGTGATCGATGCCTTCACATCTTGGTCAATCCAATGACGTCGTTCTTGATCTTCTGTGCTTGCACCATCAGGTCCTTGATAGATGCCTCCAATGCCAGAGTACCTGCATTAAAAGTGCAGACAATCATTTCAGTCCTTCTTCATTTTGGCAGCCTAATTCAGCCCTGGGATTTTAGCAGCCTCTCCTTCTCAACATTCTCAGAGAGCTGCTGTACTGAGGGCTCTTCCAGGGTCAGGGAAATGAAGCCCATTTTTGCTACTGTTTTTGGCATATTGAATATGCCACAGATAGCTTTCTAAGCTCTGCAGTGCGGGTGGCATGTTGATTCTCTCTTCACTGGTTTACACCATTGCCACCCCCTCGCCATGATAAGGTTGTGAACCATTAAGCAGGCCCTACCTCCATAGTATTGCAAATCACTCAAAATAAATACTTTTTTAAAAGAATGACCAAAATGACTACTAAGCATATAAATAAGCAATCAAGGACCAGAGAGAGAGAATACAGCCACTTAGGCAGAAGAAATACTGTAGAATGATATAACTTTTGGAAAACTACTCCTGCGACAAATATGGACGTATCCTCAAATACTTTCATATGTTTGTTCAAATCATCTTTATTCATAGTAATTAAAACTGAAAACCATATAAATACCAAGAAGGAAATGAGATAATTGTGGAAATATTTATACAGTAGAACACTGAAAAATAGCCACTGATATATGCAATGAAATGAATAACTTTCAAATACATTTTGCTAATCAGACACAGCCAAACATATAAGCTACTGTGTTAAAAACTGATATACTTATTTGAAATTGTACAGCAGTTAAGGAGTTTAAGTTGGAAATCAGATTATGACCTGTGATGTGAGTTTGGTTGGAGAAGGAATTAATAGGGAAGGAGCATGATAGGATTTTCTAAGGCAGAAAATATTTTATATCTTTACGGGTGGAGAAATGCAGATGTTTGTATCAGAACTTTTAAAATTTAAAATATGTATTTCACACTCCCATACACATATACACAAAGGTGCCTGGGACCAGACCTGGTGGACATACCTGAAAATGAGCCTCTGCGAGGATTAAGAAAAGACACAGATATAAGAGAACAAAAACGTGGACTCAAGAGGCTAACAGCTCTGAGAGCCTCACTGTCCTCAGCTTGCTGTATTTGTTGCCTAGAATTGATAAAAATTAGAACAGCAAACATTCTTTAGTTGCATTTGACTTTTACATATCTGAAGGTGTTGGTTAAATACAAATATAAACAGGTTTAGTTAAGTATGAATACAACTATGGGTTTAGTTGAATATAAACATGAGCCTGAACCAATGCAAAGCGCTTCCTTCAGGGGAAATTCTTCTAGGAGATCTACCAGGGGCAGCACTCCATCTTGGGGCTCCAGCATCCTGAATTCTGATCCCCATCACAAAGGAAAGAAGGGGAAAAGGAGAATCATATTGTTTGTTATCTTTTTTTTATATACTGCATCTCAAGAAACCATAACAAAGTAGCATACAACAGATACTCAGATACTGGTAAAATTTTGGTTAGTGATAACAGGCCCTCAGGGAATCAAGTGATTGAGAGTACAAGAACTTGCTGTATGATGGGGCTGGAGCAATAGCACAGTGGGTAGGGCATTTGCCTTGCACGCGGCTGACCCGGGTTTGATTTCCAGCATTCCATATGGTCCCCTGAGCACTGCCAGGAGTAATTCCTGAGTGTAGAGCCAGGAGTAATCCCTGTGCATCGCCAGATGTGACCCAAAAAGCAAAAAAAAAAAAAAAAAACAACTTGCTGTATGAACTCCTGGGTCTAATCCCCAGCACCGCAAGTTCCGTGTGACTACCCTTGCCCCCTACTACTTGTATAAACTCCCCACACTACAACAATAACAAAAAATAGCTGTTTATTGTTTTAATTCCCTTTTCTAAAAAGATGAACTAATATATAGAAAATTTGCAAAATAAACAAAAAGGTATTAAATTTTGTAAAGTTCAGCCTAATAGGATAGAGTGGTGTATTTGCTTTTTACTTAAATAACCATTTTCTGTTATTCATTCCTAAATGCCTAATATACCCACAGGTGCTTGCTATATACACATACTTTCAGAAACTCAATGCATTATATTTATGTCTTCCAAATTCCATTTTTGCAGTACTGAGTGCCACAGAGAACCTAATCAGCCAAAAACTCCAGGTACATGGGTCTTTGTGGATGAAAACTCCAGGCCCTCTCAGAGTTGGGGTGGGCAACCACCCCCACTTCCCCATGCTAAGGGAAGACCCAGCTGTGATGCCCAGTTAAATATTTAACTGTCAAGTTAACTGCCCCGTTAAATACTCTGGATTTTCTGGACTGTTCCACCACATACTCAGCTATGCAACCTGTCCAATTATACAACACTGATTTCCCAGTAGTAGTACACTAAATTAGATGAGACATAATGTAGAAGCCAACCAATGTTGACTCAGAAAAACACTAACACAAAAGGCTTAACTTGCAATAGCAGTTTAGTAAAACCTCAGACAAAGACTTAATGTTCCCATGGTGAGATACACCAATTTTCACAAATATTTTTCTATGGGATAATTTTTCTATCTAATTAGCCATTTAATGACAATAAGCTATATAAATTAAATTCTTATTGTTCTGCTATGGAGGCAGATTTAAGGGGTGGTTGGGAAAACAGAGACAATGGTGGAGGGAAGATGACGGTGGTTGTGAGATTGGTGTTAGAATATTGAATGCCTGTAACAAATATCATGAACAGCTTTGTAAATCACAGTGTTTAAATAAAGTGGGAGGGAAAAAAAGAAAAATTCCACATTTGGTCAAGATTAAAATGTCTGGCCCATAAGAAAACCAATAAAATTTTGCAGAATACATGAATTGGTGGATCAATGTGAATTCCCCAAATAATATTGTTATTTGAGTTTTTAACAATATCAAATCCCCTTTATATAATTCATTGTGTATCAAAGGCTCAAAGGCTGAACTTAAAAGTTCATAGTATTTGTTGCTAATAAAATAAGTTATCATTCACAGAGAGAGTGAGATTAATTATTGCTGATGTTCCCAAGAACTCTGCAAGGGGGATATTATTATCTCTAGTTTACAGATAATAGAGGTTGAGGAGGGGTAAATAATTTTTAAAAGTTCTTTGGAATAGGGAGTGGCAGATTCAGGATACTCTGCCACATTTGATTCCTAAAATTATTCTTTCTTATTACTTATTTTTCTTCTCATATATCCAAAGTAAATTAAGAGAATAAAATGAAATACTACATTTTTAAAGCAGATTTTAAGATAGCAACTAGGAATGACTGCTTATGGAAGAAGATATTCACCAGTAAGAACAGTAGCTCTATGGTAGATACAGAAACTGTGCCTAAAAACACTGGCATACAGTCATTAAAATACTCATGAACTAAATGAGAAATGAAGTGCTCACTGAGTCAGATTTTAAATGGCTTCTTTATATACTACAGAAATGCAAATTTGCGCAAATTCAGCCTAAGTCGTGCTTCCAATGAAAATGTAAAGAAGCCTCTCTAGTACAGTCATGCTTTTATTAAATAATTTTGTAATACCACGTGCAATTTCACTCAGCCAAAAGACAGCAGTAGCTGGCAGCTGGAACTTTGAGATCAAAAAATTGCACAGCATAACACTGTTCACAAGATTGAGGAATTTCCTTCATTATCTAAATCTTTAATAAGCTCGCCAAGAACTTGTCTGGTTTGGATAATTGCAAAAGAACAGAAGAGGGAAAAAGAGCTATAGGAAAGCAGGAAATTTTTGTCTGATTTTTTTTTTGAGTCTTGACTCTACTTTGAGTAGAATCAATAAATGCATTTATTTCTGTGTACATTTTTATTAATAGGAAGCCAGAGTCTCCTAGTCCCTTTAAGTAAATGTTGAATAAATATTCAAAAATTCATTTTGAAGTGGTACCAAATTATTAGTCTGGAGACACCCATATGTCTCATTCCAGACATGACTGTGTTTATATATAGTTTTTCTTTTTATCCATTTTATCATAGAATCGTAAAGGAAAAAAGGCAAGCAACTCCTCATAGATTAAGATAATCTGAGGGAAAATATAATAACAATGCCAAACTACTTTAAATAAAAAGCACTACAGAGACCATTTTGAATTTTAAGTGTTAAGTATTAAAATGCTTGTGAAGTATAAATGTGTTTCAAGAATTCAGACCCTCAGAGTGGTCAATGGTCAGAAGGGAAGAACTCATATTTGAGGTTGACCTTGAGTTTCACTTGCTAAATAGATAGATTTGGGGACAGATGTTTGAACTGTAGACAGAAGTAGACTAGCTCTGTAAAGAACCATGTAGAACATTCTATTTTTTCCTAATGTATAGTCTTTATCAGCTCAGCCATTTCCACAACTGCTCTAAAGAAGACAAACTTCATATCCCTTGGATACTTCAAGAGGCACAACTTTAAATATCAAAGCAGGGAAAAAGGATTCCAGGCACCTTCTTTTCATCCCATACAGGTACCCGGCCCATGTCAGGCTCCTTCCTGGAGCCATGATTCTAACTAGACACCAGGGAAGCCAGTTTTCATCTTGATCTGTGGGGGACGGGAATTGAGGCACACCACGGGCACCCAAAGTTGCAATGTTCCAGGCACCCTCTGCTCATCCCATACACTTACCCAGGCCATGTCAGGGCTCCTTCCTGGAGCCGCGGCCGCGTTATTCTCCCCCTTCCACATCCCATAAGAACGATAAGTTACCCTCTTAGTTGGAACTTTCACTAGTTTATCTTCACCACCAGAATAGCCAATAACTCACTAAGCCCACCTCAATTGATACTGCATCATAACTAGAATAGTAACAGTGAGCACGAAGGGCTAAACCACATAGGTCACACTGGTAAAGCAACAGAGAAACTCACCAAGCTTACTTATTGAAGAGGGTAGCCCAGAAGACCCCAATAGCAATGAAGTGCTAGACAACCTCTGTCAAGGAATTTAGAAGGGAGCTACTGAGGATGCTTAGGGAGCTAAAAGAAACAATGTAAAGCAATGCCAATAAAATACAAGAGGATTTGGAGGTAGAAATGCAGAAAATGCAAACAAAATTGCAACCACAAATGTCAGACCTGATAAACCTGGTAGGCGGGTTAAAAAACTCAGTGGAAGGCCTCAGCAGCAGAGTAACAGCTGCTGAGGACAGAATCAGTGAGCTCAAAGATGAAGTCCATAGACTCCCTAGAAAAGAGGAGAAAATTGAAAAGAGACTGACAATCCGGGAACAGATAGCAAGAGAAAATCATGATGAAGCCAAGAGGAGTCACATAAGAATTATTGGAGTCCCAAAGGGGCAGGATGAAAACCCTGATGAAGAAGAAACTGTCAAAGAAATCATTGCTTCATATAATGTTGTCAGAGCTGAAGAAAACATGCGACCACATTCTGGAGGCACGAAGGGTACCAGCTAGAATAAATCCAAATAAAAATACCCCAAGACACATCCCGATCAAAATGACCAAAACCTTAGATAGAAACAAAATCCTGAAAGCAGCAAGATAAAAGAAATAAATTGCTTATAAAGGAGCATCCTTAAGATTCACAGCTGACTTGTCTGATGAAACCCTCACGGCCCAAAAACAGTGGTGGGATATAGTGAAGAAACTCAGTGAAATAAATGCCTTACCAAAAATACTTTACCCAAAATACTTTACCCAAAATACTTTACTTAAAATACTAAATATACATGTACCTAATGAGGGACTAGCAAAGCACATAAAACAACTACACATAAACTCAAAGAAAGATATCGATACCAAAACAATACTAGTGGAAGACTTCAACACCACTTTATCACCTCTTGATAGATAAATCAGACTCAAGCTTAGCAAGGACATGATTCATCTGAAGGAAGAAATGGAAGAAAGGGACTTAGTAGGTATATACAGGACACTTCATCCTCAAAAAGCTGAATACACATTCTTCTCAAGTGTGCATGGAACATTCTCCAAGATAAACCACATGCTGAGCCACAAAACATACCTACAAAAAATTAAGAAGATAAAGATTGTATCAACGATCTTCTCAGACCATGATGAGCTGAACTTAGAAATAAATCACACACAAACAGAAAATGAAATCAAACACATGGAAATTAAACAGCTCACTATTGGACAACAACTGGCTTAGAAAGGAAATCAAAGAGGAAATAAAAAGATTCCTGGAAACAAACGAAAATGAGGACAGGAATTTCCAAAACTTATGGGACACGACAAAAGCTGTGTTGAGAAGAAAGTTTATAGCTCTACAAGCATTCCTTAGGAAGGAGGAGTGAGCCCACATAAGTAACCTAACCTCACAGCTTAAGAGCTTGGAGAATGACCAACAAAAGGGGCCCGATCTGAAAAGGAGGAAGGAAATAATAAAACTCAGAGCAAAAATTAATGACATAGAAATCCAAAAAACAATCTGAAAGAACAATGAAACCAAGAGCTGTTTCTTTGAGAAAATAAACAAGATCGATAAACCTCTAGAAAGAATCCCCCAAAAAGGGAGAGAGAAAACCCTAATAAACCAAATCAGAAACGAAAGGGGTGACATTACAATAGAAATTACAGAAATTCAAAGGATCCTCAGAGATTACTTTGAGAATCTTTATGCCACGAAACACGAAAACCTCGAGGAAATGGCTAACTTACTGGATTCCTATAGCCTCCCAAGACTGAACCAAGAAGACCTGGAACACCTGAACAGACCTATCAACATCAAGGAAATTGAAATGGTAATAAAAAGTCTCCTCAAGCACAAAAGTCCTGGCCCAGATGGATTCACTAGTGAATTCTTCCAAACCTTTAAAGAGGACTCACTCCCAATTCTCCTTAAGCTTTTCTAGGAAATTGAAGTATCCAAAACACTTCCCAACAGATTCTATGAAGCAAATATCACCCTGATACCAAAAGCAGACAGAGATACCACAAAAAAAGAGAATTACAGACCAATATCCCTAATGAGCAGACAGAAAGATCCTCAACAAAATATTAGCAAATAGAATCCAACGACTCTTCAAAAGGATCATATACCATGACCAAGTAGGATTCATCCCAGAGATGCAAGGATGGTTTAATATTGGCAAATCAATCATTTACCATATCAATAAAAGAAATAATAAAAACCATATGATCATATCAATAGATGCAGAGAAAGCATTTGACAAGATCCATCACCCGTTTATGATGAAAACTCTCAGCAAAATTGGCATCCAAGGAACTTTCCTCAATATAGTCAAAGCCATCTACCACAAGCCCACAGCAAGTATCATTCTCAATGAGGAAAAACTAAAATCCTTCCCTTTCAGATCGGGCACAAGACAAGGTTGCCCACTTTCAACACTCCTATTCAATATAGTACTGGAAGTCCTTGTCATAGTAGTTAGACAAGACAAAGATATCAAGGGCATACAGATATGAAAGATAGAGGTCAAGCTATCACTATATGCAGACGATATGATACTGTACTTAGAATACCCTAAAAACTCTACAGAAGAGCTTGTAGAAAGAATAGGCCGATATAAAATCAACACCCAAAAGCCATGGCTTTCTTATATACAAATAATGAAAGAGAAGAAAGAGACATTAAAAGAAACAATCCAGTTCACAATAGTACATCAGAAAATCAAGTACCTTGGAATTAACTTAACTAAAGAGGTGAAGAACCTATACAAGGAAAATTACAAACCATTACTTCAAGAAATAAAAGAGGACACTAGGAAATGGACACACATCCCCTGCTAATGGGTAGGGAGAATTAACATGATCAAAATGGCAATACTGCCCAAAGCACTATATAAATTTAATGTGGTCCTACCAGGATACGCATGACACTTTTTGAAGAAATAGACAAAACACTCCTGAAATTCATGTGGAACAATAAACCCCCACTGTAGGATAACATAGCCTCAGTAGTTTAGGTTTATTGGGTTACTCCCATTACAGTGCTCCTATTCCTCTTTGTTTATTTGTAGCTTCTTTCTTGGTGTTCTGTTGACTTGTAAATAATGTTTTTCTCTTCTCCTTGAGTCCTTTGCATAGTTTATTCAGAGCAAGTCCTTTTTGTATGGACACAGGAAGACTTAACAAATGTTATGCTTTTGTAACCTGGGAGTCATTTGACTCTACATGATATTTTCCTCCAGGGCATCTGTTCTCTTGACCTAAGCCTCAGCTGCCCTTACTTCCTAGCACCCCCAAAGCACGGTCCCGACGTGGGACAAGAAGGACCCAGGGCAAGCGGTGAGTTGTGTGCTACCCTGGCATCGAGATGGGCCTGGCCAAAGTGCCTAATGCTTAACTATAAGTTAAGAGCTTGATCATGAACAAATGCTGTCATGATCCAAACAGTGATACTAGATTTGGACCCTGCTAGGGTGAGGAATGATTAATCTGGCCTGAGTGCTGTGGTCTGAGCCTGTGGCAAGATGTTGCCAGGAGAGCTGCCTTGCAAGCCTCAATGTATCCCTTGCTATGTCCATACAAAAATAACTAGTATTGAGATGTTAATAAGTTCCTGGACTAAGGAAAAGAAAAAAACCTTAAGAGTGAGGAAGGGCTTTGGAGTGCCCTGCCCTCAGGAAGGGCTTTCTTATGTTGATTTTGCTAGCTGGCTGGGTGTAGCCTAGAGGGCAAGGTGGGAGAGACAAGGGGGAGGAGAGAGAGAAGCCAGAGAGAAGCAGTAGTTGAGCAGTAGATCCAGAGAGAGGCCGGAGCTGGGAGTGCGGGAGATGAGAAAGTTTGAAGATTGAATAAACGGTAACTAATCAGCAACCAGCTTGGTCCTCGTTCTTCCTTGGCCTGTCCTTGACCACCGGCCGTCCCGATCCGGTCCACACACTGCGGTTCCAGAGCACCTAACGCGGGTGGTGAGACAGAGCCGCCCGGAGAGCCCGCGAGTGCACTCGCCCCTCGGCGTTCCTTAGTTTTTACACCCCACGAATAGCTAAAGCAATCCTTGGGAAAAAGAAGATCGGTGGCATCACCTTCCCCAACTTCAAACTGTACTGCAAAGCAGTAGTAATTAAAACAGCATGGTATTGGGCTAGAAACAAACCTGCAGACCAATGGAAGAGAGTTGAATATCCTGTCACATACCCCCAAATATATGGCCACTTAATCTTTGACAAAGGAGCAAGAAATGTAAAGTGGAACAAGGAAAGCCTCTTCAGCAAGTGGTTCTGGGAAACCTGGATAGCTACGTGCAAAAAAATGAACTCTGAGGCTGGAGTGATAGCACAGCGGGTAGGGCATTTGCCTTGCACGAGGCTGGCCTGGGTTCGATTCCCAGCATCCCATATGGTCCCTTGAGCACCGCCAGGGGTAACTCCTGAGTGCAGAGCCAGGATTGACCCCTGTGCATCACCGGGTGTGACCCAAAAAAGCAAAAAAAAAAAAAAAAAAAGAACTCTGACCTCTGTCTAATGTCATATCAAATGTCAAATCAAAGTGGACTAAATACTTCAATATCAGGCATGAATCTAAAAGGTACATAGAGGAAAATGTAGGCAGAACTCTCCATGACATTGAAGCTAAAAGCATCTTTAAGGATGAAACAGCACTGACCAAGCAAGTGGAAGCAAAGATAAACAAATGGGACTACATCAAACCAAGAAGCTTCTGCATTTCAAAAGAAACAGTGACCAAATTACAGAAAGAGACCATAGAATGGGAAAGAATATTTCCCAACACACATCTGATAAGGGATTAATATCCAGGACATACATGACACTAGTAGAATTGTATAAGAAAAAACCTCCAACCCCATAAAAAAATGGGGAGAAGAAATGAACATAAGTTTCCTCAAAAAAAGAAATACAAACGGCCAAAAGTCACATGAAAAAATGCTCCACATCACTAGTCATCAGGGAGATGCAAATCAAAACAGCAATGAGATATCATCTCACACCACAGAGACTGGCACACATTCAAAAGAACAAAAGCAATCAGTGCTTGCATAGATGTGGGGGAAAAGGGACGCTCTTCCACTGTTGGTGGGAATGCCGACTGGTCCAGTCTTTCTGGAGAACAATATGGACAGTTTCAAAAACTAGAAATTGAGCCCTTCTGTGACCATGCCCAGTGTGGAGGAGATCCCTGATCGCACCCCCCCTTGCCCGAGGTCTGGGGCTCTGAAGCCCCCAACCTCACCTCACGCCTCTCAGTCACCTTGCACGCAGCCCTGACCCCCTCCTCTTGCTCAGGTTGTTAGGGGCATGTTCTCACATCAGGGGGCGGGCGTGGTCTCAAAAGGGGACATGACCTCCTTCTGGAGCGCCGGAATTATTTCTCCCGTTCCATGCACTGCACTTTGGTCATAATCAGTATAACCTATTCCTCTGAAGAATACCCTGGTCAACTTAGTCACTATATGTTAATAGTCAACTAGCCTATCCTATCCTAATTTCAAAAAAACTGTCAGTGAACACATCAAGCTGCACATAAAGTCCTATGTAAAAAGATCATAGCCCCATGTCTTCAATTGAGGCCCCTCTCAAGCTAAGGAAGAGAGCCTCACAATAAAGCCAATAACAACATGAAGAAACAGCAAAAATTCCCATCACCAGGAGAGGATCTCAGAAACCTCAACAAGGACAATTAAGGGAGGCTATGGATGCAGCATTGGAATGGTCCACCAAGATAATCCAGGAAGAAATGAGAGCAGAAATTTCAAAGCTACAAACAGAAGTAACACAATTAAAAGAATCGGTAGATGAAATAAAAAACTCAATAGGAGCCCTCAATAGTAGAACGGCTGTAGCCAAAGACAAAATCAGTGAGCTTGAAGACGAGCTACAGAAAGCATATATGCAAAAACAAATAAAGGCAAAAGTACTCAAAATGGCTCTAGAGCGAATTAGAATCCTAGGGAATGACCTCAAGAGAAACAATATAACAATCATTGGAGTACCAGAAGCAAAGGGAACCAATCCCAATGAAAAAAACACAATTAAAGATCTCATTGTTAAGAAATTCCCAGAGCTAGAGAATGCAGACATCCAGATCCAAGGAGTCCGAAGGGTGCCAGCTAAAAAGGACCAAAATAAAAAATCCCCAGGGCATATCATAGTCAGAATGATGGATGCCATCGATAGAGAAACAATACTGCAAGCAGCAAGATCAAAGAAGGAAATCACATACAAAGGAGCACTCCTTAGATTCACAGCAGACGTATCAGAGGAAACCTTCCAAGCCAATGGTGGGATATAGTGAAAAAACTTAATGAAATGAACACCTCACCAAGAATGCTTTAACTCGCTAAATTCTCAGTTAAATTTGAAGGAACCATACACTATTTCACAGAGAAGCAACAGATCAGGAACTTCATAGACTCAAGACCAAACTTAAAGAAGTACTAAAAGGGCTACTATAAGACAAGGAAAAAACCTACAAGAACAACAAACCCTACAGAAACATGGCACAAAATCCCATGAAATAATTTCTCTTAATGTTAACGTTCTCAATGCACCAATCAAGAGACATAGAGTGGCAAAATGGATTCGGAAACTAAACCCAACTTTCTGCTGCCTGCAAGAAACACATCTGAATAGTCAGAACAAACACAGACTCAAAATCAAAGGATGGAAAACAATCCTGCAAGCAAACAACTACCTCAAAAAAGCTGGGGTGGCCATACTAGTATCTGACAACATAGATTTCAGGCTGAAAAAGATCAGAAGGGACAGCGAAGGTCATTTTCTATTCATCAACGGATATGTACAACAGGAAGAAATCACACTGAAACGTATACGCACCTAATGAACAACCAGCAAAATACTAAAAGAACTCCTAACAGAATTTGAGGGGGACAAAACTATCGTGGACTAGCACCACGATAGAAGTTGGAGACTTCAACACTGCCTTTTCACCTCTGGACAGATCAACAAGAACAACACTCAGCAAGGAAATAATGTCTCTGAAGGAAGAAATGGAGGAGACAGGGCTAATAGACCTATACAGGGCTATACACCCCACAAAGAAAGAATACACATTCTTTTCCAGTGAACACAGAACATTTTCCAAAATAAACCACGTTCTGGGCCACAAATTATACCTTAATAGAATCGGGAAGATAGAAATTGTATCAACTATCTTTTCAGACCATGATGCACTGAAGATGGAAGTTAATAATACACAGAGGCAGAGAACAAAATTAAACACCTGGAAATTAAACAACTCACTGTTGACCAATGAGTGGGTCATGAAGGAAATCAAGCAAGAAATAAAAAAAAATACCTTGAAACAAATGAGAATGAAGACACAGCTACCAGAACCTATGGGACGCAGCTAAAGCTGTGTTAAGGGGAAAATTTATAGCTCTGCAAGCTTTCCTCAGGAAGAAGGAAAGGGCCTATATAGATAGCTTGATTTTGCAGCTTAAGATCTTAGAAGAGGAGCAGCAAAAGGAACCCAAACCAGTTCGAAGGAAAGAAATAATAAAACTTAGAGCAGAAATTAATAATATGGAAACCCAAAAAACAATCCAAAAGATCAATGAAACAAAGAGCTGGTTCTTCAAGAAAATAAATAAGACTGTTAAACCACAAGACTCACAAAGAAAGAGAGAGAGAGAACCCTAATAAACTGAATCAAATGAAAAGGGGCACATCACAACAGAAACCAAGGAGATGCAAAAGATCATCAGAGACTACTTTGAAAGTCTGTATGCCACAAAACAAGAGAACCTAAAAGAAATGTACGAATTTCTTGATTCCTACAATCTCCCAAAACTGAACCAAGAAGACTTGGAATACCTGAATAGGCTCATAAATATCAAGGAAATCAAAACTGTAATCAAAAGTGTCCCCAAAAACAAAATCCCCAGGTCCAGATGGATTCACTGGCGAATTCTTCCAAACATTTAAAGAAGACTTGTTGCCAGTTCTCTTCAAGCTTTCCCAGGAAATTGAAAAGACAGGAATCCTCCCTAACAGTGTCTATGAGGTACATATCTCCCTATACCAAAAGAAAACAAAGACTCCACTAACAAAGAAAACTATAGACCAATATCCCCGATGCACAGATCCTCAACAAAATACTAGCAAATAGAATCCAACAACTTATCAAAAAGATCATATACCATGACCAAGTGGGATTCATCTGGAGATGCAAGGATGGTTTAACATTCAGAAATCAAACAACATAATCCATCATATCAACAAAAGTAAAGATAAAAAACATGTGATCTTATCAATAGATGCAGAGAAAGCATTTGACAAGATCCAGCCTGTAAAAAACTAAAGAACGCCGAGGGGCGCGTGCACTCTCCGGGCGGCTCTGTCTCACCGCCCGCGTCCGGTGCCCCGGAACCGCTGTGTGTGCCGTTAGTCGAGGGCAGGCGACGGAAGGAAGAAGGAAGAAGGCCAAACTGGTGCTCGATCCATTTATTTCATTCTCTCCCTCCGCTTCTCTCCCGCTCTCCTGGATCTCTCCCCGTGGATCTGCCCCGTGGATCTGGCTCGTGGATCTGGCTCGTGGATCTGGCCCCCCAACCCACTCTTACAGCCTAGTTAAATCTCCACAGCATGAGGGGGTTGGGGCATACACATAGGTGTGGTCCCCATCAATAGGGTAAGGTTCCTTTCCCTTAGGGGATGCTTCTCCTAGGACTTAATTCTCTTTCAGCAGGAGGATCCACCCAAGGGCGGAGTCCCATGAATGTGTTTCTCTTCTCCTCAGCCAGCAAACATATAAGAATTCATAATATTAATTATTTTGTATGGACACAAAAAGAGATGCATTAAAGCTTATAGAATTGCTCTCCTGGTGCCATCTCAATCTCAGACTACAGTGCTCAGGCCAGATCAGTCTTTCCTATCCCTGGCAGGGTCCCAGTCTCATAATTACTATTGGATCATGACAGCATTTGTCTATGATCAAGCTCTTAACTTATAGTTAAGAATTAGGCACTTTGGCCAGGCCCATCTCGATGCCAGGGTAGCACATAACTCACCGCTTGCCCTGGATCCTTCCTGTCCCACGTCGGGGACCCTACTTTGGGGTGCTAGGAACTGAGGGCAACTGAGGCTTAAGTAGAGAAAGCAGAGGCCCGGGAGGGAATAATATTTGGGGCCAATTAATTCCCAAGTTATAAAAACATAATATCGTCTTCTTGTGTCTATACAAAACAGACATAGCTTTAAAGTAAATTATTCAAAAGGCACAAGAAGAGGAGAAAGGCAATATTAACTTATATAATATAAATTCAGTATCCTAGGAAGGTCTGACCTTGCAAATTAGCAGATTAAGGGAAAGCGCGGATTAACTGTTTTGGGGAAGAGAACATGGAGAAGTGATTATAGCTAAACAAAGGGATGGGAGAGATTCGGGAACACCTTGATGGGTGAGACTGGGGTAAGCCTAAACTCTGGGTAAAACTGGGACAAGCTACTTGTGGCAAGGAGGGAAAGGACAAAGTAATGTCATCCTACACCAGCCCCCGTTTATGATGAAATCTCTCAGCAAAATTGGCATCCAAGGAACTTTCCTCAAAATAGTCAAAGCCATCTACCACGAACCTATGGCAAGCATTATCATCAATGGGGAAAAACTAAGGGCCTTTCCTCTAAGATCATGGACAACACAAGGATGCCCACTCTTACCACTTCTCTTCAATATAGTACTGGAAGTACTAGCAATAGCCATTAGGCAAGAAAAAGATATTAAGGGCATTCAGATAGGAAAGGAACAAATCAACTCTCACTATTTGCAGACGATATGATACTATATCTAGAGAAGCCTAAAAGCTCTACTAAGAAACTCTTAGAAACAATTGACCTGTACAGTAAAGTCGCAGGCTATAAAATCAATACCCAAAAAACCATGGCCTTCCTATGTGCAAACAATGAGACAGAGGAAAGGGACATCAAAAAAGCAATCCCGTTCACAATCGTGCCCCAGAAAATCAAATACCTCGGAATCAGCTTAACTATAGAAGTAAAGGACCTCTACAAAGAAAACTATAAAACGTTACTCCATGGAATAAAAGAAGACATGAGGAAATGGAAACCTATCCCCTGCTCATGGATAGGGAGAATCAACATTGTCAAAATGGCAATACTCTCCAAAGCATTATACAGATTCAACGAGATCCCTATAAGGATACCCATGACATTCTTCAAAGAAATGGATCAAGCAATCCTGAAGTTCATATGGAACAATAAACACCAACGGATAGGAAAAACAATTCTTGGGAAAAAGATGATGGGAGGCATCACGCTCCCCAACCTTAAACTTTACTACAAAGCAGTAAAAATTAAAACAAAATGGTATTGGAACAAAGGCAGAGCTGCAGACCAATGGAACAGAGTGGAATATCCCTACACACAACCCCAAATGTATGATCATCTAATATTTGATAAGGGGGCAAGAAATGTGAAGTAGAGCAATGAAAACCTCTTCAACAAATGGTGCTGGCATAACTGGACAACCACATGCAAAATAATGGGCTTAGACCTCGACCTGACACCATGCACAAAAATCAGATCAAAATGGATTAAAGACCTCGACATCAGACCACAATCCATAAGGTACATCGAAGACAAGGTAGGCAAAACCCTTCACGATATTGAAGCTAAAGGTATCTTCAAAGATGTCACGGAACTAAGCAATTTAGTAGAAACAGAGAAACAAATGGGACTATATTAAACTAAGAAGCTTCTGCAGCGAAAAAGACACAGTGACCAGTATACAAAGGCAATCTACAGAATGAGAAAGGATATTCACCCAATACCCATCAGATAAGGGATTGATATCAAGGGTATATAAAGCACTGGTTGAACTCTACAAGAAGAAAACATCCAACCCCATCAAAAAATGGACCGAAGAAATAAACAGAAACTTTTCCAAGGAAGAGATACGAATGGCTAAAAGGTACATGAAAAAATGCTCTGCACCACTAATCATCAGGGAGATGCAGATCAAAACAATCAAAACAACCATGAGATACCACCTCACATCACAGAAAATGGCACACATCCAAAAGAACAAAAGCAACCACTGTTGGAGAGGATGTGGAGAGGAAGGAACACTTCTACACTGCTGGTGGGACTTGACCACTGCAGACTGGTCAAGTTCCTTTAGAAAACAATATGGACACTTCTCAAAAATTTAGAAATTGAGCTTCCATTTGATCCAGTAATACCACTTCTGGGAATATATCCCAGAGAAACAAAAAAGTATAGTAGAAATGACATCTGCACTTATATATTCATCGCAGCACTGTTTACAATAGCTAGAATCTGGAAAAAACCCGAGTGCCCGAGAATAAACGACTGGTTAAAGAAACTTTGGTACATCTATACAATGAAATACTGCGCAGCTCTTAGAAAAGATGAAGTAATGAACTTTGCATATAAGTGAATCAACATGGAAAGTATCATGCTAAGTGAAATGAGCCAGAAAGAGAAAAACAGACATAGAAAAATTGCACTCAACTGTGGAATATAAAATAGCAGAGTAGGAGACTAATACCCAAGAATAGTAGTATATAATACCAGGATATTGGCTCCATAGCTTGGAGGCTGGCCTCACACACTGGAGAAAAGTCATCCCAGATAGAGAAGGGAACACAAGTAAAATGTGATTGGAAAGCCCGCGTGGGGAGAAAGATGCATGCTGAAAGTAGACTAGAGACTGAACATGATGACCACTCAGTACCCCTACTGCAAACCACAATACCAAAATGGAGAGAGAGAGAACAAACTAGAATGTCCTGCCTCAGATGTGGGGTGGGGTGGGGGGATGGGATTGGGTAGTGGGAGGGATACTAGGTTCATTGGTGGTGGAGAATGGACGCTGGTGGAGGTATAGGCTCTCGAACATTGCATGAGGGAAAAGCAAGCACGAAAATGTGTGAATCTGTAACTGTACCCTCACTGTGACTCACTAATTAAAAAATTAAAAATAATAATAAAAAAACTAGAAATTGAGCTTCCATATGACCTCACAATACCACTTCTGGGAATATATCCTGAGGATGCAAAAAAGCACAGTCGAAATGACATCTGCACCAATATGTTCATTGCAGCACTGTTCAGAACAGCCAAAATCTGGAAACAAGCCAAGTGCCTGAGAACAGATGACTGGTTAAAGAAACTTTGGTACATCTACACAACGGATACAATGCAGCTGTTAGGAGAGATGAAGTCATGAAGTGTGCTTATAAATGGATAGACATGGAGAGTATCATGCTAAGTGAAATGAGTCAGAAAGAGAGGGACAGACATCGAAGGACTGCACTCATTTGTGGAGTATAGAATAACGTCACATGAGGCTGACACCCAAGGACAGTAGATAGATACAAGGGCCAGGAGGATTGTCCCATAGCTGGAATCCTGCTTCATGAGCTGAGGGGAGACGGCACATGGAATAAATAGAGAAGGGATCACTAAGAAAATGATGACTTGAGGAATAAATCGGGATGGGAGATGTGTGCCGAAAGTAGATAATGGACCAAACATGATGACCTCTCAGTGTCTGTTTTGCAAGCCATAATGCCCCCAAATAGAGAGAGAGTATGGGGATAATATTGTCTGCCATGGAGGAAGGGGAAGGGTTGGAAAAGAGGGCTATACTGGGGATATTGGTGGTGGGAAAATGTGCACTGGTGGTGGGATAGGTTTTTGATCACTGTGTGATTGTAACCCAAACATGAAGGCTTATAACTATTTCACGGTGATTTAATAATTTTTGTTTTAAAAAAACAGGGGAAAAGTTACCAAAAAGTTCCTATTCAGATTGAGACAAAATAAAAATTCTATGTATTTGGCACCTGCTTGAAATGGAAAATGCTAGTAGCTTTTTTCAAAGAGACTTCAGTGAACAAGGACTTGGCCTTTCTTCATTTCTTTAGTATTATCTGTAGTACTAAGTGTTAAAATATCAGCATCACTCATTAGGTAAGAGGTGAGATTTTCTGTTTTTTCTTTAGTTCTTAATCAGATGTTGGTATGACTGTGTGTTTCTCTCATTGGCTGTTCATGGAAAAGTCTTATTTGGAAACTTTAGCACATACAGAAGGACACTTTGGGAAAAAAGAAAAGAATTGGAAAAGTTTGCCCCTTGAACAATTCAATGTGTTTTAAATTTTACCCCTTTCCTCTAATGTATAATCATTAAATCATTCCTTTCTGAAATAATGAATTTCATATCATTTAGGATTTCTCTTCTTTTTTTTTTTGCTTTCTGGGTCACACCCAGCGATGCACAGTGGTTACTCCTGCTTCTGCACTCAGGAATTACCCCTGGCGTTACTCAGGGGACCATATGGGATGCTTGGATTCGAACCTGGATTGGCTGAGTGCAAGGCAAATGCCCTACCCGCTGTGCTTTCACTCCAACCCCAGATTTCTCTTCTTATTCGATTTAAAATACAAATATAAAACTATTATTCCACTTTTTAATGCTGTTGAGAAACCCATCTGCAATAATCAGTTATTTCAAGTACTATAGATGAGAGGAAATGAAGTAGTTTCTAATCATTACATAATTTTTAATATAATATCACATACTAATATCCAAATAAACCATAAAGATTGCTCTAATAGATGCCTACCATTCAATAAATCAGAAATTCTAGGAGTAATCTTACCAATACATATATGTCTTATGAAATGACATATTTTTTATACTTATCCTTACTTTCATAAGTCTGTGTCTTTGTATTAACTCCAATTTTATAATGATCATAAATGAGATTATAAGTAAATGAAGACCTTTGACCAAGAAATAGAGGAGAAACAACTTATCACTAACAGAATGAGTTAAAAGATAAAATAGGACTTGATATAGAATAAAGCTACAGACATTTTTACTTCAAAGAGAAACCCCAAATAAGTGTGAGTACAAGAACTAAATTTGGGGGTATGTTTTATTAAGTGAAAGTAACAAATGTAAGATATTATAGAGAGCTTCATAGCTAAAGGAATCATTTCTAAAAAAAATTGTATTAACCTCTTTTTTCTCTCACCAACTATAAAAGAAAGATGATACTGACTACAGTAGACAGTTTGGAGAACTTTCATAGCTTTATATTTTAAAAAACAAAGTCTCATCCTTAAAGACAGGAGCCATAGAGATAGTACAAGGGTTAGACTGCTTCTCTCATGCATAATCAACCCCAGTCTGATCTCTAACACTTTATATGGTCTTGGAGGCAAAACAAAACCTGAGCACAGTCAGTTGTGGCCCAACAGGAAAATAAAAACAAACCAAAACAGAAACCTCTATAGAAAACCAGGAAGGAGAAAAACAAGTATTGTATAAACAAATTGGGGGGAAATTTCTTCCTTTTATTAAATGTAGACAGCCTAAATGTTGACACCCTGTCAACATTCATTCTAACAGTAAGCCAGATAAAGTACAAGATAAGTATATAAACGAAAACAGAAATATCACAGTCAAGGATGGAAATTAGTATTAATGAGCTAGATTTCAGAAATTGGCAAACCATTCCTAGAAAACTGAGACCTGTGATTATTTTCATCCCTGTGGAGCCAGCAAAGAAGGAATAAGATACACATTAAAAGAAGTCAGCCAAACTTATAATGGCTGAGTGAGCGATGGTAAGGCAAATTAGAATCCTGAGGGATCCTAAGAGTAATTTCCAAACCCATCTGCCAGGCTTTCCTCATGACCTTCACTGAGTGGATGGAAATCATTCACTGAGTGTTTGGGATGAGGCAGAGGAGCAAAGAGAAATTCTGAGGCATTCCAGATGTGAAGGATTAAAGATAGTTACACATTATTTGCATGACTCCTGTTGAGAGATGGTAACAGAACTCCCCTTCCCTTGAATCCTTTTGGACTCTGATTCATTTGATTCATGGAACAAGGCAGGAGAGATAAATTGTCGGCTTCTGAGATCAGGCTTGAAGGAACTAGGCACTACTTTCTTTCAAACCCATGATTTTTGCAAGTTAGCTACTACTCTGTTTGAAAGCCCGTGCTGATCCCTATATAAACTTGTGCTCCCAGACAAAACCCTTAGCTGAGCTCTCAGCTGATACTGATAAAACAAAATTTTAGCATTGTGAATAATTCATCTTGGAGGTGTGTCACTTAACTACAGGTGACCTACCCTTGGTTGGTGCTGCATGGAATAGAAAACGTGTCCAGATGAACTGTGCTTTAAATCCAGCTCACTTATCGAAGGAATGTTTCTCTGCCCATTGTTCTATAGTGCTGTCTTTGCCCAAAATAAAATGTTCACATATGCGTGGGTTTTTTTCTGGATTCTCTTTTGTTTATCTTTGCAAAATACCACCTGTTTTTATTACTCCTCTTAAAATAAATATTGATACCTTTAGGAAAATTTATTCTTCTCTGAATTCCCTAGGAAATTTTTAGTTTTTTGAATTTTTATATAACTGGAATCTGTTTTCCTATGAAAAAATCTCACATAGACATTAAATTGCTTCCCTGCGTTGTATTTTTCATGGAAATGGCATTAAAATTCTAATTTTCTCACTGATGACTTGTGGTAATCTAATATAATTTATTTCTACATTAAATTATAAAACACTGTTAACTATAGTAATTTAATTACTTAATGTATATTTTAAAAATTTTCTACAGCTATGTCTTCCGTCAAACATGAGCTTTATTTTGAATATTTATGCACTTCATTTACTTTGTATAGTATTGCACTTGAATACTTGGCAGCACAATGTTGAATAGGATTAGTGGGAATAAGCATTTTAATTTCTGATCATAGCATGAAAATGCTTAAAATATAATACAAATAATATTTGCAGTGGGTTTATTAATTTAATTGGGGTTTTAGATACATAAAACCTTATGGCTTACTCTTGGCTCCATGCTCAGAGGTCACACTTTTTTTTTTTGCTTTTTGGGTCACATCCGGGGATCCACAGGCGTCACTGCTGGTTCTGCACTCAGGAATTACCCCTGGCAATGCTCAGGGGACTATATGGGATGTTGAGAATCAACCCAGGTTGGCCCCATCAAGGCAAATGCCCTACACGCTGTGCTATCGCTCCAGCTCCTCACAGGTTACTCTTGGCAGTACTTGGTAGACCGTATGTGGTGCCACGGGATAAAGCTAGATAGAATGCACGCAAGACGTGAGCCTCTTAACAACTATACTATTTCCCCGGTTCCTAATGCAGGTTTTTATTTAATAAAAAGCTGTTCCATATTTGTTTCTTGTGTTCAATTAGTGTTGTCATTTCATATGAGTTTATTTTATCTATATATGTTTGCAGAAATATCAGTTAACATCTGTAGGGTTATCACCGTAGTAGTCTAGTGAATGTTTAACAAACACCTTTCCAGGGATATCACATATGCACTGTTTTTTTATGTGGGTTAATTATAAATTTTATTGATAAAAGAAATATGTAACATAAACCTTAAAATCATAATAAACCAGATTAGAAATAGCTCTGTGAGCTAATATACCTGCTTTGTGTGCAGGAGGTTCAGTCCCCAGGTTTGTTCCCTAGTACTGCATGGTCTCAAAGCCACCACTCAAGACTCTGAGGAGCACCTACCCAGGAGAATCCCTGAGTACTCCTGGTTATAATCTGAAACCAAAAACCAAAACAAGCATAGTAAATTATATAATGGTATTGATTATAAATTTTATTTAAATTTGATCTCACATATTGCTTTAATCCATTCTTTCTTCCTTTCTTCTCCCTTCCATCCACTCGTGAAAATGTCCAGGGGCTACTCCTAGCTCACAATTCAGAGGGTTGCTCTGGTGATACTCAGGAGAACATGCCAGGTGTTGAACCCAGTCCTCCTGCAAGTGAATCATGCGCTTCAGCCAGTTGAACCTATCTTCAGCCCCTTTCACTTACATTTTATCAATTCTTCCATGTCATATCTGACACAACATGCCAATATTGTTTGAGCAAATAAAGTAAAAATCTGATGTGCTCTAATTTAGAAAGATTCATTACCATTAATTGCTCATCTATTGTCTATAAAATTACTTTATTTATACAAGTGAAGTCTGTTGAAGTGAATCAAACTTTAGCACTCTGTATGATAGAATTTTGGTTTTTCATGACATGAACTTTGCTGAATGAGGTAATAATATATATATGTATATATATCTACATATATATATATATCTGTAGCACTGTCATCCCGTTGTTCATTGATTTGCTCAAGCAGGTCCCAGAAACATCTCCATTTGTCATAGCCCTCAGATTTTAGCAGCATCTCTTTATTTGTCCTTCCCAAAAGTGTTATATTGGAGGCTCTTTCAGGTCAGGGGAATGAGACCCATCATTGTTACTGTTTTTGGCATATCGAATATGCCACGGGGAGCTTGCCAGGCTCTGCCGTGCAAGCAGGATACTCTCGGTATATCCGGCAAGCTACCGAGAGTATCCTACTGAGAGTATCCTCAATCACTAGCACTAAATAAAACAAATATTTAAGAGATTTATGGTTTTAAATTAGGTATATCTTCTTGCCTCTGATATGTAAGGCAGAACTGTAGATTCCTATTATATGGATTATGAAGTGACTAATTTACTGTATCACTATCACTGTATCACTGTCATCACATTGATCATTGATTTGCTCGAGCGGGTCCAGTAACAACTCCATTCATCCTAGCTCTGAGATTTTAGCAGCCTTTCTTTACTGGGCCTTCTCAATGGTGCAGCATTAGAGGCTCTTCAGGATCAGGGGAATGAGACCCATCATTGTTACTGTATTTAGCATATGAATATGCCAGGCTTGCCAGCCTCTCCCCCACAGGGGGCAGTAAATCTTTGGTAGCTTGCCAGGTTCTCCAAGAGGGAAAACTAGGCTATCAGAAGACTTGCGGCCGCATTGTGGCCTTGAGCTTCGAGGAGGTTGGTTTTATAGTCTCTGGATGTTGGCTGCAGATGGGATTTCACAGAGCCTGGGGCAGTTTTTGGGTGTGAGTACCTAGCTACTGGAAAATGGGGAATCTGGGTAGAAGAGGCCCAGTCCCAATCCAAGCAGCCTTGGAGATCAGCCCCGGGTCCTGCACACCTGGGTTCCTCTGCTGGTTCCTTCATGTGTGATGCTTGTACAAATGTGTGGAGAGCAGCCTTGAGCATGGCTGTGGCTGGGGTCCGGAGTTCTTCAACTGCCAGGGCTTTGCTCAGGGCTGGAAGGGAAACTCAACCTGCCTGCTCAATGAGACCCCGGTGAAAACAGCCAGGCGTGGGTGCAAGAAACTCTGCATCACTCTGTTCTGGGAGCTTACCTTGGTTTTATAGTCTCTGGATGTTGGCCGTTGACAGGATTACATAGTGTTGAGGTGAATCATCTTTCTGGGTGTGACTGCCTAGCTACTGGAAAATGGGGAATCTGGGTGGAAGATATATATATATATATATATATATGTATATATAACTATATACTTCTTGATGATATGTGCAATAGTACTCCATGATTCAGTATTTATTATTATATCACCTTAATGATATATGTTAGTAATCAAAGAGCATAAATACTAATAAAATGTAATAAAATTAATAAAATGTCATGAGTTTTGAGTACTTGGAACTTATAATTTAAATTATTTCCTTGACAAAGTATAAAGTTTATGGCTTTAGATATTTTAGTAATATATCACGAATCACAAACCACAAAATCCCCGTTAATTGTTGATTTCTCGAGCGGGCGGGCTCAGTAACCCCTCCATTCTTCTTTTCCCTGTGATCTTAGAAGTCTCTCTTGGCTCGGCCCTCTCAACGATGTCAATGTCACACTGGAGGCTCTTTCAGGGTCAGGGGAATGAGATCCAGCTTGTTACTGGCTTTAGCATATGAATACACCATGGGATGCTCGCAAGGCTGTCCCATGTGGGCAGGAAACTCTCAAAAGCTTGCAAGTTTCTCCCAGAGGGAGAAGTAGACTACAAGATATCTTCTGGAAGCTTGCCTTTAAGTCTCTGGATGATGGCCGTTGATGGAATTACACACACCTGGGTTCCTCTGCCGGTATCTTCATGCGTGAGGCCTGTCCGAACGTGTGGAGAGAGGCCTCAAGCATGGCTGTAGCTAGGTTCTGGTGGTCTTTGGCCGCCGGGAGCTCTGCTCATGGCTGGGAGGGAAGCTGGAGCCCATCCCCTCCGAGGGGCCCCGGGGAAGATAGCCAGGCGTGTGGGCAAGAGGCTCTCTGCCAATATATATTTTAAATATATATCAAAATTGGCTTGTATGTTTCTGATAATTTAACCTCCAGTTTTCATGAAGTAATAATATAAACCTACTAAACAATATTATTTGTCTCCTTTTTCATTCCTAATGTTGGTAGTTAATGTGCATATTTTTTATTTATTTTTTTCAATCTGACCTTCAGTTTATTCTTTTTCAAAGACTTTGCAAGATAAGTATTTTGTCCTTGTTGATAATCTATTAATGTTTGTACTTCATTTCTATTCTTGTCTATATGTCCTTTTGTCTGCATCTACTCTGCTTATAATTTTCTATTCTTTAAGTATTTAAGATATGTAAAACTGAATTCCAGCAATTTTGTTTGATGAAGTCTGCATAGATCACCACAAATTGCTTTAGTGAATTAGCTGTGTTTCACAAGTGCTTTTTCAAGGTTCTATGGGTTGATTTTTAAAGCCTTATTTAACATGTACTTGACATACCATATACTATAGACATTTAGCTGGTATGATTTAATATATTTTACTATGTACCCATGAAAAAAGCAATCATGTGCAAACAATAGAATACCATATACTTCTCTCAGTACTTAAGACCATCACTTTCCTAATTCCCATGTGTCCCAGGCTTCTCACAAGACTGCCAATAGTCTAGTGCTGTGCAGGGAATAATGTTCAAAGGTTATTTCAGTCCAACTTTATTCTTAAATTGCATTTGTTTTCAGTTTAATCTGTGACTGTTTTTAATTAATATTGCCGTTCTGCTTTCTCTAATGCTAAATGGGAATTTACCTAGGTAGGTAACACCACACTGAAGTAATTTTTATTGTTTATCTCCTCCTGAGATAAGTATAATTTTGAGAAAATTAAGAAAATAAAACAAATAAGAATTTTAGGAAATGATAAAAATGACAATGAATTGAAGCCAATTTAATGTTCAATTGAAAAATATTTTTTTCAAATCTCTACAAGGAACTCTTTTTGCAATCTTGAGGGAATTTATCTTGAAATTTTGAGTATATTTATATAAAATATAATTCCATTTCATTTATTTTGTTTTTTGAATCATACCCAGTGATTCTAAGGACTTCTTTATTTATTTTGATTTAGATCCATACTTAGTGGTGCTCAAGCCTTACCCCTGGGTCTGTTCTCAGGGATCCTGTCAGTGCTGGGAGACTATATACCACCATGCCAGAGATTGACTCTGTATTGATCGTTTAATGCAAGCACCCTACCTGCTGTATTCTTTCTCTCATGCATATGAAAGAAAAAATATATATGTATATGTATACATATATCACTTTTGGTTTTTTTTTTTTTTGCTTTTTTTTGGGTCACACCCAGCGATGCTCAGGGGTTACTCCTGGCTTTGCACTCAGGAATTACTCCTGGCAGTGCTTGGGGGACCATATGGGATGCCGGGGATCGAACCCGGGTCGGCCGCGTGCAAGGCAAACGCCCTACCCGCTGTGCTAATGCTCCGGCCCCTGTATATATCACTTTTGTCCTGTTGATCATCGATTTGCTCGAGCAGGCGCCAGTAATGTCTCCATTCGTCCTAGCCCTGAGATTTTAGCAGCCTCTCTCTACTCGTTCTTCTCAGCGGTGTCACATTGGAGGCTCTTTCAGGGTAAAGGGAATTAGACAATCGTTGTTACTGTATTTGGCATATCAAATACACCATGGAGAGCTTGCCAGGCTCTGCCATGTGGGCAGGATGCTCTCAGTACCTTGCCAGGTTTTCTGAGAGGGAGAACTAAGCTATAAGAGCTCTTGCAGCCGCGCACTTCCAGGAGCATTGTTTTATAGTCTATGGATCTTGGACATTTATGGGATTACATAGAACCAGGGCAGTTTGTGTGTGGCTGACGAGCTACTGGAAAATGGGGGGTCTGGGTGGAGGATGCCCTGTCCCGATCCAAACAGGCTTGGAGATCTCAGCCCTGAGTCCCATGCACCTGGGTTCCTCTATCAGTTCCTTCATGCATGAGACTTATCTGAATGTGTGGAGAGGGGACTTAAGCCTGACTGTGGCTGAGTTTTAAAGAACGTTGGCTGCTGGGGCTCTGCTCAGGGCGGGGAGGGAAACTCAACCCGCCCTGCTCTAGGAGCACCGGTGAAGACAGCCAGACGCGGGGGGTAAGAGACTCTCTATATGTGCTTTTTGGTTCACACCGGGCGATGCACAGGGGTTACTCCTGGCTCATGCATTTAGGAATTACTCCTGGAAATGCTCAGAGAACCATATGGGATGCTGGGAATCAAACCCTGATCGGCCGTGTGCAAGACAAATGCCCTACCCACTGTGCCCACTCCAGCCTCTATTTTTTTTCCGCAAGCAAGATAGTTTTTATTTGTTTTTTAAATCTATTTATTCTTTAATTAGTGAGTCACAGTGAGGGTACAGTTACAGATTCACACATTTTCATGCTTGTTTTTCCCTCATGCAATGTTTAAGAGCCCATCCCTCCACCAGTGTCCATTCTCCACCATCCATGAACCAAATATCCCTCCCACCCTCCCAGTCCCATCCCCCCCACCCCACCCTGCCTCTGTAGCGGGGCATTCCAATTTGGTATCTCTCTTTCCTTTTGGGTGTTGTGGTTCCAAATAAGGGTATTGAGTGGTCATCCTGTTCAGTTTCTAGTCTACTTTCAGCACACATCTCCCTTCTCGCGCAGGATCTCCAAACACATATTACTTGGTGTTCCCTTCTCTATCTGGGATGACTTTCCCCCAGCATGTGAAGCCAGCTTCCAAGCTATGGACCCAACCTCCTGGTATTATATACTACTATTCTTGGGTATTAGTCTCCTACTCTGTTGTTCTATATTCCACAGATGAGTGCAATCTTTCTATGTCTGTCTCTTTCTTTCTGGCTCATTTCACTTAGCAAGATACTTTCCATGTTGATCCACTTATATGCAAAGTTTATGACTTCATCCTTTCTAATTGCTGCATAGTATTCCATTGTATAGATGTACCAAAGTTTCTTTAACCAGTCATCTGTTCTCGGGCACTTGGGTTTTTTCCAGAATCTGGCTATTGTAAACAGTGATGCAATGAACATATAAGTGCAGATATCATTTCGACTATACTTTTTTGTTTCTCCAGGATATATTCCCAGAAGTGATATTTCCAGCCTCTATTTTTAATGTCAGTTACTTGCTACGTTGCTAATTTCACATGCCAAATTTATGTTAAGGCTATTTTAATTTTGTTAAATAAGAGTTTTAGCTCTCACTTTAATTGTTTAGTATCATGTTTTAAAAGTGGCTCATTTCAACCAAATTCTCTTTTCCTTTTCTTCCCACTGGAGTTTGGGTAACCTGGTTACAATAATGTTAAAGTTAATGGTATTCGTGTATAAAGTTACTGTACCCTTTGCCACTTTCCTATTAATTTGACATGTTCTTTACTTCTAGTCATTTTAATAACATGTCAACATATGAGAACACAAATATTTGCATAATAAAATGTCAGATTTCATTCATTGTAGCTCAATATAAGCCAAATAAAATTGCCAGTTAATTTAACTTAAAATGGAATTCAGATTAAAAATAACTTCATTGTATTTAAGTTATTACAAGCTGAAGGGTTTTCTCTGCTTTCAATATTAACCTCAAGTTGTTTTTGTCTACTAGAATTTTCATGCTAGTTATTTAATATAATATTAAATTTTCTCTCTATCATAATTCTAGAGAAATGTTCATATATGAAAGGAACGATAGCAAAGCAAATTAGGATTGTAAATCAAGTACATTGTCTCGTGATGAAATTTTCATAAAAATATTTTCATGAGTAATAAAGAAAGCACTGTGAGCTAGTTCTTAGGCATATTCTTTGCAATAAGGTTTTGATGGTGTGAGAATGTGAAGAATGATCCAGAACATGCCCTTTCCCAGTACATATCTAACTTACACAGGCATGAGCTTGTTTTTCTCAACGTTTTAAATACAAATTGATGATCAAAAATTACTCGGACTCTTAAAAATCAAGTCACATTTTAGTAAGCTTTGGAAAAGCAAAGCATTTCTTGTAAAATCATTATTTCTTTTTGAGTGCTTGTGTTTTAACTTAAGATTTTCTTATACACGGAAGATCATTTTAAAAATTGCAAAGTTTGATAAATAAACCCTTGAAATTTGCACCGTGATATATCTTAAATCATTCAGTTCACCAAGAAATTCATCTGTGACTATGTATTCCTGTAAGCTATATTTCAAAAATAGATTGAAAACAAATGAGAACATAAAATATATTCTCAGTGATACATAGATAAATCATGCCTAACATATTAACCAAAGAATATTGGAATAACATTGTCTGCAAACCTGCACCTCTTTGTAAGCATGCAGCTTGATCCTAGGATTATTAGTAAATTGAAGTTTGGCTCGTGAAATGGGCTCAGGTCAGTCAGTCCATAATTATTCATTTAACATGTGAAATCATTGTCTCAGCTACACAAAGACTTGATTGAGTAGTAAGTTCTCTTTTTAACCCAGTGCCAAACATACGCCTTGTTCAAGGTACACCAAGAAAAGTCTAAACCTCTCACAACAGAATTTGGAACACTGAGCCAGGACCTACTTAGTCAGCCGGTCTCCAGTACCTTTCAGACATAGATTAAATTTTCCAGGCCTACAGAATCTACTTTTAACTGCTGAGAGGCCAAAGGAAGAGAAAACTCTGCCCCTTGCTCTTAACTTGATTCAAATATAAGTAATACACTGAACCTATTTTTCTCCATGATTGGTCAGGAGTTCTAGACAGGTAAATGTTACAGTCAATAGTCCATGTATATTTAAATAGTTTGAAACAAAAACACAATCTTAATATGTCACAATGTAGATTATAGTAATAAGATGTATTTATAATGATGAGGATTACACTTCAATATTTTATAATATTGTCCCAGTCACCACTGCAGCCCATTAGGAACTAATTTTGATCTAATAGAAACTAAGAGGAAGGAAGGATGGAGGGAGGATTGGAGGAAAGGAGGGAGGAAGGAAGGAAGGAAGGAAGGAAGGAAGGAAGGAAGGAAGGAAGGAAGGAAGGAAGGAAGGAAGGAAGGAAGGAAGGAAGGAAGGAAGGAAGGAAAGATGTGCTGCACATGCCAATTATGGAACTGATATGGAGGTCACCTTCCTCATCACATAAGTAAATGTTTTCTCACCAATTAATTATTTCCAAAACACTCTAATTTGGTTAAAACAAAAGAAATGGTTAACATGAAAAAATGTTATATTCTAATAAGTATTTCCCTTGGACAAAGTACTTGTGATTTTAGAAAGAATTCAAGGTGATTAAACTATTTATCATCTTATTGTGTTTCCCATGTTCTGTTATTGACAATTTGGGAAACACAGTATGATGATAAATAGTTTAAACTTTATATAGTATATTTATATACATTTCACAAAATATTCACATATATATTTTGTGTATTTATTTAGAATATATATTGGAACATCAATAGCATAATATAGTGTATATTTCTATATCAATTGAAGAAAACGTTTAAATAAAACAATGGCATTTTCATATAGTATGTAGTGTGAATCTGTAGAATATGTTTCCATCATACATTTTTTTCTAAAGTTAGTAGTCAGTTAATTTTTACTTCCTCTGGTTCTAAGGTGAGATTAACTATATTTGCTACCATTTGGAAACTGTCAGGAGAAGGAAAAGGAAAGACAATCTTTTATTATTTAAAAAAATTATTGTTTGTTTTACTCTGCTATTAAGTGAAAATCTCACAGTGACATTTATTCCCATTATATCCAGAGAAAAGAGAATTACAATACAGGATTTCATTTTCAGTAATATACAAATGAAATAATTTAGCTTACAAATTGAGTGAAATTTCAAATGGAAGATGTACATAAAGTCAAACACATACAAACATAAATAAAATAAGATAAAGAATGAGAATGCATATGTACTTTACCCAGAGTATTCTACATAGCATAAACCCCAATCACTGTTATTCCTGTAAGTCACTGTTATTCCTGTAAAGAAATCAGGTCACTTTGTGCTCTTTACGTTGTATGATCTGGGCTTCAACCACAACTCTTGCTAGCTGTTATATGCAGCAAATTGTTTTGTATTTTTTAAACCTTAATGTAATTTTTTTCTAGTCAGTATACCTCTAAAGGCCTAGTAGTGACTAACTAGAATTACATATAATCTTATTTGATTAAAGAGTAGGATTATAACAAAGACATGATTGAAGTATGGAATATTTCCTGAAAAATGTGTTAGACTGGAAATGTGGTTCAGTGGTTGCCTTTCATGTGTGAGGCCCTGGGTTTGATTCCCAGCATTACAAAAAGGAAAGGAAAAGAAATATTATTGTCAGTTAGAAACTTCAACTACTGTTTTAGAAATCAGATGTATAGATCTTGACATAATAATAGGATTTTAGTGGCATCATATATCAAAATATTGTTAAGATTTTGAGATAAATTTATTTAATAAACAAACATAAATTCCTTAACATGGTAAGATAAATTGAATCTATTATCAATTTATTAGTAATGAGTGATCAAAATGGGGAACGAAAGTGAGAACATTCAAGTATTTATCTATTTTTTAATTAATTATTTTTAATGTAGACAAATACCACAACTATATATGCAGTTCTGGGGTTGAAATTGATTAGATAACAAAGATTTAATATTAAATTCAGTAAGTTTTCTAAAAATTAATTTTTAAAACTTTTAGTGAATCACTGTGAGATAGTTACAAGCTTTCATGTTTGGGTTACAATCACACAATGATCAAACACCCATCCCTCCACCAGTGCACATTCTCCATCACCAATATCCCCTGTACAGCCCCACCTTTCCCACCTTTCCCCTGCCTCCATGACAGACAATATTCCCCATACTCTCTACTTTTGGGCATTATTGCTTGCAACACAGACACTGAGAGGTCATCATGCTTGATCCTTTATCTACATTCGGCACACATCTCCCATCCCGACTGATTCCTCAAGCCATCATTTTCTTAGTGATCCCTTCTCTATTCCATCTGCCTTCTCCCCTCCACTCATGAAGCAGTCTTCCAGCTATGGGGCAATCCTCCTGGCCCATGTATCTATCTACTGTCCTTGCGTGTCAGCCTCATATGTACTCCACAAATGAGTGCAGTCCATCTATGTCTGTCCCACTCTTTCTAACTCATTTCACTTAGCATGATACTCTCCATGTCTATCCATTTATAAGCATATTTCATGACTTCATCTCTCCTAACAGCTGCATTGTATCTGTTGTGTAGATGTACCAAAGTTTCTTTAACCAGTCATCTGTTCTAGGGCACTGTGGTTGTTTCCAAATTTTGGCTGTTGTGAACAGTGCTGCAATGAACATATTGGTGCAGATGTCATTTTGACAGTTCTTTTTTGCATCCTTGGGATATATTCCCAGAAGAGGTATTGTGGAGTCATACGGAAGCTCAACTTCTAGGTTTTGAAGGACTGTCCATATTGTTTTCCAGAAAGACTGGACCAGTCGACATTCCCATCAACAGAGAAGGAGCATCCCTGTTTCCCCACATCTGTGCCAGCACTGGTTGCTTTTGTTCTCTTGAATGTGTGCCAGTCTCTGTGGTGTGACATGATATCTCATTGTTGTTTTGATTTGCATCTCCCTGAGGACTAGTGATGTGGAGCATTTTTTCATGTGCCTTTTGGCCGTTTGTATTTCTTTTTTGAGGAAACTTCTGTTCATTTCTTCTACCCATTTTTTATGGGGTTGGAGATTTTTCTTGTACAATTCTACTGGTGTCTTGTATATCCTGTATATTAATAGCTTATCAGATATCTATTAGTTAAATATTTTTTCCCATTCTGTGGGCTCTTTCTATAATTTGGTCACTTTCTTTTTAAGTGCAGAAGCTTCTTAGTTTGATGTAGTTCCATTTGTTTATGTTTGCTTCCACGTGCTTGGTCAATGCTGTTTTATCCTTAAAGATGCTTTTAACTTCAATATTATGGAGATTTCTGCCTACATTTTCCTCTATGTACCTTTTAGATTTATGTCTGCTATTGAGGTTTTTAATCTACTTTGATTTGACTCTTGTGCCTGGCATTAGACAGAGATCAGAGTTCATTTTTTTGCAGGTATCTATCCAGGTTTCCCAGAACCACTTGTTGAAGAGGGTTTCCTTGTTCCAGTTGTTCCACAATTTTTGCTCCTTTGTCAAAGATTAAGTGACCATATATTTGGGGGTATGTGACAGGATATTTATCTCTCTTCCGCTGGTCTGCTGGTCTTTTTCTAGCCCAATATCATGCTGTTTTAATTACTACTGCTTTGCAGTTGAGTTTGAAGTTGGGAAAGGTGATGCCACCCATCTTCTTTTTCCCAAGGATTGCTTTAGCTATTCGTGGGGGTTTGTTGTTCTATATGAATTTCAGGAGTGTTTTTTTCTATTTCTTTGTAAAATGTCATGAGTATTCTGGTAGGGACCGCATTAAATTTGTATAGTACTTTGGAAAGTATTGCCATTTTGATCATGTTATTTCTCCAATCCATGAGCAGGGAATGTGTGTCCATTTCCTAGTGTCCTCTTTTATATCTTGAAATAGTGTTTTGTAAATTTCCTTGTATAGGTTAAAATTTAATTTTATGTGAAAATTGTTATATTTCACCATAAGGTAATTAACTCCTTGTCTTAGGATTTACTAAGCTTTTTGTTGCTAGTTGAGACTTCTGTGTTATTGTTTTTGTTTGTTGAGTTTAACGGGTGTCTATGTTATTTTCCCATCTAGTTTGGTGTGTTTGTATGGAGTTTCAGCATTGAGGAATTTGGAGATGTCATGTGATCTGGAAACTTCAGGTTTTATGGTCTGAGCCAATGTGTCAACATTGTGGCTGCTGTGGGAAATGGGTGTGGCTTCCAAGTCTAAAACTACAAGAGGGTGGTAGGAGACTGCCTGCCCTCACTGTGAGAAGACCCCAGAGTTCTCAGCCTGAACACCATGGTACCTGAAAGTGTTTGCAGTTTGATGTCTCTTGCAGAGAGTGTTAGAGAATGAGAGGAGGTAAACCCTTCACCTGACTGCAACAGTGGGTATGGGTGTGGCTGCCAGGGCTTCAGCAGGGCTGGGACTTGGCCTGCTCCCCTCCTGAAGGTCGCCAGAGTTTTCAGCCAGGGGAACAATGAAGTTTAGCTGCTTAGCTTGTGTCTTCTCAGATATTTAGTTGTGAATTGGTAGAGCAGGTCTTGTGGATGAGCCAACGTGGTGGTGGCTATCCAGAATTTATCTTTGTTTGAGTTATGAAATGACAGCATGTTTCTTTTCATTGTATTTCTGTGATTTTCAAAATGTTTTAGGGGACAGAAGATAGTAAGGGGCTTGCCTTGTATGCAGCTAATCCAGGTTTGATCTTCAGCATCCCATATGGTTTCCCAAGTACCACCAGAAGTAACCCCTGAAAACTGCCGGGTGTGGTCTCCAAAAAAAAAGTCTTCTAGAATGTTTTAATAGCCGTTCATTACTGTTTTAGTTAGAAACAAAAATCCTTAAACTATCTCATGTTTTAAAAATGTATTTCTGGATTGGTCTTAGAGCTGATGGAACAATTACGTACTTGTAATGACTCCATACTTTTAATCATTAAAATGTCTGAATTCAGTTCCCTATATCATCCCTAATGTTAAAACCATCTCTTTTTAACTCTCTTGACATTATGGTTTTCCAAACACTGAAGCAGAGGTCTGAAATGAGATACTGAGCTATGTAGCAGGTTGGATGGTAACTCCAAAGGACAGATCTATATCTTATTTCTTAAATTATGAATTATGAATGTAGAACCAGAGGGATAGTACAGCAGGTAGAGCATTTGCCTTGCACTCGGCCGACCCAGGTTCAAACCCCAGCATCCCATATGGCCCCCCAAGAATCACCAGAAGTAATTCCTGAGTGCAGAGCCAGGAGTAACCCCTGAGCATTACTGGATGTGACCCCAACAGCAAAAAAATTAAAAATTAAAACAAATGAAAATCCCTATGAATGTAACTTCATTTGGAAAGACGGTTTCTGTAGATGAAATTAACTTGGAGATTTCAAGATGAGAACACCCAATATTATTTGTACCCACAAAATCCAATACAAATGTCCTTAGAGAAAATTAAAGAGAATGCTATATTTGGTGCAGAAAGATGAAGAAGAGGTCATGTAAATACCAGAGGAATTAGAGTAATGTAGTAACAGACCAAAAATGCCTAGAGCACTATAAACAGGAAATAATAAAGAACTGTTTTCACTGATAACTTTGGGGTAGCAAATGTTTTTTGGTTTGGTTTGGTTTTTGTTTAGTTTGGGTTTGTTTGGTTTTTTTTGTTTTGTTTTGTTTTGTTCTGTTCTGTTTTTTAGAGTGTGGGAAGGACTATATGAGATTACACAGAGATGACATATTTGAAAAGCCCGTGAGTGTACTTATTCACAATATGTATGACACTTGCAAATTTTCAGTCCCTTTGCTTCCTATATCAAGCGTACTCACATTTTGATGATATTGTATCTCCAGAGTAATTCTTTTTTTTTTTTGCTTTTTGGGTCACACCCAGCGATGCTCAGGGGTTACTCCTGGCTTTGCACTCAGGAATTACTCCTGGCAGTGCTTGGGGGACCATATGGGATGCCGGGGATCGAACCCGGGTCGGCCGCGTGCAAGGCAAACGCCCTACCCTCTGTGCTATCGCTCCAGCCCCACCTCCAGAGAAATTCTTAGAGAAATATTAACACTGTAGCACTGTCTCTGTCAACCCGTTGTTCATCTGTTTGCTCCAGCAGGCACCAGTAACATCTCCATTGTGAGACTTGTTACTGCTTTTGGCATATCAAGTACGCCATGGGTAGCTTGCCAGGCTCTGCCAGGCGGGCAAGATACTCTCAGTCACTTGCTGGGCTCTCCGAGAGGGACAAAGGAATCAAATCGGGGTCGGCTGCATGCAAGGCAAAAGCCCTACCTGCTGTGCTATTGCTCCAGTCCAGAGAAATATTAATGCTCCCAAATTAAGTGTTAAGAGTTGTTAGTAGCTCTGCTTGGTGCTTTTGACTAGGCAAGTTACCTGAAAGAATTTTGCTTCCTCATTGAGTTTTAATAGAACACCCAGAGCCAAACTCGTTTTTTTTTTATCTATATGCCATTAACAAAGAAAATCTGACTCTAACTAAACACATAGTTAATAATTCTTTTAATTAAAAATCAATCAGTTTAGGGGACCAGAGAGAGGATACAGAAGGTAAAGCACTTGCCTTGCATGTGACTAACCTGGGTTTGATCCCTGGTGCCCCAAATGGTGGGTATCATATGAGCCTCATCAGAAGCCCCATCAGGACTGATCCGCCATGCAGAGCCAGGAGTAAGCCCTGAGCACTGCCAAGTGTGGCCTCAAAACAAACCATAAAATGAAGAGAAAAAAGAGGTTATCAATTTTTGACAAACATATGCATTCAAATTTATACAAACACATTGGTTACAGAGACAAAATAACTTATTTAGTTACTAAGGCAAATGAGAACATTAGATATGGTTGACTTTTCATTACACACTTTCAAACTTCAGGACAGGTTACATATTTATGACCATCTCTTCAGTGAGACAAACCTAGCCTGTTTATTTGCTTTATTTAAGCAATGAAAAAATTAGGTTGAGTGTCTTTTTTCAGCCTACAGTAGTTTTTTTATGAGTCTGGGACCTGAATAAAAATATTTCCTTAAATTTTTTATCACTTTCTTCAGGTGAGCATTGGCAAATACTGTAAAAACGTATAAATCTGGAGTGCTAGGAAGTATAGAAAAGAGAAGGAAATTACCTCAGTTTGGCAGGAGGCACAGTGTTACTTTCTTTAATAAAATGCATCCACTGTCTTGACTGGACCAATGCAGCCCAATTGAGCATTTCATTGTATTCTATCACTTCACCCTGCCTGGTTTGGAAGGCAAACCAACACTGTGTGCCCCAGGTTACAAAAAGAGTCTGTATGTCCCCACTCTGTTTTTCACATTCCTCAGAGGGTTTGAGGGGAGAGCTGCTTTGTTATTTTTCTCAAGTCTTGTCACAAATGGTCTTTGACAGGAGCCTATTAGGTCTGAGTAATAATTAAAATAAGGCGCCAGAACTGCCTTATACCCTATACCCATGGGGTGGCGGGCAGGGGGCAGAAAGCACCTCTGCTAAAGGCACGCATTTACTGTCACATAGCTCTGACAGAGCAAAGAAACCTTTCAGGGGACAAACTAACTACATAATTAGAATGAAAGTTCTGACAGGATAGGGGACAAGATTTGGGAGTGTACAATGGCAGGTCCCAGAAGACTCAGGGGCACGTCAGTTTCTGCTCAAGAGCTACACTGGCTTCTGAGACAATTCAGAAAAACAGGCAATTTAAAACACACAAAAAATTATTAAGGTACTGTTGTTTACAAAGTTATACACAGTTGAGCTTCCAGGCCTGCAATGTCTCCTTACTAATATCCTATCATCAGTGTCAACTTCCCGCTGCCAGTGCTTCCAGGTTCCGTCCAATTGACCAGCCTGCCCCCTTAGGTAGGCACATTTTAAGTTTGATTTTTGTAGTTGGGGTCCCATGATTTTAGTGTTGTTAGCTCTGTGGTTTCGATATAGTTATACCACCCCTCCACACTACCAATGTATCTGAGGCCCTTGACATACGTCTCCCATTACTTCCATCCACCTCTTACTTCCTCCTTTGATTTCCTTCTTCACCTGTCCTCCTTTCTGTTCTCTGGGGTCAAGTGTGATCTAGGTATCCCCATTTTGTACCTTGAATGCCCTCATCAAGTTATTCTATATATAACAGATAAATGAAATAATTTTGTTTGTCCTTCTTCTGATTTATTTCACTCAGTATGACATATTCCAGTTCCATCCAAATTGCAGTGAACTGCATGATTTCATTGTTCTTTGAAACTTCAAAGTATTCTATTATGTGTATATAACGCACTTTCATAATCCACTCATCTGTCAAACAGACGATTTTTATAGTCAGAGAATACTTCCTAAGTGTGTCTTTATGGATTTCCTCTAAAATTCTTCAAAAACCATTCTTCTAACCAAGCTTATCATTGATTCCAATGATAATAATGTTTAATATTACATGCATGCACATTATAACTTATACAATTCATTTTATTTTTATTAAGAAAGGTTTTGGTATAAAACTATACATAATCCATAATTATTAGACCTGTGCTTTAGCATGTTTTCTTAATTTACAAGTGACTAACATTTATTGAGCTGTACACAGGAGGTAGGGCATTTGCCTTGCACGTGGCTGACCTGGGTTCGATTCCTCCATCCCTCTCAGAGAGCCGGCAAGCTACCAAGAGTACCACATCCACACAGCAGAGCCTGGCAAGCTATCCATGGCATATTCGATATACCAAAAACAGTAACAAGTCTCACAATGGAGATTGTATTGGTGCCCACTCGAGCAAATCGATGAACAATGGAATGACAATACTACAGTGCTATAGTGCTATTCCTATATTATTAAGAGAAATAATCTACTCTAGTCTCTGCTTATATGATTCAAAATATATCTCACTGATTCTACTCACATTTGTTTTTAACCTCAGTGTAAAAAATTGCACAGGCAATTCCAACTGAAAATTCAGACATTTGGCCCACTTTGCAGAAACATAGACAGTTCTTTCCCTTACTGGGGAAAAGAGATGCAAATCTCCAGAGAGTGAAATATTTACTCACATATCTTTGTTGAATATTTCATAGTTGTAAGAAATGCATAGGAGGGAGAAGTTATCACTCAAAAATCTCTAATGAAAATCCCTGAAAGTTTACTAAGAGCAGTCATATTTGACCTTTAAGGTGATTAATGCAGCAGCTGTAAAAGAGGCCAATGAAATTCCTTTTCTCTTTTTTTCAATGAGGTAATTTTTCTCCCATCCTGCAAACAGTGAAATTTTACTCTATTACTGACTTCTCTCCTTGGAAAAACAAAGCAAAACACAACGACTCAAATTCATTTTACAAATGCTCATTGGTTCTTAGAAGCGATTTGGAGATATATGATGCAATCACCCCACCCCAACTCCACTTCATGTAACAGAACTAATGGCATGAAAGCCTCGTTTCACTTATTTTGGAAATATGCTTTGTAACACTTCATGAACTCTGATGCAAGATGGAGGATGCAGAGATATCTCTGCATCCATGTGAATCCATAAAACTATATTCTGGAAGCAATAGTTGTTGGAAAGAACCTTAAGATATGTGTAGGCTTTTGGGACTTAGAAACAATGAAGGAATTGGAGAAATGAAAACACAATAAGGACTTGAGTTGGAAAAGTATGTGGATTGTTCAATTTGGGACATTCAAAAATCTGGAGATAAAAAGATACATGTAGGATAAAAACAGATTGAATAAAATTGTGAAAGACCTTAATATCTGTGAAGAAAGTTGGTTCCTGACCTAGAAAACAATAGGAAATTTTCAAATTTTTCAGATCAAGAGAGTGACATTTCAGATGATTTACTACAAATTGGTATCCCTGGTATGAATGAGAGAAGAGGCAAATTATTATCCATTTTATGTAGAGGCACTTGACATTTTCATTGTTGTTGTAGGCAGAGATTATTTGGATGATTCAAAAATTCTCCCCACAACTTTTCCTCATTTTACTAAGGGCTCTTCAGATATTTTTAGAGCTCTGACATTTGACATTTTAGATTATATATATTTCATCATATTAATACATGTTTTAAGAAAAATACACATGCTTCTATTTATAGTGGCTCTGAAGTTTCCATTCTAGGCAAATTTATAGTAAAAAGTTTGTCAGTTTAAAGAAAACTATTAGGTAAATAATAGTACAATAATATGACAGATTGTCAAGGTAGTTTGTAAATTATTAATATTTGAGCAACATTCATTTAGATAAAGGTAACTAACTTTAATGTGTCCTGATAATTTAATTCACTGTACTATAACTGATCTGTGAGGTTCTGTCACTACTTGCTAAAATCTTGATGTCCAACTTGGGACCTTCTTAGTATGAAAGTTCTGTCAGTTGCTTAAAAAAATTTAAAAAACCTGGTAAAGTAGCCATTATGAACACTTCTAGTTATATGGGTTATTACCCCATATAAATTTCAACATAAGTTGTTTATGTCTTCAAAATATACCATGGGTATATTATAGGAACTTCACTGAATACAGTGCTTTTGATAGAATTGTCTTTTTGATATAAACTTTCTAATTCATGAACAGGGCTGGAGCAATAGCACAGCGGGTACGGCGTTTGCTTTGCACGTGGCTGACCCGGGTTCGATTCCTCCGTCCTCTCGGAGAGCCTGGCAAGCTACCGAGAGTATCCTGCCTGCCCGGCAGAGCCTGGCAAGCTACCCATGGCACATTCAATATTTGAATTAATATTTGATATGCAAAAAACAGTAACAAGTCTCACAATGGAGACGTTACCTGTGCCCACTCAAGCAAGGGGATGACAGTGATGCAGTGAAAATGTGACTCCAAGGACAGTGCAGTAAAGTCACTGAGTGAGCAGAGTAGCACAGCAAGGCTTCAGTAAGGAAAGGAAAGGAAGGTGTGGACGAGGCTTCTGGAACTGGTGATGAGTCTGACTAGAGCAGCTTGTCAGAGCCCTTCCTGCCACCTGCTAGTTAAAGGAGCATCTGCAGTGCGAGAAGGGCATGGAGCCTTTCCTGCCTTCTGGTTTCCTCATGGCCCAACTTGAGCTCTTTTGGAGTGTGTGTGAGAGTGTGTGTGTTTCTTTTCCTTGGCTCCCAAGTCACATCTGTCCACTCCTGGTACTTGGCAACTTTGCACACTTCCTCCCACTAACGACAAGCCTGTCTGCAAAACAGAACAACATCTTTGAGATGGGGTGTTTATCTGGGCAGCGCACAGTCTCTCTGGCCCAAAGGGGCCCCTCCTTCAAAGGGATTGCTGAGCAGGGCTCACCTGATGAAAGCCTGAACTGTGTATGCTTGACGTGATTTACGGGCAACGGCCAGTTCATTAGGCGCACTGGCCCGAGGAAGCCAGTCGGCTGCGGGGACCAATGTTTGTGTAGTGCTATGGTACCCACAGGGCCCTTTGCAGCTTGGGGGCTGGAGGACAAAGGGGACAGTGATAAGGGGCTCTGGAATCCATGCCTAGCTAAGGGAGTACCAACTGCCCAGGAGATTGATATCTAGGGTGCAAAGGCTAAAAAAATTAGATTAATTTAGCTCAGCTGTGCTCACTAAAGGATCAGGTTGCAGCTGGTATTGAAACACAGGGATCAGACTCTAGAGATCAGGGGGCAAGTCTCAAGTTGGAAGAAGGAAGGGAGTAAGATGGATTGCCTCTCAGTGAGCCTGCTCCCCAGGAAAATGATAGCCTGCACACGCTGCCCTGAGTTACTGATAATCCTAAGAATGCCAGTAAGAAAGTAAGTTGTGTGTTCCTTGGGATATGACGTTGGGAATCAGGATCCCTTTCTTCTAAGCCTAGGAAAGTCAGCTTGGTTCACAAACGAACTTTAAAAAATGTTCTGACTTCATTCTCTTCTTCTGTAAAATAAAACAAAACAATAAAATATTTTAGTGTAACCTGAAAAATTAGTCGAATTTTCTCTGAACTCTATTGTTTTATTATATTATTTCCAATATCCCTGGTTCTACACATCTTTGAGGCCCCACTCTCCACTCTCCTCCCAAACTGATTTCCTTACATGGTCATTTTACCTTTTATGTTTACCTATAAAAACTCATCATACTCCCATTTGGTTCCTAGATAGGTGCTCTAGTAGACTTAAAATTACATATCATATACAAAAAAGAAAACATTTTTTCACCAGAAATCCATTGCTCAATGTTACCTTAAAAGGGAACAACTTTCAAGTTTACTTTTAAATATATTGTTAACTCTTCATCACCTTTAATAAATATTTTCAAACTTGTCATTTTTATATACTAGATACTGTGCAAGTGCTTTATGTGTTGTGAATCATATGTATACATATATATGGAATAACATTATTGCATTCTTCGGATGGAAAGTTTACGCATTTGTCCTATCTCCATACACACACACATATATATATATGCATATATTCACATATATATGTGTATAGTTATATATATGTGTTTTGTTAGGTACTCAAGTATGTTTTAACTGCGTGTTCAACCAGCTGTGATACCAGATTGTTAAATTTGCAATAAAAATGGACAAAAAGAAGATCATCTCACAATGATTCTCATTCAAACTACAAATACTATGAGGAGTGTATATTGAGACTGATATCAAAGAGAACGTGGGCCTTTAAAATATAATTTTTAAAACGGTCTTTAAAGAAACTTTGTGATGGGAAAATAAAGATAGGTATGGAAACTAGAAGACCGAGATCTCACCCCTATCTCATTCATGAACCAGCCCCATGATCAAAGTGAATCATTTCTTAAATGTTCTTCAATAGTAAGTATGAGATTAAAAAAGAAAAATTCATTAATGAATTAGATAAATTGTATATTCTAAAATCTTACCTCCATGAATAAATTATTTTCACCAATTCTCCATCTCAGAAAAGTTACGGCATTTCTGAAGACATTCTGAAGACATCTTTCTAAGTAGTGAAGGTGCTAAGCAGTGAAGTAGCTAAGTAGTAAAGGGACCTGATACTCATCTCTTCTAATAACCTTTTGCGCCTTGTATCACTCACTCCTCATACATGTACTGTCTGGTAAATGCCCAGGCCTTCTTAGCACTCAAAGTGAAATCAAGGAATAGCCACAAACCACTATTTAAACAGAGCCACAAAATAAAACATTTATAGAACACAAAATTAATATTCTTGGATTAAACTCAATTGAAAGCAAAAGGTGTGCAACCAAAACTGGTTTGACATAGAAATTTGTAAGATGACAGACCAGGGACAATAGGAAGTAGGGATCTCAGAGAGAAGAAATCACATATAAATGGGCCTAACTTGAACCAGTATATACATTGAAAACTTGTGTCAAAAGACCAATAGCAATAGCAATAGCAAAATAGAAGTCATTATTAACCTTTAAGAGGCTGCAGTAAGAATATTTTAAGGCACAAGTCAGACCAGGGTAAGTGCATCCACGAGTATTTTTAACTGTGACATTGGAAAGAATGTGCAGTATCATTGTCCAACTTTAGCCATGTATATATAGCCAACGTCAGACCACTATACTTAAACAATTTTGATAAAGACAGAAATTAGGATTTTTATGTGAACCCCATCATTTTTCTAAATGTCTACAATAAAGTGTGTTCAGGTGAAACACAACATAGATCTCTGGGCATTATTTCTAATGGTGGAAAGGAAGAGGAAATCTACAGTAGGATCACCAAAGTTCGAAATTGGGTAGGGAAGGAATGAGGATAGAAAGTTCTAGGAGTGGGGCCGGAGAGATAGCACAGCAGGTAGGGCGTTTGCCTTGCACACAGCCAACCCGCAGCGGACCCAGGTTCCCGGGTTCGATTCCCGGCACCCCATATGGTCCCTCAGGCACCATCAGGAGTAATTCCTGAGTGCAGAACCAGGAGTAACCCCTGAGCATCGCTGGGTGTGACCCAAAAAGCAAAATAAATAAATAAAATAAATAAATAAAAAAAGAGCGCAGGAAGAAAAAAAAAAAAGAAAGTTCTAGGAGTAATAGCCAAGTGACATCTGTGTTGATTTCCCTTTGTCCACCCATGTCCAATTGTGACAATACAGATGCTACTTTACCTGAAAGTTTCATCAATTTCAATGAATAAATCTTCCCAGTAAGCAAAGTTAGTCCTCAAAGTCAAGAGTTAGTAGGGTTTCTAATAGAATAAAAATACTGCTATTGGGGCCTGGGGGTTGATGGGAGGGAACCTGGGGACACTGGTGCTGGGAAATGTATACTGATGGGGGGATGAGTGTTGGAATACTGTATGACTGAAATCCAATCATGAATAACTTTGTAAGGGTCTATCTCATAATGGTTCAATTAAAATAAATGTACATATAAATTTAAAATTTTTTAAAATTACTGCTATTTCCTGGTTTGGCTAATCTTGTTCTCAGTGCTAATAAGAAGATGGATTTACCAAAAAAACGACTAACATTTGACCAACCAAACTTAAACATTCCTATATCACTTGGATAAAACACGCGGGGAAAAAATATTTCAGTACTCTTATTTTTATGACCAATAATTTGGGTTCTCATTGATTGTGACTGAACCAAAGGTTTATTATAATTACCTGTCTCTTTTGTTTGTTTCCCCTCAAAAGTTAGTTGCTGCCCCAGAGCTTCTTTTTTAATGACCATATTACTAATTCATCCCAAACCTCCATTTGAACCCTAAAACACACTTAATGGAGCTGTCACTCAAGGTCTACAGAGTAGCCATGGTCCTGGGACTTTGTCACCCCATCAGAATGGAAGTTCCCATTAATGTTCTCCTGCACAACACCTCTTGTATCACCGGTTGAAGGTATTTTGCTGTTACCCATATACCAGGGAAGTATATGGGTATCTTTACTCTTACTGAGTAAAGATATAGAGTGGTCAACTTTTTAAATTTTTTAATATTAGACAGGCATTTATATTCTTTGATTACAGCTTGGATGGGTAGGAAATCGTTTTCCTTTAGAATTCTGAAGGCATTTACATACTTTTAGCTTCTGGTGCTGCTTTGAGAATTGCATGCCATTCTGATCCTGATCCTCTTCAGTTATAGGCTTTATTTTTATTTATTTATTTTTGCACACAAGCACATATTATCTATATGTCCATGTTCTAAAATGTATAATTAATAAAGGCTGCTAGATGTTGGAAAGTCTGATCTAGTCTAGTCTCAGACTGGAGCGATAACACAGCGGGTAGGGCGTTTGCCTTGCACGAGGCTGATCCAGATTCAATTCCTCCATCCCTCTCGGAGAGCCCCACAAGCTACTGAGAGTATCCTGCCTGCATGGCACAGCCTGGCAAGCTACCTGTGGCATATTCGATATGCCAAAAACAGTAACAAGTCTCACAATAGAGACGTTACTGGTTCCCGCTCGAACAAATCAATGAACAACGGGAAGACAGTACTACAGTGCTGATCTAGTCTTAACTACTGGGGGGAAATGAGTGAAATTTGACAATTTTTCCCCTGTGGATTAAGATAAATAAATAAAAGAGGATGGGTTACAAAACCAAGGATTTTGTGTTAGCATATTTTGTTTAATCAGGCCAACAGTGTTTTTTTCTCTTCACTTTTCTGAACCCACTGTGGATCTATTCATCTTGGAGCTTTTCTCTTTGGTTTCAAGAAATTTATTATGTGGTAATCCTTGCCCTCTGTTTGTGAAAGATGACATCACATACTTTCATTTAAAAATCATTTTTTTTTATTTTCTAACTTTTAGTTCCTAATTCTAATTTTGGTCTTTTCCTCTTGGGTGCCAGGGAGTGGTGATTTCTTAAGCAGTGTTCAGAAGGTCAGGACCCACTGCCAGTTGTTGGCCCGAGGCGCCAGGTGGTTAAGTGTAAAAGCCTCAGGATGTGATGCTATTCAAGCCTGTCGTTCCTGAGAGCCTCAGTCCATGCCATTGGTACTGGGAGCCTCCAGGGATACACCCAGAGTTTTGGGACCTCATAGCTTGCACCCTTTATGCTGAGGGGGCCACATGGTGCTGGGAATTGAACCCAAGCCTAGCACATGCTAGTCGTGAATACTAACCACTGTACTATCTCCCAGCCCTGTCTGTTCCTAACTTGCACTTCTAAGTCTTGTGTTAAATTTTTCATTTTTACAATCCTGTGTCCAAAAATTCTTTTATCCTTTAAATTATAGATAAATAATTACATATTTATATCGTAAGATATGTTATATCATATAAGATGCAGGTATTGCCAATTATATATTTTTGAAAGACAATATGTTAATGTGTGATGTATAATTTTAAAAAATAGTAGAAGTATAAGGATACTATACTATACCAGTCATAGCATAGATACTAAATAGAAATTCATGTTTCTCCAGAGCAGAATCCTTCTGGATCTTTCTCTGTCAGATTTCATTACCTTTGGGTTCACTTATTCCATTGCAGCTGCATTCATCCAAGAGTCATGTCACTGGTCCTAATCAGCAGAGAGGAAATATACTCCTATTCATTAAATTTATTGTCTCCAATTTTTATTTTGATTGCAATTTGTATTAAGCAATAGCATAGTTATTTTAATGTACTGAATTTGTGTACAAATATACATAATAGATACAAAAGGATAAATCTTTAGCATGTCTCAATTTCTATTTATTTATTTATTATTGAATCACTGTGAGACACAGAGTTACAAGGCTGTTTATGACTGTGTTTTGGTTATAATGTTCCAATACTCATCCTTCACCCGTATACATTTCCCACCACCAATGTCCCCAGTTTCCTTCCTGCACCCCCCTCCTTTGGGGCATTGTGATTTGCAACATAAATACTGAAAGATTATAATGTATATCGCTTTACCTACTGTCAATGCTCGATTCTTAATTTTTAAATGGAAAGGTTGTGAAGTATAAATATTGTAGATTAGAAAATGTTGGAAGTCTAGACAAATACATTTTCCCCTAAACCAGACTGTATCATCTGGTTAGTAAATCTGCCTAGTAGTATATAATACCATAAGAATATATTCAGGAGTTACCTTTTAAACAATTGAATATAATTATGTTAAAAGGTGTTTAATCAGAAGCTGTGACTCCCCATAAAGAATAAGAAAGTTTTAAATTGCTCATAACAAGTAGAATAAATGAACCCTTTTTTAAAAAAAATGCTGTGCCTTTAGAAGTGACCAGAGGTTCTTTCTGAATAACTCCATTGACTTTTGCTGTTTAGGTTGGCTTTTAAATGCTGGCTTCCATTCTTTCAAAACGATGAGGACAAATAGGACAAGAAATATTATAGTTAGAAGGTAATTTTATTAATTAAGGTATTTGCTTATCTAGACTTAACCAAAAAGTTGTCTTGCCCTAAAACAGTGTTTTTAAAAATCATGAAACAAACAAAAAAAAAGGCTTAAAAAGCCTTTTTTGTTTTTTAGAAGACTTCATAAAACATAAAGTTCCAGGGCTGAAAACATATGTAGCTAAGGTACCAATCTGATGCCTCAATTCCTTGATGCCAATTAATTGGAAATAGTTTTCCAAATTCTTGGTAAAATTAATATTTTTTCAGAAAATACATACTTAGAGGCATTATAGGAGATATATGTGTATATAAAATTAGCCTTAAATACATATCTTTCTAGAACAATTTAATTTTCTTTGTTTTGTGACAGGAACCCATGGCTTGAATTAAGCCTGTGAATGTCATGACTATACTTCTCTGACTTTGCAACTCTACCCTGAGATGCTTCTCTTTAAGGATATTTAAAAATTCTACAATACAGAGGGTGAGGGGTGGGAGGTGGCATGAGGGAACCTGGTGAAATTGGTGCTGGGAAATGTATTCTGGTGGAGGGATGGGTGTTGGAATACTGTATGACTGAATTCCAATCATGAACAGATATGTAAGGGTCTATCTCACAGTAGCACTGTAGCACTGTCATCCATTGTTCATCAATTTGCTTGAGCAGACACCAGTAACGTCTCCATTGTGAGACTTGTTGTTACTTTTTTTGGCATATCAAATACGCCATGGATAGCTTGCCAGGCTCTGCCATGCAGGTGGGATACTCTTGGTAGCTTTCAGGGCTCTTGGAGAAGGACAGAGGAATCAAACCCGGGTCGGTCACATGCAAGGCAAACACCCTACCCGCTGTGCTATTGCTCCAGTCCCCTCAAATAGTATCTTTTAAAAATAATTTTTATTTATTTGTTTTGTTTTGTTTGTGGGTCACACCCAGTGATGCTCAGAGCTTACTCCTGACTCTAAACTTAGTAGTTACTCTTGGTAGTACTTGGGGGGACCATATGGGACACCAGAGATTGAATCGAGGTTGGCCTTATGCAAGGCAAGCACCCTGCCCACTGTACTATTGCTTCTGTCCTGAAAATAAGTTTTAAATAAATCAAGAACGTAAATAAAGGATTGAATGGGTCACATACTAAATACTTAGTATGTGACTATTCATAAAAAGCAATACAAAATACTTGTGGTGGGAAGGTGTAATGGTGGTAGGATTGGTGTCAAAATATTGAATGTAATCAATTATTGTGAACAACTTTATGAAAATAATTTTTTTTTAATTTTTGAAAAAAGAAATTTTTAAAACTATTTCAATCCCATTAATTTTACAACTTTGAAAAAAGTTTTAGAATTTTTCATTTTTATGCATGCTAAACCTGACTAGCCATAATAATCTACATTTTAGACTATTATTATTCAATTCTCTAATGCTTGGTTCCCTGTTCAGGTTCCTTTACTCTGATAGTAAAGAATTGAACATTAGAGAACTGAATAGGAAAACTGATTCACCAGTAAAACCTTAGCTGTTTTTTTCCCTAAGTCTTTAGTCAAAGGCAAAGCCCTCAAAAAAGTAGTACACAATGGGACTTTCAGTATTTTCTCTTCACCTCTAATTTACAAAAAGTTGTGAAAATAAAGTAAGTTCTACATAGATCTAGAAATATTTGTAAATTTTCAGTCTCGTGTATTTCAGTTAAAAAAAAAACACAGCAAAAACAAAAGCGTTTTTGGACACTGTACATGGCATTCAACCAAGAGCTGAGAGTTAACAAATATTTAAAATCATAGTCACTCCGTGCTTTTTCCACTGTTCATCTACAAAGTTGGAATTTTAATTGGAAGGGATGACTTTAAAGTTAATTCCAGAATTTTAAGATAATACATAGAATTTAATTTTTATGGAATATAATATCTATATTCTATACTTATAGAATATATTTATTGAATATAATATTTAATTACTGGAGTGTGTAAGAAGTAGTAGGAGCCAATAGCAATAACTCAGAGGGCTACAACACATACTTTGAATGTGGGAAATAGGGTTTGATCCCGGCACTACATGATCCAGAGTTTACAAAAAAAATTCGACAATGTTCCTCTCATATACAAGAAAATAACAATAAAAGATCACTTAGTAAAAATCCAGATAAATTAGTTCAAACCATTTCTAACTGATGAGAACACTATTCGGGTATCCCAAAGAGGAATCGAAAGAGCTATGCTTGGAATATCACATTTCACCCAAGTGAGAGAAGGAATCCGGAGTTCAGACCTCCATTGATGATTGAGAATCAGGGATACTGTCTTGTTTGCCAAGGCATCAAAAACCAGATGGGCCGGAAACGTAATTCAATTTAGAGAGGACCACTGGATTAGAGCTGTTACCGACTGGATTCCAGGGGACACCAAAAGACCACGTGGCCGCTCACCTACGAGATGGGCAGACTTCTTTGTCAAAACCCTGAATGAACAGTTTGAGGCTCTTCATGTTCCTGGAGCGAGCAGACACCATTGGGCCACACTAGCACACGACAGGGATGAATGGGGACGCTACTGGTGCCCACTCGAGCAAATCGAAGATCAGTGGGATCAAACAAAGTGAAAAGTGACTAACTGACTTTACAGAAGAAATTCTGTAATTTTAATTTACATTTAGATGCTACCTTGGTAGTATTGAAGCTATGGAGATGTTGAATCTCTGTTATCACATGGTTCCCCAAGTACCACCTGGTTTAGTCCTGGTGGCCCCAGGCACCATGCCACCCTGCCAACTATTGCTGGGAGAGGCCTCAGGATTCTCAGCTATTCTTATGGGTTCATATGAAAAACAAAAAGAAAAATTTCTCAAAAATTGGTGATACTTTCCAGTAACTGGAAGTAAAAGAACACATTTTGAGGCAAATGAATATATTTAACAGTTAGTAAAAAGATCCACTAAGGAAATCTTGCCCTCTACTATTGTGACAGCCTAAAATTTGAGGCACCTTCAAATTTATGAGAATTTGAACAAATACACTACATATATGGTCCATCATAAGATACTTTTGATCTGCATCTCCCTGATGATTAGTGATGAAGAGCATTTTTCATATGCATTTTGGCCATTCAAACTTCTCCTTTGAAAAAAGTTTCTGTTCATTTTTCATCGTCCCTTTTTCTGATGGGATTGGATGTTTTTAATCTTGTAGAATTCAACCAATTCCTTGTATATTCTTGATATTAACCCCTTATCAGAAAGGTACTGGGTGAATATCCTTTCCTGTTCCATAGGCTGTCTTTGTATCCTGGTCACTCTTTTGAGGAGCAGTGGCTTCTTAGTTGAAGATAGTCCCATCTGTTTATCTTTGCTTTCACTTGCTTGGTAAGTGGCATTTCATCTTTGAGAATACCTTTAGCTTCAATATCGTGGGGGGTTCTGTGCACCTTTTCTTCAATGTACCTTATGGATTATGGTCTAATGTTGAGGTCTTTAATCCATTTTGATATGATTTTTGAGCATGGTGTTAAGTAAAGATCTGAGCCCATTTTTTTTTGCATATAGCTGTCCAGTTTTGCCAGCACCATTTGCTAAAGAAGCTTTCCTTACTCCACTTTATATTTCTTTCTCCTGTATCAAAGATTAGATGATCATGTATTTGAGGGGGTATTTAAGAATATCCAACCTTATTCCATTGGTCTGTGAATGTCTTTATTCCAATACCATGCTGTTTTAATCATTACCACTTTGTAGTACAGTTTGAAGTTGGGGAAGGTGATGCCTCCCATCTTTTTTATCCCCAATAATTTCTTTAGCTATTCATGGGGGCTTATAGCTCCATATACATTTCAGGAGTGTTTGATCAATTTCTTTGAAAAATGTCATGGGTATCCTTATAGGGATCACCTTGAATCTGTATAATGCTTTGGGTAGTATTGTCATTTTGACAATGTTAATTCTGCCAATTCATGAGCAGGTGATATGTTTCATTTTCTTATGTCCTTTTTTATTTAAATGATATATCATCTTATACCATAGAGACTGGCATACATCCATAAGTACAAAAGCAACCAGTGTTGGCATGGATATGGGGAGAAAGGGACTCCCCTTCATTGTTGGTGGAAATGCTGACTGGTCTAGCCTTTTGGGAAAATAATATGGATGTTTCTCAAAAAACTAGAAATTGAGCTGTCATTTGACCCACTAATACCACTTCTAAGAATATACCTGTAGGGTCCAAAAACACACAGCAGAAACCCATCTACACTCCTATGTTCATTGCAGTACTGTTCACAATAGCCAGAAGCTGGAAACAACCTAAGTATCCAATTGTCTTGAATAAAGAAACTATTGCACATCTACACAGTGGAATACTATGCAGCTGTCAGGAAAAATAAAGCCATGAAATTTGCCTATAAATGGATGGACATGGAGAGTTTTATGCTGAGTGAAATGAGTCAGAAGGAAAGGGACAGATATAGAACGACTGCATTCATATTTTAATATATATTAGAAGAATAATATCCATGGCTAGGGAAAACAAGGATTAGGAGGAATGGTCAACAGTTGAAACTTACCACAAGTGAATGTGGTGCTAAGCGTAGGTAAGATAGAGAAGAAACCAGTATTACAATAATAGCTGGGAATGATCATACTAGACAAGAAGACATGAGGATTAAAAGTAGGTAAAGTAATATTCTTGATAGCATTTCAGTGTGTCAGTATTGCAAACCACAATGCCCAAAAGGAGAGGGAGCGGGGAAGTTCCTGCCATAGAGTCAGGCAGGGGGTGGTGGGTGGGGGATGATGGGAGGGAACCTGGGGACACTGGTGGAGGGATCAGTGTTGGAATACTGTATGGTTGAGATCTAATTGTGAACAGCTTTGTAAGGGTCTATATCACAGTGATTCCATTTTTAAAAAGTTTAAGAAACATACGTGTGACTTTACCTTTGGGTATTCAATCTGTGCAGGGCTCATTAGATTCTCCTATACAACTATGAGAAAAATGAGCAAATTCAGATAGCTCTTCAGAGTAAACATTAAGTGACTTCCTTATTACATTTGGAGGTAGATATACTTCTGTAAGAACATATTTCCCAAGTTATATATAAAATGAACAAAGGTACTTGATTTGAATTGTTATAAATAAATTAGTCTGGTTGATATTCACACCTGAGTTTAATAAATATAAATGAATTTTACAATACCAAACTCCCTAATATATAACTTGTTAAGTTAAAGAAAGTTTTTCAATATGACTATTCATTCAAAGTTATTTATTACATCCTTTTTTATCCATAAAATTGTATTTTACTAAGTTATATGTAAAGTCCTCCTTTTCAACTACATGCTATTAATATCTCTTCATAGCTCTAATATTTTATTGAGAGGATCAAGTATAACATTTGCTATTTTAAAAGTTTATATCAATACCTGAAGTCAAATTTGATTGATTAATAGTACTATTTATTTGGTAAGTAGGTATCTAATCCTTCTTTATTTTCTTCTTAATTAGAAATTTCCAGTGATAGCTTGTATACCTTGTAAGTTAGAATTTTTTACCTTAAAGTAGGTAATAGGCAAGATTTATAAAATTGTTGCTGTTTATCAAATCTAACAGGAACTGCAAATATGTTTCTCCAATGCCAGACTGTTGAGGAAGTACATAAACACCACTGATTCATAAATTGTATTTTGTGTCACAGTTTTCCAAGAAACTAGTAGATCAAAATAGTATTCACTGTCACTGTATCACTATCATCCCGTTGTTCGTCAAACAGGCACCAGTAACATCTCTATTACACTCAGCCCTGAGATTTTAGCAGCCTCTCCTTACTCGTCTTTCCCAATGATTGGAGGCTCTTTCAGGGGAATGAGACCTATCGTTACTGTTTTTAGTATATCAAATACACCACGGGTAGCTTGCCAGGCTCTGCCGTGTGGATGTGATACTCTTGGTAACTTGCAGAGCTCTCTGAGAGGTACGTATATATATATATCTTTTACTGTATTTGGGATATGAATATGCCATGGGCAGCTTGCAAGCCTCAGCCGTGCAGGCAATAGACTCTTGGTGACTTGATATACATAATACAAATACAAATATACATAATACAAATAATACAAAATATTATTTTTGTATTATTTGCAGCTGAATCTCAACAAAACGATGTTTATGAAAAACGAACTAGTCCCTGATGTTCCGTTTGCTCTCAATGGAACGAACATCTCTGAATGCAGCAACTATGTGTACCTGAGTCAAGAACTCAACATGAGGAATGACTTGGCACCAGAACTGCACAGGAGCAAGAGAGCAGCGTGGAATACCTTCAAGAGTGTCAAAGACGTTGTTAAGAGAATGAAGAACCTCCTGATCCAGGCACATCTTTTCAACTCCACCGTTCTTCCTGCACTTAACATATGCCTTAGAGACCTGGGCCCTATGCAAACAGGATGAGAGCGCTATTTGTGTATCCCAAAGTGGAATAGAAAGAGCCATGCTAGGAGTATCACGTTTTACTCAAGTGAGAGAAGGAATCTGGAGTTCCGACCTCCATCGACGATCAAGAATCAGGGACACTGTCTTGTTTGCCAAGGCGTCAAAAATCAGATGGGCCAGACACGCAATGCAATTCAGAGACAACTGCTGGACTAGATCTGTTACTGACTGGATTCCAAGGGACGTCAAAAAGAGCGTGTGGCCGCCCACCAATGAGATGGTCAGACTTCTTCGTCAAAACCCTGAATGAATGATTTGTGGCTCTTCCTGTTCCTGGAGCAAGCAGATATTATTGGGCTACACTTGCACGCAACAGGGACAAATGGAGATGTTACTGGCACCTGCTCAAGCAAATCGAAGATCAACAGGATGACAAGTGATACAAATACAAAATAGTATTATTAGGATAATAAAGGAGAAGCACCTCCAAATTAGAGATAAGATGCCCCAGACAGATATGCTGTCTTTTCTCTCTGCATGCCATCATGAGGCTTGAGTTGTTAAGGTGGTTAAGGTATGTTCTTAGTAGAGGAGAGAGGAAGCTCTGATTTTATTGGCATATGACTGACAGGCATCATGAATATCTGTCTTTTCTGAATTCTGTTACAGCTTTCATAGCCAATGGACTATGATGAAAAAACTGAGGGGTTATTGTATTAAAATCATCTGGGGTTGGGTGCGGTTGTTGGAACAATGAGGGAGAGTAGTATTTGTTCACTTAAAGAAGGTAACTTTCTTGTTCGTTTTTTCTAACAAGGAAGATGTAGAAAATATAAGTGTATAAAGCTCTCTATTCTTTTTCCTGCAGCCCAAACCCATAGGAAGTTTTGCAGTATGCTATGAACTCTCCTAATATCCTGTGACCCACACAGAAAGCAACATATTTAGTAGGGTCAGATTCAAATGGGACTGCCATTTTCTCAAGGTCAAAATCATGCAAAGCATTAGATAATTTGTGTTTCTGTATTTTAGTAACTAAGTCCAGAGAGATATCTGCCAGAAGTTACATCATTGCCAACTTGTACTTTTCAGTTACATTATATTCCACATATGAGTGCAATCTTTCTATGTCTGTCTCTTTCTTTCTGACTCATTTCACTCAACATGATACTTTTCATGTTGATCCATTTATATGCAAATTTCATGACTTCATGTTTTCTGACATAGTATTCCATTGTGTAGATGTATCAGAGTTTCTTTAACCAGTCATCTGTTTGGGGGCACTCTGTTTTTTTCCAGATTCTGGCTATTGTAAACAGTGCTGCAATGAACATAGAAATACATATGCCATCTTTACTCTACCTTTTTGCTTCTCCGGGATATATTCCCAGGAGTGGTATTGCTGGGTCAAATGGAAGCTCAATTTCTAATTTTTTGAGAATCGTCCATATTGTTTTCCAAAAGGGCTGAACCAGTTGGCATTCCCACCAGCAGTGAAGAAGAGTCCCTTTCTCCCCGCATCCACGCCAACACCGGTTGTTTTTGTTTTTTGGGATGTGGGCCTTCAGCAGGTCTGACTTTAGGGGAGAGACTCTCCAAACAATAATAGTGAGTTTTGTTGAAATATTGAATGCAATCAAAGTGAAAGTAAAGTGAAATTTATTAGTTACACAGGCGGGGGGCTAAGGGTGGGGGGGCTAAGGGAATAGGGGGGGTTAGGGGTGTGGGGGTGCGGGGTGGAGCTATACTGGGATTCTTGGTGGTGGAATATGTGCACTGGTGAAGGGATGGGTATTCAAGCATTGTATGACTGAGATTTAAACCTGAAAACTTTGTAACTTTCCACATGGTGACTCAATAAAAAAATTTAAAAAATAAATAAATTTTAAAAAAATTATGCAAAGCATTGCAGGGCCAGAAACTATGCCTCCAGAGGAGGAACTGGTTCAGGAGGCAGGGTACCCAGGAATGTCCGTGTATGTAGCCATCAGGATGAAGTTAGACCTCATAAAAAGATCTTACAGAAGGGAGCTTCCTCTCAACTCTCAATAATCCCCACTCCCAGCTTTATAAAGTAAGGGTTGCTAAAATGTAAGGCATTATTGTTAATAAGAGTAGGATATTTTTTTCTTTTTCTTAATTTCACTCCCCTGTCCCTCTCAAAGAGCCTGATAAGCTACCGAGAGTATCCCGCCCACATGGCAGAGCAGGGCAAGCTTGTGGCGTATTCGATATGCCAAAAACAGTAACTACGAGTCTCGAAATGGAGACATTACTGGTGCCCGCTCGAGCAAATCAACGAGCAACGGGACAACCATGCAGTGCAGTGCTACAGTGCTTAATTTCACTGTTTCTTTAAATGACTTCTCTTGAACAACATTTAAAACATATGTTGTCTTCCCTCGGGGGCAGAAATGAATAAGGGGTCTGAAGTAACTCTGGCCTTGACAAGTGTGCAGCCACAACAGCTCTCGCTTGTGCATGGCAGAGCCAGTGGGAGAAGACACTGTGAAACTGTGAAGAAGGGGTTTATTCTCACTATTTGTTTCACAATGATAGTAATCTCCTAAGACCATATGAAACTTATTTATGCCCTTCACATCTAACAGTCTTGTTGGAGAGTAAATAAATACTAGATCCCAAGCTGATATTTTTGATGTCCCACCCTCTGAGTTGTTTACTTGTAACTAGAGTGGATCTATTTCATCTAGCCAAAATTGTGTTATGTATCCCTTCCCCTTACCTTTTTGGCCCATCTTTCTTCTTTTAATACCCACTACAGGCTTCATTGTGCTTTTTTTTTCCATGTCAGCTGGGTAATGTGCCAGATGCCTAACAAGATTTAAAGGAGGCACATGTCACACAAATGTGTGAACGCCCAATCATCATGCTTATGAACCGGAAAAGGATCTCATTGTGCTGTCTTTGGCCTGCGGACATCTCTATACCACATCCCTTACATGTCAACAACTTTTAATTGGAATTTCCAAAACTTCCTTCTCCAATCAAATTTTATTACTCATTTTCACTTCCTTTGGGGTCATCTTTAAAGATAAGTAATGGAAAAGAGTGAGGTTCTATTTAGGAATTAAATCTATGACTTCAGACTCCTTATAACCTTCTAACCATTTCTAAGCAAAACAGCTATATTTAAGTCCAATACAAACACCTTGTCCTTACGTGCCCCAGCCCCCACTGAGGGAGGAGAAAATTGTGCTGGTATGTTTAAAGGCTGAAAGTAAAGGAAGGAAACCTTAAGCCAACTAAATTGAAAATAAATATTATTTTTCTCTAAGGCTGCAACCAGTGTGAAAAATCTCCTTTCAAAGAAACAAACTTTGCTATTAGTTTTCAGAGTGCCAAAAAGTCAGCCATGGTAACCCATACTCCACACCCTCCCACAAAGAAATAAGTGGATGCTTTCAGATTGTAAACTCAGCATTATTTAGAATCCTTCCTAAGCTTTCAGCATTCTAGCACTCAAATATTTAAAGTTCCAAATCAAAAATAAATAAAGGGCATTGATTTTGAAAATATATTGGGGAGAGGGGCAGCTTTGTTTGCTTAACTAAAAGTTTTAGGACTCTTATCTCTGTCATTCAAATCCTTTATGGCATTTCACTAGAATCACACCTCAATGTCTTAATGGCATTTCTAAATTACTGGACTGGTGATTATGGCCATTGGATCCAGAAATGCACAAATATCAAAACACTATATAAAATTGACTTTGGGTTTTCTGAGTCCAGGAAATGTATAGGAAAAAATAGTAATAATTTGAATCAAAAGCTGTAGGTCTCAGGTTTGATTCCCAGCATCCCGTAAGGTCTCCTGAGCGCCGCCAGGTGTGATTCCTGAGTGCATGAACCAGGAGTAACCCCTGTGCAATGCCGGTGTGACCCAAAATGGAAAAAAAAAAAGCTGTATTTTTTTGGATTTTTTAAAGCAGTAGGGAGGAGAAAAAAGACAATTGAAAAGTATGGTGGCAACAGGAAAGGATGGTGGCAACAGGATACTTTCCACCAATTAGGTATCCTTTCTCTTTACTAGTGAATCTTTCCCACTACCAATTTTTCTTATCAGTTAAAGTTGTGCATTAGCTTTGTAGTGTATCCACTTTGAATATCAGATGAGGTCCAATACAAACACCTTAAACACTAATAAACTTAACTAGGCTTATTTCCAGATGCAGATTACTCACTTTACTGAAGATTCGGGTATTGCGTACGTAATGCATTGCCTAACATAAACCTGCCCTGTTTGCAGGAGTGAGTTATCTATAGCATTCATGGCACTATTCTCTGTCTTAAATTGACACTGTGGGAGATAGAGGCCAAAATGCTTGCTGAGGGATATTTGAGACCTCAAACAATATGTGAAATTCCTTCATATCCAAACAACCTAGTGAATCTCTTAATGGAAGCTACTGTTCTGTTCTAGTCTTTGCACTTGATAGAAAAAAAAAGAAAAAGTCCAAAAACTGACAAACAAATTTTAAGTAAATTTTACTGGCTGAACAAAGTCAAAAGCCATTTGTTGAGCTAAAAGAATTAAATCTCAGCAATTTTATATGGTTTATCTAGTAGGTCATACATACGATGAAATAGAATATGGACACGAAGTATAACTTATACATGTAGTTAATAATGTGAATAAATGCTGACACACTAGTATATCATACATCTTCCAATATGCACTGGGCATGCATGTGTGTATGCGTGGGTATGCCTTGGCGTTCTTGATATTCAATAACAAGACTGTTATTTTCTAATCAGGAGTGAATTTTCCCTAAACAGAAACATAGAAAACATCATTTTCTCAAGTAAAATGGTATGCCTGTTTCATAATGTGCAATCTCAAATGACTTCCAATTCTTGATTTTGCTTAAATCAAGTGCAAACTGGGCAGCTGTATACGTCCTTCCTTAGACTGGCCAGACCCCACATCACTACTGCCAGGCTAAGCTGTGTCCAGCAGCCCCCAGGGAGACAAAGTCATCTAAGGAAGTGCTTCTCCCTGTCAACACAGATGTCGAGATGTTTTTATTTTGTTTTCCTTTTTGTTTCCCATCTCTTAAAGATGAAGAAAACCAACAAGAACTTTTGTTCTTTGGAGGATGGGGGACGTGGAGGGAGGATGGCGTTAGGAAAAATATTGGGATCTCTGAAGGAGAAAGACATTCCATCACAGGATTTGTTAATGGTTTATAAAAGAATACTAGCCAACAGGCTAACGAATGAATATAGATCCAGAACGAAAAACAAATTTCAGCAGTTCTCAAGAGGAAATTTGTTTCATAATAAAATTTATGCTTGCCTCAAAAATGATCTGGTAGGAGGTCTGCCCCACAGCTTGGAAACTGGCCTCACATGCTGGGGGAAAAGGCAGCAGATATAGAGAAGGGAACACATAGTAGAGATTGTTAGGAGGACCCACTCGAGTTGAACACTGCATACAGAAAATAGACTATAGACCAAACATGATGTCCACTCAATACCTCTATTGCAAACTACAACATCCAACAGGATATAGAACAAAAGAGAATGCCCTGCCACAGAGGCAGGGTGGGGTGGTGGGGGTTGGAGTGGGGGTGGTGGGAGAGATCCTGGAAACATTGGTGGAGGAGAATGGGCACTGGTGGAGGAATGTAAACGAAATGCAAACATGAAAGTTCATAAGTTTGCAACTGTACCTCATAGTGATTCACTAATAAATTTTTTAAAAAAATTATCTGGTGACCAACTCTTGACTGATAAGATATATTATTGTTGGGTTTTCCCAGGCGCAAAGCAAATGACAAGGTTCAACTTCATAGATATCACTTAGGAAAATTAAAGTCAAGGCAAAAATACCTCAGTGGCAGGTTTTGGAGCAAATGCCTCCTTAGGAAAGGAGGGCTCACTCCCCAACCCCTTAAATCCAAAATGAAAAACAAATATTAAAAATGGACAGGAATTTGGGTGTTTTTCTTTTAACAGCAGCTGCTTTTGGAAACAAGTAATAAGGACAGTTTGTTCATTGCAGCAGGCCCAATAAATTGAAGGCACCAAATGTGTAATTTGAAGTCTGCTATCATTTGGAAAGATCTTTTTATATATATAAAAAGCACAGGCTTCCACTAGCAGTAGGCTGGTGTCAAGCAATCAGCCAAGTCAAACAGCAGTTGCTTACTGTTTGGAGTGCAGATGGTGACCCCATCAAACCATTTTCAGAGAAACCTAGAGCCCCAGAAATGCCTATGAGGAGGATAGAGGCCTCACAGTTGGGAAGGACAACAACAGAACCATAGGGACAAAACGCCAGTACTCACATTGGAACTGGGAACATAGACACGTTACAGATTTTACATCTAAATAAGACAAACAGACATTGAGACAGGAGATGACTTAGAGTCATAGTAATGAGCTATATTCATTAAGTACCAAATATTTCCAAAATAATTCACTGAGAACTTTTCATGTTATAGTGAATTTCTCAGACTCCAATTTTATTGACAAAAATTATGATACTTAGGCTCTCCTCCGAGATGTGACTCGAGGGGAAAGGTTTATCTCTCTCGGCTTTTCCTTTCTGGGGAGAAAGGTGTGACAACCGCCATCTTATAAGGACCACTAAAGAGAGGTAGGAGCTTGCAGCAACAGGATGCACGTGAGATCTCAGGACAGGGGCAGTACCAGCACCGCTCTCCGCCTAGATGTGACTCGAGTGGCCACATCTGTGTGGCCACTCTGTTGCTGGGTGATCATGATCCCAGAGGCCAGTTAAACTACTTTTGGTACCAGCAGCTTCTTGCAGAAATGTCTCTAGACTGTGAACTAAGCCATGGCCCCATGCCACCCCAGGAGGGGAAATGTTTTTCTCTCTCAGCTTTTCCTTTCAGGGGGGTGGGGAGAAGGAATGCGACCGCCATCTTATAAGGACCACTAAAGAGAGGTACAAGCTTGCAATGATGTAATTTCTGGCAGAAATTTCCCTGGACTTAGTTACTAAAATACTAAAATACAGAAACCCAAAACCGTGCAACCTCATATCTCTTCATTCTCAGCAATGGAAAACAAATTATCAAATGCTTCCTTTCAGCAGGTCTGATTTTTTTTTCGGGGGGGTGGGGAACTCCAAGCAATAATGTGAGTTTTTTGTGGAAATATTTAATGTAATCAAAGTAAAGAGAAAGTAAAGTGGAAATTATTAGCTACACAGGCAGGGGGGTGGGGGTGGGAGGGGAGATATACTGGGGTTCTTGGTGGTGGAATATGTGAACTGGTGAAGGGATGGGTGTTAGACCATTGTATAACTGAGACTTAAGCCTGAATGTTTTGTAACTTTCCACTTGGTGATTCAATAAAAAATAAATTTTAAAAAATATGATACTTAGAGAGATGGAATTACTCACTCATATCACCTAACCAGAAGCAGAATGAACAATTGAAACACCTCTTCCTGGCTTCAGTACCACCATTCTTTAAATCATTGCCTTTTCACCACCACATACACAACTGAAAAGAAAGAAACCTGTCTTAGTTCCCCTATTTTTGAGGTAGAGTGAGAAGCTTCCTTGGCTGCCTTGTTTTCTATTCAGTCATAATTGCTGAAATGAAGCTTCCGTCACTGAGGAACAAGCAGCTTCTGCTTCTTTTGATTTATGCTTACGTTGCTGCTTTTTTCACAGTTGATATTTAAAGCAAAAGTATGGTTAGATGTCTTATGGGATGTGTGGTTTCTGTGTATTCTCCTTGAGCAAACAGACTGGGGGCTTGTGAGTAAAGCTCACATGCTGATAGCACTGTGGAATGGAGCAGTGGGGCCATTCCACGGTGCTCATGAACCGCTGCGTTTCCCTGCTCTCCTGACTCCAGCAGACCCATCACTTCTCTTACAGTGGCTACAAAATGACTGTTGAAAAGAGTTTTCCACAAGAGTGTTCTTTTTCTTCTTCTTTTTTTGCTCCTTCTTCAGCTCTACCAGAAGATTAATGGACAGAGTATGCCTGTGTGTATGAGTGTGTGTTTGTGTCTGTGTGTCACCCCATGAGGCACTGCTGCTTTTAATCCTATTACAGACCATTCCAAGAGCCTATCTGAGGCAGTAAACTAAAACTTAAGCACATGGGGAGAAAGACTAAAGCTACTTTCCAACAATAGTTTCAACAACAGTTATGATGGTAACTAATAAGCTCTGCCTCAGGAAGTATTGGGGAATATTTAGGCCTTTTCATACAATCACACTTAATGAGGGGCACCCAGTTTACTCATAGCTTATTAAATATAATGTGTGATAGTTTATTTTATTTGGGGGCACACCTTGCAGTGCTCAGGGGATAATCCTGGGTCGATGTTCAGGGATTACTCTAGGCAGTGTTCAGGGAACCCTATGCAGAGCTAGGAATCAAACCAGGGTTGGCCATGGGTTGTAGAATCCCGCTGGCCCCATGCCTAAGCTCTTAAACACCACATTATATTCATTTCAAAAGTGTGATTGATAAGAATTCATGGTAGTATTAGACATGGTGAGAGTTCCTATATTCATACAGTGAAAAGGTCATCTTGCTGCAATACTTCCCCTGCTTCCAGACTTGGACACTGACCTGGATGACTTCTCCCCTCTGTTCCCCCTGGGGCTGGAGCAAGTCCTCCCACCCTGAATCATCTCCCCCTCCTCCCTTTCACACTGGGGTAGAAATGCCTAGCACCCCATTCCCTATGTGCCCTCCATGCCCACTAACTACAACTCTCTTAAACTCTCCTTCCACCTATTTTAAGGGCCTACCTATTCCTTTTTTTTCCGTGTCATTTTTTTTTTGTAATGAATCACCATGAGGTACAGTTACAGACTTACAAACTTTCGTCCTTATGTTTCAGTCATACAATGATCGAGGACCCATCCCTCCACCAGTGTCCATTCTCCACCACCAATGATCCCAGTATCCCTCCCATCACCCCATCCCTCCATCCCACCCCGCCTCTGTGGCAGGGCATTCCTTTTGCTCTCTCTCTCCTTCTGGGTGTTGTGGTTTGCATTATAGGTATTGAGTGGCCATTATGTTTGGTCTATAGTCTACTTTCAGCTCCCATCTCTCATCCCAAGCGGGGCCCACCTATTCCTTGACAATACCCTCAATGACTCACTCTTACAATATTGTATTTTGAAAGGAAAGAAGGGAAAAAGGAAGGAAGGAAGGAAAGAAAGAAAGAAAGAAAGAAAGAAAGAAAGAAAGAAAGAAAGAAAGAAAGAAAGAAAGAAAGAAAGAAAGAAAGAAAGAAAGAAAGAAAGAAAGAAAGAAAGAAAGAAAGAAGAGGAAAAGGCTATATTTTGACAATTCTAGGGAAATTGTATTCAGCAAATACCATAAAGTCCATCGCCTTCATTTAATTTCCCCTTATGAACTCTGTCATTTCTCCTTAAACTCCATGTATTCTGTCCTTTAAACTCCTGTTTTTTTGCTCTTACCTCCGAGGTTCTTGATCCATTTCTCCATAGGCTATTGCTGTTACCTCACCCCCACTATTAAATACTCCTTTACCATTTATTGCCTTGAGTCCCTGTGAAACTAACCTCATAGTGTCATTCTGTCCACTCTGTTTGTTTCAGAGAATTGCTCTAGGGTGTCTTCTAGACTGCCAGCACCTCCCCTCCCCTCCAAAAGATTCTATTCACCACCCATCATAAGCAACAAATAATCATGTTCCTACCTTTAAAAGAAAGTCTAGGCAACATTCAAATTTAGCTAAGGTGACTTCTTTTAAAATTTTTTGAACATTTTATTAAGTCACCATAGATTGCAAAGTTATTCATGATTGGTTTCAGGCAATGTTTCAACACCAATCCCTTCACCGGTGTCCACTTGCCTCCAACAATGCCCCACCCCTCCCTTATTACAGAAACCAGAGCAGCTTCTGTAGCAAGTTAGCTTCTTTCACAGTACTAACCTAACACATCAATTTTCTTTCTTCTTTGGTTCCTAAAGCATGTTGCAAATGTGTACCCTTGAATGATTTCTTAGCATTTATTTTAAAATATTCATACTTACATACTTACATACACAGTTATCTGTTCCTAAAATAGTCATATCTTTTACACATTTGTGACTGACTCTCAGTCGGGGCATTTCTTTGTGAGGTTGCTGGTCAAAGAAGAGAAAAAACAAAGTTCTCTCTCTTTCTCTAACTCTTTGTCTGCTTCTCTCACGCTTTTTTTCTCTTCCTCTTCTCCTTCCTCTCTAAAAAGTTTGTCTCACTCCACTCGATTTTCAATCCATAGTTCATTCATGTGCTCGTTTGGTGTTTGAATTTAGCATGGAATGTGCAATAACAGGAAAAAGAAATATACAGACTCTGTGCTCAGCATGGCAATGTGTCATGTGGCTGCAGAAGGTATGTCTGGGAATATCATATGGCTGTCCCTCGACCTGAACACAAAAGAGCTTTGTGTTGCAACCCTCACTGTCCAGCCCTCCAGCTCCAATCACAGGCATTCGCCAAGCTAGCACATCTCTACTGTGAAAAGTTTCCATCTAGCTCATGAAATATATATTTGAGTGTGAAATAGTCATTTTTACTCCCTCCCCACCAAAAAAGTCACTTCTTTATTCTAACCCCTATTCCAAGAGGATTTTGTGCTTCATGGCACCCAACTTTGTACCCCGGAAGTAATAATTTCTTCAATTCTATTATATCAGATGAGTGACTAGAACTCTTCCCCTTTAAATATGTGTCCATATATTTTGTAACTGCTATTTTTAAAAGCTATTTCTTCCTTCTCTTCACTTTGTTGTTATTGTTGCTGCTCTGGATGTGGCCAAGAGCCAGACACATGGTTGTAGTGTTCACACACTTGATTGTGGTACTTGTCAGGATTGCACTTTTGGTTGCAGTATTCCCTGGGAGTGACACACTTGGTTATCACCCCAGGGTGCCAAAAACAGCGCTGCGGACTTGAATTTCACTTGTCCTGTGAGGCAGTGACAGGGATGGAAATCACAACCTTATGCCTGCAAGGCAGGTGTTCTACTACTGAGTCATCCCTAGACCCCTATAAATAGCAGCTATTAAGTGAAAGTTTCTAAATGCTACAAAAACTCTACGAAGGAAGTGCTATTTTTATGCTCATTTCATAAAAGTCAAAAACAAGGCTAGGGATGTTGAAGGAATGTGCCTAAGTTCACACAGTTAAATATGTCGGGACTCTGAATTCAAATACAGAACTGTCAAATTCCAGATACCTGATTACTTACCACCACACAACTTTGGCACATTAGAATAGACCAGTGTTGACTTTTTCCAGTGAAATGTAAAACCAAGAGATTTTATTCCAAGAGTGCTTGTAAGACTCATATTTTTCTGAGAAAGTCACCAAGAAAGCTATACCGCATAGCAATGGGAAGGACTCATGAGCCAAGGACAGTCCTTGTATCATTTTAAGACAAGGATAAGCAGAAAATTCTTGGAATACTTTGTGACCCTTTTGCCAGAAATAGCAAAATTTTCCCTGTCTGCTTCATATCAAAGGGGATGGGGATCTGTAGTGCCTCTGTCATGCACTCTCATGAGATTTTAAATGTTAAGGTTTTCCCGTAATGGGGTCTGTGTTCAACAGTTTCAGATTTTTTACCAAACCTATGGATTTTTAGAAAAAGAAAAAAACTTTATTGAAGAGTTTCATCAGGTTAAAGTAGTTTGGATAAAAATAGGGTCAGTCGAGTCACTGGGACCAGCCACTTGTAAAATGCCAATGACTGGGAGACTGCAAAAGAGAAAAGGTCACAGCAGTTATGACTCCTTGGACCACTGACCAGTCTTTATGAGTTTTCCCTTCCAAGGACTTAGCCATAGCCGTAAGGAACAAGACCCAATACCATTATCAACAACTGATTTTAGATGCCTTAAAATTTTACTTCCAAATTACCAGAGTATAGGAACCAGATCCCACTCACTTAACATCACCCCAAAAGAGGGTGCATCCTACAGTTTTGCATCCTACAGTTTTGCATCTTGTGAAGTTCTTCCCTTTACCTACACATGTGAGATAAATCCAGAGGCTGTGTAGTTAATAAATCCAGATGCTGTGTAGTTAAACTCTTGCCACATGTATTCCTCTTTTGTATACATGTGACTATAGCTATCTTTTCAAAATCAGTTGAACCATGTTGCCATGTTTTTCTGATTACAACTTGAGAGACCATAAAACAGCCATCAGTTGGATTTAAATCTTTATCCTACTAATCAGTGGAACCATGTTGCCATGTTTTTCTGATGACAACTTGAGAGATCATAATACAGCCATCAGTTGGCTTTAAATCTTTATCCTATTTATATCTGTGAGTCAGCTATTTTAACAAAAACTAAATGAGCAATTTAACCACGAGAAATTTTGGGACCACCCAGTCACTGTTCCTTTCTTCCTCTGGTATCTGTAATCATATGAATCCATTGTATATAAATTATGATTTTTCACTACCTCTGGTGTTGTCTGTGTGCAAGTGTGACTGGATATTACAAAGCAGTGCTTTCCTCCCTCAATATTAAGTGAGTTTATTGGACCAGTGGACCCAGACTGGAGCCTTTTGTGGAATCTAGCTACTTGCCACACTGTCATATAGTGCCTTTAATCCTTTCAATCACAGATTAATCTTTAGATCATTAATAGGCTTCAGTGTGTAGAACTTGCCACATAATAGAGCCTCAATGTATCTTGCCCCTATCATATCTGCTAACACATCTTTAAACCTCACAGTACCTATTACTGTCATAGATTTCCAAGTGCTAAGGCCCAGACCAAAGTCTTTGAATAAAAGCAACTCTGCAACTGCTGGTTGAAGCAACCATCTGGGCACAAACCAAATTAAGCCTACTTTGTTGAAGAGTTCCATCAGAGTAACCCTATTTATGTGTACACTTTCTGTAAATAAGAAAGGCTTCAAACTGAATCTCCTTCAAAAACTGACATACTAAAGTGTTCCATATCAATTAACAAATTTTACCCATACTTGGAGAAGTACAAATATGAGCTGAACACAAAAGTTCAGCTCAGGTTGATGTATTAATGAAACAGTTACTCTTGAGTTTTGTTTTGAATCCTCAAGAACAAGAGGGACTAGACTTCTACTGAGACATTTCCTATAATACCCATATTCCAAAGCATCTGTGCAGCAAATTGCCAGGGTTGAAGTCAACCTACAAATATTACTTTTAAAGAACTAATTAGAAAGCATTTACTATTAAATTACACTCATTTTATTGTTGTTGAGGAAGCATGACTACAATAGGGTTTATGTGCTTGTTTATGGTGGAAAAACTTCTGTCCCTCTAAAATATCAAAACAAAGAGGAGCCCATGAGGCAAGTTTTTTAATTCTACTTTAAAAATGCACACATTAACACATAAAATTAAAGTGAGTTTACCAAAACTTAAAAAGTAGTAAGTGGAAGAGATGCTACATGAATATGATTTTCCAGAGAGTGGTTTTCTTCAAAGATGAGATGCCATACCAGTCTCAAAGACTAACTGCGGGTATCTCATCATTGTTTTCATTTGCAGTTCCCAAATAATAAGATGAACACTTTTCATTTGCATATTGTTCACCTGTGTGTTCTGTTTGTGGACATATTCTGCCCATCTTCTATCTTTATTTTTATGAGATTATTAGATTCTTTTTGTTACTGGGCTTTGTGAGTACCTTATATATTTTGAATACTAGTCCTTTATCTTATAAATTATTTCAAAATATTTTGTCCCATTCAGTAGGGTGTCTGTTTCAGCTCAAATTTTATATGTCACGTAAAAACCTTTTAATTTTATATAGTCCATTGAAAACACTTCCGAGGCCCATATCCTGAAGAGTTGTGCCAATATATTCCTTGATGTATTTTATGGGTTCTGGTAGAAACTCAAGGTCTTTTATCAACTTTGGATTTAGTTTTGTGTGTGCTGTGAGCTGTGGATCTGATTTCATTCTATTACATTAGCTATCCAATTTTCAAAATACGATGTGTTAGTTGGAATGTCTTCTGCCTTTATAAAAAACTTTTCATAAAGGTTCAGCCTTTATGAAAACAGTATAGTGCTCCCATATGACTCAGTGACCCCACTTCTTGGTATCTATCCCCAAAATATAAAAACATTAATTCAAACACACACACACACACACACACACACACCTCTACCTGTGTTCATCTGTGCTCATCGCAACACTGAGAATAGAACTGCAGTGGGTATAACAACTCCAATATCCAATGGCAGATAAATGGATAAAGAAGTTATGATACCAAAAAAAAAAAGAATCGGGGGCTGGAGCGATAGCACAGCGGGTAGGGCATTTGCCTTGCACGCGGCCGACCCGGGTTCGAATCCCAGCATCCCATATGGTCCCCTGAGCACCGCCAGGGGTAATTCCTGAGTGAAGAGCCAGGAGTAACCCCTGTGCATCGCCAGGTGTGACCCAAAAACCAAAAAAAAAAAGAAGTTATGATATATATATACATACAACTGTGTATGTATACCATTGTATACTATGCAGCTAAAGGAAAAAATGAAGTCATGCAGTTTGACGCAACAGAACTTGATGGTAACATGTTGAATGAAGTGAGAGAGAAAAGGACATGTACAAAACAAGGGAACAAGAAGTGTCAACTGATGTCAAACTCTTGGTACTGGTTTACAGTACTGAGAATGCTAAGAAAGTGGAGAAGTCAATGGCAGGAGGAATGATGCATAAAAATATTGGTTAAAGGTCTTGGAAATTATAAATAATTTTGAAAACAATGAATTTTCAGAGCCAGGGAGTAAGTAGTGGCTCAACCCAAGTTTAATCTCTTGCACCATATATGATCTCCTGAAGCTGTCAAGAGTGATTCCTATGCATAGTGCCAGGAGTAAGTGCATGCCTAGGATCACCAGGAGTGTCCCCAAATCAAACCAAAAAAAAAAAAACCCACTTCTTTGCTAAGGAGACAAAGTGAGGGGCAGGAAAAGGCCTTGAAATATTAGTAGTGGAACACTGACACTCTGGTGATGGTAGGTTTGGAGTTGGAACATTGTAAATTTGAAATCTTATTATTAATAGGATAATAAATCACAGTACCTATATTAAAAAATAAATTCATAAATATATTTAAGCTGGATTTGTGGCAGTTCATACTCATGAGAGTTAGACTCTTAGTCTGAGTTCTATTTTTCTAAGCAGTTCTTCCTGATCTCAGAATAGGTATAGTGATCTGGTAAATAAGCTTTTCTCTTCATCTCCCCTTCTTTTTGTTGCTGCTGTGATGACCAGAGATTTTGCAGAACATTCATTAGAGATCACACATTCTGTGGTAGCACCTGGTGGTCCCAGACTATGGAACTGTTAGAACTGCACTCATTTCTGTGGATTGCACCAAAAAAAGTCAAAACTCATAGCCTCATCCTTGCAGGGCAGGCACTTTTAGACACTGAGCCTCTCCCAGTGCCGTGAGTAACATCTTAACATTTCTCTACCTCTTATTCATCTTTCAAGACTCACGTCAGGAATTGCTGCCTAGCAGAAGTATGCTAATGTTTCCATGTGTGAACATCCTGTGGAGGCAAAACACACCCTAAATTTAATGTTCCTTTCTTAGTTTTATTTTTGAATATTCTTTTATTACTTTATTTTATTTTTGAATATTCTTTTATTACTTTATTTTGTCTTTAATTTAACAAGGTAATACTAATTTCTAGGGCATAGATATTTGTTTTAGAGGAACAATATTATCATATCATATGTACCTAGTGTTTCTTATCTGTAATCAGGTAACAAGCTGTATGTAGTCTCTGCTTAATCATCTGGAACTGAAACATAAACTCCTTGGAAATTATCTATGTAACTGGAACAGTATCTAATACAAAGCTATAATTCTCTAATCGTGAGTAAATGATACTTTAAAAGCCCATATTTTCCACTGGTTGACATGTAGAAAATTCCTTTTTTTTTTAGGCAACTTAATGGTTGATCTTCCAAATGCATTCTAAAGACTGACTCACAGAACTTCAGGAATGTGTGTCCTTGAAGGGGTTAGAAAAATGTCAAGCTGGGCATGACTGTTTATCTATTAAATGATATTTTCCTCCTTTCATTTTCCTTATATGTCTCTCCTAGTAATAAACAGGGTCTCTCTTCTTTCCATGGCATGAATACAGCATAAACCATGAACTCCACACATTCCTTTCACCGAGGCAACTGTACATGTCTTCCAAATTGAAAAAAAAATTAGACACAAGATGTAGAAGTCATCAGCATTTTTTTGAGGTCCCAGAAATCCCTGGAGAAATTAACATTTGCAAAATCACTTTGAACTCTGGAGTTCAACCGCTTTTTAAAAGTTCCATACAATGAAAAGTTCCATTCCCATAAAAAAGAAATACCTTTCTGGGCTCATTTCATATCAGAATCCAATAAGGTTCATAAATGTCTCTGTGAAGTTTGAGTGTAATAAAATTTAGCTATAAAACATTTAATATGCAACAGGCTTCTAGAGTCGTTGAAACACTGCATTTAACGGGACTCCCTTTACAACATATTTGGTCAGCAACAAGAAGAAACATAAAATAGAGCAAGAAAAACCTATAAATACCTACAACACAAACATCAAAGGCTTTTGCACTTTTAATACAGATCAAACTGAGACAAACTGACATTCATAATCGCTCCACCCAAAGTACATTCATAGAAAGCTCTGTAATTCTGTCCCCCAAAACACATGAAATTCATTTTTATTTTGGAAATGTAATTTCATGTGATAGATATTCTCCAGCAGCTTCAGCAGCCTATCCTACAAAGTGTATTTTTTTCTTTTTGGGTCACATCGGGCGGTGCTCAGGAGGTTCTCCTGGCTCTGCACTCAGGAATTACTCCTGGCGGTGCTCAGGGGACCATATAGGATGCTGGGAATCAAATCTGGATCAGCCATGTGCAAGGCAAATGCCCTACCCATTGTGCTATTGCTCCAGCCCCAAAAGTGTATTTTGCCTTTGGGAATCAAAGTAGTTAAGTTTCCTCTCCCTACACAAGTTCATCTTTGCACCTTCTCTTCAGCCCAGTTCCCATCTTAACTTAGGCCTGTAAGCCCTGGATGGAGCAATTGCATTAACAAAGGTCAGTGTGTAAGTTATTTTTGCAAATTGGGCCTGAAGACTCAGGTTTTATCTTCCCTAGAAAATAACCATAAATAACCATATCATCTAACTGATCTCTTACTCCTACTTTATGTCTCTAAAGCTAGGATTATTATATTAATATACATGGACAGCTCCAGAGTCATACACTCCTTTTCTTACCACCCTGATTAAAATATTCCCTTAATTACTTTCTATTATTTTACGCTATTACAATTTTTCTAAAGTATGTCCTTTCTGGTCTTATTTATGCACTGTTTTTCTCCCCTCACTTGAATTATAACCTCTTGAGGGCCCATCCTGTTTCAAACCTTCCTTGCAGTATTCTCCAGGGCTAGAATTATAGCTAATACCTGCTATATTTTCAAGAAATATCTGTTTAAATTTGGTTTAATGGACGGAGTATTTGAATGAATTACAAAGTCAGGATATTATTGACAAACACCATGAATGTTGCCAGGGGAAACCCACGGGTAATTTGCCTGTTTTGAAACAGAACATGTGGTCAAATCACTCTCTGTTGCTGTTCATGTTGGTTCTTCTGCCTTTGTATGTCAATTCCCTGAATATAGAGGAGGAAGGGGCAGCCTCAGATACCTAGATACCTATGCCAACTATTCTCTAGCGCTGCCACAATCATCACAAAACTCAAAAGAGTCTCCACTCTATATTTCAAATATGTTTCAAGTTTATATCCTGATAAATTAATCCTTTGAACTAGGTTTTCCTTCCCCTCTAGAGTTCGATATAAAATTGTGGGTTTCCAATTTCAAACTATACTACAATGCAGCAGTAATTAAAACAGCATAGTATTGGGCTATAAACAGACCTACAAACCAATGGAACAGAGTTGAATATTCTGTCAAAGACTCTCAAATATATGACCACTTAATATTGACAAAGGAGCAAGAAATGTGAAGTGGAACAAGAAAAGCCTTTTCAACAAGTGGTGCTGAAAAAACTGGACAGCTACCTGCAAAAGAATGAACTCTGACCTCTGTCTAACTCCAGTCACAAAAGTCAAATCAAGGTGGATTAAAGACTTAATATCAGACATGAATCCATAAGGTACACGGAAGAAAATGTAGGCAGAACCCTACATAACGTTGAAGCTAAAAGCATCTTTAAGGATGAAACACCAATGACCAAGAAAGTGGACTACATCAAACTAAGAAACTTCTGCACTTCAAAAGAAACAGTGGCTAAAATACAGAAAGAGCCCACAGAATGGGAAAGAATATTTGCCCAATACCCATGTGACAGGAGATTAATATCCAGGATATACAAGACACAAGTAGACTTATACAAGATAAAAGACCTCCAACTCTATCAAAAAATGGGGAGAAGAAATGAACAAAAGCTTCCTCAAAAAAGAAATACAAATGGCCAAAAAGCACATGAAAAAATGCTCCACATCACCAATAATCAGGGAGATACAAATCAAAACAATAATGAGATATCATCTCACACCACAGAGACTGGCACACATTCAAGAGAACAGAAGCAACCAGTGCTACCGTGGATGTGGAGAAAAAGAAACGCTCTTTCACTGTTGGTGGGAATGCCAACTGGTCTAGCCTTTCTGGAAAACAATATGGACATTCCTTCAAAAACTAGAAATTGAACTTCTATATGACCCCACAATACCACTTCTGGGATTATATCCTAGGAGTGCAAAAAATCAAGCAAAAATGACATCCGTACCTCTATGTTGATTGCAGCTCTGTTCACAATAGCCAAAATCTGGAAACAATCCAAGTACCTGAGAACAGAAAACTGGTTAAAGATACTTTAGTACACCTACACAATGCAGCTGTTAGGAGAGATGGAGTCATGAAATTTGCTTGAATAAATTAATAAGTGGATAGAAACGGAGAGTACCATCAACTGTATCACTTGTCGTCCTGTTGATCTTCGATTTGCTCGAGCAGGTGCCAGTACTATCTCCATTTGTCCCTGTCACATGCTAGTGTAGCCCAATGATATCTGCTTGCTCCAGAAACAGGAAGAGCCTCAAATCATTCATTCAGGGATTTGACGAAGAAATCTGACCATCTAGTTGATGGGCGGCCACGCGGTCTTCTGAGGTCCTGTGGAATCCAGTTGGTAACAGCTCTAGTCCAGCGGTCATCTCTGAATCGCATTACATGACTGGCCCATCTGATTTTTGATGCCTTGGCAAATGAAACAGCATCCCTGATTCTTGACCGTCAATGGATGTCAGAATTCCGGATTCCTTCTCTCACTTGAGTGAGATGTGATACTCCTAGCTTAGCTCTTTCGATTCCTCTTTGGGATACCCGAATAGCCTTCTCATCCTGTTTGCCTAGGGCCCAGGTCTCTGAGGCATATGTTAGTGCAGGAAGAACGGTGGAATTGAAAAGATGTGCCCAGAGTCAGAGGTTCTTCGTCCTCTTAACCACTTCTTCGACGCTCTTCAAGGCATTCAACGCTGCTCTCTTCCTCCTGTGCAGTTCTGGTGCCAAGTCGTTCCTCATGTTGATTTCTGGATCCAGGTACACATAGCTGCTGCATTCAGAGATGTTAGTTCCATTGAGAACAAATGGAGCTCTGGGGACTAGTTCATTTTTCATGAGCATCATCTTGTTGAGATTCAGCTGCAATCCAATCTTTCCACACTCGTGGTCGAAGTCGGCCAGCATTTTTGCCACTTGGCTAATGTTTGGCATTATGAGAATGATGTCATCAGTGAATCAGAGGTGGTGTAATTGCCGACTGTCTATCTTCACTCCCATTCCTTCCCATTCCAGTCATCGCATGATGTTTTCGACGGTGGCACTGAAGAGCCTCGGTGAAATGGTATCACCCTGCCACACCCTTCTCTTTATATCAATGATCACTTTCTTGTAGAATGGTGAGATCCTAGTAATGAATCTACAATACAGCTCGTGGAGAATTTTGATATACTGAGTTTGAATGCCCTGTTTGTCTAGAGCTTCGATGACCGCTTCAGTCTCAACAGAATCGAAGGCCTTCTTTAAGTCGATAAATGTTAGACAGAGCGGCATCTTGAACTCTTGAGAAACTTCAATGAGTTTGGTCACTGTGTGAATATGGTCTATCATGCTGAATCCCCTTTGGAACCCGGCTTGCTCGCATGGTTTTCCTTCATCTAGTGTTCTGCCTATTCTATTCAAGATGACATGAGTGAACAACTTGTAGACAACAGACAGCAGGCATATTGGGCAATAGTTGCTGATGTCGTGGATGTCTCTCTTCTTGTACAACAGAAGGTCCTACTGGTTTTCCACTGAGACGGAAACTTGCATTCAGACAGGTAGTGTGTAAAGAGCCGAGCCAGTGTATTGATGAGTACTGGCAGCAGATTCGGATCACCATCCCCTTCGTGCAAAATTCTACTTCACAGAGTGGGGAGAAAGGTCTGAAAAGTTTAAGTCTAAGAAGGCAACTCCCAGAATGACGACCAACTGGGAGCTCTTTGGCACTATTGCAGCAATGTGGGAAGATACCATCCTTGACAACATCGACAAGGAATACGATCGACTGGTTCAGCACTTCCATGACTGTGTGAAGAATGCAGAGAGTGAGAAAGCCACAAACCTGTCTTCGGAAGAAAGAAAGCCTGTCTTCGGAAACTCTTGAGCTCATTTGTCAACGTGGTTTGGCGTGAGCCTCAGGCAACCACAAGCTAATGTCTGAGCTTGCAAAGCTGTGCAGAGAAGCGATAAAGGAAGACCTCAAAGAGAGAAGAGCAGCAGTGGTGGCCGATGCGGCAGAGGCCAGGCAAAGTATTCTCAACGCTCGCCTGTCCTCTGCCAACTACAAGACCAAGATGACTGCCCTCCGACATCCTGATGGATCTATCACATCTTCCAGAAAGGCAATGGAGAGGATTATTCACAACTTCTACTCAGATATCCTTGACAGCCATGTCCACCTGCCCACACACCAAATTCTGCAGGATGGATATGTCATTCCCAACAACCTCCCTTCCGAAATCTGACACTCCATTTCATTGGTAAAGACACGTACAGCACCTGGTCCGGATAAGGTCAGACCTGAACACCTGAAGAGTACCATGCTAAGTGAAATGGGTCAGAAAGAGAGGGACAGACATAGAAGGACTGAACTCATTTGTGGGGTATAAAATAACATAACATGAGACTGACACCCAAGGACAGTAGACACAAGGGCCAGAAAGATTGCTCCATAGTTGGAAGTCTGCCTCATGAGCAGGGGGAGAAGGCAGCTGGAATAGAGAAGGGATCACTAAGAAAATGATGGTTGGAGGAACTGGTCAGGATGGGAGATGTGTGCTGAAAGTAGATAAAGGAGCAAGATTAATAACCTCTTAGTAACTGCATTGCAAACTATAATGCCCAAAAGTAGAGAGAGTATGGACAATATTGTCTGCCATAGAGGCAGGGGGAGGGAGGAAAACGGGGGCAGTATACTAGGGATATTGTTGAAGAGGAACGTACTCTTGTGGAGGGATGGGTGTTTGATCATTGTATGATTATAACAAACATGAAAGCATGTAACTGTATCTCACAGTGATTCAATAAAATAAAAAAGAAAAAAAAGCAACAACAAAAAAATTGTGGGCTTCCTAAGACAAGAATTGTCAGACTCCTACAAATTGTATTGATTATCTTTGGTGCTAGGTTGTATCAAAAGTAAAGTGAAGAAAGATCGCTAATATCATTGCAAATAATTTCTAATAAATGTATTTTTAAAAATGCATTTTCTTAGGAATGGAAAGACAGTCCAGAGGTTAATGTGCTTGCCTGGCATGAGACTGACCATAGCTCAATCATTAGCACTATATATAGTCCCCTGAGCATCATCAGGAGAGATCCCTGAGCCCTGAGCACAGCTGGGTGTAGCCCAAAACCAAATTTTTAAAAAAATTTTTAATATGCGTTTTCTTTAATAATATCTGAAATTAAATACCAAATCAGCTTTCTTATACAAAAAAACTCATTATTTTATTTTTTCATTCAATTATTTATTATTTAATGAATCACCATGAGGTACAGTTATATACTTACAAACTTTCATGCTTACGTTTCAATCATACAATGGTTGAGTACCCAGCCCTACACCAGTGCCCGTTCTCCACCACCAATGTTCCCATTCCCCTATTCCTTCCCCCACCTCACCCCCACCTGCATCTGTGGGAGGTGCATTCCCTTTTACTCTCTCTCTCCTTTAGGGTGTTTTGGTCTGCAATGCAAGTATTGAATGGCCTTCATAGTCAGTCTATAGTCTACTTTCGGCATACATCTCTTAGCCCAGGTGGGTCCTCTAAACACCCTTTATTTGTTGGTTTCTTTTCTATCTGAGTTGCATTTTCCCCCCAGCATGTGAAGCCGGCTTCCAAGCCATGGTGCAAACCTCCTGGTACTTACCTCTACTGTTCTTTAATTCATTCTGTTACTCTATATTCCCCAGATGAGTGCAATCTTTTTATGCCTCTCCCTCTCTTTCTGAATCATTTCACTTAACATGATACTTTCCATGTTGATCCACTTATGTGAAAATTTCATGATTTCATCTTTTCTAACAGTTGCATAGTATTCCATTGTGTAGATGTACCAAAGTTTCTTTAACCAATCATCTGTTCTCAGGGACTCAGGTTTTTTCCATATTCTGGCTATTGTAAACAGTTCTGCAATGAACAAACAAGTGCAGATGATATTTCTAGTATACTATTTTGCACTTCTGGGATATATTCCCAGAAGAGGTATTGCTGGGTCAAATGGGAGCTCAATTTCTAATTTTTTGAGAAACATTCATACTGTTTTCCAAGTCAGCATTACCACCAGCAGTGAAGGAGAGTTCCTTTCTCCCCACATCCACACCAACGCTGGTTGCTTATGTTCTTTTGGATGTGGGCCAGTCTCTGTGGTGTCTGATGATATCTCATTGTTGTTTTGATCTGCATCTCCCTGATGATCAGTGACAAAGAGCATTTTTCATGTGCCTTTTGGCCATTCAAATTTTTTCTTTGAGAAAATGTCTGTTCATTTCATCACCCCATTTTCTGCTTGGATTGCATGTTTTCTTCTTAGTTCAACCAGTGCCTTATATATCCATGATATCAACCCCTTATCAGGTGGGTATTAAGTGAATATCCTTTCCCAATCTGTAGATTGTCACTGTTTCTTTTGAGTTGCAGAAGCTTCTAAGTTTAGGATAGTCCCATTTGTTTACCTCTGTTTTCACTTGCTTGGTCAGTAGTGTATCATCTCTAAAAGATACCTTTAGCTTCAATGTCATGGAGGGTTTAGACAACTTAGTCTTCAATGTGCCTGATAGATTCTGGTCTGATGTTGAGGTCTTTAATCCATTTTGATCTGACTTTTGTGCGTGGTGTTAGGTAGAGGTCTGAGCCCAACTTTTGCATATAGTTGTCCAGTTTGCCAGCACCGTTTGTTAAAGAGATATTCCTTGCTCCACTTCACATTTCTTGCTCCCTTACCAGAGATTTTAAATGATCATATATTTGAGGGTGTGTGTAAGGAAATTCCACCCTGTTCCACTGGCCTGTGGCTCTCTACCTTTGTTCCTGTACCATGCTGTTTTAATTACTGCCACTTTGTAGTAGAGTTAGAAAATCTCATTATTTTACTATTTATATCAGATCACCTGAGAATTGCTCTGAGAATTTAGGAGAAGGGCAAATCTTTCTCTGGAAGTTTCTACTGGTGCTCTTTCAGAAATAAAAATTCAGCTTTTAACTGGCACAATAGGGAAGTAAGAAAATCAGATTTCCTAAGGGTAAGGTAAGTTCAACCTAAAAGGGGCACCTTTGGAGCCAGAGCAACAGTACAGCAAGAAGGATGCTTGCCTCACATGCAGCCAACCTGGTTTCAATTCCCCAGAACCCCATATAGTCCCTCGAGACCACCAGGTGTGGTTCCTGAGTGCAGAGCCAAGAGTAAGCTCTGAGCACTGCTGGGTGTGACCCAAAACAAACCAAAAAGGTGGGTAGCACCATGTACAGTAGGGCCACATGAAGGAAGTCAAGGTAGAAAGCATCGATTGCAGCTTGTCCAGTGTTATCAGTCCCCCCAGGCAACCATTGATTACAGCCATGGACAGTGGCCGGAGAGTTTGACATGGCATGCATGTATGAGGTTTAGGAAAATTACTCCCAAGTAATGATAGTTATTGGTTAAACCCAGGATAAGTATGTAGATGATTTGTTTAGAACTTGGCTTTAGAAAGATAAAACCATCGCCCAAAGATGAGGCCTCTTTGGCCCAAAGTACCTGAATCCTAAAGCAATTCAAACTTATGCAAGATGTTAGGAAACCTGATCTCTTTTGCAAGGCCTACACAGATAATGGCTTTCCCTTTAGATCACTTTCATCATATTATCCCATCAGTAAAATGTCAATATGCTGCACTGTCTGTTTGTAGCACTGTCGTCCCATTGTTCATCGATTTACTCAAGTGGGCACCAGTAACATCTCCATTGTGAGACTTGTTACTGCTACTGCTTTTGGCATATGCATGGTGGCTTTCCAGGCTCTGCTGTGTGGGTGGGGTACTCTCGGTAGCTCGGGCACTTCCAGAGGAATGGAGAAATCAAACCCAGGTCAGCTGCATGCAAGGCAAACGCGCTACCTGCTGTGCTATCTCTCCAGCCATCAATATGCTATAAATGTCAAATCAAAAAATGGCATGTGTCAAGCAGAAGTAGATTCAATGAACAGAAAATGGGAAAGTTTGAAGTTTGGATTATGGAGACCATACCAACAAAAAATATTCCAATATTATAACAAAGCCTTACATGGGAATCTGGGCAACAAAATTAGTGTTTGGGGTTGGAAAGATAATGCCAGGGTTAAGGTGAATGCCTTGCATGTGGAGAACCTAGTTGATCCCCTGTGTCCCTCGAGCACCATTGAACATAGGTCCTTAGCACCACCAGGGTGGCCTGGTTAATCCCTGGCACTGCAGGGCGCAATCAGCAATGAATCATTGGGTCCTCACATTGAACACATACCACCCCAGTTGACCAAGAATTGCTGAGAGTGGCCACTTGGTCTCCTGAGAACCACTTAAGAGACACCCCAATTTTTTTTAAATTTTCGGGGTTGGATTGATAGAATAGGAGGTAGAGTATTTGCCTTGCATGCAGCTCACTCAGGTTAGATCCCCAGCATCCCATATGGTCACCCAACAGCTGCCAGGAGTAATTCCTGAGTGCAGAGCCAGGAGTAAACCCTGAACATCACCAGGAATGACCCAAAAATAAATAAATAAATGAATTTTTTTACTTAGCATCAATCTCCACAAAGGGAATGTACTAGTCTCCAAATATTCAGATATGAAATAAACACTACAATTATAGGAGTAGAGGGTATCTTTAGTCATCCCATTCTTCCCACTTGCACCTTTCCTGAAATATCCCTACTTCCCCTGAACATCTCAAGATGAGATTTCTTCAGTTCTCCACCAAATAGCCTCAGCCATGCTCCCAGACATTATAGCTGATGCACATATTACAATGACATATACTCCTAGGAAAGAAGAAAGTTGTTCTGAACGTCTCATTTTCAAATGTTTCTTTAAAAGAAAACCATGCAGTCAAACTGAGTTATAAATAACATGGGATCTGTATAAGAACACAGATCAGTGGTCCCTGCATGCTGTTTCCTACTGTACCTCAGAAGCAGAAGCTTTCACTAAGGGATAATGTAACCTATTCTCAGAGGAGGAAAGGAACAATTTTCCCCCAATTTTTCAAGCTATTTACCTTAATGGCCCCTGGAACCTTTTAAATAACATTGCTTGAAAATCTATTCTATGCACTGCCCTTGGCTCCAAGAATCATTAAAAAATTTATAAGCTGTTTTCTCTCCTATCCCAAGAACTACTGCCAGGGGAAGGAAAATCCAGACGTTTGCAACTCAACACCAGCAAGTGTCTAGCTAATCTGATCAAAAAGGAAACAGTGGTCACAGCATGAGCATTTGACAGACTTAGATGGTTTTCTCTAATGCTTTGGATTATTCACCTATCCTTTTACACCATAGTGGGGCACCGAGCTTCAGACACTTCCAGGTCTTGGTACCAGTGCAGACAAAGTCAATTTTTTTCTTTCTTTCTTTCTTTCTTTCTTTCTTTCTTTCTTTCTTTCTTTCTTTCTTTCTTTCTTTCTTTCTTTCTTTCTTTCTTTCTTTCTTTCTTTCTTTCTCTCTCTCTCTCTCTCTTTCTTTCTTTCTTTCTTTCTTTCTTTCTTTCTTTCTTTCTTTCTTTCTTTCTTTCTTTCTTTCTTTCTTTCTTTCTTTCATTTTTATCTAATCACCATGAGATGCAGTTACAAAGCTTTCATGTTTGAGTTTCAGTCATACAATGATCAAACACGCATTCCTCCACCAGTGCACATTTTCCACCACCAATGTTCCCTATGTCCCCAACCAACCCCTCCCCCTGCCTCTATGGCAGAAAATTTCCTCCATACTCTCTCTACTTTTGGACATTATGGTTTGCAATACAGATAATATTCAAACACCTTTATCTACTTTCAGCGTACATCTCCCATCCCGAACAATCCCTCCAATCATCATTGATTTAGTGATCCTGATCCTCTCTTGCCCGCGTGCCTGGCTGTCTTCCCCAGGGCCCCTTGGAGGGCATGGGCTCCAGCTTCCTTCCCCACTCTGAGCAGAGCTCCCGGCGGCTGAAGACCACCAGAACCTAGCTACAGCCATGCTCGAGGCCCCTCTCCACATGATCGGACAGGCCTCACACATGAAGGTACCAGCAGAGGAACCCAGGTGTGTGTAATTCCATCAACGGCCAACATCCAGAGACTTAAAAGCAAGCTTCCAGAAGCAGCCACACGATATCTTGTAGCCTACTTCTCCCTCTGGGAGAAACTTGCAAGCTTCTGAGAGTTTCCTGCCCACATGGGATGGCCTTGCAAGCTTCCCATGGTGTATTCATAAGCTAAATCCAGTAACAAGCTGTATCTCATTCCCCTGACCCTGAAAGAGCATCCAGTGTGACATCTTTGGGAGGGCTGAGTCAAGAGAGACTTCTAAGATCTCAGAGAAAGGACGAATGGAGAGGTTACTGAGCCCGCTCGAGAAATTGACGATTAATGGGATTTCGTGATTAGTGATTCTTTATTCCAGCTGCCTTCTTCCCCAATTCATGAGGCAGGCTACCAACCATGGAGCAATATTTCTAATCCTTAGTGATTACTGTCCTTGGGTGTCAGTTTCATGTTATGTTATTTTATATTCCACAAATGAGTGAAGACATTCTGTCTATCCCTCTCTTTCTGACTCATTTCACCTAGCATGATACTCTCCATGATCATTCACTTATTTTTTTCAATTCTTATACGTTTTATTTCAATGGATATGTTACTGGTGCCCACTCGAGTAAATCGATGAGCAACGGGGATTACAGTGATACAGTGATTTATTTTCATAAAGTAGTTCACAGTAGTTCATTACAGATATTAAAACACCAATCCCACCACTGAGCACCTTCCCACCACAATAAAAGGAAGTGTGTGAAAGTTGTTAAATGTCATTCTGGAGCCATTTAAGACCATATATAAGAGAATACAAGCAAGTATGTTAAAACCAAACAAATGTGTGCTACTTTTAGGTAAATGAGTGGGCTAGAGTAAAAGAGGAAATCCTGTGTTGCTCTTTTCTGTGAGTTTTAGTTTAATGTCTCTGAATCTTGACCGTTGATGAGATTATATGGTGCCAGGGGCAGTTTGTGGGTGTGACTGCCAAGCTACTGGAAAATGGGGAATCTGAGGGAGGAGGCCCAGTCCCAATCTGAGTTGGCTTGGAGATCTCAGTTACGGGTCCTGCATATCTGGGTTTTTCTGCTGCTTCCCTCTTGGGTGAGGTTCATCCAAGCATGAGGAGAGTGTCCTTGAGCATGGTGGCGTTGGGTTCTGCAGGTTTTTGGCTGCCAGGGTTCTGCTTGAGGTGGGGAGGGAAACTCAACCTGCCCCCCTCTGAGGTGTCTCAGTGAAGACAGCTTGGTGCAGGGTCAGGAAATTCTGTGTCACTCTCTTCCAAACCATCCACTGATAAACAAATTTTATGACTTCATCTTTCCTAAGAGCTGCATAGTATTCCATTGAGTAGATGTACCAAAGTTTCTTTAATCAGTCTTCTGTTCTCTGACATTCGGATTGTTCCCTGATTCTGGCTATTGTGAACAATGCTGCAATGAACATACAGGTGCAGATGTCATTTCTACTGTGCTTTTTTGCACCCTTGGGATATATTCCCAGAAGTGGCTTTGTGGAGTCATACAGCCACAGCCATGCTCAAGGCCCCTCTCCACACATTCAGATGAGCCTCACACATGAAGGAACTGGCAGAGGAACCCAGGTGTGAGGGACCCAGGGCTGAGACCTCCAAGCCTGCTTGCATCAGGACTGGGCCTCTTCTGCCCAGATTCCCCATCTTCCAGTAACTAGGAGGTCACACCCAGGGACTACCCCCAGCTCCACGTAATCCCACCAATGGCCAATATCCAGAGACTATAAAACCAAGCTCCCAGAAGCAACATCTTATGGCCTAGTTCTCCCTCTGGGGAGAACCCTAACCCTCCGCCCCCGACCCGAGGCAGACGGGCAGGCCTCCGAAGGGTCTTTAAACCTCCACGCTGAAATGCATTACCTCTTCCCTAATACCAGAAACACATGAGTGTGTGGTTTCATAGGTGGTATACCAATGATGAGTATTACTATTGAAAAACAAGAACCTGGTAAGCTACCGAGAATTTACTGCCCACATGAGAAAGCTTCACAAGCTCCCTGTGGCATATTCATATGCCAAAACTAGTAACAATGATGGGTCTCATTCCCCTGACCCTGAAAGAGCCTCCAATGCAGCACCATTGGAAAGGATGAGCAAAGAGAAGCTTCTTAAATCTCAGGGCTAGGACGAATGGAGACATTACTGAGATCACTTGAGAAATTCAACAATCAATGGGATGATGATGATGATGATGATGATGATGATGATGATGATGATTATTGATGATGATGATGATGATGATGATGGAAGTTCAATTTCTAGTTTTTTTTAAGAAATGCCCATATTGTTTTCCAAAATAAAAGCCAAATTTTCATGTCAGCCAGAACTGTTCTGTAAACCTCAGGAATACACTCTTGGAAGGCTTCTGATATTTCCTGCTGATGACATCCAAGCAATGATGGAATGGTGTGCAATATTCACCTAAAGCTTTTCACCGTATGTGACCCTACTGGGGCAGATCAACCGAATGTACCAAATGTACCAATTTCATCATCTCATGCTGGTAATAGCAACTGGGATCACCCAAGTCATGGTGAGAAAGGTAGAGCGAGCTCCTAAGAGTTTTCAACAGAATTTGAGTCAGGTCAGTACAAAACCAGAGAATTCTCTTTAGCTATTTGCTTTGATTCTTGGGTAATATTCAGTGGGAGGGATACCATCACATTAGAGGCTTTTGTTGCCTTTTCTTAACGGTGTTCCTTTATTCCTCCTACCTGACTTTTAGGTAATGAAGGATTTCAGTGGGCACAGAATGAGGGTAAGAGAAACAGCAGTCTGTTTTTGATTCTCTTACTCCTCTTCTCAACTTTTTTATTCTTAAAATTTGTCTAAGGATTCCTGTAATAACTGTTTCTTAGAAAACAAAACATGATAGGACATTTTACTCCTCTCGTGTCAAAAAGTAAAAGTGCATGCATTAAAGTTGCTGCATCACCTCCCGTGATCACCTGTCTTTTGAGAAGGCAAAAGATTGGGTTTTTTTATCTAAGAAACAGAATCTAAGCCAATCAAGATTGTTAGATTGATTAATTTTACTTAATTAGAAGAAAAGGTTAAGATAGATCATGTGCTTCACTTACATACAGCAGGATCTTACGTGGACTTGATATGTTTCAAAGAAAGGTGTATACCCAAGGACAATAGAGACAAGGACCAGGAATATTGTACCATATTTGGAAGCCTGCCTCATGAGCTGGAAAGAAGGCAGTTGGAATAGAGAAGGGATCACTAAGTCAATGATGGTTGGAGGGATCACTCGGGATGGGAGATATGTGCTGAAGGTAGATAAAGAACCAAACAACCACTGTTGGCATGGATGTGGGAATAAAGGAATCCTCCTACACTGCTGGTGGGAATGTCGACTGGTTCAGCCCTTTTGGAAAACAATATGGTTGATTCTCAAAAAATTAGAAATTGAGCTTCCATTTGACCCAGCAATACCACTCCTGGGAATATACCCCAGAGAAGCAAAAAAATATAGTCAAAATGACATCTGCACCTGTATGTTTATCGCAGCACAGTTTACAATAGCCAGAATCTGGAAAAAAAATGAATGCCCGAGAACAGATGACTGGCTAAAAAAACTTTGGTACATCTGCACAATGGAATACTATGCATCTGTTAGAAAGCATGAAGTCATGAAATTTGCATATAAGTGGATCAACATGGAAAGTAACATGTTGAGTGAAATGAGTCAGAAAGAAAGACAGATACAGAAAGATTGCACTCATATGTGGGATATAAAGTAGCAGAGAGGTATGAGCTAGCAATGATGCAACCTCTGGCAGAAAGCCCTCTGGACTTAGTCACTAAAATACTAAAATACAGAGATCTAGAACCTCACGGCCGCTACTGTGGCCACACGACTTCATATCTCCTCATTCGCACCAATGGAAAACAAATTATCAAATGCTTCTTTTCCAGCAAGTCTGACTCTGGGGGGGAAACTCCAAACAATAATAGTGAGTTTCTTTGTTTGTATGTAGTCAAAGTAAAGAGAAAGTAAAGTGAAATTTACCAACTACACAGGCAGGGTGGGGGGCTGGGGGCGGGGGGGTGGGAGGTTTACTGTGGTTCTTGGTGGTGGAATACATGCACTGGTGGAGGGATGGGTGTTCGAGCATTATGTAACTGAGACTTAAGCCTGAAAGCTTTGTAACTTTCAACATGGTTATTCAATGAAAAAAAAAAGAACCAAACCAGTATCTGAATTGCAAGCTGTAATGCTCCAAGGTAGAGACAGCATGGGGAAATTGTCTGCCATAGCCAGAAAGAGGAGTGTTATAGAGGAGGGGGGTGGATTCTGGAGATATTGGTGGTAGAAAATGTGCACTGGTGGAGGAATGGGTGACTGTACTGTATGACTGAAATTCAAACATGAAAGCTCTGTAACTGTATTTCACAGTAATTCAATTTTAAAAAAATATACAAAGACCCTAAAAATTCTACTCTTTTTGTTCATAAAATGTATAGCACATTGTAATTCTGAAGATATGAGTATTCCACATCATATGGGCAAACAAGCCCCCAACTTGGACCTTCTACTGTTATGGGTTATTCTTTAATTCATGTATATTCATCCTTGTCAAATAAATTTTGGAAGTGTACAGATTGCAGGAATTAAGTCTTCTGCTTCTTTACTGTGTTTAAGAAGCAAAAATATAACAGTGGCATGACTTAGTGATAAAGTCTATAAGACAAATCAGGAAAAAGAAAATCTTACTGTATGAATGCACATCCTTTTTAAGAGAAATGAAATACACTCATAGATTAAGGAATGAGAGAGACAATGTGTAACTGAGAAGCTAGGGCTAAAAGAGGAATTAAGATGGTGACTAAGATGCTCAAATAGTGATCTTATTCAGACTCTCACGTCTACACTTGCCCATCCAATTCTTTCCAATTCCTCATGAACATACAGATAAACTGTGTTTTCCAGCTTTCCTCAAAGCTTAATGTGTTCATATTCAGAAATTTGTACCAATGTAATGTTAGCAGAAGAGATGTGAACCAAAACAGGAAAAAACAATCACCTCCTACACACAACCCCTTTGTTTTGTCTCATCATCAAATGAATCTAAAAGATTCTGTGGAATAGGTAGGAATCCAAGAACAGAGTAAACTGGTTTTTGAATTAACTTAGAATGCTGCCCTATCAAATGTAAAAGTGTTTCATAAGTGAGAAATTACTTCTTATTGTTTTGAGTTTATTGTTTTAATCTAATTATATAATAATATACCTATGAACTTCTTAAGATGGCCTATGAAAGCCTATTTCTCTCCTCTGACCAGTGGCACAGATGTGCATACTGGATGCAGTTTGATTTATACTGTTGATACTATTTTCTTTTAAGTGTCATCTGGATCTTAACCAATTATTTTTAATTATTATTCTAAACAATACCTTCTTTCTCTCTTCTAAGTATTTTCTACAGTTTCTATAAAACAATATATGGTTGTGAATAACATTTCAAAAAGTCTCCATGTTCCTTCATGTTCTGTTCACCTCATTTTAAGACGTAACGAAAAAATAGGATTGATATTGGATGAGGAATTTAGATTGGAGGTAGGATAGGAAGATTTTAGGCATATAGCTCTATAGTAGAATAAACATGCTTGAGAGAAAATCAGAAAACATAGTTAGAAGACAATGATAAATAGTTTTTAAAGAAAATTATAAACTAGAAGTCAAGACACAGTTCAACACTAGAGAAAAATAATTTATCTTTCCCTTCTATAAGGGAAAAATCAAGAAAGATAGGTATCTTATGCTTTAAGAGAATGGCAACTCCATATATTAATCTAGGAAGCAAATAACAGATTTTATGTAGAAAGTAAGATAAAAGAGGGGAATAGGTAGATTTGGGAAGACTTGGTCATTACATAGAGTGTAGCATAAGTCCCTTTGCCTAAGAGAAGGACTTGTATATCACATGCATATAAGTACTGCAGCAGGGGGACAAGATGGAAGGACTCAAAAATAGACTGATGAGACACAGTTTTTTTAAAACAAGAAATTCAGTAAAATTTACTCTTGATACACTTTACTGTAAGATTCTGGCTCTTTACACCATCATAAATATGAATAGATTAATAGAATGCTTATGAATATAAAATCCTTTTCAGAAAACTTCCCTTTCAAAAAAAAGGCAAAGGGATCCTAGACTTTTAAATGGAAGTGTCTCTGGGGGCCAACTTAGACTGATATATTGACATCTCCCAAACATAAGCAGTCAATAAAATGGCTGGCTGGAAACGTTAGGCCAGACTTAGAGATAAAGCTTATCACATTTGTGGGGAAATTGTGAATATGAGAAAATAAAATTCTGAGTGCTCCTATTGTGAAAATGGAGTAGCAAAATGTTTTTCTTCTTTCACACCCATGGAAAAAGTGACTGGTCTAATACTTTTGATATTTCCTTTCAGTATTTAGAGACATTTCATTTTGGTATTTGGAGACATTACACTGTCTACAGAGAAGAAAAGGATAGTATGAATTTGCTTGGTTAGTGAGACGAATATTCTTTACACTCACATTCTTCTCATTGGGCTATCAAATAGGGACTATTTTTCGTGATTCATTTCTAAGTCCAAACTTGAAAAATGTTGATATAAATATATTTCCAGGTAGTTTGACCTCCCTTTGTTGTTCTTAGTAAATAATTTAATTTGATAAATAAGTGAATTTGGATACTAGTAACTGAGAACACCTAAGCAGCTGGAAGTACTGGGAGTCTTTCCAAAAGAATTAAATCCACAGTTCTTTTCCCCTTTAAACCCTACTCAGATGTCATATTGGCCCTGAATGGCATTTGTCGCTGAGACACATTGCTCACCAACAAAGCCCTGAAAATTTCTTTTTGTGGGACTGATAGAAATCAAATGATGATTAAAGAAAAATGTGTTTGAACAACTGGAAGATAAACTGAAGCTTAATTTTTTAAAGTTTATTTGAGCAAAAATCTATTCAAATAAAGGCAGGCTCAAACTGGAAGTGGTTAGGAGTACTCCACGGATCTGTGTTTAGAGAGAAACTTTTTTTTTAACGTGAAAGCAAATTGAAAAGAAAATATTTATTGGCTATAGATTAAAGCCTATTTAGCTGTTTGTGATTGTCTTTAAGGTTTTTATTTCATAATTGAGACATTTATAGGATTAGGTTTAGTTTGCTGGGGTAGGATACATTGGCCTACAGCCATAGCAGTCTAATGGACTTCTTCCATAATTAACTATGGGGGAAAAAGAAAAGTTCTACAAGGGTTGTCTATGGGAAGAGAAGTTATGAACCATTTTTATTTCCTTTTTTAAATTTGTGTTTACCGTTCTAAGCAATGAAAATATACCATTCAGATAATTAAGGAAAGAACCATACTTGTTCCCTCTGTACTTTGCTTTGCTTTATTTCTAAATACATTTTTGCAAATCCAATTGTCTAAAATAAAATCACAGGATGGAAGGCAAGCTGGTTGAGGTCAGGGTGTGGTCAAGTCCTATGAAATGTGTGCACACACATACACATACATATGCTTTTGAATAAAAATGAAATGTTGAACACCAGTAAGACCTTCGAAGAGCTTCCATTACATTGTAATAAAAAGTACATCACTGTATCACTGTCATCACGTTGCTCATCAATTTGCTCGCGTGGGCACAAGTAACGTCTCCATTGTGAGACTTGTTGTTACTGTTTTTGGCATATTGAATTTGCCAGGGGTAGCTTGCCAGGGTCTGCCCCGCAGGCGAGATACTCTTGGTAGCTTGCTGGGCTCTCCAGGAGGGGAGGAGGAATTGAACCCAGGTCAGCTTCGTGCAAGGCAAATGTTCTACCCGCTGTGCAAGTACATATATATATATATATGTACATATATATATATATATATTTACTTAGAAACAGTAAAATACACCATTGATTTCATTATAACAAACAAAAATCCAACTACAAATAAGCCTTAATAAGTAAATGCAGAAATATTTCTGAGTATAATGCAACATATAAAAATAAATAGTATTGGAGCTGGCAAGATAGTATAGTGGATACAGCAGTTGCCTTGCATGTGACATGTGGTACAAGGGGTAGTGCCACATATGATCTCCAAGCACAGCCAGGAGTGATCTGAGCATAGATTCAGGAGTGAACCCTAAGCACTGCTGGATATGACCCCAAAATAATTTTGATATGACCCCAAAATAATTTTTAATTAAAGTGTTATTACCTCATTTTTTCTAACAGCTGCATAGTATTCCATTGTATAGATGTACCAGAGTTTCTTCAACCAGTCATCTGTTCTAGGGCACTCGGGTTTTTTTCCAGATTCTGGCTATTGTAAACAGTGCTGCGGTGAACTTATAAGTGCATATGTCACTTCGACTATACTTTTTGGCTTTTCTGGGATATATTCCCAGCAGTGGTATTGCTGGGTCAAATGGGAGCTCAACCTCTAGTTTTTTGAGAATCGTCCATACTGTTTTCCAAAAGTGCTGAACTAGCCGGCATTCCCACCAGCAGTGTAGAAGGGTCCCTTTCTCCCCACATCCTCTCCAACAGCGGTTGCTTTTGTTCTTTTGGATGAGGTCATGACGTTTGCATATAAGTGGATCAACATGGAAAGTATCATGCTAAGTGAAATGAGTCAGAAAGAGAGAGACAGACATAGAAAGATTGCACTCATCTGTGGAATATAGAATAATAGACTATAAGACTAACGCCCAAGAATAGTAGAAATAAGTACCAGGAGATTGTTTCCATGGCTTGGAGGCTGGTCTCTCATTCTGGGTAACTCAGGGAAGGGACCACCAAGTAAAATGTGGTTGGAGGTCATGTGGGGGAAGGGTGATGCGGGCCGAATACAGACTAGAGACTGAACACAATGGCCACTCAACACCTTTATTGCAAACCACAACACCTAATCAGAGAGAGAGAACAAAAGGGAATTCCCTGCCATAGTGGCAGGGTGGGGTGGGGGGAGACGGGACTGGGCAGGGGGGGAGGGATGTTGGGTTTACTGGTGGTGGAGAGTGGACACTGGTGAAGGGATGGGTTATCGAACTTTGTATGGGGGAAACATGAACACAAAGATGTATGGATCTGTAACTGTACCCTCACGATGACTCTCTAATTAAAAATAAACTAATAAAAAAATAAAAAATAAAAAAATAAAATAAAGTGTTACTACCAATAACAAATTATAAAATATCATAAAGGTAATAGAAATGGCAGTGATAGATATGTTAAGGAAAACATATAAGTAAGAAGTAGAACTAAGGGATAGAGATTAGTACAGGGGTGAAGGTGTTTGCCTTGCTCATGAACAATTCCTGTTCAACCCCCAGCACCACATATGGTCCTCCAACCACTGCTCTGAGCACAGATCCAGAATAATCCCTGAGCACCCCTGGGTATGACCCCCCAAATCAAAACAAAGCTACAAATCATAAAAAAATACATAGGATTGGTAGGGAAAATTATGGAAAAATTTAAAAGCTGAATAATTTTTTTAAAACTGAATAGATGGGAAGAATCATCTTATACACAGATCCAAACTATATATAATAATTTAAATTACAAAATATATAACCTAATAATGCATACTACTACTCTTCAAAATGTAGTATAGGAAGAAAGCAATATCCAAAGAGAAATGTATAGTCTTAGGTGCATGCATTAGTGGTGATAAAGACAAAATAGATTTAATCAGAATTTTCTGAAGTAGAAAATGAAAATAACTTTAATGGAAATTAATGCAATACAAATAAACCTGCAGAAGAGAATATAAAGAGATCCACAGGGTCTTTTTTTATTTCAATCTTAAAGAAAATATGTGAGATAGCCTCTACTAAGTTTGAACTAGAAAATAAAGAAAAATGGCACTAATAAATAGTAGGCTTAGAAATGAGGGTTTAACTGAAAATACAGCTTATATTCAAAAGATAGTATCCAATAGTTTTAACAGCAAGTTCTTCCAGTTATCCAAGAAACAATTTTAACAATTTTTATAGAGAATTTTAAAAGAAAGGGTGCTTCTCATTTTATAAAGCTAGAATAAATACTGACACCAACATTTGACAAGGCTATTATGAGTAAGGAAAAGCACAAAGTATTCTCTCCATAAACAGAGATGGAAAACCTCTAAATAAAATCATTGTTAACCAATTCCAAATACAGCAAGGGTTGTGCATCCTGGGTTTGTCACAGGAATGTATCCTGTCAGGTAACCCAAAGGAAAGCAAAATAATGTCAATTCAAATGTAGGAAGATTGAGAATTCGGTGTGTGTGTTGGTGGGGGGAGGGGGTGGATTCTGGGAGTTCTCTTTCTGAATGTTTCCATTTTCCCCAATAAATTAAGAAAAACTGTAACAATAAGTCTCTAAATGAGAGACTTTACTGGTGCCCGCTCGAACAAATCGATGAGCAACGGGATGACAGTGACAGTGACAGTTATTGACCCAAGGTGCTGATAAAAGAACGGGTCTTGAGGATTTAAGGGAAAAGAAGGTAGGAAACTACCTTCTATGAGAGGGGGAGAACAAATGGAATATAGTGTAATTGCACTCATGCTCATCTGAGTTTCACGGTTATGATTTTAAAGGTCATTTCCTAGATATTCTGGCTTATGCAGTATGAAAAGAAATACTAAAGATTGAGACAAAAAAATTTTCATTATTTATAGTTGATACAATTATTCTTAAGAGTCTAAGAGAGTACAATGTCAATTTTTAAAATATATTATATTTCTATATACTAACAGCAAATATTTGGCTTATAATTTTCAATAATATATAAATAGTATATGTCTATGTAGGTATTTATATCTACCTTGAAATTTAAAAAGTATAGTCACCCAGGTTCAATTCCTCCATCCCTCTCGGACAGCCCAGCAAGCTACCTAGAGTATCCCGCCCGCATGGCAGAGCCTGGCAAGCTACCAGTGGTGTATTCGATATGCCAAAAACAGTGACAAGTCTCACAATGGAGTTGTGAGTTACTGGTGCCCACTTGAGCAAATCGATGAACAATGGGACGACAATGCTGCAGTGCTACAGTTATTTATGAAAAAATATCTATTGAATGATGTTTTTTAAAAATTTAAGGTGTTTTAAAAAATTTTAGCATGTTCATGGCTAGGAAGCAAAACAATTCATATCATGATGAATCAATATAATTCACCCCTAAATTAATGTATAAACTTAATGTTATCCTAATTTAAAAACCTATAAATATATAGTTGGATCTGAGTTCATTTTTTAACATGTGACTGACCAGTTTCCCAGGACCATTTGTTGAAGAGGCCTTCCCTACTCCATATGCTTAACTCCCTTGTTGAAAATTAACTATCTAGCTAGCTAAAGATTTGTCTCTATGTTCTCAGTTCTATTTCATTGGTCTAAGATCATGTCTAATTCCAGTATCATGATCTCTTGATTATTCTAACTTTATAGAATAGTTTAAAGTTGTGGAAATAAAAGCCTCCCATCTGTTTTCCTAGGATTGCTTTAGCTATTTGGGGGGCTTTATATACTCCATATAAATTTCAGCAGCATTTAATGAATGTTTTAAAAAATACCATGGGTATTTTTATAGGGATCACATTGAATCTATGTCTTGTAAGATGGTCATTTTGACAATAATTATCCTTCCAATCCATTAACAGCAAATATGTTTCCATCTCCTTCTTTTATTGCTTTTAGTAGTGATTTATAGTCTTCTTTGTATAACTCTCTCACCTCTGCTGCTTAACTGATTCACAGTTATTTGATTTTTTTTGAGGTGCAATTGTGAATAGGATTATTTTTAAATTTCTCTCTATTCATTTCATTGTTTGCATATGGAAATGCCATTCAATTCTGCATGTCGCTTTTGTTGCCTGTCACTCTATTGTACAAGTTGTTTCTAGGAGTTTTATAAGAGTTATTAGGGTTTCTAAATATAGTGTCATGTCATCTGCAAGCAGTGATAGTTTGACTTCCTCTTTCTAATATGGATGCCTTTAATCTTTTTCTTGCATAAATTCTGTGGCAATGACCACTAATATTGTATTTAGTAATAGTGGTGAGGGTGGGAAACCTTCTTTTGTGCCTTATCTTAGAAGGTAAGCTCTCAGTTTTTTAACCAACCTATGATATTAGTTGTAGGTTAGTGGCAAGTGGCTTCAACTATATTGAGTAAAGTTTCTGCTATTCCTGTTTTATTGAGAGGTATTTTTAATTGTAGATGGGTGTTAGATCCTGTCAAATGCTTTCTCTGCATCTATTTTTATGACCATATGATTTTTCAGGCACATCGTCCTTATCTGCAGAATGAGTTTTCATGGCAGTCAGTGGGATGCTCTAGAACAAGAATGGGAAGATGATATTAAAACATAGGAACTCTGTCTTTGCCACCTTGGAACAATTGTCTTAGAGATGTAGATTCTCCCTTTTGTCTGCAATATATCTCTCTTCAAAGCAAGTCTAATCCTTAACAGAAAGTTTCTCCACTAAAAATTAGACAGCAGGGTTATTAAAGAAAGTGCATGTGATGTGCTGATAGTAAGCCAAAGAAGCAGGGTTCAGCCTTAGGTTGAGAGTGGATATGCTTATGTAGGGGACCCATTGATTACAGGGAATTTAGCTATCTATACAAAAATAAGAACTATAGAGTGTGTTTTTATGAGAATGAGTGGTAGAGAGAAAGATGGTCACCAATTAAGGCTCATTGGTCCTGTAGCTGAATAGTGGAGGTGACATTTGGAAGATAAAGAAAGAGAAGAGGGAGGAGAGAGAAAGGGAGGGAGGAAAGTGCCTGCCACAGAGCCATGGAGGGAGGCTGTGGCAGAGGTGGAGGTGGCAGGGGGGAAACTTGGGTCATTGGTGGTGGGAAATAGACACTGGTGTTGGATGGTACGTATGGGTGTTGGATCATTTATGACTGAAACCTGATCATGAACAGCTTTGTAACTATGTATTTCACAGTGAGTCCATTAAAAAATTAAAATTAAAAAATATATAGTTTAAGTCTTATGAGATGGTATCACTGTATCACTCTCATCGATTTGCTCAAGTGGGCATTAGTAACATCTCCATTGTGAGATGGTAGGTTACTTTTTTTCTGCCCTGGCTATAATTATTCAGGAAAAGGCCACACGGACTTATCAGGATCCTGTACTTTAGGATCGTGGGCAAGGTTGGCTCTGTGCCAAGGGTTCAGATTTCAATTGTTAGCTGAACAAATGTATACTTCTTCCCAGTGGAATGCTACAATTCTGTCACCTTCTCTCAGCTAATAACACCAATCACTCTGCATTGATGTCTCACAGTGCATTTCTGGGACTGTTTTGCACCCAAAGCACAGTCACAAAATTGCTGTACATAAGTTAAAGAAAAGTACCCGGTTTTAGGCATCTCTTTTCACATGAGAGGAGACTGAGTCTGATGGTTACTAATTTGGTCAGAGTTGTGTGGCAGTTTAGCAGAGTAGTTAAGCAAACAAATTTCATACTCAGAGTTCCCAGGAGCCTGTGGCTTGGGCAAGTCCATTCATCTCACTATGTTTGCAACCTTTTCTTGAAAGTGGAATAAGATTAATGCCTCTATCAGAGATTACTCATAAAATGAAAGAAATAGTGAATATAAGGCTCTTAGCTTAAATAGGAATGTAGAACTAATGAGCTAACACTCAAAATTTTTGACTGGAAGATCTACTCTTTTTCCCTGAACCATAATCTCTTATACAGAGAAGTTAAAGATGAACATCAGAGGCAGTAGGAAGAGCTAAAAAAGGTTGGAGTATATATTTTACATATTGGAACCTTAGATTTGATAACAACATATAGATGACCCCCTCAAACACCAGCAGGAGCAACCCCTGAGCACTGAGGCAGAACTATACTCAGAGTACCACAATGTATGCCCCCCCAAAAGAAAATCAATTAAAATTTAAAATGAAATGGATATACACAAGTAACGTTACACATGTAACATACTTGTCGACTGTGTCCATGAGTTATACGTTTATTTTTAGAACAAATACCATTTGGGCAGCTGGTTAATGGGTGTTGATGTGTTCATGCTAAGCATAACCTGTCTCTTGCCACTTACAAAAGGGAGGAAGGAACCTTATGGACCCCTGTCATCAGGTGGAGCTGCATGAAGAAAAGGGGAATAGGAAATCTAAAGTCAAGGAGGAATAATGGAATATGCTTACCTAAGTCTGGAGATAAGGCATCAACTTTCGGAATGACTGCTACAGAGAGTCTCCTTCCCCTGCACCTGGCTGTCTTCACTGGGGCCCTCGGAGGGGTGAGTTGAGTTTCCCTCCCCACTCCAAGCAGAAACCCCACAGTCGAAGACCTCTGGAACCCAGCCACAGCCATGCTCAAGGCCCCTCTCCACACATTTGGATGAGCCTCATGCATGAAGGAACCATCAGAGGAACCCAGGTGTGCGGGACCCGGGCCTGAGACCTCCAAGCCTGCTCGCATCTGAACTGGGCCTCTTCTGCCTAGATCCCCCATTTTCCAGTAGCTAGGCAATCACACTCAGGGACTGCCCCCGGTGCTGTGTAATCCCATCAACGGCCAACATCCAGAGACTATAAAACCAAGCTCCCGGAAGCCCAGACATCTTATAGCCTCATTCTCCCTCTGGGAGAACCTGGCAAGCTACCAAGAGTTTCCTGCCTGCATGGGAGAGCCTGGCAACCTCCCCGTGGCATATCCATATGCCAAAATCAGTAACAATGATGATCTCATTCCCCTCACCCTGAAATAGTCTCCAATGTGGCATCATTGGGAAGGACGAGTAAAGAGAGGCTTCTAAAATCTCAGGGCTAGGATAAATGAACTGAGACCACTCGAGAAATTTGATGATCAATGGGATGATGATGATGATGATGTGAGAATGGCTTTAAATGAAGTACAAAGCAATGAGGTGGGAATGAGAGTTTTAGTCCTTTAATATCATTACTATAGTTATTATGAAATATTTTTTCATACCCAACAAGAAACTTGTTTCCAGATCACCAGAATGAGGCTGCGGTACTCTGTACACAAGTCTCTTTCCCTCATTGCCAGTGCAAAGGTGGTGCATGTCAGCCCTGTTGTCCAAATAAATTTATGAGTTACTGGTATCAGAGAGCCCTAAGTGGAGGCTGTTGTAACAATTCTAAGACTACCAGTCTTAACCTCCTGCCAAATTCATTGAGGACATAACAGTTAGTTTGAAGGGTAGCAGGACATAACAGTTAGTTTGAAGGGTAGCAAAATGAGAAGAACAGGACTTAGCAAATAGAAAAATGTGGATTTTCTTTTCTGTAGGAATGTGCATTTGAGCCCCGGCACTGCGATTGTCTATTAGAATCTAACTCTTGGTAAAATCACAGAAGAAAGGAGGTCAGACAAACATCTTGCTTTCCTCAACCTCAGTGGACTTCCTGACATGTCTTAGGACTCCAGGCTGGAGCATTGCTATTGTGATTACATCAGGCAGAAATTTCCACTAGTCCTTTAAGACAACCCCTAGACACTGCTCACTACGGCCTTGCCCTCTCTATAATGGTCCTGACTTTCCTTCCAGGTCTGCTCTCTCTCCTGAGAAAGTGAAAGACGTTAGCAACTTGGAGAAATGAAAACAAACACCAAAGTTCGACATTAGACTGCTTCACAGCTAAATGAACCATAAACTTTAAGAACCTGGAACAAAACTTCAATTCAGACCCTTCCTACAGGTGCTGTGGACACAGAGACTACATGGTATATTTTTCCCTAAGGAAAAAAATGTCAAATTATTTTTGTAAAAGAAAAAAGAAAGAAAAAGGTTGCCTGGAATAAAAAAGTTTGATCTTGTACTTAAAGAAACAAGCCCAGAGACAAAGCAGATCTTTTCTCTCCATTCTCATTTCCCTGCACCCCCATGAAAGCACCCACTCCTCTAATACACCCTCCAGCCCATACTTGGAAACCAGAGTAGATGTTAAAGTGGGACATCTCCCAGGTTTTCAGGTGAGTGGCCAGGGTAAGTCACATACAGAGTATTTCAGCCTGCCTGCAATCCACCGCCTTCAAAAAGGCCCTCGGTCATGATTCAGATTACATTAGTGGGAAGCTCAACAGATGGCCAGAGGTCTGGGCTCTGGCCCAGGCTCATTTCCTATGTGACCTTGGCATGTCCATTCATCTCTCAGTTCCCAGGTTCCTTGTCCAGAAGAACTCAGGACTCAGTCTTAGATTCCTTTGGTTCCTAAAATTCTGTATGGGGATAGAGTCGAAAGAGCAAGCAGATAAGCTTTTCTTCAACCAGGAATGATGTGTGAATGCCAAGGTTGCTGTTAACACTCAGACCTGACATCAACCGAGACCACTGGGCAACCTTGACCCCTGAATCCTGCAGTTCTCAGCTTCCTTTGCGGGCAGCTGCCCTGAAACCTCCTCTGATCAATTAGCTTAAGAAGACCATTTCACTCTGGAATTCAGTAGCACTGTAGCACTGTTGTCCCATTGTTCATCGATTTGCTCAAGTGGGCACCTCGTCTCCATTGTGAGACTTGTTATTACCGTTTTTGGCATATCAAATATGCCATGGGTAGCTTGCCAGGCTCTGACATGCAGGCGGGATACTCGCAGTAGCTTGTCAGGCTCTCCAAGAAGGACAGAAGAATAGAACTCGGGTCAGCCATGTGCAAGGCAAACGCTCTACCTGCTGTGCTATCATTAAAAAAAAAAGGAGGACCAGAAAAAGTGCTCAGGAAACTACCCTTCTTTATGTTGTTTCTCCTTTTCCCCTTTTCTTACTTGTGATTACCCTTACACTCTCCCCTACAGCCCCCACCCTTATACCCCACCACAATCCTGGGTTCATCACATTCAAAGATAACTTGGCAACAAAATTGAATCATTGAGAGCCAGGTCTCAAGACTACATGAATTCAGATTACAAGTTCATAATTTACTATGTGATCTTGGGCAAGTCGCTTAAAGTATAGACTTTCAAACATTTTTAAACTGCGATTCAAAGTAAGAAATATATTTATCAGTACAGTACTATACATACACTAATAGAACAAAACTTTGCTAAAATAATACTTATTCTTGATATGTTCTCATCACTTACTATTTAGTCAATTGATTCTATTCCATACAATTTTTTAGTGTTATTCATAACAACTAAATTGATTTCACAGTCCTCTAATGAGTTTGAGACCCATAATTTGAAAATCTTGGCTCTAAGTTTTAGTTTCCTAATCTGTAAAATGAGGATAATGATAATATTATCGTTCTCATAGAGCTGCTATGGTGGTTGACTAAAGTGGTCACAGAAAAGTATTTGGCTTGGAATATAGTAAGTGCTCAGTGAATATTAGGTATTATTATTATTGCTCAAAGCAGGACATTGGTAGGAAATAAATCTCCAATCTCAAGTCCAAGAGCAGAACTCTCAGAAAAGCTTCCTAAACCTGAGCATGAATCAGATGGAATTCCCAGTGGGAAATGTAGAACATCAAACAAATCGAATTTAAGCTTCTCTCATGTATGTAGTTGCCTGAGAACATAATTTTATCACAGTGACACTAGCCATCAGGTAACCCTTGGGTTGTGAATAAAAAAGAAAAATTATCCAAAGAGCATGAATTTTAATCATACTTTTCAGTTGCCGAGCCAAGGAATTTCCACCAAAATATTTCTCTTTCTTTAAATTAGTAAAATCCTCTAATTTATAATTTTTACTTTTATGTATACCAACTGATAACTTATGATTGCCCTCCCCTTACCGGCTAGATGTGGTCCCCCCATATGAAAATTATTCATTGGTTCTTGACTATAAAATTTTCCTAAGCCCCACTTTGGATCAGGATTCCGAAACCTCAGGAGATGCCTTAGAGTGGAACATTCCCTTTTGCTCCTTTGACTTTCCTTACTGTCATCCCTGCAAAACTTGTGGGAATGAATGGAACACCTTAGGTCTCTCATTTAGTTATGGCCAAAGGTAACTACTTTACTCCTTCAGAGAAAAGGCAGTAACTCAGGGGCACCACCTTCACCCAGCGACATGTCACCCACTTCTTTAAAAGTCAACAGTAACTGAACATTAACAATGAAAGGTGAAGTCTCATTTGAAAGCTCAGGGCTTGGCCCAATGGATAGGAGAGAAAACAGTTATAAATTCTTCACTGTTGCTCACCTCAAGTGGCAATTATCTTGCTAATTGGCTTAAATGTCAACTACTTTTAGTTAAGCATTTCAAAAGATTGTAAGATAAATAGCTATCAAAGTGTCATAACACTGAAGGCAGTATAAAATGTAATTTCCAGCCTCTATGCCCACGGAGACCATTTTTCAGACCTCAGGCAAGATTACACATGACTATGAGTGGTATGGGAAGGCTAGTCCTGGCACAGAATATGAATGGATGAAAGCTTAAGAAGAACCTTCCGTATGAATCACTGTTGATTCCTGCTCCTGGTTCCAGCCAAGGTAGTTCAAATCTAGTTTGTTCTTTTTTTCCTATACTCTATAAACTTCCCCTAGTTTAGTCTAACCAAGTTAGCTCAGTAATTATTAGAGCCAAAAAATGAAATTTGAACCACTTCAGTTTCATAATAATTAAGGCAGAGAGAATGAGTTCAGTAGAATATCACTGTTTCACTGTCATCCCGTTGCTTATCAATTTGCTCGAGCAGGTACCAGTAACGTCTCCCTTGTGAGACTTGTGGCTACTGATTTTGGCATATCAAATACGCCACAGGGTAGCTTGCCAGGCTCTGCCCTGTGGGCAGGATACTCTCGGTAGCTTGCCGGGCTCTCTGAGAGGGACAGAGGAATCAAACCGGGGTCGGCCGCGTGCAAGGCAAACACCTACCCATTGTGCTCTCGCTCCAGCCCTCAGTAAAATATGATCAGATTAAATAACTAATTCAGCATCGCTGGAGAATATGAACTGAATCTAAGATAAACCTCCAGCCCAGGCCCTGCAGTGAACACATAGAAAGTTTTAAGTTGATTTTTTAAAAGATTCTCTTAAAGATGCATTTGATAAAGGAAGATGGAAACTACTATTTATCAAATACGAATATCTAACAGACATTATATTTGCACTTATAAAATTAATATATCCTAAATAATATCATTCTTGGATTCCTAGTTCTTTTAAAATTAAAATTTTTAAAAACTCACCCAACATCACAAAGCAAGTAAATATTAGAATTAGGATTTCACCCAGTTTTTCCCATACAAGGGAACCAACAAGAAAGAACTGTTCTTCCTGGTATCCTAGAACTGTTCTTCCTGGTATCCTAAGTGCACTGTTAAGGGAAACAGTTGTGTCCTTATTTAGTCATGACTCAAAAGTCTTTATGTGTGTGTTGGGATAGGTAGGAGGGTTGGACAACACCTGGCAGTGCTCAGAAGCTATCCAGTAGTGAACCCTGACAGTGCTCAGAGAACCTTGATTCAAACCAGGTCAGCAGGATGCAAAGCAAACATTTCTCCCTGCTCTATCTCTCTGGTTCTTTGACCAAAAAGTGTTGACCAAATTTCTGATGGGACTGAAGGAGAAATCCCTTAAATTTATAGCTACCCCCAAAAAAGGAAGCATTATAGGACATGTCAGTTCTGGATCTTACTCCTCTACCTTGCGTCCTCCTTTAGGTCTTTTAGCTGCAATGAGCTTGTGGGTAGTATAAGAAAGAAGCACCAGTCAAAAATTACTGACTCTGAGCATTGACCACTAAGCTGTTTCATCTCTAAGCTTCAGACTTTTCTTTTATTCTCACCCTTGTGATGCTGAGGCCCACTCTCCACAAACTGCATTTCTGCTTTGCCAGTTTGATTGCCATTAGAGTCTGTTAACAGGAAGCAATAGGGAGAGAGGCAAGCAGGAAGAGGAAATGAGGACTTGCTTCATCTTCCTGTTTTCTTACTGGTCTGGTCAATATTGATCTAACAGCAATTAGCTCCCATTTTGACTCTTTTCTTTATTCCCAGAAACAGCCTCATCTTATTCCTTTGCCAGCGACCAGTTGATGCCTTCTCCCTCGATGTTGAATCCCTGCTCTGAAGAGTCCTTCTCTGAGTTTCCAAGATCCCTCAGTAGCCAGCAGCACATATGTTTCTGAGTTCTAGCTCTGTTGACCATTTTATGAGTTTCTGTATCCCTAGGATGAAGATCGCTCTATGGACATTCTGTGATAACCTGTGTTGTTCTCAGTTCTTCAGTTTCCTATGTTAAAGTATTTTACCTAGAAAAGCTGGCGGGTGTCTATTTTCTGGATCAGACATTGCCTGATGTATTATCATTTTGTTCTACAACAATGCTAAGTGATATACTGAATTTTACCCCATATAGCTTCTGGTTAGAGACTTGATTCCTTTAGGAATTCCAAAGCACGTGGTTTTGAAGACAGACAGAAGAGGTTCCGAGCACTAGGATCACACTTTGAGAATTTCTTTAAAAGGGTAGGTTCTTTTCTCACAGCAACGGTTGAGGTTCAAGTTTTCATTAAACGTAATGCTCTTAAAGAGAGAGAGAGAGAGAGGTACCCTCACGGTGATTCTCTAATTAAAAATAAATAAATTAAAAAAAAAATGTTGAATAATGAACAAGGAAATAATTAAAAAAAAAAAAAAAAAAAAAAAGAAACTTTGGTACATCTACACAATGGAATACTATGCAGCTGTCAGGAGATATGAAGTCATAAAATTTGCTTATAAATGGATAAGCATGGAGAGTATCATGCTAAGCGAAATGAGTCAGAAAGAGAGGGACAGACATAGAAGGACTGCACTCATTTGTGAAATATAGAATAACATAACATGAGGCTGACACCCCAGGACCATAAATACAAGGGCCAGGGGGATTGCCCCATATCTGGAAGCCTGCTTCATGAGCAAAGGGGAGAAGGCAGATGGAATAGAGAAGGGATCACTAAGAAAATGATGGACGGATGGTTGGTCCAAGTAGATAATGGACCAAACATGATGACCTCTCAGTGTCTGTGTTGCAAGCCATAATACTCCAAAGTAGAGAGAGAGTATGGGGAATATTGTCTGCCATGGAGGCAGTGGGAGGTGGTAAAGAGAGGGTGTCTACAGTGGATATTGGTGGTTGAGAATGTGCACTGGTGGAGGGATGGGTGCTTGATGATTGTGTGATTGTAACCAAAACATGAAAGCTTGTAACTACCTCACAGTGATTCAATAAAAGTTAAAAAACAAAAAAAAAAAAAAAAAAAAAAAAGAGAGAGAGAGAGAGAGAGAGAGAGAGAGAGAGAAGACAATCAGGCTAAAAGATAAGCATGCTATTGTTCACAAAATCTTTTACTTTGTCTCTTCCACAGACATGACTGAAATCTGACTGCTTGTTCTCTTGATGTTAGGTCACCATCTGCCTTACTATGACCATTAAATTTAAGAGAGGATAATAAACTGCAATACATCCATTCATTGGAATAGTATGAAATGACAAAATAACCCCATCTAGAGGAAATTTACATGCTTATTATTAAGGGAAATAAACTATCCTGAAAACTATATCTATATGATACAACTATATTATATCAGGGAAAGGCAAAATTTGGGAGACACTGAAAAAATCGGTAGTTGTTGAGGGGAGGGAAGAAGGGGTAAGGGTGAATAGACAGCAGAGTTTTGCCAACTTCTTTCCCTTCTTCTAATTCACCTGCGGAATCTTAAATATAAACTTCCCTCATTATGCTTCCCTTAATGAGAATAGCCTAGAGAATCTCTCCCTCTACCCATTTTCCCCTCAGACTTTCTTCAGTGGACTGTTTATTTTCCTAGATGAGAAACAAACTTGTTTTAAACAACTGGCATTCAAAAGTTATTTGTTGCTGCAGGATTACAGAACTTAATCTGACTAACAAGGAGAGGAAGGTCTAGGATGTTCTTCTGTGATCTACAACAGAAATCTGAAACAGCAAACAATCTTAATCTTACTGAACAAAGAAAGAACATTAAAAGACACTTTCAAACATTTAAATTTGTCTTTATTGTAGCTATTTATTTGGGGGAAGATAACACCACCTTGTTTAGGTACCATTTAAGATTCTGGGGTTTTATTCAAATAGCCATTTTAAAATTTTAAAGAATTCCAACAGATTAAACATTAAAAATTGGGCTTCCCTTATCAAATTCTGCTTGCATGGCTCAACTTTTATCTTATGACACTTATTCAGCACATCTCTTTTGGCTAAATAATTATTCTTTGGAATGTAGTATGTCAACTAAAATGCTAGAAAGCTATTCTGAACAAATATATTTGAAGCTATAAAAATAACTGAGAAGTTTAGCTTCTCTGAGAAGAGAACTAAAACTATTAATCAAAGCCAAAAAAGTCATAAACACTGTGATTCTGTCACCTATAAATATTCCTCCTGTTCTGTCTCAATTCATCACTTATTCTCACCTATACCCCAGCAGCTGTTGATCAGTTTTCTGTCATTCTAGACAGAAATTCTGTAACTTTGCATTTTTAAAAAATTAATGATAGATACACTTTCTTAGAATTACATGTAGATGGGAACACATAGTAGTTCATGCCTTTCTATTGCTAATTGGTATTCAATAATTATAATTACATCTGCTCACTCATTAGCCCATTGATTGATATTTAGATTACTCCCAGTGGCCATTTTATGTTAATACTCATGAATACTTTATGTAAGTCTAAGTAATATATGTGGGTGTTGAAGATTTGGTTTTGTTTTAGCATCACTATTGTTGATGAAGCACAAAGTGGAGCTACAGAGTGGGAAGGGGTAGCCACAACAGATTGCTTCCTCACAACTGATTGGACCACTGAAATGTTGGTAGGGTGTGTGCCCAGGAAATCAGTGTTGATATCGTCTTCCCAAACACGTTTCAAGGAGCTGTAGTTGAGGGAAGGTTATGGTCTTCAAATAAGTCATCATTAAACTCCACCCAAGTCCACCTTTATTGTCTTTTACTGCAGAAAAGAATTTTTAGGGAAGATAAATAATGAATTAAGATAGTTTTATTAAGAATAAATATTTACTCTTAATGTGGGAAGAAAGAGAAATTCTCCAAAATAAAGGAAAGTTTACACCTAAAGAAAGGCACAGGATATCCAGAATAGAGAGCCATAAAGTACAAGGAGGAGAAAAACATGTATCCCAAGTTCCGATATGGACAACCCAGATTAAAGAGTTGCAAGCTACTTTGGAAAACTAAATATATAGGATTTCCCCCCAAAACATAGGGGAAAATTTGTAGAGAAAAAAATCATTGTTACAGAATCGCCCAGAAGTACTCTAGCTCTTGTGGTTTCTCCTGAAAGCACCTGGCCTTCATTCTGAGCTGACAATAGGATCACGTTTTCACAGAATTCATTCTGTCTCTCCAAACATTTCTTGGAATTAAGGCCTTTGTCTCTCCAAACACTTCCTCGTGTTATGGCTTTTTGTCTCTCCAAACATTGCCTATTTTATGGCTTCTCAAATTGTTGCCAAGTGACCCTCAACTTGGCTGATTAACTCAATATTATATTGTCAGGATCTCAGTTCACACACACACACACACACATGGATTAACCATGTAAATGAGAGTGATAAAAAGTAGCAAATATTATACCTCAGAATTACTTCATAAAATAAATAATACTTGATAAACTAATCACGAGTAAACTTACCATTAATCAAATTTAAAATGTTAGGGTAATGACTTAAACAACCAAAGAAATAATGTGTAGTTTACCCTTTTTACAATTTCCAGACATTTCTTTTTAATGCCAGCTATCCACTTGTCTTGTTTCTATTTTCAGTCATGAGTCAGTCAATGAACATGAAAGCACTGAACTATTTGTGACATTTTTCAAAGAAAAAAACAGCTTCTCTATAAAATCAATGAGGTTTTTCTATTAAAATATAAATATCTATCTCAAAATTGACTTATTAAAACCATTGAGCCACAAAGACAATATTTTTTAATATATTACAGACCTAAATGAACATGGGTCCAGAGAGAGAGTATAGCAGGTAAGGTATTTACCTGGCCCACAGCGGACCTGATTTCAATCCCCAACACTCATATGGTCTTATGAAAAATATCAGGAGTGATTCCTGAGCACAGCACCTGGAGTAAGTCCAAAGATTTCTAGACTTTATTGTGAATAATGTTGCAATAAACATATGTGTGCATATATCCTTAAAAATTAATGTTTTAGTGTTGTAGGGCATATGCCCAGGAGAGAAAACACTGAATCACATGTAATTCCTATTCTTAATTTTCTGGACTGGAGCAATAGTACAGCGGGTAGGGCGTTTGCCTTGCACGAGGCCAACCCGGGTTCGATTCCTCCGTCCCTCTCGGAGAGCCTGGCACGCTACCAAGAGTATCCCACCCGCACAGCAGAGCCTGGCAAGCTACCTGTGGTATATTCGATATGCCAAAAAACAGTAACAAGTCTCACAATGGAGACATTACTGGTGCTCGCTCTAGCAAATCAATGAACAATGGGACTACAGTGCTACAGTGCAGTGCAATTTTCTGAGGCGTTTTATACTGTTTATATAAAAGTTTGATAAGACAACAATTCTACTAATAGTGAACAAAGGTCCGTTTTTTTAACACATCCCTGATAAGGCTTTTTTCCATTGTCTTTTATGAGAGATATTCTCACTAATATGACATGGTATATTATTAATATTATTATTATTTTGATAGAATTTTTTCTGAAAATCAGTGATGATAAACATTTTTGCATATGCCTGTGGAATATTTGAATGTCTTCTGCAAGAAAATTTCTGTTTAACTTATTTCCCCATTTTTTTTCTTTATTTATTTTTAATTAGTGAATCACTGTGAGGGTACAGTTACAGATTTACTCATCTTTGTGCTCTTGTTTCCCTCATACAAAGTTAGAGAGCCCATCCCTTCACAGTGCCCATTCTCCATCACCAATAAACCCAGCATCCCACCTACCCTCCCAATCCCATCTCCCCACACCCTGCCCCGCCACTGTGGCAAGGTATTCCCTTTTGTTCTCTCTCTCTAATTAGGTGTTGTGGTTCGCAATAAAGGTGTTGAGTGGCCACTGTGTTCAGTCTCTAGCCCACATTCAGCCCGCATCACCCTTCCCCCGCATGGCCTCCGACCACATTGTACTTGGTGATCCCTTCTCTGAGTTGTCCTCTCCCCAGAATGTGAGGCCAGCCTCCAAGCCATGGAGTCAGCCTCCTGGTACTTATTTCTACTATTCTTGGGTGTTAGTCTCCTACTCTGTTACTCTATATTCCACAGATGAGTGCAATCTTTCTATGTCTGTCTCTCTCTTTCTGACTAGGGCACTCGGGTTTTTTCCAGATTCTGGCTATTGTAAACAGTGCTGCGATGAACATATAAGTGCAGATGTCATTTCGACTATACTTTTTTGCTTCTCTGGGATATATTCCCAGCAGTGGTGTTGCTGGGTCAAATGGGAGCTCAATTTCTAATTTTTTGAGAATCATCCATATTGTTTTCCAAAAGGGCTAAACCAGTCTGCATTCCCACCAGCAGTGTAGAAGGGTCCCTTTCTCCCCACATCCTCTCCAAGAGCGGTTGCTTTTGTTCTTTTGGATGTGTGCTAGTCTCTGTGGTGTGAGGTGGTATCTCATGGTTGTTTTGATCTGCATCTCCCTGATGATTAGTGATGTAGAGCACTTTTTCATGTGCCTTTTGGCCATTCGTATCTCTTCCTTGGTAAAGTTTCTGTTCATTTCCTCACCCCATTTTCTGATGGGGTTGGATGTTTTTTTCTTGTAGAGTTCAACCAGTGCTTTATATACCATTGATATTTAACCCCTTATCTGATGCATTTCCCCATTTTTAAATGGTATTACTTTGGTTGTTATTGAGCTTTGTGATATATATATACATATATATATGATACATATGATATAAATATATACACATACACACATATATTTCATTAGCCCTTGACATATTATGTTATTTTCTCCCATTCAGTAGGGTGTTCTTTTACCCTACTGATATTATTTGCTGTGCAGATGTTTTTGAGTTCAACATTTCCATTTGTTTATGTATGTCTTTGCTTTCTTTGTCACTGGAGACTCCTCTGAGGTCAATATTGTGGAATGATCTGCTTATAGTTTTTCATTGTATTTAATTGCCATGGGTCTGATATCAAGGTCATTTAACCAACTTTGAGTTAATCTTTGTGTATGTTATGAGTTAGAGTTTTAGGTGCTTTTACTGTTGTTAGTTAACTAGTTTTCCAAGCACCATTTGTTGAAGATAGTTTCCATGCTCTAGTTATACTCTAGACCCTTTGTAATAATTAACTATCCATACAGCTAAATGTTTGCCTCTTGATTCTCATGTTTTTTTGGTTGCTCTATGACTCTGTTTAGCCCTATACCATGCAGTTTTGTTTTCTATAATATTGTAGCATAGTTTAATATCTTGAAATGTCGTGCCTCCCAGTTTTCTTTCCCCAGGATTTCTTTGGTAAATTTAGAGTTTTATGATTCCATACAAATTTTATAAATGTTTGTTTGATGTCCCTGACGAATTCCATGGAAATTTGTATGGAGATTGCATTAAACCTATAAAGTGCTTTGGGTCAGGATGGTCATTTTAGAAATGTTAATTCTTTCCGTTCATAAACAAGGAATATATTTTCATTTTTGAGTGTCTTCTTTTACTCTTTCAGTAGTGGTTTGATATTTTCATTAAGTATATCTGTTACTTCCTTTATAAAAAGTTGATTCCTAGATACCATAGTTATTTTCTGCATGATCATGAGGTTTTTTTTCTTTCTCTTCTACATTGTTGTTTACGTTGTGGTTTATGTATAACAATGTCACTGACTTCTGTGCATTGATTTTGTTATTTGCTAACTTACAGGTTGATTGCTTCTAGGAAGTTCTTGGTGGAGTCTCTAGGGGGTTTTACATACAATATTATGTCATGTGCAAATAATGATAGTATGTGACTTCTTTGTTACCAATTACCCTTTTATTCTTATTTCATAGTTGGTGTGGCTAAGACTTCAAATATTCTCACTGTTAAAACTAATAACAGTGAGAATAAACTTCCTTATCTTGTTCCCCTTATTAGAGGAAAGACTTTAAGTTTGGAGAGAGAGAAGGAATATTTTGATTACTTTTTCTGTTTTTGTATTTATAATTGGTCTGTCCATGTTTTCTATTTCCTCCTGACTCATTCTTGGGACGTTACCAGATTCCAAAAATTTATCTATTTCTTCTAGGTTCACCAATTGTGTCACATGAGCTTGCTGATGCTATTTTCATGTGATCTTTTAGATTTATTGGCTATCTGTTATAACTGCTACCCTTTTGTTTATAATTCACTTTATTAGTCTTTTCTCTTTCTTTAAATTCTTGGGTATAGCTAAGGGTGTATTAATCTTGTTTATTCTTTTAAAAATACAGGTCTTGGTTTCATTGATCTATTAACACTTTTTCATTTCTATATTGTTTGTTTCTTTTCTAAGTTTTATTCCTCTCATCATTCTATAACTTTGTGTTCCCTTTTTTTAATATCTTAAGATGTATTTGGATTATTTATGTGACCTAGGTGTTTTTGGTGTTGTAATAAACTCTTGTATTGCTGTCACCTTTTTTCTTAGAACAACTTTTGCTGAATCCCATGTAATCCCATATATTCACTTTGAGTTGTTTCCAAAAATCTTTGGATTTCTTCTTTGTTTTTCTTTCTAACTTACTGGTTTTTAAGTCATGTGTTGCTTAGTTTCCATGTGCGTGACTTTATCCAAGGTTTCTCTTTGTGATTAATTTCCTCCTTCAAACATTGTAATCAGATATTTATTCATTGTCTTTGTTCTTTGAAACAAAAAGACTCTGGAAGTAGGATTGGGGAGGTAAAGAGAGTAGTTAGAAAATGACACACATGGCTTCTTCTAAGTCTTAGATTTCTCATGTCTAATACTCAAGACCAAGGTATCAGGGTTTTTAAAATTGAAACATAGTTGAAATTGTGTTTGCTCTCCAGGAGGGCACAACTTGGATGCCCAGACAATGAGTCTTTCCCAGAATCTAACAGTTTTCTTAACACTTCAAAATATATAGTCAAAAAAACAATTAAACATCACATTTCTCTGGGCATTCCTTTTTCTTTTTTTTTCTTTTTCTTTCTTATTTTTTTAGCCTTAACTATTGAATTCTCCATCCTACTGCTGCAGCAGATGATGACAATTATGTCACTTTCTGGAATAAACACAAACAAAGAGTGTATTCAAAATCCACTACCTCCCATTTCCAGGTTAGCTGATAAAGCATTATAAAATGAAACAGCTACTTTTATAATAAATTTTAGGGGAATTTTTTGGAGGGGCTTATTTTTTGTTTTGGTATAACACCCTATGATGCTCAGGGACTGCTACTGGCTCTGAGTTCAGGGATCACTCCTGGCACTATGTATATAAGGAGACCATATGTAGTGCCCGGGTTCAAACCTGGGTCAGCTGCATGCAAGGCAAATGCCCTACCTGATAGAGTATTGCTCCAACCCCGTGTGATAAAATTTTAAATGTTGTTTTACTTATGGATTAATGTTCATAGTTTTTAAAACACTTAAATTGGTAGTTTCACTAAATATTTATTGAGTTATTCAGAGATGATCCACCATTTAGAAAGTACAGAGGTATTCCAGTGTTGGTGGCTTTGGGAGAAATAAGACATTGATCTCTGAGATGTTTTCAGGAGAAAAAGAATTTGAAATCTAATACTCTTCAATCAAACAGGAATGCCTGCTCATCATAAACCCACTTGATGGCTGACTGTCTCAAATTTGGATACCTGGTTTTGCAGATGGGTAGTAAGGTTATGAATCCCTCCTCCTCCATATAATGAATGACCTTGAGCTGGGTCTACTAGGGTGCTCGCATCTTTCATCTGAGCAAATACAGATGAGCCCTTTGTTGCCGCTTTAGCCCTGCAAGCCTTCCTAATAACACACTGAAGTCAGCTAAGTTCAGGTGGCTAAAATGGTGCTTTTGTTATGAAAGCAGTGGCCAGAAAATGCAAACTCTTTGAGTCACCCAGCCCAGCTATTTCCTTTAAAATCCAATATTGAGCCAAGCGGTTTTATTTTGTCCTCTCAAAGGAGGTAATGCTTCCTTGTAGCAGACTGTTGGATAAATGCAGGCAGCTGGGGGCACACCCCACTTTTGGAGGTGGGAGCAGGTTTTGGATCAGATTTTAAACCAATTACCCTGCTTATGTAAGAGAGGGCATCAGCAAGAGACTGGCAGAGTAGGTAGAAGTGATTTAGGAAAAGAGGCACAAACGGCAAAAAAGGAGGAAGCCATGAGAGAAAACAAACAGAAGAACAGAAGAAGCAGCTGTTGGCACCAAATAGAAGAAAAGATTGTTCCCTGCAAAACTTTGTAGACATAGTTTTAAAAAAGATAAAACAGCGAAAAGAGGACAATTTCTTTTTCTTTGACACAATTATATGACTATCCTGAGTAGGAAATCAACCAGGGCTGTTGATGGCTTTCTTACTTTCATTTCCACTAAAGTGTTTTCCTGCTCAGCCTGGGGCACTTTTTGGATTTTGTTTGTCTTGAGGTACAGACAAAAAAAAAAGTCTTTGCCATCACTCAGCCTTTTGAAAAGTTGTGGAGAGAACTCACCTGGACTAAAAGGACCCTCTCAATTTTGTTACTAATGCACTAGCTCTAGCCTGGGCCCCTTGTGGTGCTGTGGCTTTCCGGGAGCCCCAAGTCCTTCCTGAGAGCATGCACTATCATCACTGACCTCTTACAAAGCACTTTCTAGGTTTTTTTATTTCAATTTCTCCATTTTGAGATGATCATGATGCCATTGGAGGCTAAGAAAAATATAAACAGATGAGATTTAATGTTTAGTTCTTACCATGATGCAAATCATTAGCTGGAGAGTTTTCTTTTCCATGACATTCTACAAATAAGCTAACGTGATCAAGAAGACTATGTGGATGTGGCAGAAGGCAGAAGGCAAGTGTGTTCCCAACTCTCTCTACCCTTAGCAGTTCCCTCTTTTCAACACTTTTCTGTTGTTCCCTCTTGAACACTAAAACCAACTTTTCAAAGGCAAGCAGGAGGCACATTCTTTTGTGGAATTGCCTACATCCCAAATAGGGATACTTAGTTACTTTTTTTAGGAATGTCTCCTTAGGGTCTCTATCTATCTAGCCATATAACTAACTATCTTCTATATATCTATGTATCTATCTATCTTCTCTCCTTTTTCCCCTTTCTTCTCTCACTCTCTCTTCCACTCTCCTCAGATTTTTTAAGTAAAACTGATTGACATCACATTTTTCCCCTCTTGAATTTTTTTTTTTGTAAGGGTAGGCAATGAAAACTAGGGTAAAGGACAAGATTCTTTCCCCTTGACATTACTTTTCCTACAGAGAGCAATCCCTCAATCCAGCTGAGGCCACAGCCCTTTGAAAACTCAGGTGGTGGCAGCAGTTCCCACACCATCTAGATGAAGCAGATCTGCAGGTTAGATGCAGACATTCTATGCAGACATTAATGCTCCTGATAGACATGATACCAGTCTGATCCCGTCCCATTCAGGTACTTTCCAGGGCCCCCCCCCCCCGAGGTAGCTCAGCACTGAGGACCTTAGCATTCCCTCTGTTGAAGCTTCTACCTCCATAGTCACCCATGCCTCCCACTGACATTATCACTTAGCATTGTCATGTTTTGTGCGCATGTGCTCGGATACAGCTATAAAACTCTCTGATTCCAATCTCCAACCACTACATTATCTCGAAGCAAAAATCTTGACAGTAAATAACAAAAATTGATTTTATTATCATTCATAGTTTTTTGGTCAGATTTTTCAAGATGAAATGCAAAAATAGAAATTATTTTAAAATAAAGAGCCATTCTTTCCAAGCTGGCCCATAGAGGAAGTGTCTTTATTCCCACAGTCATTTAGGAAGCACTGATTGATCATGCCCAGAGAGGGTATGATGGCTCTGCACCCCTCCTTCATACCCTACCGGTGAATCTCCTCCATTTGCTCACTCCTAAAGTGTATCCTTTACAACAAATCAGTAAAAAAAAAAAATCAAACCACTTCACAATTATGTAAGCCATAGGGAGTCACTCAGAGTTTTTTGGTATGTGTGAGGGACTAATTTTTAGCCATCAACAAATAATATAGAAAATAATGAGCCAAAAGCAGTTTGTAGTGGCCTAAAGGTACGGCCTGCACCTTCTATTCCTGACTTTAGTAATGGTTTTCTGCAGCAGAGCTTGCTAAAGAATGTATTTTTTAAGGCACATCTATAGCACACACACACACAAAGGCTGTTTATTTTAAAACTATCTTTTTTGTCAAGTGGACAAAAAGATAGGTTTTTTGAGATAAAAGATGACATTTTTCTCAGTGGATGCAGCCCTCTATTCCTTGTGTGAGCCCATATGATGGAAGAAGCCAATAAGGTTGACCATGCTGAGTGCCCAGAAGACATGGCTACTGGCTTCAGGGGAGCAGATACTCCGCACCCCTCATAACCTCATAATAATAACTTCACTATGCTCTCCGCGGGTTCTCAGTGTGAGCCCACATGTGTATGTATTCTTATCCCTTGGTGTGATATGTTGTTTTTGGAGTCCTTCGCCATTTCAATTTCAGCATCAGTCAGAGGGATTTAGCAAAACAGCATTCCTTCATGGAGATAACCAGTAGGCAGCTGGCTCCTTCTGGTTGGCAACATAACTCCACCAGTGTATTCTAGTGGCTGGGTTTACATAAGGAAAAAGACGGGCATCCCCTTGCTCAGAAATAGACCGGCTACGCTGGTAGCCTCCTTGCTGTCTGCAAAAATAGAACTCCTGAGGAAATTCAGCAGCAGTGGACCTTTCTTTGAGTCAGTCAGTGCACAAGTCCCAAATATGCCATTTAGGTTGTATTTATTCACTTATTCATCCCATAGATACCACTGGAGTCATCAGTACACGATAGGGACACTCAGACAAGTTAAATGATCCTGCTTCTTCATCTGAAAAAATTAGGAAGGGCATTATAAACGCCCAGGATTATGTAAGGAAAATGTGAGCTATTGTATGTGTAGATATATAGATATGTGTACACACATATATATACATATATGTAAGTGTTTTTATAATATGACACATCCATCAACCCTCTTCCAGTACACAGTTCATCTTATTATTCCTTCTGACTTTCTATAATATTCGTGATCTGGCTCCACCCACACCAAGGTAAATCATGACAAAAGTAAATCATGACAAAAGTCACAGTCTCTACTCTGACTTCAGAGCTCATCTTTGCAGTCAGCTGCTCCCCATGATCTTCCTATTGATTCTCTCTTGAGTAGGAACCTCATGTCAATTGACATTAATTGATAAAACTCAACATCTATCTATAAAATGTATCTATAATAGACAAATGTGTGCACATTTTCCATGAACCAAATAGGAATAGATTTTTCAAAGATGGGTTAGAGAAAACAGTTTTGACATAAATATTTAATAAGAAGATGTTGACTTTATTAGCAAAATTAATACAGAATTAGACTTCCCTAGACACCAACTTAGTCCAAAATCTTCTCCAAATATTCTCAAGGTCATCTAAGGCTATATTATAATGCGGAACCAGAAGTAACAGATGGTGCTGAAAACAGTTTATACAGTTCTGATTTTCCAATCCTATAGTTGCAGAACTAAGGCAGATCCATGTAGGATGGTAATGACGATGCCTGTTCAACCAAAAATTGGGCCAGACATCAGCACCAGCCCAGGCCACCTTTCCTACACCTTTCTCCAAGCTCCACAATGGGGCTGCTTACTTCTGTTTCAGATTACAGGTCTTCCCAAATCCCTGAATGAAATTTTGACCCTGCTTAGAGAACTCCCATTTATGGAATCATCAAACCATGTTGATTTGAAATTTTATTCTGTCCTTTCTTCCATTCAACAATTATTTATTGAACTCTTATAATGCATCAGGTACTGAAGTGAATAAGACAGTTCTAGTTAGTGTTTCAACTCCTTAGGAACCTAGTGAAAATATTTGGTCTCATTTCCCCCAGATTGACTTGAGTCTTAATGTTCCATTGCATCCACACTTCGTTCTCAGTGATTTTCCCTCACCCATCCCTTTTCACCATGAGTCAGCCTCTCTATGAGTTGGATCACATCTCTCAAACCTCCAGTAACCCCACCTGCTCAACTACAGAATCCTTCATCTCCTTTTTAATTCTGGCTCCCCATTCTAAGCCTCCTCTGCTTTTAGAGGGGACATCACTAGCTGTCAACAGTTGAACTGTCCCACTTTGGATTACCTAGAGAGTGAGCTTGCATATTGTCAGTGCTAAATTCCACAACTATTAATGCAACCTGCATGAAAGCTGATACTTGTATAACTTGTTCACACACATGCCTCTACTACCTCAAACTATGGTTAGCACATAGTAGGTACAGGAATATATTTCTCAGATAATGGATCACTGAATAGTTATCTTAACCTCTTTTTACTATAAAAAGGTGATAGGGGCTGGAGGGACAGGACAGTGGGTAGGGTGCTTGCCTTGCATACAGCTGACATGAGTTTGGCCTATAGCACTTGTTTGACCTATAGCACTGCATGGAGCTTTTCCAACCCTAATAGTTGTAGTATTCATTTGGATACTTACATAATTCAAACAAGCCCTACCAGAGTAGTGATCCCTGAGCACAGAGTCAAGAGCAAGTCCTGCACAAAGGGTGTGGCAAAGAGAGAGAGAGAGAGAGAGAGAGAGAGAGAGAGAGAGAGAGAGAAAGAGAAGGTAGGAGTGTAGGAATGTAACCTCTTGACCGTCAAGATATTTCTGAACAGGAAACCTCAAATTCTATTTGGAAGTCTTTTTATCTAAGCTATTCTTGGAAAAACCATCTCTTTTACCCTCAGAGCCTGAAGATTCATCCTATTCTAAATGAACTACAAGTTCAAGGATTATAACACGTTTTTTGAGGACAAAACAATCCTGGGATTTGTGGTTTTGTTGCCTGTGGGGTGAGTGGGGAGCCACGGAGAGGAAACAGGTAGGCACAATAAAGCACTACCACCTCCCATTTGGACCACCAGGACCCTGCTGGTAGATAATGTGCCTGGGGAGGCCACAGAACCTCTGTGCTGTCTTGTGCAAGGGGTGGAGATGTAAGTTCTGCCTGTCCCACAGAAGCAGCCAGCAAGCTGTACCTGAGATCCACTTGATCTGCATACCATGGAGCTTGGCCCCCACCCACTGAGTTTTCAGGAAACCAAGTCTCTTTGCTAGAAAAGAAAATGTCAGTGACAGTCTCCACCCAGGTTGCTAGGGTTTTTGTCTCTTCTCACTGACATAAATTTCATGAGAAGACAGTCCGGTGTAGTAAATTTGTTTTATTAAAATGTTGTGGGAGGCCCCATAGCTGGAAGACTGCTTCATGAGCAGAGGGGTGAAGGCAGATGGAATAGAGAAGGGATCACTAAGAAAATGATGGCTGGAGGAATCAGTCGGGATGGGAGATGTGTGCCGAAAGTATATAACGGACCAAACATGATGACCTCTCAGTGTCTGTGTGCATGCCATAATGCCCAAAAGTAGAGAAAGAGTATGGAGAATATTGTCTGCCATGGAGGCAGGGGGAGGGTGGGAAAGGCGGGGGCATACCGGGGTTACTGGTGGTGGGGAATGTGCACTGGTGGAGGGGTGGGTGTTCTATCGTTGTGTGATTGTAACCCAACATGAAAGCTTGTAATCTGACAGTGATTCAATAAAAATTTAAAAAATAATAAAATGTAAAAAAATTGTTGTGGGAGAAAGCTAGAGTGATAATATAGCAGGTAAGGTGCCTGCCTTGCATGCATGCCAGGTCTAATCCCTGGCACATCTGAACCTTGCCAGGAGTGATCCCTGAGCATAGAAGCAGGAGTAAGGCCTGAGCATGGTCAAGTTTGGCCGAAAAATAAACAAAAATGTTATGAGAAAGAAGAGATCCGCCAGAAGGAAAGGACAAGAATGCATAAACTGTGTTAGGATGAATAGGTGACCCCAAAGTCGGGGTAGCACTATTGTCCTATTGTTCATTGATTTGCTTGCGCATGCACCAGTAACGTCTCCATTGTGAGACTTGTTGTTACTGTTTTTGGTATATCGAATACGGTACAGGTAACTTGCCAAGCTCTGCTGTGCGGGCGGGATACTCTTGTTAGCTTGCCGGGATCTCTGAGAGGGATGGAGGAATCAAACATGGGTCAGCCGCGTGCAAGGTAAACGCCCGACCCGCTGTGCTATCGCTCCAGTCCAAAATCGGGTACACAGGGTAAAAGGAATTACACACCCTACCTTGGCATGCAGTGTGGTCAGGCCCAGAATAGAGGTGAGAGGCTTTGCTCTTGCAAAATTCACTTTATAGGCCTTTTCCAAATTGTATTGGCTCAGACTATTGTGTGCAGATAGGAGCCCATTGCTAGTAAGTTACTGTAGGAGTGACAATCTTCAGAGTTATCAGACCTCCAAGCTTGGAGCTAGGAGTAAACCCCTAAGCGCCCTGAGTGTGGCTCCAAATCCACCTACCACAAAACAAAGACATACAAGACAATAACAAATTATCAGGCTTTGTGAGATTTGTTTCCATTGTGAGACTTGTTGTTACTGTTTTTGGCATATCAAATATGCCACAGGTAGCTTTCCAAGGCAAACACCCTACCTGCTGTGCTATCACTCCAGCCCATCCAATAAATAGATAAAGGAATGTTTTCCTTTATAATGTGGACTGTCTCAATCAAGGTGTTACTATCCTTTGCTTTTTCTTACTCCAAGAATGACAAGTAGTGATTTCCCTTCTACAGAAACTACAGTTTAAAATACATTCTAGGCAATCCACCGAGATGCGACCCGGGTGGCCACACGTTTGTGCGGCCGCTTTGCTGCTGATTGACCACGATCCGGAGGCCAGCTAGACTACTTTTAGTACCAGCAACTGCTTGCAGCAAGGTCTCTAGACTGTGAACTAAGCCATAGCCCCATGCTGCCCCAGGAAGGTAAATGATGCAATTTCTAACATAAATCTCCCTGGACTAAATTACTAAATTACAGAACACATCAAACATATTTGTTGGTAGTTATGAGGACACTTTTTAAAAAATAAGAGAATACAGGTGCTGGAGGGATAGTACAGCGGGTTAAATACTTGCCTTGTATGCAGTCAACCTGATATCCATATGGTTCCCTGAGTCCACTAGAATTGACTCCTGAGTACAGAGCCAGGAGTAACCCCTGAGCACTGCTGGGTGTGGTTCCAAAACCAAAATAAAATAAAAATAAGAGAATACAGTCTATTATGTGGTAGGCATGGAAAAGGTATTTTGTAAACAAGTCATAATATTACATACATAATGATCACATGAGGTCCGCATTAATATCTTTGGCCTTTGAAAAACTGAAAAGACCTCATAAAATAAACTATTTAAAATCCCACATAATTTGGGCCTGGAGCCACAGTACAATGAATAAGGTGCTTGCCTTGCACATGGCTGACCCAAAATTCACTCCCTGGTATCACATATTGTCCACTGAGCCACTCCAGGAATGATTCTTGAGCACAGAGCCAGGAGAAAGCCCTGAACACTGCCAGATGTGGTCCCACACAAAATAAACAATAACAACAACAACAACAACAACAAGAAAAAAACATAATTTGAGCAGCACTTCTTTCTCCAAAACAAAATTTTGCATTCTAGTTAAATAATCACTCTTCTACCGTCTTAGGCCAGCTCAGTGATTCCCAAAGTAGGCAGTATGCCTACCACCTCCACCCCCTGCTGAACTAGAATGACTCAGGGGCCTGGGGTGGGTTGGGAGGAGAGCAATAGCAGGCTCAAGTACAACTGAGGGACACTTTCTGTTTATTCACTGGAAGAAGGTAGAACACAGGTTGCTAAGTGGTTTTTCTCTTCTGAAAAGAGACAGTAGGTCAAATAAATTTGGGGACCTCTGCTGGATTTCTTTGACCTTGACTATGATGATAGTGATGAATTTTATTTTAATTGTTCAAATTACTTATGTCTCCAACCAGACATATCCCCCTTTCTATTTCTTTTTTTTTAACCTGAATCAGTGAGGTTTCAAAAGAAGCAGAACTAATTGCAGATACGCTTGCACAATTATGGCTTAAGTAAATAGCCAGAGAGAAGGTGAAAAGGAAGGCTATGGGTAGAAGCTGCAATCCTTAACGAATTTCTTTCTCTCCTTCCTTTAATGCCTTTCACTGATTGAATCATGCATGCCCAACCAGAATTTTTTAAAATTCAAGAAATCATGTACTTGCATTATATCTGTCTACGTAGTCTATCTGTGTCTTTAACATACACCCAGGTTAATATTTGGTTGAATAATTGAATACTATGTCCATAAGAGCTGATATTAAAAAATTAAGACTATAACACTCTGATATATTTTGCTTATTTATTTATTTGCTTGTTTACTTATTTGCTTATTTCCTCACTGAAATTTAAACTCGATGTGGACATAAAATTTTTTCTGGATTTAGGGGTGTTTTATTTTTTATTTTTTGGGTCATACCAGTGGTGCTCAGAGCTTACTTTTGGATCTTGGCTCATGGATCACACCTGGTGGTGCTCAGAGAACCATATGCTGGGAGTTGAACCTTGGTCAGCCACATGTACAAGATACTTAATCCTGCCCAAAAGTTTCTATTTTGTTAGCTGTTATATTCTTTAGTAACTGAAACACTGGTGACACACCAGGTCAGGGGATGGGGTGGGGGTGGGGCCTCGGGGAGAGAGAACTAAATGAATGACTTTCTTATGAGAAGCATCCTTCTGTCTTTCTATCTTACTCTCCTCATATTTCTTCAGTCTCCAGAATAATTCCCAGAATAAAGAAAGTTTCATGGTAGTTTGAGTGAAATTGTGAAGACAAAAAAAAATAGTGAATGATGCACATTCTTTCCCATCCTATAGAATTTCACACCGTAGGTGAATAGGTGTTATAGCCAGGTTAGGCAATGGAAGCCCTGAAAATGGTTGACACAGCTACTCTCTTGGATTATCAATGTAGTTGATCATTGTCAGCAGAAGAAACGGCTGTGAGACCTTAATATCAAGTTTTGGATTCTGTGGTCCCAGGACAGTTGTCCTTGAAGGAAAAGGGTATCTGATTCCACTGGGTTGTTTCTTTTGGAGGCCCATGATGTACGGCTCCTTCTCTTAACCATGGTGAGGTATTTTTATTTAGATCTGGGATGTTAATTATATGTATCATCCTTTTAATATGGAACACAGTTCTTCCCTTTTTTACTCTTAAAGAAGAGAGTTTTCCTACCAAATCTGTTATTACAAAGTGGTATTTTCTTCTTCCCAATACACAGTGGACCTGCCAGTCTGCCAACTCAGAGGTTCATATGAGCACACACACTCACACAGGCACACATGCACATGCATACTCACATGAATACTTAGGTAATAATAAAGCAAATGAATTAGAGATAGAAAAACTAAGAATCACTAGGTAATAAACAGAATGTGTAGTTGATGAGTTGTCCTGGAATGTTCTGGACTAAAATAGAAAATGGACTCAGAAAGTTAAGAAGTACATTGAAACATTTGTAGACATAAGAATTTGGCACTGAAAGAGACAATCATATACAAGATATGATAAGTGGGCTGAAGAAGCATTGTAGCACTGTAGCACTGTAGTCCCGTTGTTTACCAATTTGCTTGAGCGGGCACCAATAATGTCTCCATCGTGAGACTTGTTGTTACTGTTTTTGGCATATCAAATACGCCACGGGTAGCTTGCCAGGCTCTGCAATGCAGGCGGAATACTCTCTGTGGCTTGCTGGGCTCTCCAAGAGGGACAGAGGAATCAGACCTGGGTTGGCCACATGCAAGGCAAACGCCCTACCCGCTGTGCTATGGCTCTAGTCAGATCATAGAGTCTGAGACTGAACTTCCCTTCTTATAGAACTAGAATCAGAAGCAGAACTAGAAGGACCTAGAGTCAGAACTCTAGGAAAAGGTATTGCTAATCCAAATGCTATCAGTCACCAAATAAATGCCTGTTGAAGGTGAAGTTGCAAATCTAGAGGCAGCCTTTGAAAAAATATCATTAGGGGTAGGAGGCTTTGTAAGTGCAGAATCTATAACACCTTTGAAGAATATGTAGGTTTTTAACTTAATGAACTTTGAGCTTCCTCTATCATCAGCATCACTACCATAATTACATAATTCTTTCTTAGATTATGTCTAAGATTGATATTTAGCCATTATCTTTTCAACCCATCCCTTCCCAAGCAAAATATGATTATCTAACACTGAAGAAATACTCCAGTGAAACTCTGAATCAGTTATCAAGAAGTGTTTAGACTTTGTACAGAAATACTTAGGAAGAGAATATTAGTCAAATTAAATTGTCAGGATTGAGGATCAGTAATTGTTGATCTCTGAAAAACGTTCCAAAGTATTAAGTAGCTGTTAACAGTGATTGAATTAAAGGTCAGAGAGAGAGGAGAGAGTCAAGATTCATGCCATGCACATACCAACCCAAGTTTTATCCCAAGTACTATATTATCCCCCCAAAACGTCTAGGTGGCCCTGGAGTTCCCCAAATTCCACTGGGGGTGACCCAGGTAATCAATGGCACTGCAGAGTCCAAGCAACACTGGCTCCTCAGCCCTTGCATTTAATGGTGAACCTAAAGTAGGACCCCATGCGGCCCCTGAGCACCTCTTGGGAGACCCCAGAAATTACTGAATTGAATCAAACATAATTTGAACTTTTAAAAAAAAATCTGAAAAATAAGTATTAGTAGAGAAAGCATTAAAACCAAATAACTTGTAAGCATTTGTGTTGGACTTTGCCATGCTTTCCTGGGTTGCATGAATCTCTTGTGTTTCTAAATTATAAAGCAACTTGTGCAGCCAAGAAAATCTGAAGGAACTTGAATGTTTTGAGAGGATATGATTTGCTTATCTATACCCTCCTTCATTGCTAAAATGATTTAATAAATTTAAGAAATTCATAAAGACACATACAGTGAAGTTAGATAAAAATAAATTTCAACAACTAAGAAAATAAGAGAAAGGAGGAATAAGGTTAGGCAATTGTAGGAGCCAGGCGTATAATTAATATCAAAATAAATTTTTTTCTTTGACACGATGTAACACAAAAGGATAAGCAATCTCTCTGGCTACCCTCACCACCCCCTCCATTATCCAGTGTCCCCAGGAGTCCTAAATGCTAAGGATGAATGAATGAATAGCCATCTGTAAGTTAAGCAATTCACTCATTCCTTTTCTAGGGAAGAGGTAAAAATTAAATGGTAACCAGCTAGATGAGAGTGGAAAGCACAGGGTTTCCTACTCTCCATCCATATTCCTTTCTGTAAAATGTCTTCCTTTAAGGGCTGATAAAGAAGATCTGGTCTTCTACCACCACCAGGCTTCAGTAAACGCAAAAGCAAAAACAAACAATCCAAAAGTAGATAAGGAAGCCAATGATTTTATCATTAAGATCTTCACAGGATAAGTGAGAACACTGTTTCTTTCTGTTATGAGTTCAAACAATTAAAAATTAAATACAAGAATCAGAAATCTTGTCTTTCATTTGTATTTTCCTCATTTCTGCCCTATGGCTTCCTAAATTTTATTGGTGGTACGTTCCATTGTTTCTTTGAGCTCCTTATGCATCCTTAACAGCTCCATTCTAAATTCCTTATCAGAAAAGTTATATAGTTCATTATTACAGGTTGGATCAACTGGGAAAGCTTCTTCACTCACTAAGTCTGGGGAGTTTCCCACTGTGACCTTTGCAGTAAAGAGTTATTTCCTTCGTGGTTTTGTGTGGTTAGGAGGCTAAGTTGGGATGCCTTTGAATGTTTCGGATCAGTTCTGGAGTGGTGAAGAAATGTGCAGCTGCAAAGCAAAGCAAAGCAGAACTTTTGATGCTGGTTCTGAGTGGTAATTGTTAGAGGAGAATATCTTCCCTGGGTCCAAACGTCTGCCCGTCTGCCCCATTGCTGCCATGCTGCTCTGTATAGACCCTGCTGTTCTGAGACTCCAGCCCCTGCACTCTACACAGCCAGTTCTGGGTGGAGTCAAGTTCAAGGTGCTTAGAAAGACTTTGCCTTCAAACTACCTTCTGTTCCTCTCCATTCAGTAATCATCAAGATACCTTGTTCACAGTCAACCCAGGTTGGATCTCCAGTACCATCTATGGCCTCCCAAGCACCGCCACAGCTTGATCCCTGAGTACAGAGCCAGAAGAAAGCCCTCAGCACATCTGGGTGTGTACCCCAAACTTGTACAATGGTTGTTCAATTCCCAGCAATGTATATTGCTTCCAGAGCACCACCAGGTGACCACCCAAACACGGAATCAGGAATAAGTCCTGAGCACTTTCTAAAAAGAGAGAGCTATGTCCAGTTCACTGAAGATTATTCTGTTGGGGAGTCTAAGGGCATGAGCTACCTTAACGAGCAAATCACTCTTAAGTGCCATCTGGTCTCAGTCTCATGTGGTCTCCAATCATCAGAAATCTTGAAACCAAAACATTAGCTTTATTATTGGGGTGACTGAAGTTGAAAGTGCAGCTTGACCTACACTGGACATTTAATGAATCTCCAAGAAATAGACTCTCTAATCTAAAATGCAGATATCCTCACTGCAGAGAATGAGTATCCTTGGATAAGTTCAAATGCATGAGCTGAGCACTGGGATCCTGAAAACAGGATCAGGAAGAATCTGAATCACAGGTGTTTGTCTCACTGATCAAATGAGTCTCTCCTCTCCTAGAAGTAGGGTGGAAGCTTGGTTAATAAATGAGGTCCAGGATATAAAGACCCCACAGTTATATATCAGTGTGTCTCTACCCTCCATGGGATGAGACATCAGCACTGTCCCTAAAGGACTGCCCAACACATTGCCATTCTCATTTGTGTCCAGTGAGTAACACTGGGATGCATTCAAAGGCTGAGAAACAAATCTGCACTGGGGTCTATTGATTTCCCAAGTCTGCAAAGTAATATGCACTGGTGTGGGTATAAACAGGCATATAAAAAAGCACCTCTGATTTTTTCTGTTCCTCTGAGTTTAAAAAGCAGGCAGATGTGGCAGATAGTGGATCAACATAAGCCATCTATCAAGATCTTTCTCTCTTGTGTTGTCACAGGATGAATGGTATTCGGTCATTCTTCCCTATAAATTATTTAGTGTTTTTCTTTTATTCTCAGACTTAAGTTCTAGCTTCTTAGAACATCCTGTGAAGCCCCATCCTATAGTCTAGGTTCTGCTTCTAATTTATTATCTCATTTTATGTGACTTCTTCTCTCACATCCTTATCTCAGTTTCTATGAACACAAGCACTGTTAGATGGGCTTATCATTTTATTGTTGACATATAGCCTAGTATGACACACCATAGGTGCTGAATAAATATATTCTGGTTTTAAGAGTGAATGGAACATTTGTCCCCGCCCCAAACCCTTTCTCCTCTGCTGAGAGACTCAAAGTAGTAAGGAATATGAATTCCAAATCCTGCTTCTTAATTAAATATTTTTAGTGTTGCTCTTACAGGATTAAAGTCTTAACAGCCCAGAGAATTTGGAAATCAGCAGTTTCTCATTATTTTTTGCCAAGTTTAGGGAGTTACAGCTCTCTCCTCCCAAAAGCACACACGCTTTCCCAAGTGGCTTATTAGCTTGAATAAAAGGCAAGAGCCAACAAGATTGTCTTTATTCCATTACACAGCCATTGCTCTATTTCAGTCCTCATTAGTCTAGCTCTCAGTGGACTGATTAAAGCAGCCCCCTTTATCCCTGAGGATAACTTTGAGAGATGAGTGAAATTTTCTATCAAAGTTTACACTCCTAAAGTATTTTAAATTCAAAAGTTGCAATTCTTCACCTCCTTCGAAGCTAACCCTTGGGCCCATCCTTTTCTAGTTCTGCTGCTACGACTCCAAGAATGGTCCTTTGAGGAAAGCAACCTTCCTGGTGTTTTCTCAGACATAACCTCAAAGAAGGATCTTACATCTATAGGGTAGAGTTCTTAAACTTGATTCAGAAGCTCGTTTTTAGAGACCGTGAAAGCAATCTGAATGCATTTGTGAAATTTTGTTCAAACTTCAACTTGTCTAGGTAGGGTCTACAGCTTTTTAAATTTTAGTTTTTAATTGAGACTCTGGTTTGCAATCCTATTTACAATGATTTCTCACACACATAATTCCAATATTACACCCTTTCACCAGTGTACCCATCTACAGTTTTTACTAGATTTTCAGAGCAATTCAAATCCTCGCTGTGCTATTGATTTAACTAGATCATCCCTTTACAAACTCTTCTAATTGATCCCAGTTAATATCATTTTCCTAATATTTTGTTGTTGTTCTGGGGGTGGAAACCAGTGTCTCATATATGTGTAGCAACTACTTGTTATACTTGGCCCCAGATGCTCCCTTGAGAGTGGAGACTGTCTTCATGTACTGGCGTTTTTGTCTCAACTCAATTTGCTTCTACCTTACAGTCTTTCTCAAAAGAGGAACCATGTATGGCGATACTGAGATACTAAAAGACGTCCTGGTACCATTTAATCTAAGATTCCATTAGTAGAAGTGTAGGAGTTGAATTCCATGAAGGCTCACTCTCTGTGTGAGGCTGAAAAAAATTAATGTGAGATAGATACATCCTAACATCTTTCAGAGCTCTAAAATGTGTATAATCACATAAAATTTGTTTGTATGGGCAGAAATGAGGCTTAAGTAGTTGCAGGTACAGGTTTTTTTAACATAGATACTATGACTAGTATTCTAGATATGTGTGAGCATGCTAGTCTATTTCCTTCTTCCCCACAACACACAGTGTTTGTGTTTCTTTTTGCCACATCATTGTTGCCCATGTTTTAAATATCAGTAAGGCAATACAGTCTAAAACAAGAATAACCAAACAAAGAATTCAAGTTTCAGGGTCAGTAAAACACTGACCTCTGGCTTAAAGGGCCAGAAGACACACTTTGCATGCTACAGAGAGCAATGGATTTGATCCCTGCAACCACTGAGTCGCAGTAACTCCTAAAAACCATTGGATGTGACTTAAAAGCCAAAAATTAAAAGGTAGTGAATGTTTGCCTTTTAAGTTTCAAAATTAGTCTTTGAAATGCTAAAAATAGAAAATATATTTAAGAGATTTATAAAGCTATGCTGATAGAAGAGCTTTATATCTTGTTTCTTCAGAATGAGGAAGAAGCGACATTTACACGATGTGTCCCTAGCAAAAGGAAATTTCACACTGAGGCATCTGGTTTGAAAAATTCATGTAGAGAAATAACATGGGTTCATTTTCAGGATGGTTTCTAAGAGAGTGAAGTCCTAGAATTTGAGTATTCTATAATTACAACAAGGAGGAAAGTGATTCTAGGTAGAGCAGCTCTGGAATGATCCCCAAGTCTCTGACAACTGAAGAGTGGCACAGGGACACTGCTAGAATTCAACAATGGAGTGACATCTTCTGTCATCTATTAACACTAGAGAGATAGTAAGATTCTACTTCCTAAGAGACTGTTTTTCAGTGGACAATAAACATCCAACTCAGATGTCAACATAGGCTATATTGAAAAAGATGTCACTGCCAATATCATCTCTGAACCTTTGGTATTTGACATTTAGAACTCCATCTTCTTATTGCGATGAGCTATATTCAGTAAACAACATAAGTCACAATTGTATGTTCATCAAAACTGACTTTTCCATATGAAAATAACTTGTGAATAATTTCTTATAAGAATATAACCAAGGGGGCTGGAGCGATAGCACAGTGGGTAGGGCGTTTGCCTTGCACAAGGCTGACCTGGGTTCGATTCCCAGCATCCCATATAGTCCTCTGCACTCAGGAATTACCGCCAGGGGTAATTCTTAAGTGCAGAGCCAGGAGTAACTCCTGACCATCACCGTGTGTGACCCAAAAAGCAAAAACCAATAAATAAATAAAGAATATAACCAAATATATCAATCCTTTTGACATATAACCAATGCAAATACCATAACAGCATTTAAGGACATAGACCTTTTGCCAGGGAAACAAGCTCATCTAAGCCCCAAAAGAAATGCACCAGGTTGTGCTTGTGCTTTCTACCACATCTCTGAGCTCTGTGAGGTGACAGGGCAGGTCCTGGGTTTGGATTTATCCACAAGCTTAGACAATGCCTAGCTTTGTCCGGTTCTGACTGGCCACAGACCACAGGCGGCTTCCATAGAGACGTTCCTCCTGGGCATCACAAGGAAAACAAACTCTTTTAAAACCACACTGACATTCATTATTCCAATAGCAGGAAAAGAAATATTAAGTCAGGTTTTGAAAAGACCCAAAACAAAACCTGGTATCTCACATTTTAGGGGGAAAAACAATATTTAAAGACTATGTTATGCCCTTGAAGAGAAATATTTTAGTGACAAGTATGGGACATGACAGATCTAGGTCCACAGAATATCTGATTGGGCTCTTGAATTCAAGCATTTTCCTGCAAAATAAGAAAGAATAAATCCTAATGGCAGCTGTTTCTCTCCCACCATAATGCACCATTCATATCTCAGTAACATCTTTGACTTGGGAATGAAGAACACATTTTCAACTCCAAAGTTGCATTTTTTTTTTTGGTTAACAAACTGAAGCATATAAATTTTGTCTATTATAGTTTTCCTAATTATACCAGTTTTATATAAAATCATCCATATTTTTAAAATATTTCTCTTTTCTCATTGTCTTGTAGTTACTTCAATTATGTGAGTTTTTAAAGGTAACTTCATCCTTTTTTTCAATGTACACCTCTATTGTCCTTTCAAAAAATAAAATTATCAGGACTGGAGTGATAGCACAGCGAGTAGAGCATTTGCCTTGCAGGCAGCCAACCTGGGTTCAATTTCCACATGATCCCCTGAGCACCGCCAGGAGTTTTCCTGAGTGCAGAGTCAGGAGTTAACCCCTGTGCATTGCTGGGTGTGACCCAAAGGACAAAAAAAAAAGTTATCAAGATATTCTATCCCATTAGATAGATTCAGATACAATGATTCAGATAAATGGGAAGTGAGTCATGAGAGAGAGCATTACAAAATTGTTCATGATTGTGTTTCAATTATACAATATTCCAGCACCCATCCCTCCATCAGTGTAATTTCCCAACACCTGTATCCCCAGTTTCCCTCCCACCCCTTCAAGTCACGCCCCCACCCCAACCTCCCTCTATGGCAGACACCTCTCTCTCTCTCTCTCTCTCTCTCTCTCTCTCTCTCTCTCTCTCTTTCTCTTTCTCTCTCTCTCTTTCCCTCTCTCTCATTTTAGAGATTATGGTTTGCAGTACAGAATATAGCATGTATCATAAAAACTTCTTAAAACTTTTATCTTTGGTTTTTGTAATGAAGTTTAGGAGATAACAGAAAATGTTTAGAATCGGAAGACTCAGCTAACATGTAGCATTGACTCCAATTCTTTCCTCTCCAGCATTAGTCTTTTTCTGTCCATTCCCTGTTTCCTGATATCCTGGCTCCCCGCCCCAACCTCCCCTTCCTGCCTCTGACAGATGGAAGCTGATACCTTATATCCAAGGCTGACCAGCTATGGTAATTATCAGCAAGGAGATCATCTGAATTCTGCCATGGCTCTGGCTCCCAAAACTTAGAGGTGAAGACCCTGTAAGGCTAAAAAAACGGGTGAATATTTGGGGTGGTGATAAAGGTGATAGTAGGCAGCAAAACTCACTCACCCCTAATTCAGGCACTGTGTGATCCCAACACAGCATTTTCAATTCTTCAGGAGTTACCCATCCACTACTGAGTGGAGATGAGCACGAAAGACACATAGGAAGAGGAGATTGACTTCACCTTCCCCTGCCGGTGGCTGAAAGGAGGAGAAACCCTGCAGCCAGTGGGGCCCTGTGAGAACTGACAGAGCAGGGAAGGGGAGGGCCCTCAGATACACAGCGAGGACTGCCTCATACCAGGCAGCCCCCTACCTAAGAAAGATACAACATAGACAATAAAAGAAATGGGAGGGGTTGATATTGAGACTTCAAACACAAAACAAAACAAAAACCTGACATGTTACTAGTTATAAGTCGTTTTTTACTGTTGTTAAAAGAATTGTACCCCCATTTTCATGTTACAGTGGACCTGGCCCCTTATATGACTGACATCCCTGCTTTCAATAATGGACCCCCCCTACCTCTCCAACTCATCTCCACTTTCTCCCTCCACACTCAGCCAGGCCAGAGTCTCATTGCACTTCAGAGAACACACAGTGCTCAAGTCTTGCCCTAGGCGTGAATCTCATCTTTGCTCTGCTGGGAACACTGTTTTCCCACATCTCTTTTTCCATGGATCATTTCCTCATTTTTATTTTTATTTCCCTCTGAGAGCACCTTTTGATCCTGATCTCAACTGATCACAAACGCCCCTTACTCATGCTAAGCACTCATCTCCTTAGCCTTGTTTTTCTTCCAAGCCCTTCAAGTTAATTGACGTATGTTAGTATATGCTTGGGTTGTTTTTAGTTTGTTTTTAATTACTTATCTTCCTCACTAGTATGATTACTTTGAGGTTTGGGTTTTTTGGTGGTCATTTCTTTACCCCAGTGTCTAGAATGGTGTCAAATATATATACGGCATATGCCTTTTTTAAAATTGTAATTTAAATTTAAATTATAATGATATGTCCCTTTTATAAAACTAATTACGTGCAAGTTCTGTCCCCTGATACCAACGCATTTGCCGCCAAAATGCTTTGAGAGTGAATGCCTTAGCTCTGTCTGAGTTAACAATGCCATTAAAATTTTAAAAGTCATTTTTAATGCCAGCAAAACATCTGCCTCATCGCTTGTCACTCATATCCCCTGGGCACTTCTCCAGTAGGATCTATTCATTGTGGATATTTGTACCCTGGAAAGGAACTGAATGAGGCCAAACTTCCTCTCACCACCTCTTTGACATTCCATGGTTCCCTGCACCTATATGCATGTTTTCTGGCATTTGGCGGTACTGGCGTAACTCTTTGTGATGAAATTAGTGACAACAGCAAGATCTTTGGAAATTGCAGTCATTCCTTTGCATGAACACGCCCTTCTCTCACCCCACTGGATACTCTGGACAAGTTTGAAAGCAGAGAATCCCCTTGATGCTCTAGCCAGATTCCCAAGCCCTGTGAACTTGTTTTCATCCTATTCAATGGAATCAAAATCAGTAGGAAATATTTTATGATGTTAGAGGAGCTCTCTGAATATGGGTTGTCCTCTACCAGCTCTAGGCTAATTTCATTGAAAACAGGCCACTTAACGGTTGCTGTTGCTTAAATTGAGAAAGATAAGTCACCAGTTCTGTGGACAAGGCAGCAAGAGGAAGAAGTGGAGTATTTTCAGTCTCTCATTATTGGGTTAAGCAGATGTATTTCCTGAAAGAAATATTTGATGGCATAAGTAAGAGAAAAAAGAATCTCATTAAGTAGTTGGTTTTAGAAAGTTAATGTATGACAAGAAAATGTAGACTAATCTATGTAATAAAGTAACCACCCAAAGAAGCAAACACCAATTTGCCCCTTTACTTATTTGGGGGCATTCTAGAGCAATAGCGCAGCAGGTAGGGTGTTCACCTTGCACAAGGCCGACCCGGGTTCAATTCCTCCGGCCCTCTTGGAGAGTCCTGCAAGCTACCCAGACTATCCCACCCACACGGCAGAGCCTGGTAAGCTACCCATGGCATATTGGATACTCCCAAAACAGTAACAACAAGTCTCACAATGGAGACATTACTGGTGCCCGCTCGAGCAAATTGATGAGCAACAGGATAACAGTGATAGTACTACAGTACTACTCTGTTTATTTGTATCCTACATGTGAGAGAAATCATTCTGTATCTCTTCTGAATTATTTCACTCAGCATTACACTCTCCAAATCCACCCACGTACCCATAAATCACATGATTTTGTTTTTCCTTCTTTCTAATAAGTAGTATTGCATTATATGACACAATCTATGTTTCCAGTCATCTACTCATGGACACTTGTGTTGTTCCCCTATTTTGACTATTGTGTATATTCGTTACTTATTTTCTTTTTTTTAAACATGATAAGTTACTTATTTTCTTAACTCTCCAAATAGTTATTGTATAATTTTTTAAGTAGGACAATACAGTAGAATTTAAATTTTTTCTTTGAGTAATCTTATTCTAATCAGCCTAAGTGAAATCTGAAGGCCTTACCCCACTAGAGCCTTTGAGATCAAGGACATTCTTAGTTAACCCTCCTTTGAGTATATCTCTGGTTGATAATCACAAGCTAAGTGTCTGATAGCATTACATTTTGCCTGCTGCTGCCCTCTATGAATACTCATAGCCATCGTCATAGGTTGATCAGGCCATAGAGTATGAATTGCTATGATGTAGCATAATAGTAGAACCATTTCAACAGGCATGCTCCACTCATACCCTAAGAGTTCAGGTATTGAAAACAGGCTGGAAGCTACTTCTAACCTCCCTGCCACCACTTGGATATTCACATTTTCTTTTTCATGTCCCAGTTAGGATAGGTAGCATTTGCATCTTCCAACATAAGAGGAAATTTCTATAAAATAAGAAACAATGTCGTCCTAAGAATAAACAGAATTGATTTTCACTTGGTTCTGCATTTATTTGAATTCTAATTTACTGAACTGATAGCTGCATACCAATAGTCATACATTTTTTTTTCCAGTGATTCCAAAATCCCAGGTTTGTTTTGGCCTATTTGCATAAGTAGTTGCCATCGAAATCTGCATGAATCCCTGAAACCTAAGATAACTACATAATACTGATTTGGAAATCTGTAACACTATATGAGTTTTATATGTTTTATCAGACTGACTTTACCCTTTCCTTGGCCTTTAATTTAAACTATTTATTGGTTTGTTAATCTACCTACATGTCACAAGCCCCAGTGCTCAGGGCTTACTCCTAGCTCTTCATTCAGGGATAACTCCTGGATACCTCATAGGACCATGTTGGATGCTGGGGACTGAATCCTGCTCCTCCTTGTGCACGGCAAGCATTCTACCCACTGCACTATCACTCTATCCCCTAAACTTATTTTTTATGCTCTTGTTATGAGAACTACATCTGATGGATTTTGATGGCAGTTGGGGAAAGGGCCATGTGACAGGGAAAGAAATTAGGATCTAATACCTGTAATGCATGTGCTCTACCACTTGAAACTACCCTTGGCTATTTTATTTTCAGTCACATTCAGCCCTCTCCCCAGTTACAAGAATCTACCATAACGATGCAGAATCTATCCAGTTAATTAGGTTTCATGTCAGAGTCTTGCATCTCATTGACTAATTTTTCATACAAGTTTTATTTATATATGTTACTCCACGTGGATTCTGTACTTGGATTGGGACTAGGGTGAAAAAATGGAGAGGGCAGGATGGGCAGGGTCATTAACAGCATGCCTTGTGCGTGAGTGAGCCTAGATGGACCTATTATGGAAATCTCTCTGATCATTAATCATAAACTTTCACTACTCAAACTCTGTTTTTCCCCTGATGTGTGTTATGTCAGGTATTTTCCACCCTAGCATGAGCAATTAGGTTTTGAGTTGTTTATATATCCTTGTTTTACCTCATTTTATTGGAAAAGGTTAATGACACAGAATCTAGTTCATGAGTCAACACAATTGTATTAGTTAAGGCATGTACTTGGTACAAAACTGAAAACTAGAGATGGAAAACTTGCTGTCACTGTCTCCCACTTGAATTATTGACAGTGTAGTTTTTAAAACTCAAGCAGTTTGCATCGATATAAGGTGAAATTCTATAAAGTACTAATGACACAAAATCTCTTCTTTATAGACAGAAACCTTGGAAAAGGTTCAAAATAGACTCTTTTGGAGTGAGTGCATGTCCTAAATATGTCACATAAAACAATGTATTACACTACCACTCCTTGCAAACACAAGGCCCATCACTGTCCTTTTCTGCTAATTGGTCATGATGATTTTGTGCTGACATTAATTAAAAAGAGTTTGGATCTGTTCTGTCTCATAATTTCAACAACTTTTATTTTTCTACTTTCGCTCCCATGAAATATTTTATTGCCACATTGAAAGTCTCTGGTATCTCTGTATCCAAAATGGGCAAGCAATAGAGATCCAAATAACCACACCACTAAAACTCTGGAAGGCAGCTCAAGAAATCAGTGATGTCTTATTTTCCAATGCCATTATTATTTTATTGCTGAGTCTTTAATATAGTTCCATAACTTATAGTGATCATTCCCCTGCCAGGTATGAAGACTTATGCTTTTGTCCCCTCCTTGAGAAAGGAATCTGAGACTAGATGCAATTAGAAAAGAAGTTATTGTATGTACTCCCAAAGTTTACATGTCCTGGTGTGTGTTTCTCCAGAAGAGTGTATACCAGTCTGTGACTTCAACCTACAAAGTGTTCTGCTGACCTGAAAGAACAATTTATAAGTTAGTTAGGATATTTGCTCAACTTAATATCTCATTCATAACTTGACCTTCAGTCACTTTTGAAATTTAATCTGCACGGGGTGGTTTGGTACTAAGAGCCAAGTATGATTTAATAGGGCCAGAGCAATAGTACAGCTGGTAGGTCATTTGCCTTGCACGCAGCCGACCCGGGTTCAGTCCCCAGCATCCCATATGGTCCCCCAAGCAACACCAGGAGTATTTTTGAATATAGTGCCAGGAGTAACCCCTGAGAATCGCTGGGTGTGACCCAAAAAAAAAAAGTAGGATTGAAAAAAGTAGGATTAAAAAATGTTTAAGGTTTGGGCTGGAGTGATAGCACAGCGGGTAGGGCGTTTGCCTTGCACACGGCCGACCCGGGTTCAAATCCCAGCATCCCATATTGTTCCCTGAGCACCGCCAGGGGTGATTCCTGAGTGCATGAGCCAGGAGTGACCCCTGTGCATTGCTGGGTATGACCCAAAAAGCAAAAAAAAATAAATGTTTAAGGATGATCTTTCTTGAGGATTATGATGAAGAGGATGATGAAGATGCTAACTATAAGTTGTATGTTATCCTTGTGCACCAGGAAAAAGTAATAGATTAACTTTGAGCTGAAATAGGATAAAAATAAGCAAAACCTTTTCTACTTAAAAGTTTTAAGGAACAATTAATTCAAAGATAGTTCTGTAGTAGAGTGCCTGGTTTGCAGCCATGATTCTGAGAGTTTAGTCCGTGACACCACCGTGTGTGCTGAGTGTAGACGCCAGCACTATGGCAAAAGGTGTGATGTCCAGCACACCACAAGCAGCACCACAACTAAAGTGTGGAAGCCCTGTCAAACACTGTAACTAGCGTCACAGCCAGTATGCATGAGCACCACAATTTATGTGTCTGAGCACTACTGCCAACTGTCTGTGAACCCCAAGCATAGCAACAACAAAGGTAAGAGGGGGAAAATGGTTATTTAAAAAAATATATTGTTAAAGATCAACTTCTCCATTAATAGAAAAACAAACTGGGGACCAAGTGGTCATACAACAGGTAGGGTGCTTGCCTTGTGTCGGGTGATCCAGGTTCAATCCCCAATATCACATATGGTCAGAAGGGGTGATTCTTGAGCACAGAGCAAGGAGAAAACTCTGAGCATCACTGGGTGTGCTAAAAGGGAATATAAGGGGAGTGGAGGGTAGAGAAAAGGATGAGAGGTGAGGGAAGGGGAGGGGAGTAAGGGGAAGGAAAGGGAATGGGGTTGTTTATATTCTTTTAATTTTATCTCAAATTTGCATTCCTAAGAAATAGTCTATTGCTATTGAAGCAAGAAAAGTATAGAATGGATCCTAAGAGAGAGGTAGTGTCATGTATTCCTCTTCCTAGCTCTCTGCTTTATTCTAGCAGTAGGAATCTTTCTCTGGATGGCATTAGAATTTCATTGTCCTTGTGCCGAATGTAGACTAGAGACTGAACACAATGGCCACTCAACACATTTATTGCAAACCACAACACCTAATCAGAGAGAGAGAACAAAAGGGAATACCCTGCCATAGTGGCAGTGTTGGGTGGGGCAGTGAGATGGGACTGGGGAGGGTGGGAGAGATGCTGGGTTTACTGGTGGTAGAGGATGGGCACTGGTGAAGGGATGGGTTCTCGAACTTTGTATGGGGGAAACATGAGCACAATAGTGTATAATTCATTTCAATTCTTAATGTAATTTTATTAGATCAATAAAGTCCAGATGGAAAAAAAAAAGAATTGCATTGTCCTGGGCACTTGTATTCCCAGCTATATTGTATTATATTCTTCAGCATTTAACTGGAGAAATCCTGCTTTCCATTCCATTATCATGAATATTAAATAAAAGATATTCAGGTTGGTTGTTGAAATACAGGTTACCAAATACTTCACACCCTATATTCCATCACACCACAGTTGGGTGGCAAGAGTTCAGTATGCGGCCATTTTTAGGACTAAATCATACTGCGCCTTGAAAATTGCAGAGTATTGTCCCACATCATTGTGAAAGAGTTACTTGTGGGAAGATTTTGGAAAGATCTTCTGAGAAATGCAGTGTAGTAAGGATGGAGATAGAAAGCCACAATTTGAATAAAGGAAACCCAAGACAGTAGGAAGTAAAGGAGTGATGGGAGTTCCTCTCTGATGCACGGACTACAACTAGCTGAACTTTTTGGTACTCACTGAAAAAAATCTTATACTTAGAACAATAATTTAATAGCTTTGTTAAATACAGCAGACATTGAAATGTTCTGGACACTATAGTAACTCCTAGGATAATTAGAAATTTATCTCAATTCCTCTCTGTATGACATAAACCTTACATGAGTTCACAAATATATAAGCCAAATATTTCAATAATCATCCTTTCCCTTCTCTCTTCAACTGAATAGGTCCAGTTATTCATTTATTTGTATCTTGTCACTTAATCATATGTATAAATGTATATTATATATTATATAGAAGATTTTCAATATATAATGTATAATATAGTATATATATATAATCTTTTGATCTCACCAGTCTTGATCTTCTTGTGCACTTTTCACATTTTTCCATTTAAGGATTTATTTGTAAAATATTTTTATATGCATCTTCTTTATAAAAGAAATTATCTGGCTTTGTCAATGCAGTATTCTCATCATCTAAGATAATGTCTACCCCACATTAAGTGTTCAAAAATAAATTTGATGGGCTAGAGTGATAGCGCAGGAAGTAGGACCTTTGCCTTGCATGTGGCCAACCTGGATTTAATTCCCAGCATCCCATATGGTCCCCCAAGCACCGCCTGGAGTAATTCTGAGTACATGAGCCAGGAGTGGCCTCTGTACATTCATTGTCGAGTGTGACCCAAAAAGCAAAAGAAAACAAAACAAATAAAAAATAAATTTGATGAATGAATGCAATGCTTGCAGTGCAGTGATAAAATGTATGTAGGACATTATGAGCCCAGAAAATAGGACGTTGCCTCTCCCTGGTAGCTCTATAGAGATGTCCTAAAATATTTAACTCACTGATCTGAATATTAAAGAGTGAGTAACTATTGACTAAGTAAGAAAGAGAATAAGCATACCCAGTTGTGAACACAGCAGGGTACAATGCAAAAGCAAAAAATGGTTTGTGCTGTGGCCATAGTTACAGCAGTGCTGCATTACTTATAGATCATAAGTTATGGGAGAGAGCACAGCAGGAAATGTAGCTCAAGAATGTGGGACACTTTGTAAGTAATTTCAAAGCATCTGACTCTGTGGGTAATGAGAAATTTTTGAAGAATTTTAAGTTCAGGAAGTAACGCAACCAGATAGCAGTATATCATCTTATGGACAAAGCAAGGAAGCAAAGACTCTCACATCCAGACAGGCACTGAATAAGGCTTGAGGCCAGGTTCCCATCATTTCTCCCTAACACAATTATAACATTTGGTCTGAAGACCCACAGTACATAATCTCATGACTACCTCATTTCCCCCATCAGTGGGAAATATTGACTGATTTGTTTCCATTTGAGGTTACATGAGAAGTAAACAAATCTAGGTTAGGAAGCAAAGTATCTATGGAACACCAGAAACAAAAATTATCATAAGCAAATCACATATACATTTTTAATTAGGTATAAGTTATACCAGAGATGTGTGAGGTGAGACAAATGAGATATGAGTCTTAATCTAGTTCTTTAAGAACGTAAAGTGGTAGAGCAAGATAGAAAGTGCTCGGAACTTTCTGGAACTATCTTCTGGAGCAAGCCCCAGTGATCTTAGAACACTGTTGTGCCCGGGTTTCAGATCCCCAGTTGTGGAGAGACCAAGTCCATACACGGTAATGCAAAAGCGAAGAAACGTTACTGCTAGCTCAGACTATTGCTAGCTCAAGTGAGGGTCCAAGTTTCCTCTAACACAGTGAAGTCTTAACAAGTACCCCGACTCCAAATCACAAGCGGTTTATGTAGGGTTCAGGTTAAGAGCAGTTTATATACTGGTCTATTTTTAGCACTGGCCCTATTACAACACTGGTCAGCAATTAGACAATGGTTAATAACAGTTTCTAAGAAGGGTACAGTGACCCCTCATGACCGGCCAGACCCAACTGCCCAATTCCTTATCTAGGCAAATTACTGAACTGGAAGTTCACCAGAAACTGCAAATCCTGCTTTTGGGAAACAGAAACTGAGGCCTAGATGAGACTTAACGTTAGTTAGCTGAGCTTGCCGTGGCATCAGTTTCGCCCTAACAACACCATCCATTGAAAGTTTGCCAGCATGTGTTAGGTGGGCTACTCAAGGAAACCACACATATGGTGGTAACTGTCATCAATTGAATGTAGTAAGTGCTACATTTTAAAGGTTTACCATGGGCTGTTTCTCTATCCAGAATGATTCAGTCTTGAAGACTTGGGATGAGGCTGAGCAAGGGAGTAGAATGCCGGCTTGAATGGGGTGTAGCTTTAGGGAGCTTCAAACAGGTATCAGAGTCTAAGGTAGGGGGGTTGGGTGGACATCCCTCTTTCCATTCCCGGAAAGGTATTAGTAGAGGGACTGGGAACCTGCCAGGCAGGGTGAGGGGATTTCCACTAGGCAGCATCTGAAATTGGCATTCCTGCCTGATCTTAGTCGTTGTCTGTGGTTATGGCAAGAAATGACCTTATTTGTGGGAAAAGCACATGAAGTTCTCAATCGAATTGTCAGACTTGAGAGCACACCATTCCATGTTAAGAATGGTTCGATAATGTATATTCAAATGATTTAAGAGATTTCAAAATAATACAAATAAAAATAAAAACATCGAGACTGGCACTTATCTAAGAAATTGAGCTAAGTCATACATACAGATATAGCACACATTCTTAGAAGACACTTCAGAAAATACTTGTCCATAATATCTAAATTGTATGTGGAAGGGAAAAGGAAAGGCAGGAAGTATGGAAAAGGGAAAACCTTCAAATCCAAGCCATACTTATTTAGATCATTCCAGAAATGCTTCAGTCCTTGAATCCCTTATTATCAAGTGAAATTGATCCTTACTCTCCTCTTGCTATGCCTGCAATTCATTCATTCAATTCTTAATTCACTCTTCCACGTGCCAGATTCGCGCTAGATATCAGATGTAATGGTAGGGAGAACACCATTGGTAGGGAGAACACTATTCCTTACCTCAGTAGCAGTTCTATGCAATTTTTATTGCATAGAAGGATCTAGGGAACAATTCAATGATAATTATAACTTCCAAAAGTGCCTCTAAAAAGAGCCAGCCAGAGCCCTTTATGCTTGCTGATTCCAGACTAGCAATGCTCTTCCTCACACCCTTAGTCCCCTTCTCCCTCATTCATTCAACCCTTCTTTGACCTGTTTACAATGCAGAGCCCTTTCCATTGTCATTGTCAACTCCTTTATTCTGATTTTTAGAAACAGCTTCCTTTATTCTGTTTCTTAAAACAGAATAAAGTTTTTAGTGGTGTATTTTCAGCAAGTTAAACATTAGCTGGTCCGTGGGATTCAGTAGATAAATATTTGTTGAGTGCTATGGACATAGCAGTGACCAATCAATAAGAGGATGTGAGACTGTTTGTTTCTTGTGAGACTGAAGAAGTAGACAATTACCTGCATTTTTCTATAAGTGCTTTTACGGAAAATAATTTATTATAACCCTTCAAAAAAACCTAGGAGGCATTATCCCACTTTACAGAAGGGAAAACTGTCTCCGTGGTTCCCCTAAACAGGAAATGAGGGAGATTTCAGTGGAAGAGCCAAACCAAAGAAAACACGAATTCAGTGGATGGTAGGAAATCTGTCAGGAAGTCACACACCCTGCTGCTCTCACTCAGCAACACGAGCACTTCCATCTGCTACAGGACGTTCTACTAATAAGGCCATCATTCCATTCCTCAGAAATCCAAATCAAAAACAAATCCTGTGAAAGTTCCGATAAGCTTGAGTCCCTTCTGTGGGCTTTGAAGTTTGAATTCATCTTCAAAATTCATCTTTAAATTTAAAACATTCATCTTTAAAAACTGCTCTGATCTAAGTGTTACAAGTGGTGCTGGTGATCAGTCACATATGTGTAGATTTCTTAGTGTACAGAGTACATTTAGTGCTTAATTTCGTCTGATCATTTTGATGATGGTGAGCAAGACGAACTTTTGTTTCACATATATATAAATGTTCATATATATGTTTAATTTATATGTTTATAAATTCATTTTATATAGAGTATAGGTTTCTAAAATCCTATACTCAGCCTCAGTTCCACATTTTTTACACTCTATCATGCTTGCACCTTTTTTATGGATTTGGCTTTGTGCGATTAAAACTTTATCTACAAAAGCGGGCATATTTTATGTATGGGTTCTTCTTTACTAATTTTGCTATTTTTTTAGTTTTGTGGGGTTTTTTTATATTTACATTTTTATTGACTTGCCATTGGGTTACAGTATTAAGAAATTTCAGGTTTGATCATTGTGTGATTGTAACCCAAACATGAAAACTTGTAACTATCTCACAGTGATTCAACATTTTTAAAAATTTCAAGTTTTTAGATTCACACCATTCAAACTTTCAATGTCATCCCACAAAACAACCTCTGTGCACATTTCTTTCACCTTCTCTCCCTATTTTCTTCTGGTAGTCACAAAGTTTTCACGAATCTAAACATAAATTAGTTTTGTTTCTGCCAATTCACTTGGTTTAGTAATTCATATTCCACATATGAATGGAACCACGTGATAATCATCTTTCACTGCTTTATTTCACTGGGCATGAATTATTGAACTATTGAATAATTTCAAGATTCACTATTTTTTTCTCAAAGGATATGTTTTTATCTTCTATGATTGTGTCAGTTTTCCATTGAACCTCTATGCCATGGATTTTTAAATCTATAGGTGGGCATTTATGTGGGGTATATGTTCTAAATGTTGTGGATAATGCTGTCATTCATATAGAAGTACAAATATCCTTTCAAATTAGTTTTTCACTAGCTTTTGATAAATGCCTGGGAGAGATATAGATTGATCATATGGAACTTTCTCTAGCTTTTTACATGAAGTTGCACCAATTTACATTTTGACCAATATTATATGAGATTCTTTTCCTCAACACTCTCACCAACACTATGGTCTTTTTAATATGTCATTCTCACCAGTAATTAGATCATAGAAGTTTTTGGTTGAATTTCCCTAATAATAAGTTGTTAATGAAGTTTTTTTTCCATGTCCCTTTATGTCAGTTGTATGTATTCTTTGAAGCAGTGTCCATTTAGGTCTTTTACCCATCTTTAGTATGGGTTGCTTTTAATTCATTTTTACTCAAAAATATTCGTTTATAGCATTATGTTTTAGGTGTACAAAATTATAATTTTCTATGTTTGTGCTCCAAAAACCATATCCAATTTTTATCTTTTAATAAGGTGGAGAACCCATATATATATTTATATATAGGGTTTTTTTTTCTTTTTATGTCACACCCAGTGATGCACATGGATTGCTCCTGGCTCTGCACTCAGGAATTACTCCTGGTGGTGCTCAGGGGACCATATGTGATGCTGGGAATCGAACCTGGGTCAGCTGCCTGCAAGGCAAATGCCCTACTCGCTGTGCTATCACTCCAGCCCCTCCCCCATATTTTTAATAGGGTAAAATTCAGCTTAGACAACCTTACAGACCAAAGAATTTGTAGGAGAATGCCCCTGACTGGGAATTGATATATGAAGTATAGATTGGGGATAAATTGATATCCATATTGGTACAGCAGCCACAAACACTCCTGTAAACCATCAACAACACCGTAGTGGTGATGTATTCTTGATGTGCCAAAAACATGGTCTTTGGTGAACCTCAAAGGAAGTTCTATTGATCCTATTATTTTTATTATTGTTGCTTTAACCCAGGTTGGCTAGGATCCAAAGGGGCAAGGCAGTTCATTTCTCCCTGTAGTCTCCAACATTTTCATTGAAAAGAGGCATATTTGCATTGTGTTTTATAAAATAGCATTGAGTGATATTCTTTGATGCCTGCCCTAGATCTAATAGGGGAAGGAATACAAGAGGTCACTCTGGAGTTATCCTGTTTCCTTCTGGAATGTCCCTCTGAGGTTTTGGCTGTGTGTGGGGAAATCTACATCATCACCTTCCCACCACTCAATAGTTGGTGTTATTAGTGACCTTCAGCGTGAGGTCCAGGTCACATTTGAGTCAAACAATGGGATTCCAGCTCCCAAGGACAAAGAAAGATTAATTTCATTTCACAGTCAACAACTCAGACTACTTCCACTTGAGGCGTTTGTTGGCCCAAACACGGCCCAAACTGACACACTGGTTAAAAAATATGAATCTCTGATGTCTTTGACCCATATTTTTCACCACAGCTCGTAACTCGGGTGTGATCACTTTTCCACTCAACAATAAAGGACTCTCTGCCCTAAGAATCTCTAGTTTTCAAGACTTCTGGAAAGGTCTTAGCCCCTTCATGCCAGTGGGGCTCTGCTAGGTTTCACTGGAGTTAGGACTTTTCAACTGAGTTCCTAAGTTCTTTAGGTGGAGAGCCCCCTTGGGATGGTTTAGAGAGGGAAAAGAGATGAATGCTTGACAGTAGAGATAGTGCAAAGGTTGTCATTTGCTAGCATGTGGCTGCAGCTGAACCCTCTTTTAAATCCCTGCACTTGTCAGGAGTGGTTCCTGGCCCCTGAGTACAGAGCCAGGTGTGGCCCTTGAGCTCTGCTGGGTGTGACCCAAAAACAACAAAGAGAGAGAAAGAGAAAGAGGAAGGGGGGGCGGGGAATGTGTATGTGTGTGTGTGTGTGTGTGTGTGTGTGTGTGTGTGTGTGTGTGTGTGTGTGTGTGTGTATGAGAGAGAGAGAGAGAGAGAGAGGGAATACTGGCATACTGGCATTATCTCAAATTATAGGTTTGTTTGTTGTCTGCTATAAAAATACATTAAAAGAAAACTCAAAAGACAAAGTCTCATACCCCTGCTGCAATGAAACCTTTCCTGCTTTCATATAACAGTACAGTACCCTCTTCACTTATGTTCTCTGTTCTCTCTTGACACCATGTCATATTGGATGATGTTAAGACTAGTAATAGTCATCATTGTCTGAGCAAGTTAGTTCCATGCTAATTGCTCTCACTTATTTCATTGACATTTATAATCCTGATGTCCCAGGGTGATACTGGCTGCTGTACCTCTGTCTTATTATTTACATGTCCATAGTGTCACATGACACCCATTAGGCTGCCAGAACACATCCTCCACCCTCCCTGCTTTGCAATTGAAGTCTCCCTTTATTATGTGCTTTCTCCTGGAGCCCAAATTTGAAGTTATTAGAGGCTTATTACTCAAATTTGAAGTTATTACTGTGGACCCTTTAATCCCAGCGAGCTATCGCTCAAGTAAAAGGAAAATGGCCCCCTTCAGCTGCAAATGGACAGCCCTTCTGTTTGACAAAAATCACTGTCTATAATTATCCCACATTGCTTTCAGTCTTTGGCCAAGCAACAAATAGGTCATTTGAAATGTGAAGAGATGAAGAAGTTCCAAGGAAAATAAGGATGGGGGTGGGGGACCTAATGTGATAGAGACACACACTTCTATATGCTGCTTCCCAGAGTGTCATGTTTTGTGCTTCTAAAATATGTTCAGGTCCAGGAGAGATACATAAACTCTGGAAAAATGCAGAACTTTTTGAAGGAAGATAAAATGGAAGATAAGAGACTCAGAAAGAAGGTTACTGTAGGATTCCAAAAAGTGTGGATATGGGCTGAAAATAAGGTGTATATCCAGAGTCACTGGTTTCAAGCAATGTAAACAAAGGCAGACATTCAGACCCTTTCACTACCTTAGAAAAGCCTTTACTAGAGGGATTTGGTAAAGTTCACATATCTGCAAAGAGGCTGGAGTTTAAAGCTTGAGAGTCTACACAACCAAAAGTTCCCAAAAGTCTAGGATACTAGAAAAGGAGATGCCCTCGTGTTGGGGGAACAATGTCACTGGTTTGCTTTTGTCACCACACAGCATTGAGTTGCCTCTGACCGTTCCTCTATCCTTGCTTCAGATTTCAGAGATCTTTGAGAGCTCCTTGGTCACACTTAGATCTCTCCCAGAGAATAACTAGATTCTTGTACTTTGGAATTCCGTCATAAAAGGAAGGTTCCCAGATTTACCTCTTACCAAGAGAATACAAGACTAGAAAGTAATTAGCTCCATTGGAAATTGTTATGACTTAGAAGAGAAAATCAGAGTGGGTAGCAAAAAAATTATCAAGGTCCACAAGAAGCACTTGGGAAGGATATCATGACATTGGAAGTGCCATAAAGACAAACATTTGTCGGAGCCTGTTATGAAAAAAAAATGTTAAGTTTCAGAGAAAATAGGAGACTCACAAGGAAGTCAATACTAAGTCACAGAGATGGCATGTGGGACTTTGTAATTGAAACTCTGGGTTCAATAAAAACTCTGCGGAATTACTTTTTAACAAATATATATATATTTGTATATATATATATATATATATGCACACAAGGCTCAACCTTTAACAACATGTTAGTGATCTCTTATAGAAGGGCTTAATGGCTGCTCAGTAAAATACAACAATCTTCACACTCTCCTCTGAGGAAATTTTTGTAGCGTTTTCAAAACAAACAACACAAAATATATTATTTTGGTTCTGCTTTGGGGCAGGGATTGAGGAAACATCTGAACTATAGTGGTGGGAAGGTGCAATGGTGGTGCGTTCGAATATTAAATGTAATCAAATTGTGTGAACTACTTTATGAATTTTTTTAAATAAATTAAATTAATACTAAGTCACAGAGATCAATTGCAGATGCAGATAAGAAAGCAATTGAAGTTCCCAAGAACGGTGGTATTATTACATCTAAAACAATTAGTAAAGTTTCTCTAGTTTGTGGGATTTGAAGTGTATGTCAAAAAGATGGGAACAGTGTATTCTAGAAAGGAAGGAATTTTCTTCTAATCTGGGCAGAGGAATGGAGGCATTATATAGGGGATAAGTTTCTAAGTCAATTCATGTACAGTGGTGTAGAGAAGAGTTCACATTAATGGGGTGGGGGTATTGGGAGGGACACTGGGAACATTGATGGTGGAGAATGAACACTGGTGGAGGAATGGGTACTCATTCATTGTATGACTGAAACATAATTACCAAAGTTTGTAAGTCTGTAATTTTATCTCACAGTGATTCATTAAAAAAATTTTTTTAAAGAGTTTACATTAAAAAAAAACATTCCTGACTAAGGGGCAATGACAGCTAAGATACACAAAAAATAATGAGCAGCTATGTCCCTGTTCTTCTTGTTAAACTCAACTTAGTGATTTACTAAGTGGTTCCATTGCAAGACTTCAGGGACGCAAGTAAGGAAGGTGTGTTTTTAGGACTGAGGGGTTGGGCTCAAACACATCCGTGGTCATGAGAGGAGAAAGAAAACAGATCAGAGAAAGACTTGGTCTGATGATGCTCTAAGTGCCTGACTCTCCTCCCTAAACCAGAGCAACTTGGGGTGGGCCAGACTCATTGCCAAGCTGCCAAAAGTTCTGGACTCCCCTGCCACCCCATTATCCTCCTACTCTTCTTCCTTCCCACACTTCAGCAACATGCCTCTCAGCCACCTGCAAAACCAAGTTCCAGGAAAAAGTCCAGGGCAGAGAGTTGACATCTTCATGTCCTAGGCCCTCACTCCCCAGTGCTGGGGGTGTGACACCCTGGCAGCTGCATAACGGGACAGGACCTTACAGGTCCAGCATTCTACTCAAGGCCAACTCCAGTGTTCTCACCTAAGCGGTACTATGGGAGGTATAAAGGAATAGTGTGCTAAATGCAACCCCAGCTGATCATTATGGGAATCAGTAGGGTCCCTAGGGCCTGCCACCAATCCTAGGTACTTTCTAGTCATCTATAGACCTCAAGTTCTCCTCTCCATTTCTCAGGCATTGTTGGGGTCTCAGCAGCCAGCCTGAGACTTTGACTAAATCCCCTACCCCTGAAAGCAAGAGCCGGCCCTGTTTACAGGGGCCCAGGGGCCCTGCATTCCACACGCTCCAGCATTCCACACACAGGCACTCTGGTTAAGGAGACAATGGGATGAGGGGCATGACAGTTAACATTTGCCTGAGCTAGTTAACCCGGTCCTGAGATTGGGAATACAAATCATTAACTAGCATCTGTACTGAACTCGACGAGATAAACATGATACATGCATGGAATGCCCTCCCCCCAGATTGTGTGCATAAAGACCCCTGTGTAAGAGTTAGTAAACGGAGACTATTTGACCACCAGACTCCCCCTGTCTGCTCAGTGACTTTCTTTCTTGGTTTCTTTCTCAGCAGTGACAACAGGAATCCCACGGTGAGCAGTGGGCCAGGGCAGAGGCTTCTCCCCTTCTCACTCCCTCTCCCATAGGGAGTAAGTCCAGTGACTTCAGGGGATCATACTCCAATATGCCGGGGTCAACTGGCCAGGACCCCAACAAGACATGATGCATCAAGATGGATACATCATGATCAACATTGGATCATTAACATGGTCTGCAGTGGGCCAAGAAGTACAGCAAATATAAGGAGACAGATAATAGCCAGAACAGGCTCTTCCTTTAGTGAGACACAGAGATGTAGTGGATGCATTTTTTTCCATTGATTTTTTTCTGAGGGCTGTCCCCATGACAACTGGTTTCCTTTCTATTGTCCTTTCTCACTTGTGGGTCATAGTGATATTGTGACATAGTTGCCATTAAAGCCTAAGTTGAAGTGTGTAGCCAGTGCTCACATTATTTTAATGCATTTCACTTTTTTCTAATTCTTGATAATATTCAATGAGCTAATCAAGAACAGTGAGAGATGTGATCTAGACCTTAAAAAATCTTAATTGAAAGTCAATATGAGACAGGGTCCTTGAGCTCAGCTGGGGATTTCCACTTCTCTCCAATCACTATTTGGTATATATCCACTAGGAGCCACAAGGAGCTTAGCATGTACAAGTAAAGGGAAAGAGAAAAGCAATATAGATGTCCCTGGGAGACGGAGTGTCTCTTTGAGTTGATTCCCCTAAGAGAATTGCCTCAGCTAAAATGCTTTATCTCTGTAAATGATCAGTCACACCTACATGCAGTCCTACACCTCAAACCCATTCACTTGTTCTATAAGTATGCTAATAGTTCTACATTAAGCAGGCCATTTGGACCATCGGAACTTTGTGACCTTGGACTCTGGACTCAACAGGACTGGGACTGGAAGCAGAGATCCTCTGCCTGCTATCCCCCAATCTCAAGTGATCCAGGGATCACACCCATAAGCCACACCCTGCCACACCCTGCTGGCACCAGATAATCTCATCAGCCACCTCCAGATCTCAAAGGCTACTCCTCCCAGATGGGAATATAAAATGAAGCCCCCATAACCATGCCACCGGATTTCGAGCCAGGCTATTTTCACTCTGGGCGCCCCAGAGGGGGGCGGGTGAGAACCCTCCCTGCCCCAAGGGACCCAGCCAACCTCCACTACCCAACTACGAAACGCTCCAGGCTGCTTTCTGGACCACATGGCTGCAAGAATTTCTACCCATTTTCCATAATTACCACACCATATTTGATGGAGTTCAGATAGTAGGCAACAAGACAACAAATCATAGAGAATAATAAATATATATATGTATATATATGTGTGTGTGTGTGTACATATATATATGTGTATATATGTGTGTGTATATATGTGTGCAGAGCCTGGCAAGCTACCTGTGGTATATTCAATATGCCAAAAACAGTAACAACAAGTCTCACAATGGAGACGTTACTGGTGCCCGCTTGAGCAAAATAAAAATTAAAAAGAAAAAAATAAAATGAAACACTTAGACATGCCATCATATAAATTCAACAAGGCTTATTATCAGAGCTTCCCAAATACTCTGTGTATTCTGTGCTAGATTTTACTACAAAAATGTTACTCTTACTCTGTACAATATGACTTCTGTAGCTCTTCCCATTAAGCAGTGAGATTCAGCTCTAAGGTCACTGGCATGGGACTGGTGGGCTAGGGCGAGTGAGGGGATGGAGATGGGTTGTTAGAGAGATAGTACAGCATTTAAGGCACCTACCCAGTATCCCTTAAGTTCCCCTGAGCACCGCCAGGAATGACCTTTGAGTACAGAGCCAGGAATAAGCCCTCAACACCTCTGGTGTACCCTTCCCCACCCCCCCTAAAAAAGAAGTGAGTCCAAGGATTTCAGGGTGTGTGTAGCTCTGGGGTAGAGTGCATTCTTCCCCAAGTTTGAGGCCCTGGGTTCAGTCCCCAGAACCAGTGGGAAACAGCAGTTATAAAGTGTTCCTACACACTTGGGAATATTCTTGAAGAAGCACTTTAGATTGCTAAAAGGAAAAAAAGTGTGTGTGTGGTGGTTTGGGGATGGGGGGACTGACCCCTCACTCCTCTCCTGAGCTCAGAGAGTACAATGTTCTATTAAGATTCTAATTAACTGAGACTTCCTGTGGTGCTAATATGTTCTTGCTGGTTTCCAAATGATGTGTTTCTCCTACCAGTAAACAAGAACTGGCAATCAGGTTAGGCCAGCTGTGGGTCCTCCCTCCCTCACACACCCCACATACACAAATAGGAAGATGGGCTCCAAGGCTGTAATTTCTTGGGCAACAAGTGTCTAGGATTTCACTCCAGTGGTTAATGGTGATGTCACGGGAGTGCCTGAGTATGGGGCATTTCCAACCTTCAATTAAGGGACTATCATTTACTCTATATATTAACATCAAGAACAATAAACATAGTGAAACACAGTCATTAGAGCCAGCCATAATCCATGCCCTGCTGTGTCTTGATGTCAACCCTGCTGCTTTTGACATCTGCAATAAATCCAAAGAAAGCACATAGCTCTCAAAGCTGAGACTACATTGAGGATATCCACCCCTGCCTGCATTCCATCTTCCCGCCTTATTCTTTTAACCTACCCAAATCTTGGGTTGAGCACCAGAGTTAAAAAATCATTCATATTTTACAGAAAGGCATCCAGGCCAATCTTGTCTAGAAATAGTGCCACTGTTATTTTTCAATTCATATAACCTCATGTGCCTTTACTATAAGATAATAAAGCAATTCATGATATTATGATTTCTAATCTAAAGGTTACCAAATAGAGAAGAGCTAAAAGCTTTGGAGAAATAACTGTAGGATAACATGGAGTTTGTCCTTTTAGCCTTGCCGCAGGGAAGTTAGTCTACCTTAAAGCAATGGCCTTTCTGTGTGGACACAGGAAAACGGTTAATAATATGCTTTGTAACTTGGGAGCTGATTGATTCCAATAATATTTACTCCAGGGCATCTACTTTCTCCACTCAGTTGCGCTTAGTTCCTAGTACCCCAAAAGCAAGGTCCTGATGAGGGATGAAATGGTCCCATGGCAAGCTGTGAGCTACCCTGGCATTGAAATGGGCCAGGCCAAAGAGCCACAATACTCAACTATAAGTTGAGAGCATGGTCATAGACAAATGCTGTCATGATCCAAAAGTAACGACGAGACTAGAACCCTGCTAGGTTTAAGAAGACTAACCTGGCCTGAGGACTGTGATCTGGAATATATAGTGAATGTCCTCAGGAAGAACCAAACTTTAAGACTGACATATTTCTTCCTGTGTCCATACAAAAAGGACATTGCTTTAAGGTAAACTAAGTTCCCTGCGGCAACACTGAAAGGACAAACCCCATGTTATCCTATAAACAACAACAACAAAAAACTGACCCATTGAATGACAGAGAAGCAGGGAGCAGATTACACAAATAAAGCAGAAAAGCAAAAGGAATTTTACTCAAATTTAACCAAAGAAGTGTATCTCAATGTCCTCTTCAGTTATTTCCTACATACGTTTGCCATATCTATTTAATGCATAATAACTTTTCTCTTAATAGTACTGGGAAATAGAGATAATAACTTTTAGTATCATATAACCCAATGGAGTAGACAATAAGTATGAATATTCAATCTTCACAGTGCGGGCACTATCAGTGCTCTGCATACATGATCTCATTTCATTTAACTGCCATCTCTTAAGAAAAATATTAAAGACCTTAATTTTCAAGAAAGAAAATGGAGCCCAAGAGCCCTCAGCTCCCTTTCAGAAGGTCTGGAAGTAGAATTTAAGCTCAACAGGCTTCACCACTCATAGGAGTGAGTACATGATAATCTACCCAACACCACACTGCCATGTCTGTCTCATCCTGTCAGCAAAACAGCACAGTTGCAACTTTGGGGCTCCAGTCACCTATATTTCTGAACAGATCATTTACTTCACGGAATGCAAAATTAAAACTGAATTCAGAAGTTACTTAGCCATTGAATTGAAAGCCCAGAGGTAAATCTTCATGTGTGTGGACAAATGATCTGTGACAAAGAGGCTAAGTGTAAATAATTCTCCAAAGGGTGGCTGGGAGAGAGCCCCGGTGGTTCTCCCCATAGGTACCCAGGTTCGGGGGTAGTCCCAGGCCACTAGCCCAGCCAGGGCAGCCCAGACCATGGGGCAGACAGAAGAGGAAATGAGGGCCAAGCCAGTTGATGGATCAGTTGCTCTTTATTCCATTTTCTCCATGAGCCTGTTCCAGTCCCTCTGAGCTCCCCATACTAGTCTCACTCTGCCCCTCATTCCCATCTCCTGTCTCTTCCTGTCTCTCCCACTCATCTCTTCGCGCTCCATCTCTCAGCCTGGGCGCTCTCTCTCTCTCTCTCTCTCTCTCTCTCTCTCTCTCTCTCTCTCTCTCTCTCTCTCTCTCTCTCTCTCTCTCTCTCTCTCTCTCTCTCTCTCTCTCCTCTCTGGATTCTGATTCTGACCGTTTCTCTTCTGGGTTCTGACTGTTTCTCCTCCAAAGACTCCCTGACTCCCCTTTTCTGCCTCTCCCCACTAGTCTCTCCACCCCTCACCCTCTGGGCCCAAGCTATACCCAGTCTGGTAGCAAAATCAACATAAGAAAGCCCTTCCTGAGGGCCCACCAGGTTCAAAGGAAACACCACCTAAAGGTATTCCAAAGCCATTCCTGACTGCCCAAAGGCAAAATACCTCTAAAGGTATTTTTCTCCTTTCCTCAGTCCAAAGGCTCAGTCAACATCTTAATACTAGTTATTTTTGTATGGACACAGTAAGACATACATTGAGGCTTGTATGGCAGCTCTCCTGGTAACATCTTGCCACAGACTTAGACTGCAGTGCTCAGGCCAAATTAATCATTCCTAACCCTAGCAGGGTCCGAATCTAGTTATTACTTTTCGGACCATGACAGCATTTGTCCATGACCAAGCTCTTAACTTATAGTTAAGTATTAGGCACTTTGACCAGGCCCATCTCGATGCCAGGGTAGCACATAGCTTACCACTTGCCCTGGGTCCATCGCGTCTCTTGCAGACCCTGCCTTTGGGGGTGCTAGGAAGAAGGGCAGCTGAGGCTTTAGGCCTAGAGAACAGATGCTCAGGAGGAAAATATCATTTAGAGTCAAACGACTCCCAGGTTACAAAAGCATAGCATTTGCTACTGTCTTCCTGTGCCCATACAAAAGGACATGGCTCTGAACAAACTATGCAAAGGACTTCAGGAGAAGAGAAAAACAATATTTACAAGTCATCAGAGCACAAAGAAAGAAGTTACAAATAAACACAGAGTAATGGGAGCACTGTGATGGGAATAACCCAATAAACCTAAGCTAACTGTGGCAATGTTATCCTACAGCTAAGTATATAAGTAAAACAAAGAAATCCTCATCAATAAATTATCCTGGGAAAACCAGTTAGCCTCATTCAAGAAGATAAAATGACCCCTATCTCATACCATACGCAAAGGTTAATTCAATATGGATTGTCACTGTCACTGTCACTGTCATCCCATTGTTCATTGATTTGCTCGAGCGGGCATCAGTAATGTCTCCATTGGAAACATGCTGTTACTGTTTTTGGCTTTGGCACATCAAATACGCCACAAGTACCTTGCCAGGCTCTTCTGTGCAGGCGGGATACTCTCAGTAGCTTGACGGGCTCTCTGAAAGGGACAGAGGAATCAAACCCAGGTTGGTCAATATTGATTAACTTAAAGAAATTGATATCATACCTGTAGTCATTAAATATATTGAGGAAAACATAGGCAGAATTGTTCATCATATTGACTTCACAGTCTTCAATGAGATAAACCCACTGGTAAAAAATAAATAAAAGCAGAAATTAACAAATGGGACTATGTCAGACTCCCAAGTTTTCTGGATAAAAGAAAGTATGCCCAAAATAAAATGACCGCTACTGAATGGGACAAATATTTACACATCATGCATCATACAAAAGACTAATTTACAAGATATAAAAAGCACTCACAAATCTCAGAAACAATAATGTAGCACTGTTGTCCCATTATTCATCAATTTGCTCGAGTGGGCATCAGTAACATCTCCTTTGTGAGACTTGTTGTCACTGGTTTTGGCATATCGAATATACCACGAGTAGTTTGCTAGGCTCTGTCATGCAGGCGGGATACTTTGGGTAGTTTGCCAGGGTCTCCGAGAGGGACAAAGGACTCAAACCTGGGTCAGCCTCGTGCAAAGCAAACACCCTACCTGATGTGCTAACATGAACTAAAAAAAAAAAGCAGCCCCTTCAAAACAGGGGAGAAGAGATTAGATACTTCCTCAAAGAAGACATAAAGATGACCAATAGGCATATGAAAAGTTTTAATAATCGCTGATTACCAGGGAAATGCAAATCAAAATGACATGGTATCATTTCATATTGGTGAAAATGGCTCTTATCAAAAAGAATAGAAATAATCAGTGTGGTGGGAATATACCCCGAAGAAGCAAAAAAGTATAGTCAAAACGACATCTGCACATATATGTTCATCGCAGCACTGTTTACAATAGCCAGAATCTGGGAAACACCCAAATGCCTGAGAACAGATGACTGGTTAAAGAAACTCTGGTACATCTATACAATGGAATACTATGCGGCTGTTAGAAAAAATGAAGTCATGAATTTTGCATATAAGTGGGTCAACATGGAAAGTATCATGCTAAGTGAAATGAGTCAGAAAGAGAGAGACAGACGTAGAAAGATTGCACTCATCTGTGGAATATAAAATAACAGAGTAGGAGACTAATATCCAAGAATAGTAGAAATAAGTATCAGTAGGTTGGCTCATCATGGCTTGGAAGCTGGTCTCACATGCTGGGGAACAAAGCAGCTCAGATAGAGAAGGGAACACCAAGTAAAATGTGCTTGGAGATCCCGCCTGGGAAGGGAGATTCGTGCTGAAAGTAGACTAGAGACTGAACACAATGGCCACTCAATACCCCTATTGCAAACCACAACACCCAATTGGAGAGAGAGAACAAAAGAGAATACCCTGCCACAGAGGTAGGGTGGGGTGGGGGGGGAGATGGGATTGGGGGGCAGGGATACTGGGCTTATTGGTGGTGGAGAATGGGTACCGGTGGAGGGATGTGTTTGTGAACATTGTATGAGGAAAAAACAAGCTCGAAAATGTGTGAATCTGTATCTGTATCCTCATGGTGATTCACTAATTAAAGAATAAAATAATTTTTTAAAAAAAAGAAATAATCAGTGTGGTGGGGATGTGATGAAAAGAGAATCCTCATTTGCCACTGATGGAACTGCTGTCTATTGCAACCCTTATGGAAAATGAGATGGATACTCTTCAGATAATTAAGAATAGAGCTTCTCTATTATCCAGCAGTTCCCCTCCTGAGTTTCTATCCAAAGAACTCCAAAGCATGAATCCACAAGGACATATGCACACATATGTTCAGCACAACACTACAATCATAACAACATTACACAGGGGTCCATAGAAATTATATAATGGGTAAGGCACTTGCTTACCTTGCTTGCGACTGACATCAGTTCAATCCCCAACCCTACATATGGTCCCCATTGCACTCTCAGGATTGAATTATAAGCACAACCAGGTGTGACCTCAAAAGTAAAAGAAAAAATATAGACAAGGTCTGGAAGTAACCCAAGTGTCCAAGGATGACAGTGGTACAGTGACAGCAAATTGTCCACTGCGTTTTCCCAACCCCCAGGAATCCTGATGGGTCCGGAGGAAGTGAGAGTATCTCTGATGAAGGTGCCTTGACCTCTTCCATGGATCCTGCTTACTATAGACTTTTGCACTTGCATGGGTTCCTTGAGCAAGTTCAAACGTTTCTAGTTGTCTAGATTTCCCTGCACGTTACTGCCACCTGCTGGGCAAGTCTGAAACTGGCTGTTAGTCCTCAGGGTGGGTACCTGGACCCCCGAGGTGTGAGAGAACAGATGTTCAGGTTCATTCCATGGCACTCTTCCCAGGGGAAGTCTCTCAACAGGCCTTGACACACAGAATCTGTTTTTTAATAGTCTTTTGGGGACTCTCAGTCTACAAATCCCTCTGATAATTCATCTCAGAGTTTAATCACCTCTCAGAAATATTTTGCCTTCGGCGATCTCAGTAAAGTTGAGGCTAATTTCCCTCTGATCTGTTTTGATCAGAGATGAAAGGCAGCTGCTGTCCCTTATATGCGAAGAAAGTCTTTGTAGACCTGGGGAAAAATCAATGAATGTTGCGACTTCACTGGAAAGAACCTACGGTGTATTTTCCTTTAGACTGACTTCCTTTTCCTTTCTTTTAAAACTTATTTACCAAGTCTGTGACTCTCCTTTGAATACTCTTTGAATATTCTTAAATTTGACACAATAAGTAACTTATATAAGTACCAAATAGAAGTGTGTATAGTCTCTAGATGATCGGTTTTTTGGTGAACATTTTCTAAGTACCTACTATGTGTGAGAGACACAGTGGAAGTCTAGGTGTCTAGAAGATGTATTACTCAGACTTTCTGAAAAGATGAAGGAGTGAATGTTGCAATGCATGCATAGAGATCAACAAAAATGAGTGTAAGACCAGTCCAGACACTACAGGTGAACCGAGAGAGAGCACTTTCAGTCAGAATAGTAGGCACCGCTGGGGCTGGAGCAATAGTACAGCGGGTAGGGTGTTTGCCTTGCTCTCGGCCAACCCGTTCAAATCACAGCATCCCATATGGTCCCCCTATCACCTCCAGGAATAATTCCTGAGAGCACGAGCCAGGAGTAACCCCTGTGCATCACCGGGTGTGACACCCCCCCAAAAAAAAGTAAAAAAGAATAGTAGGCACTGGGGTTTGAACTGGTTTCAAAGGTATGATGTCATGATTTATAATAAATAAACATTTGGCCTTCTATCCAGTTTCTGGCTATAACCCCTAGAATTTCCAGTGATATGACCAACGAAGCTCTCTTGTGACTCAAGATGACTTTTGATCTTCACCTATGGATTTGGGTAGAATTAAGAGTGACCAATCATTCCATCAGTCCTCTCTATGGGATGAAGGGCACTATAAAACCAAAAGCATGGCATTTGGAGAACTTCCAGGTTGTTGCACATATGATAGTTTGGGGAAAAGTGGGGGGGCGGGAGAGGGCATTTGAGCTGGCCTCTTGCCTCCTGACCCAGTGCATCTCCTCCTTTAGCATGCTCTTGAGTTCTTTCCTTATTTTGCAGATTAGTCAACTGGTAAGTAAAATATTTCTCTGAGTTTTCTGAAACACCCTGCCAAGTTAATCAAACCAAAGAAGGAACTATTCTAGGCTCCAAACTATAATAATTTGACAACAGAAATCAAAAGTTGTGGATATGTGATTGGTATCTGATGTAGGCAGAAGGAGACAGATTTGAGATCTGAGGTTTCTTTTTTTTTTAGAAAAATAGTTTTCATATCAATCACTGTATCACTGTATCACTGTCATTCCCTTGTTCATTAGTTTGCTCAAGCGGGCACCCATAAAGTCTCCATTCGTCCCTGTCGCATGCTAGTGTAGCCCAATGGTGTATTGGGGGTTCTTTCAGGATTGGGAGAATAAGGACCATAGTTGTTACTGTTTTGGGCATCTAGAGTATGCCACAGGTAGCTTGTCAGGCTCTGCCGTGTGGGCGGGATACTGTGGGTAGCTTGCCGGGCTCTCGAAGATGGACGGTCGGTTTTGGGGGCAGCCTCTAATCGCCTTTACAGGTGTTCCCAGTCTACCAAATGTAACCTTTCGGTCGACTGGCATGTTGTATCAATCTGCACACTGACAAACATGCACCTGCCTGCATCTCTGGGTAGCTCCTGGGACATCTGTGGCCTGAGGTTGATCTCCCTAAGGTTGATGGAGTGCACCCAGAGCTTGTTGAGCAGCTGACAGAGCAGGACCCTATCGTGGAGGGTTTGTGCCAGGTCAAACATCTGCACCGAGTCCCAGGTCACCCAGTGGTTGGATGACAGCATCCCACAGTGGATGAGCCACTGCGCACACTGCCGCCACAGCTCTATGTCCGATGGCGCCGCAACTCGGCCCAGCCGGGGCAGGCAGCAACACTGTAGCTGCCGCCGCAGTTTCTTTGTACTCCATTGATGCCATTCGGTCCGAATCTTACAAAACATCTGGTGATGTCCATCAGAAATCACTCACAGAGTTCCAGCAGGGATCATGCTGTAGAGTTCCATGCCTGGCGGGCTGAGCCGCATGCTGTCTAAAAGCGAGACGATGAACTGGGTTCAGGAGAGCCGGAGGGGTTCGGGCAGCATTGGCACCATCTTGCCTCCAATCAAACAAAAAGATACAAGATCAAAAGTCTGTGAAGGACTGGGGCCAGAGCGATGGTACAGTGGGGAGGGCGTTTGCCTTGCATTCGGCCAATATGCAAATATATATAAGGTATGTTTTAGCAAGTGACTATCTTTTACATATTTTTTAAAAGACCATAATTTTTTAAAGAAATCTAAGATAGTCCACTTCTGTATAGTGTGTGCATCATAAACTCTTTTTGGTAGGACATACAAGAAAATAGTGAAGATAGTTGCCTAAAGATAGAAACCTGGTAAGAGTAAAGGTGAGGAGGAGAACTTACTTTTTTTTAATTGAGTAACCATGAGATAAGGGCTGGAGCAATAGCACAGGGGGTAGGGCGTTTGCCTTGCACAAAGTCGACCTGGGTTCGATTCCTCCGCCCTTCTTGGAGAGCCCGGCAAGCTATGTAGAGTATCCTGCCCACACGGCAGAGCCTGGCAAGCTACCCTGTGGCATATTTGATATGCCAAAAACAGTAATAAGTCTCACAATGAAGATGTTACTGGTGCCTGCTCGAGCAAATCGATGAACAATGGGATGACAGTGACAGTGAACCATAAGATACAGAGCTACAAAACTGGTCAGGTTTCAGTCATATAGTGGTCCAACACCCATTCCTCCACCAATGTACATTTTTCGGAACCAGTGTCCCCAGTTTCCCTCCTGCAACCCTTCCAAAGCCTATCTCTATGGCAGGCACTACTTTTCCTCTCTCTCTCTCTCTCTCTCTCTCTCTCTATATATATATATATATATATATATATCTCTATCTATCTCTCTCTCTCTCCCACTACTCTCCCACCACCCCATCTTTGGGGGCATTATAGTTTGCAATATAGGTACTGAGAGGTTATCATGTTTGTTCCTTTACCTGTTTACCTATTTTCAGCACACAGTTCTTATCCAGAGTGGTCATTTCCAACTATCTTTGTCATGGTGGTCCCTTCTCTATCCCAACTGCCTTCTCCCCTGGCCTTTGAGGTAGGCTTCCAACCATGGACGAATACTCCTAGTCCTTGTTTCTACTGTCTTGGGTATTAGTCTCATATTATTTTTTTTAATATCCCACAAATGAATCCAATTGTTCTATGTCCATCCCTCTCCTTCTGATTCATTTCACTTAGCATGATATTATTCTCCATGTCCATACATTTACACTCAAATTTCATAACTTCATTTTTCCTAACAGTTGCATAGTATTCCACTGTGTAGATGTACCAGAGTTTCTTTATCCAGTCATCAGTTCTCAGGCACTTAGGTTGTTTCCAGATTCTGGCTATTGTGAATAGTTCTGCAATGAAGACAGAAGTGCAGATAGCATTTCTGCTGTGTGTTTTTGGGTCCACAGGGCATATTCCTAGAAGTGGTATTGCTAGGTCATATGGAAGCTCAATTTCTTGCCTTTTGAGGAATGACCATATTGTTTTCCAAAAAGGCTGGACCAGTCGGCATTCCCACCAACAATAAAGAATCCCATATCTGGTGGGGCACTGGGGAGGACTGAGACTTTTAACTGTGGAATCTGATAAAATCCCAACATTGATATTGTCAGAACCAGATTAAATTATCAGATATCTAGTTGGTAATTGAGAATCAGTGGTAATGTGAGAAAACATCATTGGGGGTGGTTACCCCATTTGAAGGATACCAGAAAGAAAAGCCTAGAGAAGGAAATGGCGTTGTAGACATGACTACCCAGACACTATGAAGAGCTTTCTAGATTGCATTTGGGTGGACAGAAGGAGAGTAAGATCAAAAATGAACTTGTCTAGACTTTCAGCACCTCTCTCAACACGGGGAGTCACTAACAGTTCCAGGTATTGTGCTTGTTTTATATTCCCCCTAATTTGGTTTAATTAACTTGTCGACAACTTGTTTTTTACCAGGCTGTCCTAAAAATCATTTTCAACAAGAACTTAGAGTCACTTTGTCCCGAGCTAGTACTGGTTCCTGTTTGTTTCAATTCTCAGTTTGGTCTTCACTCTTTTGTTTTCTTGATTTCTGAGAAATCTGTTTTACCCTGGCATTCTGCACGCCCCCTCTCCCTGCCTATCCTCTGACAAGGTCAGTTCCAGCTGGTTGGTCTTCCTACCCAATGCTCCTCCGTTCTCTTGCTGATACATAGAATCCTAGACTTCTTTCTCTCCTTTCCCTTTCTTCCCCTTATTGTATCCTCCTCAACTACCTGCCTCTCTCTCATTAATAAGTCTAGGTGCCTGGCAGTAGGACCCTGTACAACTCGCCTCCTTCCTTTTATAGTCCTTGTCCCCTTTAAGAAGCAGAAGTATGTGCATGATTTCTGGGTTCCTTTCTAGAACTTAAGTTCTTTAAGAAAATAACCCCAGCTCTATCATCCATGAGCCATCACTCCTACCATATTCACAGATTAATTTCAGCTTTGGGGGAAGATTCTAACTATGAAATTGATTAGAACTCACATTTGACACAAATTGAATCCACTAGAAAGTCAACCCATTTTCAGTTATTTGTTTCCAACTGGGATGAGACTAGAGGAGAATATGAGAAGCATGCCTAGTATCGCTCTTGCCAAAGGGCCTCTTTCCAGGAAATGTTTTCAAAGATAAAGGGGAGAATAATGGTGAATAAGGCACAAAACTATATTGCAGATGGTACCCAGAACTCTACTCCCTTTTCTGAATTGCCAAACTCCCTCCTCCTCCACTATTATCATCTAGCTGGCCCTATCTGATTCAGTCTGTCAACAAAAGACATTATTCCTGGATTGTTCACAGTAGAGTCATTGCCTCGAAGTCCCTATTTGCCCATCTCATCCCAGCAGGTAGCCAATCACATGGAAGCTTCTGTGAGTCACTCGCCACCCTGATTCTCAGTCTTCTAATTTTCATTGCCTTCAGCTTTTCTAGAAGTTTGAGATGAAATGTGCTAATAACCAACATATTAATAATCTTGTCATATTCAGATGGTAAAATTAGCTAGAACCCATCTACTGGGGAAGTGTTTCTCAGCCAGGAGCCATATGGTCCTCTATGAGCCCCAGGTTATTCCCAAGAGACTGCAGAAAAATCACATAATTTTGAAGCTAGGAATTATGATAGTCACAATTCAGGATTAAACCTTGTCTTCTACTTCTGTGGTGCTTGTGTGATTGTTGTGGTGCTTCATAAGATCATTGCACATAGGTGATCATGGTAAATCTTTTACTAGCCCTATAAGGTTACATATTTTATATCGCACTTTGTAGATAGGGAAAATAAGCTTTTGTTGCTCTGTGTATGTGTGTGTTTAACTTGGCACATAATTCTAATAAAACTTTCTTTAGATTGAAAAAAGAAAACATGCTGCTGAGTTCCCAGAGTCTAGGGATAAATCAACTTGATATATTTCTCAGCTTTAGGAAGTGATGGGGGAAAGAATATGCATGTATAGTGCTGCTCCATCAGAAGTCTGCTTCAAGTTCTTAATGCTAAAAGCTGCATGAAGCTTCTAGGGCAGTATGATTTCTGTTTCTAACCCTGGGTCCTAGTTACCAGTGTGGCTGAAGAAGATGAAATGTGAAAGGTAGTAACTATGGGTTGGTAGAACATGATAGAAGCTAGCTAGTCAAGAAAAGGCTTATAATATTGTATGCCTGAATCTCAATCATAAATAACTTTGTGGTTTAATGTTGACTACATTTTAGAAAACAATTTTAAAGAAAAGATATGTAAGGGTGACAATGTTCCTTGGGATCAGCCATTTATTCTTATTACCAAAGAGAAGGAATAATATGACCTGTCAAGAAAAATATAACCTAACTCACATACCTATAAGATTTTTCAATGATTTTAAAACATTAGTGAGGAAAGGCTTTGGATTACAGCAGAAGACCTTCAGGAATGAGAAATATGTTTTAGTGATTTCTTTTCTTTTAAATAGTGAAATTGGTTGCGGAGGGGGTAGGTATTTGATTTATATGACTTTTACAAAGATGTATAGAAGATTTTAAATACTGTCCAAACTTTTATTTCCTCTCCTGTGTGAGCCAGATTCAGTCAAATATTTAACCAATTACCTGATCTCTGTGCCTTACAGCTCACAATATCTCCAGACAGCCTTTTTTATTACTTGAATCAACTGTGTTTATCCTTTGACTTATCCATCAACCTCTTCCTGAAGAGTTTCCTGGTCATTCCAATTAATAACTTTCTCTTGACAGTGAATGCAATTACATTGATTTTGTAGCCAGCTTAGTGGTTAAAACATTTGCCTAATATATGTGAAACTGTGAGGCCTGGAGGGTGAGAGCTGCTTAATTCTTGGTGAATGGATATATACATTTAATATATTTTAGAAATTATACTAGGAGAGAACCGAGTAGTTTCCAACTTAGTCACTTGTTGCACAAAGATATACCAAGACTGAAGTCGTAGAAAGGATACTAGAGTGGCCTTGGAAGGGAACCAAAAGAAACAGTCCATCTATAGTCTCTGGCATTGTTATGTCTGGCATACCAAAGGGAAAAGAAAGAATAAACATAAGCCATGTAACTAGCAAGATGCTATAATCAAATTATTTTGGTCACTGCTTCTCCTAACTACAGGAGTTCAAAAAGATAATATGACCTGTGTCAAACAAAGAATTCCAGTGGATGCATTTCTCCTCAGCAGTATGCACAAGTAATTCACCAACTCTATATGGGTGTGGGCCTGACAATTGTTTTTACTTTTCCTGAAATTTCCACCCAGGTGTCTATACAATGGATATTACAACATTTTGCTTTACAACATCTTGCTTCCCGTCCTTCAAAACATGTTTCTATGTGATCTTCATAGAGCATGTTTAAGAATTAACTGTAACTTCACATTCCCAGAAATGTAAAAATTATCACTTCTCCGGAGCATTTTTGAGCCAAAGATATTTTTAAAGGGAATAATGGAAGAAATAATAGGATCACAAAGTTATAGAACCAGAAAACTCTTGGAGTCTTTCCTTATCCTTCCCATGGAAGAACATTGCCTGACGTGCCAGATGTCTTTCTAGGGTCACATCAATAAGTTGAGGGACTGGTGATGTATCCCTCTCTTGTGCCTATAACAAGAATCAATTCTTGGGGCCAGAGCGATAGCACAGTGGGTAGGACGTTCGCCTTGAACGCGGCCGACCCTGGTTCAATTCCCGGCATCCCATATGGTCCCACAAGCACCACCAGGAGTAATTCCTGAGTGCAAATCCAGGAGTAACCTCTGAGCATTGCTGGGTATGACCCAAAAAGAAAAAAAAAGAATCAATTTTTTGTTATGAAAAATTCAGAATGTTGCATCCATTTGAAATTAAATTTGTAAACTCTAAAATTACCAACTTTCTAATTTGGTAGATCATATTGGGAATAGCTCATCAAAGGAAAAGATAAATCTTCATTTAACATATTCTTCAAGAGGCCCAAAATATAGCCTCTTAAAATATGAATAATCAAGATTAAATCACAAGTCTCTTGAAAAATGTTCCAAAGTGTTAAAATCCCAATAGAAAAACAAACTTGAAGGTTAAGCACCTCACATAGAGGCAGGAAGGAGTGGCCCTGTGGAAATGTATAAAAGATATGAGACAACCAATCATTGAAAGGAAAGGTAAAGGGTTATTCCATCTCTATGGGAATATTGTGCCTGCTCTTTACTTTGATCTTGGCTATATGACAGACATGCTTTAGCCAGAGACTCATGATTCAAAGTGACATGTTATCTCCAGGATTCAGTTTTAAGAGTGCAGTTCAACATGTTCTCATTTGCCTGACTTTGGAATCATGGACGTGTGTGTTTGGCTTAGCATCTGTGCACTAGATCCCAGGTGGCTATAATGAACAGTCCTATTACAAGCCCCCAGTAGAGCCTGCAGTGTGAAAAGAAATATTGCTTGTGTTTTGAGTCTGAGATTTAGGGGTACATATTTGGTATGTTATAACCTATTCAGTCCTGAAAGAGGAAACTTGTTAATTCTGAGAATCCTGTTTGTTTTAAGAAGCATAGATTATAATCCAAACTGGGCAAGAATGGATTCCAGCTCAGCTATGTATCTGTAATTTGCCACCGTATATCATTTTTTTTCTTTTTTGGTCACACCCAGCGACGCACAAGGGTTACTCCTGGCTCTGCACTCAGGAATTGCCCAGGGGACCATATGGGATGCTGAGAATCAAACCCGGATTGGCCGCATGCAAGGCAAATGCCCTACTCACTGTGTTATTGCTCCAGCCCCTATCATTTCTATCTTGAATTTCCTGGCCCAACAAAGGATTTTGTGAAATCATTACAATGACTCAAACCAAATGCTGAGTTACACTGAGAAAAGAATTGCATAAACAATGGAGAAAGATGATATTCCCTGCCTTTGCTTAAGCAAAGTCCTTTTCCTCCGAAATCAGAGAAGATCAATGTCATTGCAAGAAACCAGCCATCCACATTTGTATATTTATTTGGCATTTCCATCATATTTTCAGACCCAGTGCACATCTAAACCCTAACCATTTCCTTTCCAGTGGTATCCATAGGCTTAAGCAGGCAAGTGTGCTCACGTTGTTATATACAAATGAAGATATTAATGGGTGACTGTGTGTGAGCACAGGTGTATCCTTAATTATTGAGAAAGAACTTGCTAGATACAGAGAATCATGTTATGCATCTCCCTATATACCGATGGTCTCTAAATTCTAGTTTCCTACACTGTCATTTTTTCAATATTTATAATTTTAAATCCATTTCTTTATTATTATCAGTTAATGTTTGGTTATATACCTATTATATATGTATTTGTATTCTAGTCAAATAAAAATTTCTTGGGTGAAGAGGGCTTGTGAGTGGGGAAACTTTAAGCAGATCTATTCTAGTGCAGCTTCTACCTTGGAGTATTAATTTGCTTCTAACAAACTGTAGGCCTCTCATCATAGGCCCAGTTGTTAATTTCTGATAGGTTTGAGGCTGTGTATACAGCTACTGTCAGGGTCCCAAACCAAAGTAGACCTTCACAACAGTGCCACTGTTATTCAGTAAGAAGATAAATAACTCATGTGTAACTTTTGTCTATCACTGTATCACTGTCACTGTCATCCCGTTGTTCATCGATTTACTTGAGTGGGTGCCAGTAATGTCTCCATTTATCCCAGCTCTGATATTTTAGCAACCTCTCCTTACTCATCTTTCCCAACGATTGGAGGCTTCTTTCAGGGTCAGGGGAATGAGAGGAATGAGACCTGTTATTGTAACTGTTTTGGGCATATAAAATATGCCACAGGGAGCTTGCCAGGCTCTGCTGTGCACACGGGATACTCTTGATAGCTTGCTGGGCTCTCTAAGAGGCATAAATATTTATTTCCTATGATGATGTGTCCCACAGGCGCTTTGCAGCCACATGGTCCAGGAATATGTTCACTCATGCATGAGGCTTCGCTCAAGCGTGTGGAAAGCGGCCTTGAGTGTGGCGGCAGTTGGGTAGTGGAGGTCGACTGCTGGGGCTGCCGACATGTAAAGACTTTGATCTATATATGTCTCAAAAAAAAAACCAGATCTGATTCACTAGGAAGCGAAGCAGCAGTAGAAATGGTCAACTCTATAGCACTGTCGTGCTCCATTGTGAAGCTTGTTGTCACTGTTTGGGGCATATCAAACACCACGAGGAGCTTGCCAGGCTCTGCCATGCGGGTGGGATACTCTCAGTAGCTTGCCAGGCTCTCTGAGAGAGACAGAGGAATCGTACCTGGGTCGGCTGCATGCAAGGCAAATACCCTACCGCTGTGTGGTATCACTCTAGTCCAAAGCCAACTCTAACATTCTCATATAGCAGTGCTATTTTTAAAACTAACTGATCCAGAAGTTGGAGATCCAGAAGCTGGAGCTTGACTTCTAAATGAATCTTTCAATAAATGTTCTAAATTCCCTCCCCTTCTTTCTTTCCTCATTGCTATTGTGATTACCAGGGGTTGCTCACTCCCTGACCGTGATGATGCTTACTGGTTCCCACAAGTTGCAGTGCTTACACATTTGGCCACAGTTACAAATTTTCATTTTAATCCTCCACTTCAAGTTGAGTCTACCACTATTGAGAATCCCAGGTGGCTACTATTGGGAGGTTTTATCCTTATTGATGAAGAAATTAGCCTGGCTCAGTGGCCAGCCAATGCCAGCAGATTGCTATATCCAAGAGGATTGGGAGAAGTTCTAGGACCAGGAGCACCCCTGACTGATACATGTATATATATATAATATTAAAATATATAATATATATATAGGCTCCAACCTTTGAAGTCAGATCTTGATTGGGATGAACTTGTTCCTTTCTTTCCAGCCTTTTCATCAGTGCAGCTGCCATCAGCCTCTCATTATAGATCTGTTTACGTTGTGTTTCACTAAATGCCCTTTACAGGACTTGGAGGCTATTTTAGTAGCTTCCTGAACACAGAAACTGTCTTATTTAGATACCACCTGGTGTTCAGCATGTCTGGACCTGATGAAGTTGGTTGAACCTGAGGGAGGAATGGAACTAAGGGGTCAGAAAGAAACAGTTATAGAATTTTTGGTTTTAAATCCTCCCGCTACCCTCTCCCTGCCTGCCTCTCTGTGCTCCTTCATTCTCCTTTCCTCCCCAATTAGAACTCAGTACAATTCCCTGAAATAGTTCTAAGAGAAGGATTAGAAGACTATGAATCTTTGAAATATAACACACACACTATGATATCAGAACTCCATCCATTATTGCAGTCTTAAATCAGAGAACCCTACGGAACCTTCTATGTCCACCACAAATTATAATCTAGCTATGAAATCTTTTCTGTAATAAGTAATTTTCCATGAAAACAACACTCCTTGGTCTTCTAGGACACAGATGAAACATGACTTAGATTGTAGCTGAACATTTTTAAATGAAAAGAAGACTTGAAAATCCCTAAGCTTGGTGCAGTTTTTAATCTTGCAGAGCCTGACTTCTCAGCAGAAACCCACTTTGGGGAAGGAAGCTTTTCTGCCTTGACCTTCCAGAAGTGTTAGGGCTTGTGTGTGATCTACACAACTATTTAGAAGTGTCTTTTAACAGAGGGGCTGGCGCGATAGCACAGCGGGTAGGGCGTTTGCCTTGCACGAGGCCGACCCGGGTTCGATCCCCAGCATCCCATATGGTCCCCTGAGCTCTGCCAGGGGTAATTCCTGAGTGCAGAACCAGGAGTAACCTCTGAGCATCGCCGGGTGTGACCCAAAAAGCAAAAAAAGAAAAAAAAAAGAAGTGTCTTTTAACAGAAAAATTAGAACAAATGTTCTTTTCATTTTTCCTGGACACGAGATGGGATGCATTTAGATCCAAACTGGAAATAAGAAATTAAGATCAAATATTAGAGAAAAAACACTTACATCGAATATGCACTAAATGAAGTGCCTGTGTTTGGAAATATCTTATGCTACTCACAGCTTTCAGATTGTAGATCTGAATTAATTCACATGAATTCTTTTTTTTAATTCACATGAATTCTTGACAAAATTAGAATCTATATTTTGTGTCAATTCCCCAAGGATTTTGCTACTGCTACCCCAGGTCCCATATACAAATAATAGGCATTTAGATTGTAAGGGATAAAATATTATTGAAATATAGCAAACATAAAACAAAACAGCCTTTAGGGCAAGGGAGTCAGAGGCACATCCCTTGCATGTGCAAGACTGTGAGTTCAATTTCCAGCATTGTATGACTCCCTAAGAACTTCTGGGAGTCATCGTATTTGCTCCCCAGCGCCTCTGACCCCAAAACAGTGCCCATCGCTGGTCCCCAGTATTGAAACATCTGAACTGGCTGACTGAGGATTTGAGAATTGCCCATAACAGTCCCCAGATATCCTGATTCCTGTATGGGAGCCTTCTGCCTCAAAAATATTTTTTTCTCATATAGTGATAACAAAATTATGAATTCTTGGACCAGAGATAGTACAGTGGGTAGGGCACTTGCCTGGCACCTCATATTGGTGCTCCAAGTCCCAAGAGTAATCCCTGAATGCAAAACTAGCAGTTAGCCCTGAGTTCCCCACTTCCAGGTGCAACCTAAACCCTGCCCTACCCCACACAAATAAAAACAGTAAACTCTTCTAGTGAAAACCTAGTTGACTGCATATGTGGGTCTTAATCTACATTGATACCAGCAAGGAATATTGAGAGCTTGGTGCTTTATGTTGGTGCTTTTTTTATTAAATGTTTAAGATAAATTGGATACATTTTGTTATTATTGTTATATTTGTTCGGGGGCATACCCAGCAGTGCTCAGGGGTTATTCCTGGCTCTGTGCTCAGGAATCACTCCTGGCTGGCTCAGCAAACCTTACAGGGATACCAGAGATTGAACCCAGGTGGCCTATATTCAAGGGACACACCCTCCCCACTGTACTATCTCTATGGCACCTTGAATGCATGTTGACACTTAGCTTACTCTTAGAAAAATAATCCTTGACAGTGCTTTTTAGTCATCCTATAAGCTATTGATCACAATATGAGCCAGGGACTGGAGACTGGCAGATGTGTCCTATTCTTGTGCTCAAAACTGTACACTTCAGAGCTCTTTAATCCACATGTAACCACAATTCTTACAACAATCTTTCAGTATCTAACATAGGCTGTTCACTTGGCTGGTTAGGGCCTGCCTCAGGAAATAACCTTTATATTTGTGTTCCCTCACTTTGCAGATAAAGAACCAACCACTTTGAGGGGCTCCGTGTTCAGCATCTATCTGCTTACTTTGAAAAGCTTTTACCTTAAATACTATCAATGAAAATTAGGATTTTAACATAGCTAACTGGGGGAGGTGTTGTACAAATACATAACAAAGCTGGAAAGACTGGAATATATCAAATGAGTGGGGTAAGACCCTTGTTAGTAATTTGGACTTTAAAAACAAATTACTAATAAAAGGGGCCGGACAAATAGTACAGCAGAGACGGTACTTGCCTTGCATGTGGCTGACCCAGGTTTGATCTACAGCATCCCATGTGGTCCCCTGAGCTCCAACAGGAGTAATGGCAGAGCCACGAGTAATCCCTGAACACTGGTGGATGTGGCCCAACAGGGAAAAAAAAGAAAAAAGAAACAAAAGAACAGTGAGAAGTCATTTCAGGTCTGAAATAGGGAAGAAACATGACTAAGCTGAATTTTTAATAACTCACCTAAGTCATAGTTTGGACAATCACTTTTAGAAGACTCAGTTGGTACTATAAGTGGGTTAGAGTGTACTGGGTTAGTACAGGGCTCTTCCACTAACTGAAAATAGAACATTTCTATGAAGCCCTTTGCAAGCTGCAATAGTATAAAGAAAAGAGGCAATTACCACTGACTTATAAGAAAAGCTTTTGAGTGTTCCCAGACCCCCCAAAATAAGCTGCCAAATAATTTCAAATGACATAGAAAACCTGAAATAACACTGATGTGTAGAAAAGCAGGAGTAGTAAGACAAATTCACAGCCTGTAAAAGTTATTTGCCAGGGGAAGTGTCATTCATTTCCTCTCTCCATTTGTTGATGGGGTTTTTGAATTTTTGTTGTTGTTGATTTTGGTGAGTACTTATATATCCTGGATAGACCCTTGTATATTCCATATGCCAAAAACAGTAACAAGTCTCACAATGGAGACATTACTGGTGCCCGCTCGAGTAAATCAATGAACAATGGGACAGTGCTACTTACATATCATGGCTATAAAACTTTTACCTGATATGTTGAATGTGAATATTTTATTTTATTTTATTTTTGTTCTAAAGCCATACCAAGATGCAATTAGAGCTTATTCCTGAGTCTGTGCTCAGGGGTCACTCTTGGCAGTGTTCAAAGCATCATATATGGATGCTGTGTATCAAGTTCCCGTCAGTCACATACAACGCAAATGTGTTATCCACTGTACTATCTTTTAAGCTCCATGTACATAAAATTTTTAATATCTGAAAAAACTTGTAAAATATATAATTTCAAAATATTACTACCCTATAATTTATTTGGTGGACATATGTGTATATCATTTTATTTGCTTTACTATGTTTGAAATTTTTCCTGAGGAAAAACTTTAAATTGAAAAACTGACATTAACTTTCTCAGTATCCTAAGAATTATGTAGGATACTGCTTCACCCCCCCATTGCCCGTGTTGTTTGTAGGACCCATTGGTACCCAGAGAACATCTGACTTGTTGCATTTAACATTTGATGTACAAATAAGCATATCTAGTCACGTCTATTTCACCTTCCAATGTCAGGATGAGAATAATTACCCCAGAGCTAGCGTTTTTACTTGGCTATATTATTTTACTCATTAGAAGGTTAAAATCTGTATTGGAAATTTGTGATTATAGGACAGGGACAAGAACACTATGATAAAAGTAGGGGTAAGTAGTCACTTTGGAGGAGGAGGGAGTGTGGAAAGGGGGTCTGAAGTGTTATATATGAAACCATATCAGTAATAAATTCACACTAATTACCAAAAATATCAGTACTATAAATCATAGTGCCAAAAACTTGTTAAAAATTGCCTGTCATGGGGGTACACTGGTGGATGGGAGAGAAATTGGTAGAGGGAAGTGGATGCTAGTGAAGGAATTGGTGTTGGAACATTGTATGCCTGAAACCCAGTCATGAATAACTTTGAAATTCAAGTGAAAAGATGAGATAAATATAAAATGCAATTTTATAGGATAATACTTATAAGTTAAATTATTTATTACACTGATATTTGATCAAACATGTCTACATTATCATAAATCAGTGAGAAAGGAAGCAGATACAATGAGTAAATGACTTATTAAAACCAACTAGAGATACAATGATTTCACAGTGCATTATCAAAAGTTTGTTGGAAGTTAAAATATTGGAAATAGGAAATTGTGTCATCACATAGCACATGGTAAATGCTAGACTTGCTAAATTCAGTGACTATGGATTTAATTTGAAATAAAATTTGGTTATAACCCTACAAAATTTATGAGCATAAACAATTTGTTCCTAGTTTAAAATTTGCACATATGTTGTTAATGAACTTTATTCTAAAAACCAGTGACATAAGCAGTAAGGATCTTGGAAAATTCATTATTTCAGAAACACTGACTTAAAGCAATTAATTAAGCAAGTCACTTTCACAAGAGTACAACTGCTTTATGCTTTAGAAATTCTGTAGCACTGTAGCATTGTCGTCCCATTGTTCATCGATTTGCTCAAGCAGGCACCAGTAGCATCTCCATTGTGAGACTCCATCGTTGTTACTGTTTTTGGCATATCAAATACGCCACAGGTAGCTTGCCAGGCTCTGCTATGCAGGTGGAATACTCTCAGTAGCTTGCCAGGCTCTCCAAGAGGGATAGAGGAATCGAACTCGGGTCAGCCACATGCAAGGCAAACACCCTACCCACTGTGCTATCACTCCAGTCCAAATTCAGATAGTCTTTTTTTTTTAATGTTGAGGCCAAGTATATATATGACCTAGAGTCTGGGCTGCCTACTGAGGGAAGGACTAGTCATTGGTGTGCTTGTCTAGTCACGGAGCATCACACTGCCTTGCTCAGCAGCTGAATGTAGTGTCTCCCTCACACTGGAGCAAGTGCAGTGTCTGCCAATAGAGTGCAGCTTTTTGTTATCTAAGGTCTATTTTCACCAAACTCCAAACGCTGATTTCTGTGCTGCCACCATTAACATTTGGGTGAAGATAAGAAACACAACTGAATCATCTTTGTTAGGGTCTTCTGAAAAAACAAAATCTTCTTCACCATAAATTTTAGTGTTACTCCTTCCCATACCCAACTCCTACATTTAATCTCAGATATTCATTGAACAAATATTTATTAAGTAACAATTCTTTTTAAAAAAATTCCTATGTTGGGGCTGGAGCAATAGCACAGTGGGTAGGGCATTTGCCTGGCACGCTGCCGACCCGGGTTCGATTCCCAGCATCCCCTATGGTCCCCTGAGCACCGCCAGGAGTAATTCCTGAGTGCATGAGCCAGGAGTAACCCCTGTGCATTGCTGGGTGTGACCCAAAAAGAAAAAAAATTCCTATGTTCATGTTGGAGGAAAGTTGACACTGGTGGAGGAATTGGTGTTGAATTATTGTGTGCCTAAAATGCAACTCTCAGTAACTTCATAAATCATGGTTCTTCAATAAAAAAAAATTAAACTGCAGAGTTGCATGTCTACTTAGACCTACTGCATCAGAATTTGTGTGTCAATATCAGACCATCTCCAGGTAGATATATGCTTATTCACTTTTCAAAGTATAGCCAAACGTAATGAATCTATCATGAAAAAAATCACTATGTTCTTAGATACATAGATGCATATTTGTAATAGCATAGACAGTGTTTTTCTTAATTTTACTTTCAGACTATTAAAAAATAATTATATATGATTGTGTATGTTGATCTAGAACTATATTTATAAGCTATAATAGTTTTCTGTGGCTTTCCTGGGATTTTTTTAATTCAAGTTCATATCATGTTTAAATAATAGCTAGTTTTAATTTTTTCTTTCTAGATCTGTGTGCCTTTTTTCTTTTTTTGACTGATTTCCCTTGTTAGAACTTCCAATATAAAGTAGAAGTGATTAAAGAGGCTGTCTTTGGGAATTTGTTATTCCCCTACTATTTTCCTTTATATTCAACATATGAGAGAGATCATTCTGTTTTTGTCTTTGTATCTCTAGCTGCATTCAGCACAACCATCCACGAAATTGCTAATTGTGTGATTCCATCTTTTCTTATAGCCAATTAGTATTCCATTATATACATACATATATATATATGAGAATTGGCCCTATATACTGTATGTTTCCAGGATTCGAGATCAAGTTTTTTGTTTAAGATTCAAAGTATAATTAAGAACATTATTTAGTTACTAAATGCTATTTTTTCTGTTTAAGTATTTCATTTAGTATAGTTCCTCAAGATCTACCCATCCATATGAGTTTTTGCTGTATATTGGATATTAACCCCCATTAGATAATTTTCAATAATGTTCTCCCATTCAATGGGTTGCCTTTTCATTTTGTTGGTGGTTTCCTTTTCCATACAGAACTTTTTTTTAGTTTTATGTCACCTCACTTGCTTATGATTGCTTTTTATGTTAAATCAAAAAGTTATTCCCAAGACTAGTTTCAAGTAGCTTTCTGCCTATATTTCCTCCTAGAGTTTTATAGTTTTAGCTCTTCCATCCAAGTTCCTAAACCATTTTGAGTTAATTTTTGTATACAGTGCAAGACAGTGGCTCAGTTCCATTATTTTGTTTGTCATTGTCCAAATAAATATTATACCAGGCATAACAGAAGAACTTAAGCTATAACTAAGCTATTTAAATTTAACCTGCCAAGCCTTAATATAGTAATTATCCTTTAATTCTCTCCATCCTTCTCAAAGACAAAAATGCCTCAGACTTACCAAAACACACTGGAACACAAAATTTCTACAAAATCAATGTAGTCATCAGTAAAAAGTAGCCAGCAGTCATTAGTGGAAAATATTGTATAGCACTTTACTACTTCCCTTCTCAGCTTAAAAGTGCTTTTTAAAAAAATTTTTGATCTTTCATAGACATTAGATATCTCGTAGACATTTCATAGACATTAGAAACAACTAAATCAATGGTGCTGTTTCTAGTATTGTTTGCATTTTTCAAATAAGGGGATTCAGGGTCTGGAGCGATAGCACAGCAGGTAGAGAGTTTGCCTTGAACGCGGTCGACTGGGGTTCAATTCCCAGCATCCTATATGGTCCCCCAAGCACTGCCAGGAGTAATTCCTGAATGCATGAGCCAGGAGTAACTTCTGTGCATCGCTGGGTGTGACCCAAAAACAGTAATTCATGGAATATGTATCTTATAACTGACAATGTACACACCATGCCACATGATAGTGTTTACCTAAATTTTTAATAGTTTTTAGATACTAAATGCTACTTTTTTTACATGACAGTGTTTACCTAAAGTTTCAGAATATTTTTTTAAATTCCTGAATGATACTTTTTCACCTAGACAAGAAGAAGAAAGTCAGTTTCTCCATCAGTTTCACATCCCACACCAAAGATAAATATGTATATTGTATATTATATATGTATCATATAATAGTATATACACATACATATATATGGGTAGCAACACAGAACAAGAAAGCTATTACTCCAATAACTGGAGTTTGCAGCTCGCTTTAGCTGACTTTTCAAACCCACTGTCATCAATTTGGCTGCAGCTCCAGTGTATTTTGGCTCATTTCACTGGCTTCAGCTTAACCCATGCTGACACATACGGAGAAGGCTGGATCCAATATTGGGTAGACAATTTATGAGCACTTATAACCATCCACCACCCACGTGCAATTAAACCTAAAAAGAAACTATGGATATCCTCTACTGCAATGTGAAAATCCCCATTCTCCCTCCATGTACCTCACTTTTTCCACATTATCTTTTCCAAGGCCTGAGTGCTCCCTGCCTGGAGCCAGGGAATGGGAAAGCATTTTTCATAAGGTGAAGCGTTCCTCTGATTTCAGCTCTACATTGGGCAAGATTTCCCCCAATGGGTTTCCCAGTCTATGCTATAGTCTTCACATAAAACTACGAAGATGTGAAAAATCCTGACCACACAGCAAACAATGAGATGCTACAACTGTGAGTTTCATCAAGTACAGTTATTTTAATCTGAACTTGCACTGTGGAAACAAACAAACAAACAAAAGCATGAGGTGAAATGCCATCTCATCCACCAGGAACAAGTTCTATCTGGAACAAATGGCATCACTTTCCACCTCTACTCTGTTATTTAGGGGTTTTTTTCCATTTCCATTTTACAAAATGGGTCTGTTAACACACAACTTACCTATCTATCAACAGGATTTCTGGTAGACTGATGGTAGCAGCCTGATAAATTAGAGGTGATTCACAGATATCAGGAGAATAATGAAAGAACTAGAAGAGAGCTGTGTTAAAGACAGAATAAAAATGGGTCAGAGAAATGATGAAGTAAATCTTGAAGGAAGCCTCCAAAGGAAAGATTCTATTGAATAAATGCTGAAGTGAGGTGCGAAGCAGTTGACATACAGAGATTAAGGAGCCCAATTATCCCAGCAGAATTTATCCTAGCAAATATATCTAGAAGCAGAGGGATATTGGCTATGGCATGTTCCCAGAGAAGCTAGGAAGCAAAAATTTAGCAGCAACACTCAGACAGGTATTATGATGCTTTCAGATATTGGGCATGGAACTAAAAGTCATTTAGTAAAGCCTCATTAAATATTCGCAAATTTCTCATTGATTTGGGAAATAAAGTCACAGTCATGGTTAGGGATTAAACTGCATTGAGATCACTCTGGGGAAATATGATGCTGCGATCTATAATTTACCTATTTTTGTCACTTTCCTAATCATCTTTATTCATCTAATAATTTTTTATTTAATCATTGAGCTTTCACCAAGAGTTCATAATATCATAAAGAAGGGGGAAAGATATCAAAAAAGCAGTCATTTCATCTGCATTTCTATGTCTATTGCAGCACTGTTTACAATAGCCACAATCTGGAAAAACCAGAGTGCCCCAAAACAGATGACTGGTTAAAGAAACTCTGGTACATCTACATAATGGAATACTATGTAGCTGTCAGGAAACATGAAGTCATGGAATTTGCATATAAGTGGATCAACATGGAAAGTATCATGTTGAGTGAAATGAGTCAGAAAGAAAGAGACAGACATAGAAAGATTGCACTCATATGTGGAATATAAAGTAACTAAGAGGTACATACAAGCTTTCAATGATGCAATTTCTGGCAGATATTTCTCTGGACTTAGTTACTAAAAATACAGAAATCCAAAACCGTGCGGCCACTAGTGCGGCTGCTCGACCTCATATCTCTTCATTCTCAGCAATGGAAAACAAATTATCAAATGCTTCCTTTTCAGCAGGTTTGACTTTAGGGGGGAGAAACTCCAAACAATAATAGTGAGTTTTTTGTTGAAATACTGAATGTAATCAAAGTAAAGTGAAAGTAAAGTGAAATTTATCAGTTACACAGGCAGGGTGGGGGGCTGGAGAGGTGGGGGTGGGGGGAGGTATACTGTGATTCTTGGTGGTGGAATATGTGCACTGGTGAAGGGATGGGTGTTCGAGCATTGTATAACTGAAACTTAAACCTGAAAGTTTTGTAACTTTCCACATGGTGATTTAATAAAAAAAATTTTTTTAAAGCAGTCATTGTTTACTCCAGTTCCATATTCTGAACCTAATGCAAAGTATTTACTATTTTTTAATGAATACATGGATTAATGAACCAGATTTAATATGTTTACCACTCACTTAAACACTGTGGTAAATTTTCTTTGCTCATGCTAATGTGATCAGAATGAGTAGTACACCATTTCCAATTTGGCACCTGAACAAGACAGTGGCTGACATTTCCTGATTTAAAAGAGAGAAAATCCAGGACCAGAGAGATAGTAGAGTGTGAAGTTCTTCCTTTGCATGTAACCAACCTCAGTTAAATCCAAAACATTACATATGGCTCCCTGAGCACAGACAGGAGTAAGCTTTGAGCACAGTTGCATATGGTCCAAGCCCCCTGGCCCCTGAAATAGAGAAATTTCTATTCTCTCGTGTAGAAGTTGTTATGGAAGTTACCATAACTCAAGGAAGAGAAACTGTTTAGACTGTCCTCTTAGCATAAGAACACTGAACCAGTCAAAGCAACTCCTAATACAAATGTATAAGCTGGATGGAGAGGGGAAAATTTCCAAACCTAAATAGAAGTAGATGGCCTCAAGTAATTTACTCATCAGAATTCTGGCAAGAAATAAATGGCTCATTCAACAGTTAGAGAAAGTTTCATCAGAGGACTGTTTTAAAAGAGAGGAAATAGTTAACGAAAACCAATATGGAATAATATAGGAGTCTTTAACGGAAACTGAAGATAGCAGTTGCTGAGACCCAATAATAATTATACCACTGTAGCACTGTCATCCAGTTATTCATCGATTTGTGGGCACCAGTAACCTCTCCTTTGGAGACTTGTTACTGTTTTTGGCATATTCAATATACCTCAGGTAGCTTTCCAGGCTCTGCCATGTGGGCGGGATATTCTCGGTAGTGTGCTGGGCTCTCTGAGAGGAATGGAAGAATCGAACCTGGGTCAGCTTCATTCAAGGCAAACGCCCTACCCGCTGTGCTATCGCTCCAGTCTGATAATAATTGTAACTGTATAAAAGTATTAGCCAACAGGAATCCTATCCCTTAAAAGAAGAAAGAGACCATACCAAGCAGTGACCAGAGGGAGTGAATCAAAGAATGCACAGCTTGGTCTATTCTCCCAAAACTCTGTATTGCCTTTACAACTAAAAGCCACTGCACATGAAAACACAGAGAACTGAATATATACATTTAGAATATTTATATAGAGGATCAGAGAATATCTAGCCACCACCATTTTTTGTACCTCAGCATCAGCTTCCTTTTTTAATCTAATTAAATATCATATGCTCCCAATATAGGACAGTTCTAATCAGTGGGTGTATCATAATGAGGTGCTGTGAATTCACTCATACTGCCACATGAAACTTAAAATAGAGCATCAATGTTCTCCAAATAATATTACATAATGGGGGGGAAGGTGTGGTTATAAGGGATGAGGATGATGGACGCACCTGTAGTCCCTACTTTTGAACTTGGTCACAGGTCTAAAACACATTGAGGAAAAAGAAATTACTAAAATAAAAATACACCTCTAGTAAGTGGGTGAAAATATTCACTTATTGTACATCTGACAGAAGGCTAAAATTCAAGATTCATAATGCATTCACAAGACTCAACAACAGAGAAACAACCCAATGAAGGTAGCACTGTAGCATTGTCATCCCATTGTTCATCAATTTGCTTGAGCGGGCACCAGTAATGTCTCCAATGTGAGACTTGTTGTTACTGTTTTTGGCATATCGAATATGCCACAGGTAGCTTTCCAGGCTCTGCCATGCGGGCGGGATACTCTTGGTAGCTTGCTGGGCTCTCCAAGAGGGTCAGAAGAATCAAACCTGGGTGGATCACATGCAAGGCAAACACCCTACCCACTGTGCTATCTTTTGAAAATACTTAAGGGTGTGGATTTGTTTCCAAGTGAACAAACAGAAAGACAATCTGGGGTTTTCAATCCTATCTGGCTTCCCTAGGGGTAAGGGAATAAAATGAAATTCATTATCCAATTGATTGGTCCCTTGACTTGACCATTGATTTTAAAAACCATGACTATGTAGGGAAGACAGCCACCATGAAACTCAAGAGGAGTAACTTGGGAGAGAGACCAGGTTGGTGAATAAGTGGAGAAATGGGAGAATGACATGCCTATAGATAGCATGAAATTTCCATACTTTTCCCAAACCTTGCCCTATGCCTCTTTCCTGTGTTTCTATTACTAAGTTATAACTTTCCTAGTGATTCAGTAACCTGTTGAGTAAATTGATTTCCTAACCTCTTATAGTTATTATGAAAAATTAATTTAACATGAGGAAGGGGTCTTGAGAACTTCTGAGAAACAACCAGTTGGTCTGATTCACAGCCCAAGTTTGCGCTTGAACATCTAAAATAGAGAATGGTCTTGGGACATTGTCTGGAATCTGGTAGTGTGTGAGTAGATACTATAAAAATTTAATTGAATTAAGTTGAATTCTCAGACACCTTACCTGTGTATGAAAATTGCTTGTTGGTATTCAGAAACCTTCTCATTCCCCAATGGAAATTGGGTCCAGGATCCCTACACTATATTGAAGGATTACCAATAGTCTACTATTGGCAAGTTGGCTATTGAGTAGTTTAATCATGGTAAACCAAATCATATTAATGTGATTAAATTGTTACTATAGTAACAACTTTGTGTAAAGAGGTTCATTAAACAGACACCAGACTGAGACGTATTCTGACAGACACAGAATGAGTTCACTTGGCCCACCTCATTATAAAAAGCCTCTCCAAATGAAATGCAGTCTTGCGGCATTTGGGGTAAAAACACATTAAGTGCCCATTATGAAATATCTACCCTTATACATTTCCCTATGCCACTAATTTTCAATTCATGTTCACTTATCCTTTGTTTTGGGTGTGGTTTAGGAAGGAAGTGGTTCTAAGCCCAGGGCCTCATACATGCATTGTAAGTGCTCTACCACTGAGCCCTGGTTTATATCATATTCTCTTAGTGTCTGACACATTGGTCAGGTTTTTAGCCATTTCCCATTATATTTAGTTACAATCATTATCCAACTTCTGGTAAACTAAGTCAATAACCAATTGTATGATTTAACGTTCTACAGATTGGAATAATTTTCCTTCACTGTGTGTTTTCAGAGACGCTCTAACTGGGACTACAGTCAGTGACTGTCTATATTTTACATTGGCCACATATTACAAAGTCAGGTCCAAGTTTTTCTGCTCTAGCCACATAATTTAAAGAACTGCATATAAGGTCATAAATGTGAACAGAAACGGGAAAAGCAGTGGCCTTTGAAAGAGTAAACTACTATACTGGGACAATGGGGAGAGAAGTGGAGACTTGGATAGCGGGTTTGATACTAGAATATTTCATGTATGAAACCTTACTAATAATAGTAATTCATAGTGCCGAAAATAAAATATCACTTGTATCACTTGTCGTCCCATTGATCTCCTATTTGCTTGAGCAGGTGCCAGTAATGTCTCCATTTGTCCCTGTCACATGCTAGTGCAGCCCAATGATATCTGCTTGCTCCAGGAATAGGAAGAGCCTCAAATGTTTCATTCAGAGATTTGATAAAGAAATCTGACCATCTAGGTGGTGGGCGGCCATGAGGTCTTCTAACGTCCCATGGAAGCCAGTCAGTACCAGCTCTTATCCAGCAGTACTCTCTGAATCGCATTACATGACCGGCCCATCTGATTTTTGATGCCTTGTCAAACGAGACAGTGTCCCTGATTCTTGACCGTCGACAGAGGTCAGAACTCCGGATTCCTTCTCTCACTTGAGTGAGACGTGATACTGCTAGCATAGCACTTTCGATTCCTCTTTGGGATACCTTAATAGCGTTCTCATCCTGTTTGCGTAGGGCCCAGGTCTCTGAGGCATACGTTAGTGCAGGAAGAACGGTGGACTCGAAAAGATGTGCCCAGAGTTGGAGGTTCTTCGTCCTCTTAACCACTTCTTCGACGCTCTTAAAGACATTCCATGCCACTCTCTTCCTCCTGCGCAGTTCTGGCACCAAGTCGTTCCTCATGTTGACTTCTCGACCCAGGTACACATAGCTGCTGCATTCGGAGATGTTCATTTCATTGAGAGAAAATGGAGCATCAGGGACTAGTTAGTTTTTCATGAGCATCATCTTGTTGAGATTCAGCTGCAATCCAAACTTTGCACACTCGTGGTTGAAGTTGGCCAGCATTTGTGCCGCTTGGCTAATGTTTGGTGTTATGAGAACGATGTCATCAGCGAAGAGGAGGTGGTGTAATTGCCGACCGTCTATCTTCACTCCCATTCCTTCCCATTCCAGTCGTCGCATGATGTTCTCGAGAGTGTCAGTGAAGAGTTTTGGTGAAATGGTATCACCCTGCTGCACCCCTCTCTTTACATCAATGATCACGTCCCTGTAGAATGGTGAGATCCTGGTGGTGAATCTACAATACATCTCACAGAGGATTTTGATATACTGAGTTTGAACGCCCTGTTTGGCTAGGGGTCAATGACCGCTTCAGTATCAACAGAATCGAAGGCCTTCTTTAAGTCCACTACCCAACCACCGCCATGCTCCAGGCTGCTCTCCGGATCACGTGGCTGCAAAGCAGCCGCAGGACACACCATAAGAGACTTAATACCCATTATTCCCGCACCATATTTGATAGGGTTCAAATTTGGTGTGAACCATGATAATACCTCTAAGGGCAATTGGAGGCCACCCAAAAAGCCTCTGTCCCTCTCGGAGAGTATCCCGCCCACACGGCAGAACCTAGCAATCTACCTGTGGCGTATTCAATATGCCAACAACAGTAACAATAATTGACCTCATTCACCTGACACCGAAAGAGCCCCCAATATGGCATCGTTAAGAAAGATGAGCAAGGAGAGGCTGAAAAAATCTCAGGGACGAACTAGACTGCCAAAATAAAATAAAACTTCAAAAATAAAATAATTAAAAAGAAAGAAAAAAGTAAATTGCCTGTTTATTGTAATCAATCTTTATATGCCATTTTCACCTGATGTATTGACTTTCACATTTCCAGTTTTACTAAACATCGATCAAATAAACCCACTTCATTAGGAAAATCTTAGTTACATAGTCAATTGATTTTCCATAGTGTGCATAATGGTTTGAATGGTGGTCTCCTAAAAAAAAACTTTCTAAAACCTGTGAATGTGAACTTATTTGGAAAAACATTTCTGCAGACAGAATTAAGGCTTTTGAAATGAGATCATCCTGGTGCTCTGAGGTGTTCCCAAAATTCAGTGACAAGTATTCTTATTAAACACAGAAGAGAAGACACAGAAGAGGCCATGAGAAGATGGAGGGACATATTAGAGTTACACAGTCACAAGCCAAGGAATTTTTGGAACAACAAAAGCCTGTGGAGAAAGGACATATTTTCCTCTGGAACCTACAGAGGGAAGAGAGCCTGGTCTTACTGACACCTCATTTCAGATTTCTAGCCTCCAGAGTGGTAAGAGAACACATTTCTGCTTTACACCACCAAGTTTGAAATAATTGGTTACTGCGTCCACGGAAACCTAATGTGGTGAGGCATTTAGTTACTGCTGGAGTCTACTGGCAAGGAAGAAACAGCTTAAAGGAAGAATAATTATCTTCAGAAGGGGTCATGGTTATCCTCCAAGGCACTAGAGGTCGGTACTGATTCTCCTGTTGAAGCTTGACAAAGGTAAGAGGGGATGGCTGGTTGCTTCAGATGTAGCTGGGAAAGCAGGAGCATCTTTAGTAAGCAACAGATGATCAGAGGAATTTGGAGGTTTGTAGGCAGTTTTCATTCTCACTGTTTACCCCATCAGTTATCTTCAATTTCAGAAATCCACCTTTTCTATTTATGCCTATTTTTCTCATATAAGAAAAAATACTGTTGTACATTATTTGATGTGGCCATCAATTTCTCAAAGATAAAACAGGGGGCTGGAGCAATAGCACAGTGGGTGGGGCATTTTCCTTGCACTAGGCGACTCGAGTTCGATTCCCAGCATCCGATATGGTCCCCTGAGCATCGCCAGGGGTAATTCCTGAGTGCAGAGCCAGGAGTAACCCCTGTGCATCGCCGGGTGTGACCCAAAAAGCAAAAAAAAAAAAAAAAAAAAAGGTAAAACAGTCTGCCCAGTGTCACATAAGAAACTATTGTTAGATTTGCTATTAATCCAGTCCAGTTATATTTAATCCGCAGCACATGAATGTTCTGCTTCACTCAGTTTCAAGCTCCCTGGACTCTAGATAGAAAGTGAAGGCAGATAAAAGCTCAACATGTGCTAAACCTCCATTTGTCTTCAATCACTATTTTTTCTATAGCTCAAGTAGCACAAAGTTCTCTTTTTTAAATTGGGGTTACAGTAAAAGCAACAGAATATATTTTTGGAGAGTAATTTTATGTCTCTTTCAGTGTTACCATAATGGATTATTTAAAGCTCTCCTTGTTATGTATTTTGCCTGCAGCTACGGAAGATTAAAAATTCTTTGAACAGTTTCAAAGAGGTTATTTGACTTTCCACCTGAGGCTTGAGTTGAACAGTCATTCAAGGCTGATAATTTGTCCTTTCGTTTGTTCTTTCTGGGACTTCTCAAGTAACCAGTTCATAGAGCAATCTGGCTAATATAAATCACTTGACAAAACAATTAATGTCACAGTCACAAGAACTAATCTCTTTCTCTTCATTTGCCCACAATCCCATGCAACAGATGTTAATAATTTGAGTAACTGATTACACCACATACTATGTTGCTCATTTTACCTTAGTTAGAAGATTGATTTTCTGTGCCCTTATCAAATATGTGAGCACCTTAACTATACAATCCCATTTTGAGACTCTATTTTCAGGAACAAAGTCTGGTTTTATTTGCTGATCAGCCAGGTTCCCAAGAGCAAACACATAGCACACAGAAAAACAATTATTAGAGTATAGCATAGGAACATTTACAGAAGTCTGGGTAAAGTTGTGCTAAACCAAGAAGAAATAATAAAGCATCTGGGCTAGTAAGAGCAGAATGTGATTACCATTCACTTGGTTTAAAAATACCATAGCAGGAATTATTCACTGGGTGGAAAGATTGCTGAAGATGCAGGAAGACCATCCAGCACTGTTTGTGACTTTTGTAGGTATCCAGAAAAGCAAAGTAGTGTGATGGAAAAGAAGCCAGGGGAATAAGTGCCCCGACACAGCCACAGCAGTTTGTCAATGTGCAGTCTGACAGTTGAGACTGGTAGAACCAGAGGTAGAACCAGAGCTTCCAGCTTTCCGGCTCCTGATCTTTGCTGATCACAAAATAATAATAATAATAATAATAATAATAATAATAAAAGGCAAAATTATGCCGTTTTTAAACTGACAATTTGTTTATATGTGTACCTCTAGCCTTTTTTAAATTTTGTTTTATTTTTATAAAGTAGTTCACAATATTTGATTATATTTAATATTCAAACACCAATCCCACCACCATACACCTTCCCATCATCATATTTTGGATGTTTTCATCCCAAACCCGAATCCCTGCCCCAAAGCAGAACTGAAATAATTTATTTTGTATTGTTTGTTATACTAGGTTACCCATGGTGTATTCGATATGCCAAAAGAGTAACAAGTGTCACAATGGAGATGTTACTGATGCCCACTTGAGAAAATTGATGAGCAACAGGATGACAGTGACAGTGACTGTGTTTGTTATGAATAAACCGCTGAAAATACTCCAAGAAACTTTCCTTAGAGGAGAGTGTGTGATGATTGTTGTATTTCACCCAGGGGCCATTAAGTCCTTCTATAAGAGATCACTAATATATTGTTAGGGGTTGAGCCTTATGTGTCTATATCATATACCCATATACGATATAAGCTGTGTGTCTGTAAAAATATATTTCCTTCTAAGATTGGTTGCCTTCTACTTTAAACCCCATCAAATGTAGTGTGCTATTCTTGGAGTATGAGTGGTGTGAGATATGAGATGTCCAGGAATAGGTTCACTCCTGGGTGAGGCTCGGCCTGAGTGTGCAGAGAGCGGCCATGAGCATGACGGCAGATGAGTTCTGGAGGTTTTTGGCTGCCAGAGCTGGGTCCCTTGGGGTAGGGAGGGGCCTCCCCTCCCCCCTCGGGTGCCCCCAATGAAACAGCTTTGCTTGGGGTCCAGCGGCATGGATATGGCAGTGTCATTTTACGCTCTCTTCCAAGAGAGAAAGACAGTGAGTCTCTGGATCATGGCCATTGATGAGAATATCTGACACGAGCCAAAGGTGGCTTGTGGGAGTGACTGCCAAGTTGCTGGAAACTTGTGGGGACATGGGTGAAGGTCACCCATTCCCAGTTCCCATTGAACCCGGAGTTTTCAGTCACAAGTCCCACATACCTGGGTTTTCTGTAGATTCACTAGTGGATGAGGCTCGGCCCAATCATGTGGAGAGAGGCCATGAGCATAGTGGCGGTTGAGTTCTGGAGGTTTTCAGCTACTGGGACTGGATCCCTTGGGGCATGGAGGGGCCTCACCCAACCCCCTCCGGGGACACCTGAATGAAACAGCCTAGCACAGGGTCCAGCAGCATGGCTACAGCAGTGTCATTTTATGCTCTCTTCTGAGAGAAAAGGACAATGTGTCTCTCACCTCTAGCCTTTTAACCAGACTTCCATGGATGAAAAAGTCATGCATTTAATAATCAGATCTATGTAGCTCTATCAGTTCTGACATTTACAATTTAGGAGATAATGAGAAAGTTGTTTTGAACATAAGTTGCTTCATCTGTATAATTTGCAATAATCACTCCAATAAAAATGTTGCATAAAGCAAGTGCAATAATGGAAAATTCTCAATAGGAATTTTCATAAATGATGAATACTCTTTAAATGTTCCTTTTCCATATTGACCTTTTTCTTAGACAACTGAAGTCATTGTGTAAAATACATTTGTAACTCATTTTATGGAAAGCAGAGATCCAAGTTCTAACCAATTTATGAAACAAAGCCTTTTGAACACAACTTATTTTTAAGTTGATAAGGTCCTATATTTAAGCAAAGCTGTAAAAAAACAGTAATGGGTATGATTTCTGAAATCTTATTTTCAGAAATAATAGGATCAGCTAGCTGGGATAAAGATAATTCAATCTCTAAGAAATTGATGACATTGCAAATTCAAATCTGTGCATGTAGTCTAAGGAAATGCTATACTAGATTTTCTACAATATTGGGGCCAGAGAGACGTACAGTGAGTAAGGGTTTTTACCTTACATGCAGCTAGCTCAAGTTTGATCCCCAGAATTCCACATGTTCTCCTAGCTTCACCAGGAGTGATTTCTGAGTGCAGACCTAGGAGTAACCCCTAAGCAAACTGAGTATGGCCCAAAAACAAAAACAAAAAATTGTTCAAGTAATTATTAACCAGTAGTTAGCTATGGAGACAAGAGTAGGATTGGAAAGCTGTGGGCAATGAAAGCAGATTCTCACTTAATTCTCTGTAGTGAAATATTGTTTAACTATTTTATAATGAACTGAATATACTTCATTCTGCCAAAACATTTTTTAAATTGTAGACATTTTTGCATGGATTCAAGTATCAAACAATGTTCATTATGGTGAACAAAACAAACTTCTGCAAAGAACATAATGAACTATAGGCAGATACAATGCTAGATAAAATGTAAAAGATAATATGAAACTCATTTGCTGGGGTCAGAAAGATAGTTCATAGGGTAAGGAACTTCCATCACCTGTTATTGACCCAGGTTCAATCCTTGATACCACATTTGGTCCTCAGAGTAGTCAGGAATTATTCCTGAGCACTTCTACTGAAGAGAAAAATCATTTTAATTTGAATAGACAAATAATGTTACTAGCCATCATAGTTAATACACTAAAAGATCCAGTTAGGTCTATTCTTATTTCTCCTAACATCTGGTCTTAAATATGTTCAGTAAGTTACTAGTATGTGAATAAGGAGTAATTTTTTAGAAGCAGTGTGGCATGTTTCAGAGAGCACAATTAAACCAGTGGTCATGAGCATTTCACAACTTCTCTTAGTTCCCTTATCTATAAAATGTGTAAGTTGGTAACATGAGTAGTTCAAAGACTATAATTTTTATTTATTTATTTGTTTTTGGACTACAATAAGAGGTGCTCAGGGCTTACTCCTGACTGCACACAGGAATCACTTCTGACAGAGTTCCGGGGACCATATGGTTGGGGATCAAACCTGAGAACTTACTTCTGTTAGTCCATAAGTGTCTAAAATTTTGTGAACTGACTTTTCTCCTCCAATTAGTTACTATAATAAGGAAACATTATAAGAGATAATCATTTAAAAATTTATAAAATCACCACTTATCTTGTAAATAAAATGATAATTTATTAAAAAAATGAGAGGCATTATTCAAAGCAAAGCACAGTCCTTCCTTTTTAAGACATATTGTAAAGAACTAAATGAACTCTAGAGTTTTTCATCTCTAATGTTTGTGAACCCTTAATTTTTCTCAATGTAATTTTATTTCCCAACTTGAAAATACTAGTATGGAAAAGATCTAAACACTGATGTATGTAAAATAGGACATGGAAGCCCATGCTAAAGAAGCTCATGATACCAATCCACAAGTTAACCACAATTAAGATTGGCATATTACCTTCCAGCCCATTTTCTCTGGAAATATAGACATAAAAATACTAGTAATGGTTGTGGTTTGAGTTTTTCATATGTGGGTTTTTTTAAGGAATATACCATCTAGTGATCTATCAGTTTGCAAAACACAGTACAAAGCACATGTGTAGGAGATCAACTGAACAAGATGTCAATAATATCTAGGGAAAATATTCACTGGGCTCAGTTGAGGAAAGTGACTTTTTACTGGCACATTCCTCCTGGTCAGACAGGAGGCTTGAGTTTGAAAGTTTTCCTGACCTCAATTCAGCAGGCAATTCATTCCTGGGTGCTGTACAGCAGATCCCTAGATCTTATCTTGGGATAAATATTTGCCAAAGAGAAAAAGCTGAGTAGTATTAGGAGATCAGGTATATAACTGGAAAACTGAAAGGGTTTTCAGTTTTCAAAAGGTCATCCCCCCAAGGCTGACCTGAAGTCAAAAGACTTGAAATAGAGTAACAGTATTACAGAGAGCCAGGTATCTATGGGGGCACAGACTTTGTAATGGAAGCAAGAATCATCTTTGGAAGCTCCCGTCATCTAATTTTCAGAGAGTGTACACCAGGACTAGAAAACACTTGGAAGTAAAACCTGAGATGTTTCTGGAAAACTGAATCAGTGGTTCCCAAATGCCAATAGATTTTACCCTTTCGCCCAGGTTTCAGAATGTGAAAGCAATAAAACCCATGTTTCCAACCCTGAGTTAGTGCACCAGAATTGGTCACAAATACTGGCCATGTCTGAACAGTAAACAAAGGCAAAGTAGAAGTCATTGATTAGAATTTAGGCATGATAATCCCTCTTATTAATTCCACTCAAATTTAGCAAATAATTGCATAATTTGACTCGATTGAGATAGTCTCAAACCACCTCTAAAAATGGTCTTTTAAATACTAAAGAGTGGTTCATGGTCAAGCAGAGAATAAAACTCGTCCTTAGGTATGACTTGAGTTGAGTATAGTTTACCTCTTTTAGTGATTCCCACGTTTATCTAAAAAAAAAATAAAATACCCCACACACAGAATACTGTGCCACCATCTTATGTACAGCAATCATTATTAGGAGTTGCATAAAACTTAATCCTTGAGTCAGAAAACTGCCATGTGTCATTCTCAGTCCAGCAGTCCATGCAGCAGCCACTGTCAGTGACAGCCAGCAGCATGTAATAAACCTTTGCCATACTTAGAATCTGTCATCTTTAAGGGCCCTTCTACATTTTAGCTTGCTGTTATTCTTTAAAGAAAACCAAAATCGACTCAAAATGAAGTGTTTATACCAATGTTAAATTGCATCTCAAGATGATAAGAGAAAGAAACTAATGTTGTCTTCCTCGTGATCTTACTATCTGGTCAACCTATCATAGACTTTGGAAGTTCTCATCTTTCTGCTGGGTGCCATCAACTGAAAACTTCCTGTATTATGCCTTCTTCCCTCCACTCTCCTGCTAGTGATTTGTGATGTCCCCACATCTGCTCATAACAACCAGAGAAGATCCAAATCCTTGGACTTTTTTTTCTTTTTGGGTCACACGCAGTGATGCTCGGCGGCAGGGGTGGGGGGGGTGTACTCCTGGCTCTACACTCAGGAATTACTCCTGGAGGTGCTCAGGGGACCATGATGGGATGCTGGGAATCGAACCAGGGTCGGCTCCGTGCAAGGCAAATGCCCTACCCACTGTACTATGCCCTACCCACTGTACTATTGCTCCAGCCCCAATCCTTGGATTTTTGATGTTGGGAGGTGATGGATTCCCTAATGGGGGTGGGTTTTCAATAACAACAGCATTCCAAGGAAAATCGGGGGAATGGGTATTACAATTTTAAACTAGCATTGATCATGGAGATTCCCAATGTTTCTTCTCAGCCACAAACTGCAAGCAACATTTCCCACAAGTAATCCTTGAACTTGGGCTGTTAATTTGTTTCTTATTCAAACAACTGTGATCACTTACTTGGCAATTTGTGTTAAGCACCATTTACCAGATTTTTTTCTAAGTGCGTATAGAAACCTCTGAACACTAATATGGATTATGGATCATTAAAAGGCAGGTTAGATTATCCCTTATTTCTCAAATTGATTTAACACCAGAGCCTAGGAAAGCCCAGTAAAGCCTAGTAAAGCCCAGCTAGATGGACCTGTTTTACATAGAGTGGATAAAGCCCTAGAAGGTTCCTTACATTATACAGATTAAAATTTTAAGTTACATAACCAGAAAATTTATGACCAGTTGGTGCAAGATTTCAGAGAGTAAAAAGATAAGGATAGGTTTTTGGACTTATATTGTTTTAGTTTTGAGATATGATCATCAAAAGTACCAATAACTCTTTGCATAGTCCACTTGACTCCTCCCACACTGAAGGTCTGAGTTCACCTTTGTTTCTCTTGGCTTTTCTGTGATTTTGTTTTGTTTCTCTTGATATCCCACAGAGAAGTGATATCATCTGGTATTTTAATTCCTCTTTCTGGCTTATTTTGCTTAGCATTATCGGCTAGTTCCATAATCCTCCCATTCCATCCATATGTTGTACAAGGCAAGATTTCATCTTCATCTCTTCCAATATCTGAATAGCAATCCATTCTGTATTTGTGCCATGTCTTTATTTGGCTATTGTGGGGAACCCGGATTGTTTCTAAATATTAGCTATTGTAAATAGTGCTGCAATGAATGTAGAAGTGCATATATTTTTATTAATTGGTGATTTTGTGTTCTTTAGATGGATGCCAAAGAGTAGAATTGTTGTGCCTATGGTAGATCCACATCACCACCAGAGATCCCAAATAGCAGAGCTGTCATGATTACCATGGCATCTCTGGGCAGCACTGGAGTTTGAACTTGCCACACAAGCACCTGAAGCCACTGAGCCATCTTCTGTACCCCTGTTTTTAATAGAGAATTCTGCAGCTATGGAAATTCTCCATTTTCATAAAGGCTGGACCAAATTGTATTGATACCAACAGTGTATGGATTCCTATGTCTCCACACACCACCCATGTTGTTTCTGGCCCTTCTGATGTAGGCTATTCTCACAGGTATGAGGTAATACCTCATTATCTTTTTGATTTGCATTTCCCTGATACTAAGTGATAATGAATAGTTTTCCATGTACCTGTTGGTCATATGTAGGCCTTCTTAGGTGAGGTGGCCATATTTGTATGTCATAGATCCTTGAACCACTTCCTAAAGACTGGACAAGAGATATTTCCAACACATACATGAAAGATATTCTCATTGCTTCTGAAGGCCTTGCTCTAGAAAATATATATCAGGAATTTTAAGATTACTGTGGATGTGAGGGCTAAATATTGACTCCCTCTATTTATGGGTAAGGAAACTGTGGTTCAAAGAGGCTATAAGATTCTATAAAAGGCTATCACTATCACTATCACTATCATCCCGTTGATCCTCGATTTGCTCAAGCAGGCCCAGGAATGTCTCCATTCGTCCTAGCCCTGAGATTTTAGCAGGCTCTCTTTATTTGTCCTTCCCAATGGTGCCACGTTAGAGGCTCTTTCAGGGTCAGGAGAATGAGACCCATCATTGTTACTGTATTTGGCATATGAATACACCACGGGGAGCTTGCCAGCCTCTCCTATATGGTATAAAAGGCTACATGAGTGAATTAGATTTAATCTGCTGAGAGTTTCAAATGTGATATCAAATATATTACAGCCACTAAAACTGGAACTCTGAAAGAAGGCTTATTGAAGTCGAGATATATTCACTGCCACAGAAAATGCATTATAAAAGTTTGTTTTTGTATGTTAGACATTTGTGTGTGTGGAGAAAGAGAAATTCTTAAGGGACTATTTCAAAGAATAACAAGAGTTAGAGAAATAATAGAGAATACCAATATACAAAGATAGTCCATGAAATGGGAAAAATTATTTACCCGATGCCCATCTGATCAAGAGTCAATATTAAAGATAAATAAGGCACTGGTAGAACTTTACAAGGAAAATGCATCCAACCTCATCAAAAAAAATGGGGAGAAGAAATCAGAAACTTCCTCAAAGAAGAAATGCGAGTAGCAAAACTGCACATGAAAAATGCTCTACATCACTAATCATCAGGGAGATGCAACTCAAAATAACAATGAGATATCATCTCACACCACAGATTGGCACACATCAAAAAGAATAAGAACAATCCAGGCTGGAATGGATGCAGAGAGAAAAAGGACTCTCATTCAGTTTTGGTGGAAATGCAACTGGTCCAGCCTTTTTGGAAAACAATATGGGTATTCCTCAGAAAACTAGAAATTGAGCTTCCATATAATCCAGCAATATCACTTCTGGGAATATACCTAAGGGGCCCAAAAACACACAGCAGAAACTCCATGTGCAATGTATATTGCAGTACTATTCACAATACTATTGACAGTACTATTCACACTGTCAGAATCTGGAAAAAATGTTGAGTGTCCAAGAACAGACAACTGGATAAAGAAACTATGGTACATCTACACCATGGAATATAACGCAGCCACCAGGAAAATCTAAGTCATGAAATTTGCTTACAATGGATGGACATGGAGAATATCATTCTTAGTGAAATAAGTCAAAAGGAGAGAGTCAGACATAGAATGATTGCACTCATCTGTTGAATATAAAAAAGTGTTATATGAAACTAATACCCACAGACTGTAAAAACGAGTGCAGGAGGACTGGTCCACTGATGGAAGCTTGCCACAAGTGGAAAGTTAGGGAGGAGGGCAGTTAGGATAGAGAAGGGATCAGTAAGACAATTAAGACAATGATAGTTAGAAATCATCACTCTGGACAAGAACTGAGTGCTGAAAGTCGGTAATGGATAAACATAATAACCTCTCAGTACCTATATTGCAAACCATAATTCCCAGGATAAAGAGGGGGGAGTAGAGAGAGAGAGAGAAGAAAAGTGCCTGACATAGAGGCAGGCTGGGGTGGTGGAGAGAGCGGAGGAAAGGCAGGTGGAGATGTTAAAGGAAACTGGATATTTGAACATTGTATGACTGAAACCCCAATTATGAACAAACTTGTAACTGTGTAATTCACAGTGACTCAGTTAAAGAGAAAAGTAAATAAATAAAAATAAGGGACAGGGAGGGGGGAAGAAGCTTTTAAAGTCTTCTACTGAAATGAAAGGGTAAAGTCAAGGCATTTTTAAAGTGACTTTTCACTATCACCCATCAGTGGTTCTCCATGCTGACTGCATCGAAGACTCTCCTGAGACTGTTTTGAAAACATCAGACTTAAGACTCTCTGGGCCCGGGGTGGAGCCAGGACACCCGAAGCATTTAAGGACCTCACAGGTGATTTTGACTGAGAAGCCAGAGGTGAAAACTACTCATCAAAGAAATGCAGGGCAGATTCTCTCCATTCCTACATCATTTTACTTCCAGGTCCCCGGGTTGTAATATCCAGCCGAGATATTTTCCAGACATTCGTTCATGGCTGAGGCTTGCCTCCAGCCTCACCCTGAGCATTGAGCCAGAGCCAGTTATTCCCAGCTTTGTTCTGAACATCTCGCTTACCCAGGCTGCCTGATTGGCTCCCGGCTCTCTCTTAGCACTTGTTGTCAATCCAAAAAATCTAGGGAAGCTAAAGTGAAATCCTTCTATTTGTTGATGTGGCAACAAACTCAGAGGCTATGCCGAAAAATGTTCTTGGTCACTGGCAGAGCTTCTTGGAGATGCCTCTGTGTTAAATAGGCCACAAAGTAGTGTGCAAACCAGCACCCTCCACTAGGAACCAATCTGCTGAATCAGCCCAAGTGAAGGGAAAGAGATAAGAATCATTCAAAGGCAAGGGTGTTGTTTACATTTTTCTGTCATTTGGCTTCAGAGGTGGGTAGAACTTTCAAGGCAGTGGCTTGGGTTTGAATGTGGAGAGTAGGTCAAATGGAAATAAATTTGTGAGATTGATATTTTCAGTTTGGGGGAATTCTTGAAACACAATGATGAGACCTTGGAATATAGAAAAGAAACAAATGTTCAGAAGCAAGGGCTAAAGAAATAGTACAACAGGTGCAACTGACCTGGTGGCATCGCCAGGTGTGAAACACTCCCCAAAATAAATTACTGTCACTGTCACCGTCATCCCATTACTCATCAATTTGTTCAAACGGGCACCAGTAATGTCTCCGTTGTGAGATTTGTTGTTACTATGTTTGGCATATCGGATACTCGATGGGGAGCTTGCCAGGCTCTGCCATGTGGGTGAGATATTCTCGGTAGCTTGCCGGGCTCTTCGAGAGGGGTGGAGGAATCGAACCCAGGTCGGCTGCGTGCAAGGCAAATGCCCTACCACTGTGCTATTACTCCAGCTCCCCCAAAATAAATAATAATAATAATAATAATAATAAAACCTCTCAAAACTTTTAAAATATTATATTGGAAAACCAATATATTATCTACCTTTAAAGTCTTACAAGAGTGTGTGCTCAGGGTCCTTAGATAGCACCTAAGGTCTTTGAGTTCTTAGAAAGGTACCCAGAAAGCAAGGAAAAGGCAGAAGATTTCGTTTTTGTTAAAAGAGAAAAATTAAATTATCATTCTAAAAATGTAATGCAAGTTCAAATTCAGATGTCTCATCTACTCTCTGAAGAATAGCTGTAACCAACTGTATAGAAAATTCAGTACTGGCACCCACACCCCACCACTGCAGCCATGTCAAGCGCTCAGCTCTGCTGCTTCATGAATATGCTCTGTAGAGATGCCAAACTGTGAATAATTTCAGGTTCCTAGTACCCAGGCCAAGAATTCTGGTGTTTTCTCAGAGTCAAGGTGAGCAGCCTCCTCTCAGACTTCGCCCCCATACTTCCAGAAGCCCCGGCAACTACACTCACCTCCCACTGCTGCTGCTATGTCAACTAATTGGCCCAGACCATTAATCCTGACATCTCTGGACCGTGCATACAGCTACATTCATAGCTGCGCAACAACTCCTAATTTCTCAATACAGAAATTCCAGTAGGAGCACACCAAGTTAGATAGGAAAGAGACATAGAAGCCAACTAAACTCAACAAACAAAATCAATAAAAAAGAAGACTCAACTACCAACAGCTTGGTAAATTCTTAGACAAAAACTAAACAACTACCTGAGGAGATATAAAAATTTTCACATAAAAATTGATTTTTAGGGGCTGGAGTGATAGTACAGCCTTGCATGAGGCTGACCCGGGTTGATTCCCAGCATCCCATATGGTTCCCTGGGCACCACCAGGAGTAATTCCTGAGTGCAGAGCCAGGAGTAACCCTTGAGTATCGCCAGATGTGACCCAAAAAGCAAAAAAAAAGAAATTTATTTTTATACTTCATGATTTTAATATTGTCAATTCTAGAATTGCATCAACAGGTATGGTTTTTATCTATATTAAAATTTATTTTGTAAATATTTTTAAAATAAAATTCAGTACTAATATAGTGGTTAGGGCATAAAAAGCATTTAGTACAAACTTAAGAACAGATTAAAAGTTTAAAATAATTTTCACCATGGGTTCTGCCCATATGTAGAATGCATGCTAAGTGTAGGAAGCTATAAAACAAGCTCCCTGTTGTCAAAAAGACTATCATCATTTCTAGACAAAGAGTACAATATTAAATAGCAACAGGGTATGTGCCATATTTCACCATGTTTCACAGAATCATAAGCCACAATGTAATCATCACAGTTAACACTGGCACAGCTTTTATTCAAAACCTTTACATAGTTGCTGCACCCCATTTAAAACAATATTTGGCCCAATATCTGTGACAATTATACAGTGAAATGTAGTATATATCAATGGCACCTTGAAAGTCAGAAGACATTTCACAACTCAAATGAAAAGTAGAACCAAAGAATAAAAATGGTGACATAGATCCAGGAATGAAAGACCGTTGTTTTGGCTAAACAAGGAAGAATTCACAGTAGTATGGAGACCAGTTCGCCATATCCTGTGGAGGAGATGAAATTCAAGAGGGACATAGCTGTTGAAGATGGCCATGAGAGAGAGAGAGAGAGAGAGAGAGAGATGCTGGAGAAATAGTGCAGCAGGCAGGGCACTTGCCTTGCACACACCTGACCTACCTGAGTTCTATCCTTGGCATCTCATATAGTTCCCTGATCCCCACCAGAAGTGATCCCTAAGCACAGGGACACGGGCAATGCCAGGTGTGCCCCCACCTCACTAAAAAAGAGATAATAAATGCTTTCTTATGGAGAAAAGGGAGCACTGTACATTCCCTTGGTGGGAGAGTAAATCAGTGTGGTCACTATAGAAAACTACATGGTAGAACCTCCAAAAATTAAAATAGCATTATCATGTTGTTGCAGGTGATTTGTGTGAATTGAGAGAGGGAGAGAGGGGAATCTATTATTTTCCTCCCTTCCACCTGGATCACCCAGGAAGTGGCTGGGGAAATCTGTCACTGTCACTGTCACTGTCATCCAGTTGCTCCTCAATTTGCTCGAGGGAGCACCAGCAATGTTTCCATTGTGAGACTTGTTGTTACGGATTTTAGCGTATCAAATACGCCATGGGGATCTTGCCAGGCTTTGCCATGCAGATGGGATACACCCGGGTAGCTGCTGAAAGTCTGCTCTGAGCCCCTGTTGAGTACAGACTTCACATCTCACCAGCCCCATGATGCATGTGTCAAGCTGCACCACTTAAACTGTACAGTGTAGGAAATGACCCCTGCCACCCAATATCTCAGGGAGCCATAAACTCAAACTGGAGCAAGGAAATGCTCTTTGCAGGAAAGGAAAGTCAGTCCCTGATTTTTCCCAGGCTCTTCAGGTCTATGGCCCTTCTCTCACAGGAAAGAATTTTAGGAGGAGGCAAAAAGTAAAGTAAAACAGCTTTATTTAGACATGAGGAAGGAAGGTGAGGAGAGCTGAGAGTACTCATCCCGAGTGGATATGGGGGCCCACCACAAAATGGGAAGGTATGATTCTTGCATTTACAAAGTTGATTTTATAAGTTTTCTCCCAAGCTGCCCCCATGTGGGGCTTCTACCTAGATAAGAGTCCATTGTGATGGCATTGTCAACGGGAGGAGCTTAAAACTTTTGCTGGTCCATATTCATGCCCTTTTAACAATCCTTTCTTCCTGCTGAAAGAGTAGGGTCCAGCCTCTCTGGGCCTGTGCTGGTTTCAGTTAGTGTCTTATAGAACTAAGCTCCTGTGTCCAATAATGCTTTAGCTGCTTTAGGGCTAGTGACAGCACAGCAGGTAGGGCATTTGCCTTTCATGCGGCCGACCTGGGTTCGATTCCTCCTCCCCTCTCGGAGAGCCCGGCAACCTACCGAGAGTATCTCGCCTGCACAGCAGAGCCTGGCAAGCTACCCGTGGTATATTCGATATGGCAAAAACAGTAACAAGTCTCACAATGGAGACGTTACTGATGCCCGCTTGAGCAAATTGATGAGCAATGGGATGACAGTGATGACAGTGTGGTAGTGACAGGGCTAGTGATAGCATAACTTCTTAAAATCCCATCTTGGTTTTATTACTTCCTAAGAATTTACTCCAGGAATCTCCTCCACCATCCCCCATCTACTTGCCTACTTCAATATGGTAGACAATTCTACTTCTGGAAATATATATATCAAATAAGCAAAAACACTAACTTAAAAGTATGGCACCTCATAGTCACTGCAGCAGTATTTATAATAGCCAACTTATGAAAAGAACCTACTTGTCCACTAATGAAACCATAACATGTATAATATACAATAAAATATTTTCCATCTATCAAAGAAAAAGAATATCCTGTCATTTATAATCACTTGATGGACCTTGAAATGCATTACCTTAAGTGAAATAAGTCAAAGACAATGTATGCTCTCACTGACATGGGGAATCTTTTTTTTAAAAACCAGAACCAGAAAAAGAAATTAGATTTATGGTTAGCAGGAGAGAAGTAGGAAGTGAAACGGGGAATTAGAGAAAAGTGGTCAAAAGGTACAAACATCAGTTATAAGCTAAGTACTGGGTTTGTAAAGTACTAGGGATGATGGCTGTAGTTAACGTTTCAGTGTGATATGTATAAATGTTCTTTAAAAAGTAAATCTTAAGAGTTCTAACCACAAAGAAAAAAACAGGAGCATTTTTATTTTTATTATCTTGATATTAGATGATATAAATTAATCCACTATCCTGTGTCCCTTAAACTTACAGGATATACACTAGTTATATCTAATTCTAGCTAGAGGTGAAGAAAATGATCCAGAATATAGGGAAAAATTGGGGGGAGGAAAGATACATACCATGGTATCTTTCATCTACAGGTTTTAGGAAGCAGGAAGAATACATAGAAAATCATCACTTTGGCATTTTCCTGCTCTGAAGAGCACCAGTGTTGTTCTGAATGCTACATTTGAGCTTAATTCAGTAACATCTAATCAAAACATCCTGCTAAATGCAAGTTCATTAGAGAAAGTTCCAGAAGAAAGCAAATTTGAAAAGAAAGGAGAAAATCAGGGCTGGAGCGATAGCACAGTGGGTAAGGCGTTTGCCTTGCACGTGGCGGCCAACCCGGGTTTGATTCCCAGCATCCCATATGGTCCCCTAAACACCTCCAGGAGCTAATTCCTGAGTGCATGAGCCAGGAGTAACCCCTATGCATCACCAGGTGTGACCCAAAAAGCAAAAAAAAAAAAAAAAAGAAGGAGAAAATTATTATTTATTGAAGGTCTCCATAAGTAGGGCTGGAGCAATAGCACAGCGGGTAGGGTGTTTGCCTTGAATGTGGCCAACCTGGGTTCGATTCCTCCATCCCTCTTGGAGAGCCCGGCAAGCTACTGAGAGTATCCCGCCCCCACGGCAGAGCCTGGTAAGTTACCCGTGGCATATTCAGTATGCCAAAAACAGTAACAATGGGTCTCACAATGGAGACATTACTGGTACCTGCTCGAGCAAATCGATGAACAACGGGATGACGACAGCACTACAGTGCTACCATGCTCCGTAAGTACACCTTATGTGAGATCCTTTACATATATAACAACTTCTTCATTAAAATAAATATTCCCAAATGAGAAATCCTTTAAGCTGTTTTTTTGGGGGGGTCACACCTGGCAATACTCAGGAGTTCAGGGGCTACTCCTGGCTCTGCACTCAGAATTTACTCCTGGCAGTGCTCAGGGGACCATATAGGACACCGGGAATTGAACCCGAGTCAGCAGCATGCAAGGAAGATGCTCTATCTGCTGTACTACCGCGCCGGCCCCCCTTTAAATTTTTATTGCTCTCAATTTTAAGAAAGAATCACAATGGTCTAGAAACATCAAGTAATTTATCAAAGGCCAAAAGCAAATGTTAGCTAAGATGTGATGGCAATGATGAGCATAATCAAAGACAAAAATTAAGAAAGATCTGTGCATACTTTGGATATTTGTATTATCATTTCATTGTTCTTCCCTTTTCTCTGTGAGTGCCTTCATTTTCTCTATCCCACAATTCAATCACATCATAAAGCTTAAAAAAAAGACTATTCTGGGAAAATTTCTCTAACTCCTTCTTTTAGAATTATGAAGCAAAAAAAATCATAAAGAAATGAGCTTGTGTGAGTGTAGAGGTCACACATTCAGCAAGAGCAAGACAGCTTTAGACTTCAGAGATGAGAGTCAAAGAACAAACATCTCTTGAAGGATTGGGCATCTGTCCAAGATTGCCATGAAAAAGTTGTCAGGAAACAAGACTCATTATACTGCTTTACTCAGAGGTAGACTACCAATGGATAGATGGTAGCTGTTTAATTGATCTCCGACATGTAAAGCAATTTTAAAGGAATAACTTGAATGGTCAGAGCAGATCCCATGATTTTATTGTCTCTCAGTGGTGTTGTTTCTTCAGTGAGGTGTAGGTAAATTAGCCCTATGGTAAAAACCACCATGGGAGAAAGGGTCATAAAATCTGGAAGTATTTTCTGTGGAGGGAAATGTGCAGTTTGGTGGCATTGACCCCCAGAACATCAGCTGGGTAAAAGTTTCTGTTGCTTTTAAAGACAAACTGTTTTTTTCTTTGTGCACTTGAGACCAACTATACTAGGAAATAATACAAAATTAATTTTTTTCAGTGCAATGCCAACAAATCTTACACCCAGGAATTAGCTGGCACTGCTGTCATAGTTCATAGTAACTCCTCTAGTTATGAAGCTCCTTACACACACACACACACACACACACACACACACACACATACACGCACATCCTGAGAAAATATTAGGCATACTATATTAAAATAATTAAATCTTTTCTTTTTAATTCTAACATAAATACTATCAAATACTACTAAAACTCCTAGCACTGTAGTACTGTAGCACTGTCCTCCCCTTGTTCATCGATTTGCTTGAGCAGGCACCAGTAATATCTCCATCGTGAGACTTGTTGTTACTGTTTTTGGCATATCAAATATGCCACGGGTAGCTTGCCAGGCTCTGCCGTGCGGGCAGGGATACTCGGTAGCTTGCTGGGCTCTCCGAGAGGGATGGAGGAATCGAACCCGGGTTGGCCAGTTGCAAGGCAAACGCCCTACCCCCTATGCTATTGCTCCAGCCCCTACATTCTTCTTAAATAAAGACTTATTTAAGGAAGGAAGAAAGACTATGTAGACAGTTTTATTTGAAGCCAAGTCTCAAACATTAGACTGAACTTTAATTAAGTTTTTGCTTTCACCCTTAAGGCCTTATTCTACTGACTCCAGACATTTTACAAGTCTTCTCCTACCAGCTAAATAAAGAAAATTTTATCTTTATTATATCTTTATTTATAGTTTAAGAGGCTGCCAGTTACAGAAAACACAGAGACAGAATAATAAATTTAAAAACTTCTTTTCCTTTTTCTAAATGTAAAACTAAGACCAAATCAGTCATAAAATAAACAGCGACCAAATAAGCTTCAAATCCATATTCTATTCCAATTCAGAATAATAAAAAAAAAATCTCGATTGGAGTTCCCAACTGGCATACCAAAGTCAAGTGATGAATAGAAAACTTCTGCCTTCTCACAATTTTCTAAGACACACATTCCACAAAATCTTTAAGCACTTTTAATGGGGAGAAATGTGCAATTTGATAGACTGACTGACCCCAGGGTAGTGTGACCCACCCACCTGGGCAAGTGTGACCGAAATTAAAATTAAAATATCTTGCCCCCCAAAATGTAAGGACTCCTTGGCCTCCATCATGCAGATGATAAATTCCTCAATTCTCAAGTTTTTCCACAAGTTTTTAAGTCTGGTCCAAAATGACCTAGACAGCTTTGTTTTTCTACTTCTAAACTCATTAGATAAAATTTTCCTGTATTTTTATGCAACATTGTCTCCCTGTATTCCAGCTTCGATAACATTGAATGAGAAATCTCTTACTAAACGTCATGGTACTAAGATTCATAGCATCTAATACAATAATATGCTTTATTCAAGACCATGCTTCTCAAAGTGTAATGCACTTGTAGTATAATAAATTACCCAAATTCATCAAATATCTGAGTATTCAGAATCATCAGTTTTAATCAAATATTTAGAAGAAAATATACCTCATGTGACATGATTTCAAGTGTATACTATGGTGTAGAAGCAAAATATCTATGACTATGAAGACAAAAATGAAGATTCAAAACCTTAATGGTTGTCTGGGGCTGGAATGATAGTACAACATGTAGCGTTGTTGCTTTGCATGTGGCCTACCCTAGCAATCCCTAGCATTCCATGTTGTCTCCTGAGCTTGCCAGGAGTGATCCCTGAGCACAGAGGGCAGATGAGGGGCGAAGGATGACGGGTGCTCGAAGAAACACCCTCCGGGAGCAGCTGATGGCTGTTCACTTTTCTGCCAAATACACGCATATTTTATAAAGGGTCTCGGCTGACAAGAAAGTTCAACCACATGAAATTCAGCATTATTGGCCTATCACTGCTCCTTCTCTATTATGCCCTGGTCCAATCCCAGTCAATGCTAGATGCTGTAGTTAGAATAACTTGTAAGTAACAGTAAGTAACTATGTAAGTACAGTTTCTGTGTCTAGGGCTCATGTGACTAAGAGTTTGAGTGAGACTCAAGGGCGAACACCTGGTGTTGGCAGATACCCTGTTCTTGCCAACTTTGCCCAGATACCCTGTCTTGTGAGTCTTTGCTTGTGGGCCACTTTGCAGGGTCTGGGCTTATCTATACCAGTGTCTGTCACCATGCTCCACAAGCAAGCCCTGAGCACCTCCAGGTGTGGCCCAAAAAACAAACAAACAAAATTAATGGTGGTCTACTTTGGTTTACACACAACCACCCTGATTTGTCTACCCACCTTTTTCTGGGTTGGGGAGGTGAGATTATAGTAGGCACTTACCTACTGTAAGTGGGCTAGAGAACATTCTATTCTCTTGTGCTACATAAAATAGTAGAGGTATACAATAAATACTGACACAATGTTTAATAGTATCACTTGTATCACTTGTCATCCATCGACTTGCTCCAGTGGGCGCCAGTAATGTCTCCATTCGTTCCTGTCACATGTTAGTGTAGCCCAATGCCATCTGCTCACTCAAGGAAGACGAAGAGCCTCAAACTGTTCGTTCAGGGTCTTGAGGAAGAAGTCTGACATCTCATAGGTGGGCGGCCACACGTACTTTTGACGTCCTGTGGAATCCAGTTGGTAACAGCTCTAGTCCAGAAGTAGTCTCCAAATCGCATTACATGTCCAGACCATCTGATTTTAGACGCCTTGGCAAACGAGACAGAGTCCCTGATTCTCAATAATGGACGGAGGTTGACTTCAGATTTCTTCTCTCACCTGACTAAAACGTGATACTCCAAGCATAGCTCTTTTGATTCCTCTTTGGAAGACCCGAATAGCATTCTTATCCTGTTTTCATAAGGCCCGTGTCTTTGAGGCATATGTTAGTGCTGGAAGAACAGTGGAGTCAAAACTATGTGCCCAGAGCCGGAGGTTCTCCATCCTCTTAACGACTTCTTTGATGCTCTTGAAGGCGTTCCACACTGCTCTCTTCCTCCAGTGCAGCTCAGGTGCCAGGTCATTCGTCATGTTGAGTTCTCAACCTAGGCACACAAAACTGCTACATTCAGAGATGTTTGTTCCATTGAGAGCAAATGGAACATCAGGAACTAGTCTGTTTCTCCTGAACATTGTTTTTGTGAGATTCAGTTGTAGTTCTCGACCTTTCCACACTCATGGTCGAAGTCAGCCAGCATTCATACTGCTTGGCTAATGTTTGGTGTTATTAGAATGATGTCATCAGCGAAGCAGAGGTGGTGTAGTTGCCGACCGTCTATCTTCACTCACATTCCTTCCCATTCCAGTCATCCCATGATGTTATCAAGGGTGGTACTGTTTTCTGTTTGGTGAAATGGTGTCACCCTGCCGAACCCCTCTCTTTACGTCCATGATCACTTCCCTATAGAATGGTGAGATCTTGGTGGTGAATCCGTAATATGCTCACGGAGGATCCTGATGTACTGAGTTTGAATGCCTGTTTGGCTAGGGCTTCGATGACCACTTCAGTCTCAACAGAATCAAAGACCTTCTTTAAGTCAATGAATGTTAGACAGAGTGGCATCTAGAACTGTCAGGAAACCTCAATAAGCTTGGTTACCATGTCGATACGTTCGATCCTGCTGAATCCTTTTTGGAACCTGGCTTGCTCGCATGGTTGTCCTTCATCTAGTGTTCTGCCAATCCTATTCAGGATGACTCAAGTGAACAACTTGTAGATGATGGACAACAGGCAGATTGGGCAACAGTTGTGATGTCATGGATGTCTCCCTTCTTATACAACAGGACGGTCCTGTGGTTTTACATTGGGAAGAAACCTTGCATTCAGACAGGTAGTGTGTGAAAAGCCAAGCCAGTGTATTGACGAGTACTGGTGGCAGATTCTTCAGGTGTTCAGATCTGACCTTGTCTGGACCAGGTGCTGTACACTTCTTTACTAACAAAATGGCATGTCGGATTTCAGAAGGGAGAACGCTGGGAATGACATATCCATCCTGCAGAATTTGGTATGTGGGCAGGTGGATGTGGCTGTTGAATAGATCCAAGTAGAAGTCATGGATAACCTCCATTGCCCTTCTGGAAGATGTGATAGATCCATCAGATGTTGGAGGGCAGTCATCTTGGTCTTACAGTTGGCAAAAGACAGGCAAGCGTTGCGAATATTTTTCCTAGATTCTGCTGCATCAGCCAACACTGCTGCTCTTCTATCTTGAGGTCTTCCTTTATGGCTTCTCTGCACAGCTTTGTGAGCTCAGATGTTAGCTTATGGTTGCCTGAGGCTCGTGCCAAATCACATTGGCAAATGAGCTCGAGAGTTTTCGAAGACAGGCATCTTTTTGTGGCTTTCTCTCTCTCAGCATTCCTTGCACAATCATGTAGGTGCTGAACCAGTCAATTCTATTCCTCATCGATGGTGCATCTTTCCACATTGTGCAATAGTGCCAAATAGTTCCTGCTTGGTGGTAGTTCTGGGAGTTCTTTTTTTTTTTTTAATTTTTTATTGAGTCACCATGTGGAAAGTTACAAAGTTTTCAGGTTTAAATCTCAGTTATACAATGCTCGAATACCCATCCCTTCACCAGTGCTCATATTCCACCACCAAGAATCCCAGTATAGCTCCACCCTGCCCCCTCACACCCCAAACCCCCCCACGCCCCTACCCCCCACCCTAAGCCCCCCCCGCCTGTGTAACTAATAAATTTCACTTTACTTTCACTTTGATTGCATACAATATTTCAACAAAACTCACTATTATTGTTTGGAGAGTCTCTCCCCTAAAGTCAGACCTGCTGAAAAGGAAGCATTAGATAATTTGTTTTCCATTGCTGAGGATGAAGGGGTATGAGGTCGAGTGACCACACTTAGCGGCCTCTCAGTTTTGGGTTTCTGTAATTTAGTATTTTAGTAACTAAGTCCAGAGAGATATCTGCCAGAAGTTGCATCATTGCCAACTTGTACTTCTCAGTTACATTATATTCTATATGAGTGCAATCTTTCTATGTCTGTCTCTTTCTTTCTGACTCATTTCACTCAACATGATACTTTCCATGTTGATCCACTTGTATGCAAATTTCATGACTTCATGTTTCCTGACAGCTACATAGTATTCCATTGTGTAAATATACCAGAGTTTCTTTAGCCAATCATCTGTTTTCGGGCTCTCTGGTTTTTTCCATATTGTGGCTATTGTGAACAGAGCGGCAATGAACATGGAAATGCAGATGTCATCTCTACTATACCTTTTTGCCTCTCCGGGATATATTCCCAGGAGTGGTATTGCTGGGTCAAATGGGAGCTCAATTTCTAACTTTTTGAGAATCGTCCATATTGTTTTCCAAAAGGGCTGAACCAGTCGGCATTCCCACCAGCAGTGAAGGAGAGTCCCTTTCTCCCCACATCCACACCAACACCGGTTGCTTTTGTTTTTGGGAATGTGGGCCAGTCTCTGTGGTGTGAGATGATATCTCATTGTTGTTTTGATCTGCATCTCCCTGATGATTAGTGATGTTGAACATTTTCTCATGTGCCTCTTAGCCATTCGGATTTCTTCTTTGGAAAAGTTTCTGTTCATTTTATCAGCCCATTTTTTGATCGGGTTGGCAGTTTTCTTCTTGTGGAGTTCAACCAGTGCATTGTATATCCTTGTTATCAACCCTTTATCGGATGGGTACTGCATAAATATCCTTTCCCATTCTGTAGACTGTCTTTGTAATTTGTTCACTGTTTCTTTTGAGTTGCAGAAGCTTCTTAGTTTGAGATAGTCCCATTTATTTATCTTTGTTTTCACTAGCTTAGCCAGTGGCGTGTCAGCTTTGAAGATACCTTTGGCTTCAATGTCGTGGAGGGTTTTGCCGACCTTATCTTCAATGTACCTTAGGGATTCTGGTCTGATGTTGAGGTCTTTAATCCAGTTTGATCTGATTTTTGTACATGGTGATAGATGGAGTTCTAAACCCATTTTTTTGCATGTATCCATCCAGTTTTGCCAGCACAATTTGTTAAACATGCTTTCCTTGCTCCACTTCACATTTCTTGCTCCCTTATCAAAGATTAGATGATCATATATTTGGGAGTTCTTTTTTTAAACTTTTCAGCCCTTTCTCCCCACTCCATGAAGTAGAATTTTGCATAAAAGAGATGGTGATCTGATCCTGTTTGGAATATTAGGACAACAGTGACATTGATCAGGCAAAATCATCGACTGAATATGAAGTGCTCAATTTCATTGTGGAACTGTCCACTGGGAGACTCCCATGTCCAACGTTTAGATTGTGCCTTCTGGAACTGCGAGTTACCATGGTGGTCTTGGTCAACATGATGAACTCAGACAGTCTCTCGCCCTATTTGTTGCATGCTAGGCCATGGGTCCCACTGTGTAGTTCTTCAGGCGACCTTCTTGGTCCTATTTTGGCATTAAAATCACTGAAAATGACCTTGTAGAAGGTGTGGTCTTCTTTATAAAACTTCTCCAGCTCCATGTAGAACTTCTCAATTTCTTCTTTGTAGTAGTTGGATGTTGGTGCGTAGATGACGAAGATAGAGACTACCCGCAATGAGCCACATCTATTCAAATGTAACCGTCTGATCAGGCTGTTAGGCATTCAAACAAATCAATGCTCATGGCCAAGTTGGTGTTGATGAGGACACTGATACCACTGATGCCTTTACTGTCACATTTTCCAAGGAGCAGTTCTTCTCCAGTGTCGAAAATGCTATGATGTGATTGATGCCTTCTCATTTTGGTCAATCCAATGACATCATACTTGCTCTTCTGTGCTTGCACCATCAGGTCCTCGATGGATGCTTCCGATGCCAGCATACATGCGTTAAAAGTGCAGTCACCTTAGTCCTTCTTCATTCTGTCAGCTTAGTTCAGCCCTCGAACTTTAGCAGCTTCTCCTTGCTCATCCTTCTCAACACTGACGTGTTGAGGGTCAGGGGAATGAGGCCCATTTTTGTTACTGTTTTTGGCATATTGAATTTGCCATGGGTAGCTTGCCAGGCTCTGATGTGCAGGTGGCATGTAGGGAGGTGGCCCCCTTCCTACTCCTCACTTATCTTCAATGTTTAATAGTAAAGATACAATATAGGAAGAAAAAAATGGTGGCTTCATGAAACCCTGGAGCCTCATTTACTTAGGAATGATTCATTTATCATAGATAAGACTAAAAACAAGACATGGATAAGCACTCCATATTTCAATGCAGTTGAATATTTTTCCTTTATATAGGGCAAGTAATTCATGTTTTTAATTTTCTTAGAGTTTGTCTTTTAAACTAATTTAAGTTTTAAAATGAGCTAATGGAAAAAGTATTAAACACTTGTATATACCCTAACAAAGCAATAAAGTCATGAAGTTGATAAGTGAGCAGCTGTAATTACCTAAGCCATCGTTACCTTTATAATAGATTTCCACTTAGCAACATTAAGAATTGTCATTCTGGGTCAGTCCAGCGGCCCATCTGTTACATCTATAATTGTCCCCCAAATAAAACTTCTTATTTTCTCATAAATTTATTAAACACCTCCAGTGTACTGTGGACTTCCTATTTAAAGGAACTACAATTACAATGAAAAGAAACCAGAAAAGTCACTGCAGTGCAAGGTCATTGTGGTCTTGAGGGACATACCAAAAAAGCTCAAAAAGAGACCACATATAACAATAAATGTGTCTGCTGAATTTGGGTCAGGGAAGACTTTCCAAAGGAGGTGACATTTGAGTTAAAATTTAGAGAAGACTAGAAACTTACAAAGAACATTAAATGAGGGACAAGAGTTACCCTCCATAAAAACAATGAAAAAAATTTAGAAGATAAAGTATATGTATGTGTGTTTATGTGTTACTTTTACAGTCTCTGGCTTTAGTTCCAAAGTAGATCATCTTCTTTCTATTTTTTCTGAGTCTAAACCATGGTGGTTTCTAGGTTTCTATTCTTTTCCAAGGAAGAAAGTCTCTGAGAGCTGACAGTCTCCTTTGTGCTTGAAAAACCCTTGTAACTTATTCAACTGGCACCTTAAAATTCTGAACTTTCATATCTACAATTAAATCACAAATGTCCTCTGATATCTTTTAAAACAATTAAGCATCATGTGTCCTCTGCACTCACACATGCCACCCATCTTTAATGTGTCTGCCCTCTTCCTTGTCTTTATACTTCTTTAAATCGACCTTGATGTCACCATTAAAAAAATACAATAAAATTAGTACTTAGTATGTCAAAACTCTAGGAGGGTATAGAAGTAAACTAGTAAGAAGAGCATATTTGTTGATGGAGATAGGAATGTACATAATTATAAAGCCAAAAGAAGTCCTGAACAAGAGGATACTCAATCACAGGTGGACAAAAGAAACCATTAATTCTGAACAGATATCAATGTTAAGGAAATTAAAGATGAGGTTAGGAGAATTTTCCTATGGACTAAAACTTCTAGAAATGACAAGTATGAGACATGGTCCCAAACACAGAAAAGGATCAGGCAACAAATACTATGCAAGAAATGTAATCAGCCCAATAATAATTTCTGTAGTGTGACAATGACAACTTCATTAAAGTAGATATACATCTCATCAACATCTTAGGGTTCTCAGGGGCTCCTGCAAAACTCCACAATAAACACATTGATAAGAAGCTGTGAGAAACCTTATGTCATGATCTGTAATAAACCTCCTCTGCTCACATCAAAAGCACAAACAAAAGTAAAAATTTTTTAAAGATCCAAACAAACAAAACTTAAAAAAAAATCTCATCCTTGCTTCTCACTTAAAACTTAGAGAAAGTTTTGCAAAGTTTAAGTTTAAGAAGAGAACTCCCAGAATGGCCAATGGGAGCTCTTTGGCACTACTGCGGCAATGTGGGAAGATGTTGTTGTTGACAACATCGATGAGGAATACAATGGACTAGTTCATCACCTCTAAGACTGCACGAAGAATACCGAGAGTGGGAAAGCCACAAACAGACGCCTATCTTCGGAAACTCTCGAGCTCATTCACCAATGTGGTTTGTCACGAGCCTCAGGCAACCACAAGCTAACATCCGAGCTCACAAAGCTGTGCAGAGAAGCAATAAAGGGAAGACCTCAAAGAGAGAAGAGCAGCAGCATTGGTTGATGAAGCAGAAGCCAGGAAAAGTATTCACAATGCTCACCTATCCTTCACCAACTACAAAATCAAGATGACTTCCCTCCAACATCCTGATGGATCTATCACACCTTACAGAAGGGCAATGGAGAGGATTATTCAGGACTTCTACTTGGATCTCTTCAACAGCCAGGTCCACTTGCCCACATACCAAATTCTGCAAGATGGGTATGTCATTCCTAATTTCGCCCATAAAGATGCATACAGCACCTGGTCCAGACAAGGTCAGACCCAAACACCTGAAGAGTCTGCCACCAGTACTCATCAATACACTGGCTCGGCTATTCACACACTACCTGTCTGAATGTAAAGTTCTGTCCCAATGGAAAACCAGCAGGACCATTCTTTTCTACAAGAAGGGAGACATCCATGACAACTATCTCCCAAACTGCCTGTTGTCTGTCATCTACAAGTTGTTCACTCAAGTCATCCTGAATAGAGTAGGCAGAACACTAGATGAAGGATAACCATGCAAGCAAGCTGAGTTCCAAAAAGGATTCAGCATGATTGAACATATCTACACAGTGACCAAGCTCATTGAGGTTTCATGAGAGTTCAAGATGCCGTTCCAATGTTCATTGATTTAAAGAAAGGCTTCAATTCTGTTGAGACTGAAGTGGTCATCAAAGCCCTAGCCAAACAGGGCATTCAAACTCAGTACATCAAGATCCTCTGCGAGCTGTGTTACAAATTCACCATCAGGATCTCACCACTCTACAGGATCATCGACATAAAGAGAGCTGTTCGGCAGGGAGATACCATTTCACAGAAACGCTTTATTGCCACCCTTGAGAATGTTATGTGATGACTGGAATGGGAAAGAATGGGAGTGAAGATAGACGGTCAGCAACTACACCATACCCACTTCACTGATGACGTCATTCTCATAACGCCAAACATTAGCCAAGCGCACAAATGCTGGCAGACTTCAACCACGAGTGTGGAAAGGTCGGACTACTGCTGAATCTCACAAAAACAATGTTCATGAAAAATGAACTAGTCCCTGATGTTCCATTTGCTCTCAACAGAACAAACATCTCCAAAGGCAGCAGCTATGTGTTCCTGGGTCAAGAACTCAACATGAGGAATGACTTGGCGCAAGAACTGTGCAGGAGGAAGTGAGCAGCTGGAATGCTTTCAAGAGCATCAAAGAGGTGGTTAAGAGGATGAAGAACTTCCAGCTCTGGGCACCTCTTTTTGACTCCACCATTCTTCCTGCACTAACATAGATCTGTAGAGCCTCAGAGATCTAGGACCTACGAAAACAGGCTGAGAACGCTATTCGGGTATCCCAAAGAGGAATCCAAAGAGCTATGCTTAGAGTATCATGTTTCAGTCCAGTGAGAGAAGGAATCCGGAGTTCCGACTTCTGTCGACGGTCAAGAATCAGGGACGCTGTCTCATTTGCCAATGAGTCAAAAATCAGGTGGGCCAGATATATAATGTGATTCAGAGACGACCACTGGACTAGAGCTGTTACCGACTGGATTCCACGGGATGTCAAAAGACCTTGTGGCCACCCACTTATGAGATGGTCAGACCTTTTCATCAAAACCCTGAATGAATGGTTTGAGGTTCTTCCTGTTCCTGGAGAGAGCAGATATCATTGGGCTACACTAGCACGCGGCAGGGACGAATGGAGACGTTACTGGCATCCACTCAAGCAAATTGAAGATCAACGGGATGACCAATGATACAAGTGATTGCTTCTCTCTAAAGATTTTCTTTAAGTACCAAGAAGTTTAAAGTTTAAACTTATCAGGTCCCCCTTTAGAAGGAATTCTGGATTGAATAAATTCTGTTTCACTGGGAGGAAGGGAAAAACTGGGAAACTTAAAGTGTGAATACTGTGCTTACGGCATTGGGGAGATGAGGGGGTAGAAACTTTCAAGACTGATTCTTGTTCTCAGTCTCTTTTTTAACTGAAGCATCAGATATCAGTATTTCACATATCCAGCACACCCTTTTTATTCCAAATAACAGGAAGAGCTACTATAAAGATGTGGTGATAGCGGGTTATCTAATAAAGAAATCTCACCTGCTTTATTTGTTTTGGGATTTGTTTTGTTTTGTTTTTTGAGAGGGGGCACACAGAACAGCGTTTAAGACTCTGCACTCAGGGATCACTCCTGGTGGAACTCAGGGGACCTTCAGTGTGAATAGACTAGCTTTCTAGGTATGAACCCTAAGTAAATTCAAATATATGAGCATATAAATCTTTGAGTTATTGACCTGGCATCAAACTCCATCTGCCACCTACTCTACTAACTCCATGCCAAAGTAGCACACAAATTGAGAACTCATTAATGTCTCCAGACATCTTTATTCTCTGCACATAAGAGTGAGAACATTCTAAGTTGGCAAACTCTATGCCCACTCTCTGTAGCCACACACTGAATATAGGCAAATTTGTGATCCAGACTACCTCTATCATTACCTTTCAAATGAACACTTATATTTACTTATGTTTTGTCCACTACACTACCAGATATTTGTGGCACTTTTTTTTTCACACCCAAAATCCAGCACAGTACCTGACATATAATAAGGTCTTACAAAGTGTGGAATGATTCCATTCTACCAATTCGTTTCTTTTTCCTTTCTTCTTCCCCAAAAACTATGTTCTGTTCAACAGATGAAAGCTTCACTTGATCTGGTCCAGATGAAATCAGAGACAGGAAAATGTTGAAGATAGTACCAAGTCACAATCTGTAGCAAAATTATAGGCAGAGACCAGTAAAAGAATTAGTCTCTAGGGTTTGATACTGTAATTTTCTATGAACCTATCTACTCTGATTCATAATCCAGTATCATTAAAAACACAATTTAAAAAATTCTAAAGTTCTCAGAAGAAACTAAGAGAACTTGACATTAGAACCAATTTTATTCCTTTGGCTAACTGTGGCTTTTGACAATTTCCTTATGCCTCTATTTCAAAGAATGTGTACCACGTCTAGAAATTGTGTATGCATATAGGTCTAGAAGGTTTGTGGGACAAGAAAGTGAAAAAAATTGAAGGTCATTCTGTTTAACCACAGTCCCAGTCCATGTGACCTTGGGCATAGATGAAATGTGATGGTAATAAGAACCCCTATAAGGTTATGGGTAATCAAAACTATAAATGTGGGGCTGAAGCAATAGTACAGCAGGTGGGACTTTTGCCTTGCACACAGCCGACTCAGGTTCCATACTCAGGATCCCATATGGTCCCCCAAACACTGCCGGGAGTAATTCCTGAGTGCAGAACCAGGAGTAACTCCTGAGCATCTCCAGGTGTGACCCAAAAAGCCAAAGAAAAAAAGTATAAATGTGATATAACAATCAACAACTGTGGCAATTACCACAATAAAATCAATAGGATTGACACCTTTGACCTCTGCCCAGCACGGTCAGTCATAAAGAATGAGGCAGATAGCTGTGGCTTGTCCAGGTTACAAGCTAATTTTGACAGTCCAGAACAAGGGGAGAAACTGGCTTTTTATTGAACATGATTTCTGCTCCCAATCCTGGGTCCCTGGCTCCAAGCACATGAGCCATAGTTTACATTAACAACTATATTAAGGACAGCTGATACATTAAAAGGGATAGGTACATCAAAAATTAACTGGTACAAGGGCTGGAGTGATTGCACAGAGGGTAGGGTGCTTGCCTTGCACACGGCTGACCCGGGTTCAATTCCCAGAATTCCATATGGTCTCCTGAGCATCGCCAGGAATAATTCCTGAGTGCATGAGCCGGGAGTAATCCCTGTGTATCGCCGGTGTGACCAAATAAAGCAAAAAAGAAAAAAGTAACTGTTACATAAGAACAAAGGCTGGGATCTATACATAGCTGGGGCCATGTAGTGATAAACAAATCAGCAAGCACTTTTAAGGTGTCGCATTGAAATCAGGGTAATGCCCTATCCTGCCTTGGCACATATATTGCCCCTATTACAAAAAAAAATCCCTACATTTTAAAGTCATGGTAACCTTTTATTCTGTCCTTGTCTAGGTGAACATTTGTAGCCCTCATTGACTAAACTAAACTTATTTTTCTCGGGTAACTGTCCTGACCTTGGGTTGTTATTAAGGGGACAATTTCTCACCAACAATCATTAAGCAATCTCTTTTTAAATGGTGGAATTTATTTAAGATAGAGTGACAGAATATGAGCCCTAGTCTATAAAATACCATTCTCTTGCCAGAGTACAAGGGACAGGGACCAGAAAAACTCAGAAGCGGAAAGATGAGATGGGTTGAGAATTTGGAGAATACAAAAATTAAAAATTTTGGCTGAGATTTAAAGAAAGACTATAGATAAGAAAAAAAAGCACGTGTTTTGTGTTTCAGACTGCGGTAATGCCAAAAATCTTGCCCCAATATATGGCAACTAAGATCAGAAATTATGTTTTAATTGTTCTTTGATACACAACTCCCAACTTGAGCATGACACTAAGCAGCTATGAGAAAGAGCAGAGAACAAAAGTCGAGATGATAAATTCACTATTCTAAATCCAAATACCTCTGCAAGATCTATTAACACACCAGACATTTGTTCTCCAAGTTCTGGTCACTCGAGCCAGGCCATGGCAAAGGGCAAGGTGTGGCCCTCTGCAGGCAGACAGAACAAAGTCCTCGGAAACTCTTGACATCTGTGAAGTCTTTGAGTGAAAGGGTGCGTCTTGGAGTGTGCCTGCCTTTGGAGCTACCTTCCAAGGTGCCCAAACCACTCCTTTGACTTAATGGATTCCACATGCTGCCACAGCTATTTATAGATTCAGCCCTGTGCATGTTTTGTTAAACCTTCTAGATCATATTTCTTAGCTTTGCAAGTTTATTTCCTACAATTGGTCTATTAAATTTTTACCTCCCCTTCCTCCTCCACCACATTCTTGGAAATCCATGGTCAACTACACAAACAAATGTACAGGATTATCAAAATATTTTTAAGCCATTCTTTTCCCTCTCTGTTTTCTTTTGCTCCCTTAAGTGTGAATTTCTATACCATCACTCTTCCTGAAAACTTAGATCTGACCGAAAGTTAATTCAGCCAGTGGGTGAAGAAAGGAAGAAACTAAGCCAATTAGCAAGGTAGTCTCTAAGTCCGCTCTGAGAGTAAACTAATCTAACAAAAAGGCAGCAGAAAAATCAAGAAAAACTGCAAACATAATCAAAGTGCAAACAAAATCAGCATAAAGAAAAACGGGAAGATCTGACTGATCAAGACATGAAAGATTTACCTGCAGGAATCGAGAAACTGAAGTGAAGAGAAAAGTCTATGATGAAGAAGAGGAAGACAAGAACTTAAGTCTGAGTAATATCATGGATCATATTTGTAAAGAGACCTCTGTCCCTCATATTACATAATCCAGAGGAATTTTTATCAACTATTTGTAAATTGGAAGTATTTTAATAATTTTAGAAACCCATTTTTCAGAAGGAGAAAAATGTCTGTGGTTCCATTTTTTTAAAAAAACCTAGATATGTACAAATTCATTTTCCCCCAATATGTAAAATCATCTCAAAGCTCAACAACAGAACAGCCCCATCAAAAAGTGGGGAGAGGAGATGAATAGACACTTGCTCAAAGAAGACACAAAAATTGCCAACAAGTATATGGAAGATGTTCTGTAGCACTGTAGCATTGCCGTCCCGTTGTTCATCAATTTGCTTGAGCGGGCGCCAATAACGTCTCCATTGTGAGACTTGTAGTTACTGTTTTTGGCATATCAAATACACCACAGGTAGCTTGCCAGGCTCTGACATGGGTGCGGGATACTCTCGGTAGCTTGCTGGGCTCTCCAAGAGGGATGGAGGAATAGAACCCGGGTTAGCCGTGTGCAAGGCAAACGCCCTACCTGCTGTGCTATTGGGAGATGTTCATCATCACTAATTATCAGAAAAATGCAAATCAAAACTACAGTGATATATGATCACACATTAGCAAGAATGACTTATATCAAAAAATCTGGAAACAAGTTCTGATGGGAATGTGGTGAGAAAGGATTACTCATTCACTGCTTGTTGACTGTTGCTTGGTTCAGCCTCTTTAGAAAATGGTTTGGAGACTTTTCAAAAAATTGAGAGTATAGAAATTTCACTCCTGACCTTCTACTTTAAGAACACTAAAACATCCATTTAAAAAAACATATACGCCCCTGTGTTTAGTGCAGCATTCTTTACAATAGTCAAGATCTGGGAACAAGCTATCTATTGAATTCAACAGCTGATGAGAGATAGATAAAGAAACAGAAGATGAGAGGATAGAGAAAGAAATGAATAGATAAAGGAACATATTCACAACAGAATACTATTCATCTATGAGAAAAGGTGAAATCTTGAAGTTTTCTATACCTTAGATGGGATTGGAGGGTGTCATGCTAAATGAAATACTCAGAAAATAAGATACCAGATGATCTTGCTGATATGTAGAATTTTTTCCTAACAAAATGAGATTAGATTGTCCCTAATGGAAACAACCATGAGATATGGACAGTAGAACTGGGAACTGAAAAAGCAAGAGGTGTGTTAGGGGTGGTGTGGGGGTGGAGGGAAATAGGATTGTAGCAGACCATGGGACAATGGTAGAGGGAATTATAATACTTGTGGAGAAACTAGTGTAGCATCACTGAAAGTACAAGACAATGATTTTAATACTATTATAATCTATGATAGGTCAATCAAAATCAATTTTAAAAGAATGTAGAAGAAAATGAAATGATGGGAATCTTTGAGACTTTAGTAATATTCTGAGAGATGGGATACACAGTGTTTATATCCTACAGTGTAAAGCAAATTCAATGACAATTTAGAGTCATAGCATATATAAGCATTATAACACTAAATTATTTCTACATGTGGGATTTTAGTAGAACTACTTCATTTTTTATTTCAATTTTATTTATACACTATGATTTACCTAGCTGTTTTCAATGGGTTTTCAGAGAAAAATTGCTGTCATCTTTGTTCTTTGTCAAAACTGTGTCTTCTGTGATATTTTTATCATGATAGTATATTTTTTCCTAAGAATGTCAGTCTAGATAAATTGAAGAATACATATTTCTCATGAGCCTTATATTGCATACAAATTGTTCAGAGTATCTGTAGACAGATCCTTAACACACACAGAGTTACATTTTTAATCTACTTAAATTTTAGTATGACTTTCCTCAGCTTTCGTGTGTTAATTGATTATGAAGAATGGAATTTTCCAAAGGAAAATTATTATCAACCTAGTAATCTGTGAGTTTTGTTTTGCTAAACTTGGGGGTTTGCTAATATCCACTGAGAAATGCTTATGTTCTAGTCTCTAAACCATTTCTCATTTCAACCACTTTTTTTTAATGAAAAGTATTCAGTTTATTTATATACAAGCAATTGGGTTGTTCCTATCAAAACACATGGATCTAAACAACTGAAATACTTTTAGCAGGGGATTGATTAAAATTGTGGAATGTTTTAGCCACTTTTTAAGTGCTGAGTTTTATAGTATGCTGTTTTAAAGATGGGTTTCAGAAAGCTAGAGATGGTACTCAGGGCTCAGAGGCTCTGAGCCAAAGTCTTTTTAGTCAGATGAGTCTGAGTGGCTGCTGTGTGAACCAGCCCCAAGTGCATATGAGATCCCTTTCATACATGACTATACCCGGGCACAGGGCTTACACTTCTGGCTGCTATAACTGTGGAAGCGTAGTTCTAAATTCTTAGAACATAAAATTAAGTTTTCCTCTTCTCTAAAGTTCTCCCAAGGATACTAGTTCATGACCTTCCTACCCCCCCATGGATCTCCAGAATCTCTCTTTCTCTCAGCATCCCCTATCACATCCTATGGGTTGTGCATATCTGCATATCTGCAAAGTTTTCTCCATCCTTCCTCTCCTTTCTGTTCCCTACCCTTCACACTACAGCAGGCTCTCCAAAGATCTCAACTGGACCATTGTTGTAACTTCTTTCAAATAGATTTGAAAGAAATCTTTGAATTTCAAGAGACACAAATTCAAAGTAGCCTAATTAGAAGAGGTCTTGATTGGAAGGACCCTGCAGTGTTCCCAGAGACCGGTGCAATCTTTGGGCCTATATAAAGGAGATGGCTATTGGATTCCTTTCATCCCCACTCACCTTTTCTTTTCTCTCTGTCATCTTTATTCTCTCAAAACTTATGGCATCCACCATATATCCAGAAAACTACCACCTTGGACTCCCTGAATAGCTCACAGAAGAGATACTTCATTCTTAGAATCTGGAAAACAGAAGGAAAAAATATCCTCGAGAAGCATACCGCTCAAACAGCTCAATGTGCAGGGTTAGGTGAGGACATGGAAACACATCCTTTGGACTAAAGGAGGGACGGTTCCCAGTGGAACTGGGCTGATTGCTTTTCCAACCACTGTGGACTTACTCTTGCTGTTCTTTCCTCACTGCCTTGTTACACAAAACCCTCTCCATTCTCTAAGGCTATCTTAATATCTCCCAGCAGGAAGATTTGTTCAGTCACCTTCTAGAACCTCTCTTCTTTGAGCCCTTCCCACCACACTCCCCCAGTTGTTGTTTCCCCCTTACAATACTTTTCATTCTTGACCCTGCATGAAAAATTATCTTAGCAAGTTTCCTGGCACAAATGAATTCTTTGAGGGGAGAGTTCAGATCTTAATTGTGTCTCTATTTTAAAAAATAAAATTCCAAGCAAAATTCTTACTCAGATATTACCTTTGCTTTCACAAAACGTGATGCAAGCTACATAAGGTCCTGTTTTCCTTTTCTTCAGAATAGCAGTGACAGAAGCTCCTTTCCAGGTAGGTCCTGTGAGATAAGCACCTGGACTAGCTTCAAGACACAAGACCTGCTTATTCACACAAGACTAGATGTCCAGAAGGTAAACCCCACACTTGAGATATGATGCTTTGCAGCCACCATCCTAGAAATTTCATTTTATAAACAACATTTGATGGGGTCAATAGAGCATTCCTGAGAAATTTGGAGCCTCCATTCAGCTGTGGCTCTCCCAGTATTTCCAGGGCACACACTTCTCCACTCTCTGGTGCCCTTATTGGCCTCTTCTGAACCCCCATGCAGCCACTGTGGCCATTCTCCTCCCCAGATGGAGCAGAGTCCATCATGCTCACACAGGGAGAGTCAAGGAGCTCCAGCAAGAGGAGCTAATGCTGGGCCCAGAACAATATTACAGTGGATCAAGTGCTTGCCCTTACATGTGGCTGACCCAAGTTCAATTCCCAGCTGGTTCCTTGCATACTGCCAGGAGTAATTCCTGAGTGCAAAGCCAGGAGTAGAGCATCACCGGGTGTGACCAAAAATAATAGTAATAAGTTGCTCATTTCAATGCCATCCCAGCTCCAGAGTAGCAGGACCAGCCTCCCACCCACCTGGAATCAGATCTCCAGTCCAGTGGGAGGAGGAAGGAAAGATGCTTGCCTCAGTCACTTATCCCAGCCAGGCCATGTGCATGTACAACAGCCTAGTGACCCGTGGTATTCACATACACAAAACGCACATAGGAAACTATAAACCAGAGCTCCAGAGAGCTTATGAAAGTGTTCCATGTTCAAGAGAGTGCAACATTCATAGCTGATTTTTAAAAAGAGAAAACAACCACATTGACAAGTTAACTGTAAGCTTGTGGATGGAAGAAAATTTTTATTGTTTTTTATTTTTATAATATTTTTTAAATTAATTGTAAATTACAATGTTACAAAGTTATTCATGATTGGGTTTCAGTTGTACAGTGTTCCAACATCAATCCTTTCATCAGTACCCACATACATCCACCAATGATACTTTTTAATTGAGATATAATTGACAGTATTTCTTTTAGGCACACATCATCATGATTTATTGTATGTCTACATAAAAAATGATTGGGCTGGAGCGATAGCACAGCGGTTGGGCATTCGCCTTTCACACGGCCGACCCAAGTTCGATTCCTCCACCCCTCTCGGAGAGCCCAGCAAGCTATCGAGAGTATTGAGCCCGCGCGGCAGAGTCTGGCAAGCTATCCATGCATATTGGATATGCCAAAAACAGTAACAATAAGTCTCTCAATGAGAGATGTTACTGGTGCCCACTCAAACAAATCGATGAGCAATGGGATGACAGTGACAGTGACAAAATGATTGGTGCAAATTTAACATTCACCACCACATGTAGTTACATTTTTTTCTTGGGATTAAAAAAAAAACCTTCTGGTATATACTCTCTTAGCAACTCTGAAATATGCCATTCAGTATTATAAACTACAGTTTATATTTCAATAATGTGGGTGTACTTTTTTCTGCTTTTTGAACTAGGGATAAAATATTTTTGTTTTGTGTTATTTCTTGAAAGTTATGAAGCCAATATTATAGACCAGTGGTTTTCAACTATCAACCTGTGGACTAGTATAGGTCTACAGGCATAGAATGCTTGAAAATTGGTCTAGCCAGTGCTTATTCACTGCCAGTCCCTACTGATGAGCAAACAAGTCCTCTGGTTTGAAAGGGTTGAAAAGCATGGCTGTAAATCAGTATTTCTCTACCCTTTTACCTATTTTTCCATTTTTACTTTGTTTTATTTTATGCTTTTGTTGGGGGAGGAAGGGTGGTCACACTCAGTGGTTCTCAAGATCTGACTCCTGGCTCTGCGCTTTTGACTGGCTCAAGGAACCATATGGGATGCAGGGGATCAAATCTGGGTCAGCCGTGCACAAGGCAAGGGTCCTAACCACTGTGCTGCTCTGTTTTCTACTGGCCTTGTTTTCTATCTGTGTCTTGCCTATCCAACTAATTCCCCCCATATTGTTCTGAGCGCCCTCCTGATACGCCCTTGGAATATCCTAGAAGCCTACAGGGTAGCATATGGCCTCCAGCTGAGAAATGCTGCCTTAGATCATCTGGTTCTATGCTAACTTCTAAAGTGTTGAACAATTGATAGTAATCTATTAGTAATAAATGTTTGCAAAAGTATGCGCTTTTTGTTTTGTTTTGTTTGAGGGCACCCCCAGTCACGCTCAGAGCTTACTTCTGACTCTTTGCTCAGGGATCACTCCTAGAAGGGCTTGGGAGACCCTATGTGGTGCCAGGGATCAAACTGGGTAGGCCATCCACAAAGCAAATACCTTAAACCTTACACTCTCTCTCCAGCTGCACATTTCAAAAAGAAAAGGGTTTCCAAAAGCATGACATTATTTGATATTCTGAACCATGTAAGTTGTGAATATTGTACACCTTTTGCAAATGAGAAGGTGGTAATTCAGAGAAGTCAGGAGATCTAAAATCATTCTATCTGTATAGAGCTGAAGAGCTCTGACTTACAGCACAAATTTGCCCTGTAAGACCTGCCCATCGGTTGATGGAAAAGGCAGCTAAAGGGTCTTTTTCTCATTTCTCTAGGGGGAGCAGAAGGAGCCCACAGTATGCAGCTATCCTGGAAACTCTGCCAGGTGCCATGGTTCTCTGAGCATTTACCCTCACCACAGCGCACAGAAGTCCCGCCTTTACCCTGTCTCTGCTTTCTTTCCCAAAACCTCACAAGACCGTTAAAAAAAAAACATCAAAGATGATTCCTAAGAGGTCCACCATCCAGCTGGGAAGTGCAGCCCATCTCTGGCTGGACGAGCCACGAGAGCAGTTTCTCTGCTCCTGTTGACTCAGGTCTGTTTACCTGGCTCTGTGCTTCCAATTTCCTCGCTTCAGAACTTAAACGACCTTCAGATTTATGCCTTAAGCAGACAGGGATTTATAGTGTATTCATCGAGTCTCTCCCTTGCATGCAGCACCTTTCCTTGCAGCTGTCAAAACCTTCCACTCTTACCCAGCAGAGTGTCACGCAGGTCACAGAGGGAGAAGAGTGCCCAGTTCTGGCCCAAAGGTTCTGCCCAGTTCCCTAAACCTTAGTGTTAAAAATGCCAAATAGTAAATGAAGTGAAAAACAGAGGTCAGGCAAGCCCAGAGGACAGGGTGGGGCAGTAGTCAGAAGCTGGGATTAGGGGACACTAGAGGTTTGGCAGATGCCAAGGACGGAAGTTACCCGAATGCACCCTGGCCTTGGATGGCAGAGTAAATGGAATCATACTCTGGGGACCGTGTCAAAACAGAGGTGCTCTTGGGATTGGACTAAATCTAGAAGCTGGCTTTCCTAAGTCCCAGAACACCCTTTTTTTTTTCTTAATGTCTTCAACTCTTCTTGGGAATATTAAATGAAAAGTTACAAAGTCAACCATAATGCCCCAAAGAGGAGAGAGTGCGAGAAAGACAAAGAGACAGAGACAGAGAGACAGAGAGAGAGAGAGACAGAAAGAAGGAAAGTACCTGCCATAGAGACAGGTTAGGCAAAGGGTAGAGGAAGGTAAACTGAGACATTGATGGTGGGAAATGTACAGTGGTGGAGGGATGGGTGTTGGAACATTGTATGACTGAAACCCAACCACAATCAGCTTTGTAACTCTATCTCACAGTGACTCAAAAAAAATTAAAATTTAATAAATAAAATAGGTACTAAAAGATTAAAATAAATAAAAGTATGTTTAATGGAAAAAAAGTTGCAAAGTCTGTGGCTAGGGCAATCATCAGCATTGATCCTTTTGCTGGGAAATATACAGGCTAATGACAACTACATGCATTGAAAATAAGCCATTTGGCATTCATTTGGCATCTATTAGTTGCACATGATATTTCCAATCTTTACAGATGCTTGTTGATCACATCATATGAAGTCCTTTTTTAACGATGAAATAAATGAGGTTCAGAGTTAGCAGAATTTGTCCATTTCACAAATTATATTGCCAATATTTGATTAACTTTTCTCTACAAAACACATGCAGCTCATGTACTGCCCCTTGGTCCACTCATTGCTCTCTTCCAACAAGGAAGTAACAAGATGCCATTCCTGACCTCAGGATAATTGACCAAGGTGCTTCCCAGGAAGATCCCCTCCAAAATGACTGACACCAGGGGGCTGGAGCGATAGCACAGTGGGTAGGGCATTTGCCTTGCACGCGGTCGACCCAGGTTCGATTCCCAGCATCCCATATGGTCCCCTGAGCACCGCCAGGGGTAATTCCTGAGTCCAGAGCTAGGAGTGACCCCTGTGCATTGCCAGGTGTCACCCAAAAAGCAAAAAAAAAAAAAAAGACTGACACCAAATAAAGGTCACTCCACCACCCCAACCAAGAAGGAATATACATCTGTTGAAATAAATTTACCTTTTAGAGTTCTCTGAGTTGAACTAATACCTGTTCTTTCATCGCTCATGAAGTTAGACAGCTAAGAAGCTTTTTTTTTTTTTGCTTTTGGGTCACACCCAGTGAATGCTCAGGGGTTCCTCTTGGCTTTGCACTCAGTAATTAGTTCTGGGGACTCAGGAATTACTCAGGGGACCATATGGGATGCTGGAAATCGAACTTGGGTCGGCCACTTGCAAGGCAAATGCAAGGCCCTACCTACTATACTATCGCTCCTGTCCCAGACAGCTAAGAAGCTTTTGATAAGTATAGTGGCAGTAAATAAGATAGGTCACTGTGGGGAAAAATTGCTTTTTAAAAATAGATTTCATAGTCCTAAATTATTCATAGAAATTAATTTTGGTCTTTTATTAACTCTGATCTATAAAATAGGATCTCAATAGGGTATATTAAATATCTGCTATATAAAAAACATCTTGGGGTGCCAGAGAGATAATATAGTGGCTTAGGTGCTTGCCTTGCACATAGCTGACCTGGTTTGATGCCCAGCACCACATGTGGTTCCCTCAAGCACAGTCAGGAAGTTGCTGTAAACACTATGCTCCAGGCTTACTCCCAAGTGCAGAACCAAATGCGGAGGGGTCCTAGAGGGAGGAAAGTGGGTACACTGTCATGGGTGTGGAATTATGCACACAGAAAACCATCATTAACAGTATTATAAATCACAGGCCCTCAAACAATTTTTTTAAAGTTTTTTAAAAAAAGTTAGAGACATCTTGGAGGAACTATATGCAGTAAAGATATGAGCCCTACCTTCCAGAGTATGACATGCCAGCAGACATGACCGATGCTTACATGAGAAATTCTATACTGGTCCCACTACGATCGACAAGAGTAGAAGCCTGCACCTAGGTGTTGGCTATTCAGGAATGAAAGCACATTTCCTGCTCATTCCCGTCATCAGGGTGTATGACTATGGTATACATAAAAGGGCTCTGTAAAGAATTACCCAGGGGATAGAGAAGGGACCAGTAAGTAATTGATGCTTGGAGAGCTTGCTTGGTACGGGAGATGCATGCTGAAAGTAGACTATGGACCAAACATGATGGCCACTTAGTGCCTGTATTGTGAACCATAACACTTAAAGGGAGAGAGAAAGTAAGAGGGAATGTGCCTGTCACAGAGGCAGGACACGTGGGAGTTGGCAGGAGGGATACTGGGAACATTGGTGGTGAAAAATGGGCACTGGTGGAGGGATGGTACTTGATCATTGTATGACTGAAACGTAGTCACAAAAGTTAAGTCTGTAACTGTACCTCGTGGTAATTCATTTAAAAAAAATAAAGATTTACCCAGAACTCTGGGATTTCCCGTCACTGTCCTTACTATCAAGCATGGTAGTCAAGATTGTAGATGCTGTATTTAACTACCTCCCTGGGCTGATTTTCCTGTTCTGTCACTTAATCTAAATAACTTAGAAAAACTGCTTCCTCACTTCAAACTTCAGTTTCCTCTTTTATAAAAATAGGGGATAATAGGCTTTACTCATAAGGATGTTACAAGTATTCTGTATCAGTACACATACATTGCACATTGCTCAGCAAAGTATAAGACTACATTGTTTGGGTGCTATTAGTGTACTATGCACTAACTGGTACTTTCTTTAAAATAAGGAAAGTGTGCAACTGTCATAACCAAGGATACAAGACAAAAGAAAAAAGCGTAGTATAGTATCTTAAATGATTTACTAGGACAGATAAAGGAATTAGGCAAAAACCAAGGATAGCCAAATGAAGTAATATTGATTCATTAAGATTGTAGTATATCAATAAAGGTGTAGTATGCTAGCCATAGGGGAAGTTGGGCATGGAATATATGGAAGCTCTCTTATTATATTCATTTCCATAAATCTAAAACTATTATAAAAGGTTTACATGAAAAAGAAAAATGCTGTTGGAAAGGTGTTAAGGCACTAGTCTTGCATGCAATAGGTTCCAGTTCTATCCCTAGTGCCACATGGTCTCACAGATACTTCTAGAAGTGACCCCTGAGAACAAAACCAAAAATACTCTCAGCACCACCACCAGATATGACCCAAACTCCCTCAGTCAGTATTCATTTACGTTCTGTAAAAGAAACATTTACCAGTTTTTTAAGTAACTAAGGTCAAGTCTAGTATTTTCATGTGAGTGTATGATGGCCAATAGCACTAAGAATGATAAGTATTTTCCTCTAACACGTGAGTAATCCCAGACCAAGAGGGACTAATAGCAACTAAATGTCGACCTTTCAGCTGGAGAAATCAGGTGGGTACATCTTTCACTTTATTTTTCAACATATGAGATTGTTCTCGATCTATCACAAGGATGAACATAACCTTAGTACTTACCTCCCATACCGCCTTGTTTTTGCCATTAAAATAGGACTGTCAAAACACAATTTTAATTGCGCTGTTAAAATCTGCAGCATCTCTTTTCCAGTAACTGCCTCCAGCTGTCGCCTTGGCTGGCTCCCTGGGAAAGACAACAGGACACCTCATGGAAAAGGCAAAGAAGTAACCTCAGAAGCAAGTCTTCTGAGAGATGTGCAACTAGGACTTGAACTCTTTTTTTTGCTTTGGGATTTTTTTTTTGCATTGTCAAGTAAGGGATTTGTGGAGGGATTTCTATATTTCCCAATGGGATTGTAAACCCTCAGAGTTCATAGAATGTTGAAGATGAGAGAAATCTTATGGATTCTCACCCTAATTCAGGCCTACATTCTACAGGAAGGAAATAGAAATTCAGGAAGTCACATGGCTAGATATCATCAAGATGGAAACTAAAACCACATTTCCTGCCTTTTAGAAGAGCGAGCTTGGCTCTAAGAATAGAAGAATAGACTCTGTGCCCCTGAACCCAGGAGGCTAGTTCACTCTGTAAAGGTCACCAAAAAAAAAAAGACTTTTTCAGGATCTGGTTAGTGTGGACACATTCCTGCAGCATCTACAATATTCAAGAAAAAAGTGGTATGAGAAGGAGAGACATTACAAGTGATGGAAAGTTGGTGCAAGGAACTCATGCCACACCCAGTTAAGGTGCAATCTGGACAATCTGTGTGTCCAGCTCAGTTTCAGTTCCTGACTTCTGCATTACCTTAGTGGCTCACTGAGTGCCATGCTACCTTGTCCCATTGCCACTTGTCCTGATTCCTAAGCTTGGCACAGAAAATTTTATTATTAATTCTCTCAACTCTGTGAACAAGTTAAGGTGGGGTGGTGGGTGACATGGTTATTTTTGAAAATCATTGCAATGTCCCAGCACTCATCCTTTTGAAGAGTAGCAGGTGGCATTTGACTTGAATGAGTCCATTGTCATGAATCACCAGTCTCCTGAAGTCCAGCCACACCTCCTGCCCCACCCCATGGACTTCTGTGGCTGGTCTCTCGCTATGATCACCTGGCACTGAATTCAGTATTTTCAAGGACTGTTTAAGCTACACTGCCACCAAGAGCTCTCCCCCTATTAAATTCTCAGTGAGTGTCCTGTCTAGTTACTCCTTTGAAATAATTTCTAAATGCATTCATTATCTGCCAGCTTTGTTTTTCTGTCATGCTTTCTGTTCCTATAAACACACAAGTCTGTGTCCTGATTAAGTTCTTATGTGGATTGTGTTTGTCTGGGAGGTTTAGTGACTGTTAAAGTGCTCTGTGGTTTTGTCCTTTTATTTGAGGAAATGCTTTTCCAAGTCATTCTCTCTGTGGTTTGTATTCCTGTAGGCAGGAAGCTGGTTCTGTTGCCAACTTTTGGGGCTCATTTTTCTCTTCACAGAAGGAGGAAGATGGGTAGAGTATCTAATTGTGAGACATGAAAGATTAAAGCACCTAATGCAACAAAACCAGCTATGAAAAGAGTAAACAGCATGGCATGTGTTAAAAACTTTCTAGTAAATTGTCTCTGGTAGTTGTCACTGATCATTAATAGACACTATTACTATTACATATGGAAGTTTTAATAGCACAACTGTCAATTATAGGCGATGATGTCTCAAATGATTCCCAAGACCTGAAGGCAGGTTTTTGTTTGTTTTCATATGTGTGGTACTGAGGATCAAACCCAGGTCTCACACATGTGAGGCAAGCATTCTACCACCCTGGTCATGTCAGGGCAGTGTCTTAAAGTCCTAGATTTGAATACATTTTACCCTTACATATTAGTCGCTAAACCCTAATACTCTGACAACAAAGTTATGTTCACTACCTTATTCTAGCTTCCACTTGGGTATAACAGACATAACATAGTCCTGCAAAAAGAAGAGCAATGGCTGGGCCGAGTGATAGTACAGCAGGTAGGGCAGTTACCTTGCCTACAATTGACCTGGGTTCAATTGTCGACAGCCAATATGGTCCCCCAAACACTCTTGGAGTGTCCCTTAGTGAAGAGCCAGGAGTAAGCCCTGAACATTGTCAGGTGTGGCCTCGCACACCCCCCAAAAAAATAAAGAGTAGCAATGGAGATAAGGGTGGCATTTGATGAAATAACAAATTACTGAATACTTATCACTATGCAAATCCAATCTTTTCTATACTCTTTCATTCATTCCTATTTCTAGCTGGCATTGGCACCTCTTGATGTTTTTCTAAAACCCTGTCAAATATTAGAGGTTAAAGCAAATTTATTTTTATCAAGTCTGACTCTTAACTCTCTACTTGTTAGCATATTTGCTTAACAGCTGATAGAAGCTATAGCTTTCGACAACTTTGTAGCAACTAAGACTTTTTGCTTTTTCATTCTTTCATCCTTTAGTTTGACATTCAATAGAACATTAAGTAAGTTGAGGGGAGTTCTGCACTCTCAGGCCAAAAGAATAATTGTACAAATATGGCAGTTGAGAGCACTATTAGAAAGTGGGCAACTCATAATTATGGAACTAAGAGAATCAACTGGATTTCCCTTTTCAGGATGTACATGGGCCCCTGATAAGTCTTTGTAAAGAATCCTAACGAAAACCCTGAGAAGCTGAGGATTTACTGCAAAGAAAACTGAACAGGGAGCTTTCTATCCAAATTAGGACTTGAGGAGTAGAGAATGAAAATATTAGTTTATAATTTAAGTCTTCCTCCTTCTTTCTCCCAAAAATAAATTGACGTTTGGATTAGAAGCAAGAGCATTGGGCTTAGGGGTTAATTTCTAGCAGCAGGGTGGCCAGATTTTCTGATTTTCCCAGGATTGTTCTGGTTGTAGTACTGCAAGTTCTCTTTACCAGAAAACCTTGAAGAAGCAGGAAAAGTTTGTCACCCTAAAAAAAAGAGGGAGGAAATGTGTGCATAACTCTTGGCAATTCAGTTCTCACTAGTCAGAAAATATAGCAGCTTTGCAAGTTTGATTCATCCACCCTAATACTTCTAGAATAGTATCACATAGTTCTGCAAGCACAGAAGGTAATGAACATGAAGATCTGTTTTGGGGAAAGTGGGAGAAGATTCAGAATTTTTTCCTAAGACCTCTAAGCATCTGATCTTAACCTTCATTTAGGCTCATTCTTTTTTTTTTTCTTTTGGGGTCACACCTGGTGATTCACAGGGGTTATTCCTGCCTCTGCACTCAGGAATTACTCCTGGTGGTGCTCAGGGGACCATATGAGCTGGGTGCTGGGAATCAAACCCGGGTCGGCCGTGTGCAAGGCAAACGCCCTACCTGCTGTGTTATCACTCCAGCCCCTAGGCTCATTCTTGATGGGAACAAAGACTTTACTTTCCCCCACTCTCCTTTCTGCATTTGGGGAATGTCAATGGGGAGACAGAACTGCTTGCCTGAGATTTCAACGAGAAGAGCCCTCATGAAACAGAGTCCTTCTGATCCCAAACCAAGTACCGCCTAGTGAGCACCACATTGTGGAGTGGATTACAGTGCTTAAAAACTTCATACTTGATCGGATTTGGTAATGAAATGTGACTTAATATCTTATGTCTGTCCACCCAATCATCAGTCTTAAGAAGAAGCATTGGCCTGTGGAGTGAACCATGTGCAACTCTCAGCCCAGTTTGCAAAACAGGACTCTGTCTCAAGTTACCAGCACCACACTGGCTCTCTGTGACCTAAGATTTGCACCAGTAAAATTGTCTCTCATTGTCTTCTTGACCTAGCACCTTAAAGCTGTGACCCGATAGAACAGAAAGGTAGTACAAGGATTAAGGCCTTGAATGAGGCCAACCATGATCTCAACCAGCAAGACATAAACCCTCAGGCACTGCTTGGAACACTCCCTGAGCACAAAGCCAGGAGTAACCACCAAGCACTGCTAGGTGTATCCCCAGAACACCCCACCAAAAAAAAAAACAAGAAAAATATGTGGCTTGTGTTATGAGCATCTCTGAGAATGGGCAAGCAGAAGAGGCACAAATCTCAGTGCTGTGTACAAGCTCAGTCTTCTGAACTCACTGAGTCTCCACTCCAGACACAGCAGAGCCACAGAATCAGGATGGGATGCGCTTCCTCCCTCCGTGCCCAGTTCTGTCCCCCACCAGTCACCATGTAGGAATCCAACCCAGTCAGCTGTGTGAGGTGATTATGAGTCACTCAGATTCATGTGTTTATGAACTGCCCAGCTGACCCATTGACTATTTTTGTCTCAAGTTTTTGTTCACATATTATCCCTGTGTTCCCATCCACCTTTTTTTCTTTTCAGGAGAATGACACCAAGATGACACCGAGCTTTACTACCTCTAGAATTCACTCTCAGGAGGAGGCAGTGGCTCACAGTACTCAGAGCTTAGTGGAAACCTTGGTCCCGAAGCCGGGAAGATAGCTCAAGTTCTAGAGTTCTTGCCTCACACGTGCCAGCCTCTGCAGTAAATTCCCAGCACCACTGGCTAGAACCCTGATGGTCCCAAAGCACTGCCAGACCTGAACAGACTGTTTCTGGGCCCAAACTGCCAGGCCCAGTACAGGGAATGGTTCTAGTGCCTATCCCTCACCAAAATCCTCTAGAAGTCACCCTGGTTTTTTTTTTAAATCTGTACACAAAGTCTAAGATGATTAAAACTTTGAGCCCTACCCCCAAAGATTAGACAGACAGGGAGTAAAGATTGAGTTCATTACCAATGGCTGTTGGTTTAATCCATTTTGCTAGGTTCTGGCTCCATAAAAATCCTAAATATCAGAATTCAGAGAGCAAATGTACAGGTATGCAAGAAGAGGGGTTGTGCTCCGAAGGGATCAGAATTCCTACCTTTGTGAGCTCTCCAGACTTTACCCTGTTTACTGCTTAATCTGATTCTTTATTTGTATCCTTTTTAAAATGGTAAGAAGTGAATTCTTTACATTGGGTTCTGGGACAGCTGTAATACCCACTTGTCAAATCTGAGGCAGAAACTACAGGACCCCCAGTCTGTAGCAAAGTAGACCAGGAACTCACTCTTTTGTGATTGGCATCTGAACCACTCATCAGATGCATCTATCCTAACTCCGGAGAGTTAATGTCAGAATTAAAATGGTGAGCACACAGTTGGTAGGTCCAAGGAGTTGGAGAACTAAGTAATGTGGAAAATGCTCACATTTGGTGTCTGGATCATTGTGAGAGGGAAATGGTTTTCTTTGAAAGTCAAACTGTCACACACAATTCTGCCATTGGCTTTCCCACAGAAGAATTTTCAATAGATATTGCAATACAGTTTGATAAATATTTAATTTCTCATACCACCTTTAGGCTTAGGGAATAACTTTGTACTTGGTAAAAGTACTGATGATAGTACCATCTTTATAACACAAGTAGAGGAAACACCTATATAATAAACATATCAGACCAGATCAACCAGGACTCTCCACTGTGGCAAAGTTTTTGCCAGCCTTGAAGACCACAAGGAAAGGAATCTCCAGTCAGACTGCAGAATCTGTCAAGCCTGCTTTCCTCTACTGTGCCATGGTCCAACCTTTATGTCATATGTGATGGCTTCTTTCCATCAGAGCACTTAACCAAGTCTTAGTGTAGCTCTATCAGAGCAGATTTGTATTCTCATATTTCCAAACATAGTGCACCAGAAAGTATGTACTCATGACAGATGCATAACAAATTTTTATTGAATGAATGAGTCAATCAATGAGCAAATGAAAGAATGAATGATTGGTCAACTGTGGTTTCACTACAAGATGTAAACATGAGTGACGGGGGCGGGGGGGTGGGGGTGGGGAGGGAATCCAGGCATTAAGTTAGGTTAGCTTTACTTATCACTTATCACGAAACATGTGGCTTTGCAAATGTAGTTGATCAGAAAAAAAAAAAACACATCCTGGCATGTTCTTAATTTTCTTTTAATAAAATTACTCTAGCCAGGGATCCTGGCAGCCCCAGCTCATTTAATAAAGCCACAAAAAAAACCTTGAAGAACAGAATATGGGTAGGTCTGGTCCCACAGAAGACCCAATCCAACCCACCAACCTAATTGCAGTACACATTGTTCCCGGTGCCATTCACTGTTCATCACCGAGGCATTGACCAGATCAATTTAGAATTAAAAACAAAGCATCACTCAAGCCAAAGCTCTTGAATCTTTAAGCCTTGTGGTTTGCATTCAGACCATTTGTAAAGGATTGCAGGCTTCCATTGCCTCTGTTGTTTCTATCTGCACTGAGTCCAACAAAAAGAGAAACCCTCAAACCAGCGCCAACTGAAACTGAGAATGGAATTCCTGTGCCCGATCCTATGGGCAGAGGAAAAGGGCCTCTCCTGTAAACCCCAGGCTTCCATAGCAGCCTGGGTGGCCTCTGCTAGGTCTCCGCAGCTACCCCCTCTGCTTATTGGCCTCGGAAAAGGAAAGTGGGGTTCACGTGGAGACCCTCTCCAAGGGAAGCAGTGTGATTTAATGAACCTTTGGAAAAGGTTTCACTTTTCACACCTGCAAACGGCCCCTCAGTATTTGTCTTGTGCCTCAGGCCTCCTCACATTTCTTCTAATAGCAAATAAAGTCCACTAGAGCCTCCCTCCTTTTTTTCATCAGAAAACTTTCTCCTTGGAACTTTTATCCTGCTTATCTGATAGAACCAAGGTCCAACTCTTTGTATGCTGTGACTCTCATCAATGTATAAGAAATAGGATTCTTTAAAACTAGGCTCAACTTATATCAATTTTGGATGATTTTTGCCATCACCTCAGTATAAGACAGTTTAATCTGAACTGGTCTTTGCTGCCAAACATGTGCTATGTCCATCTGACTGTACCCCAGGGATCCTAGATTTCCTTTGACTGTGTTAGATATAAGCTGACTGTATCAACAAGGCATTTCTATTTCACCATGTGATCTGGGTTCTCTTTTAGAAACAGCTTTGATGACTGTTAACCAAATCTGAGATCAGCTATGTGTAATAGCTATGACTGTTTTTAAGAAGTATATAGTGATCTCTAGAGCACCACAACCAAGTGTGTGTAAGAACCACAACTCTTCGGACACTGAACACTCTGAGGCTGCACTGGGGCATCCCCAAGAGTAGAGCCAATCAGACTACACTCAGCATAGGTGGGCAGGACCAGAGATCTAATTCATGACCTCATGATTAAAGGACAGGCACTGTTTACTACTGAGACACTGAGAATTGAGTTTTTGTTAATATTAGTGGGATCGCATTATATGCATTGCTCCATAACTTTCTTTTCCTCACTTAATCTACTTAGTATTTTAAATTGTCTATCTATATATCTACCTCATTTTATTCCTTTTTCTTTCATTTCTATTTTTACTAAAGAACTGGAGCAATAGCACAGCTGGCAGGACATTTGCCTTGCACGTGGCCGATCTAGGTTCGATTCCTCCATCCCTCTAGGAGAGCCCAGCAACCTACCGAGAGAATCCCGCCCACATGGCAGAACCTGGCAAACTACCCGTGGCATATTCAATATGCCAAAAACAGTAACAACAAGTCTCACAATGGAGACATTACTGGTGCCCGCTCGAGCAAATCCATTAACAACTGGATGACAGTGCTACAGTGCTACCATGATTTATAATATTGCTATACTTTTCGTGCACACACCGTTCTAACAACCACATCCTTCACGAGAGAGCCTGCTTTCCCTACCAGTGTCTCAAGGGGCCCACCTAGCTACCCATTACCAAGGTAAGCTCAGTTCTTAAAACAGAATCTCCAGTTCTGATGTTTTTTGACCATTTGTTGTTGTCTTACTATGATTACTTATATCCCACATAGGTGAGAAATGTTTTTTATTGTGGAGATGGTGACACATACACACACGCAAACACACACATACACACATATATGAATAAATCTAAACTTCTAAAATGTCATAAAATTATGAATCAGAATAAAGCGATTTTAAAAATTCTTTCCCTTTTATAGCTATATAAATAAAAACAGTTAAATAATCATGTCAGAATCTATTACAAATTTACGTGAAATAAATCCTACAAATATACAAATTTTTTAAATGTAAATGAAAATCTGAATAAGTTCTTCCTAAAAAGAAAACATTGACTTTATGTTAGAAAATACTACAGCTAATTTTTATGCATCTGTATTAGTAATTAAAATTTTGAAATAAAAATTTCTAAAATAAAATATTCTTCCTTCCCCCCTTTCTCATCCATCAACACCCCATTCTGTATCAATATAATTTCATACTGTCATTTATCAGTACCTAAAAGATGTATTGGCTCATGGGTAGGAAAGAAGGGGAGCTCTCAAGTGGGCCTCAGGACATCCATTAGATGTAAAAATAATCATCTTAATAGACATAAAACATTCAATGTAAATGAAACTTTAATTCATTATCAAAAAGTATAAAAACTCTAAACAAAGAATGAACAGAACTTAATCTAGTAGAGGACAAATACAAGTACCATGAGGGAATGCCACGCACAATGGCAAACTGCTGAGAAGTTTATCTTGTCTTTTAAAAAAAAATAAAATAAAAAGTTCATTTAATGCTTGGATAATTGGTTTCAAGACTATGTCTTGATGAACTGTTCATTTCATTGAGTTTTTCTGTTTGTTACTATATCTCACCATTCTCTTCTAGCTCATTTACTCAGTTTACAGTGAATTTTATGGGATTTCCTTTGTGAGTTCATTTTATGATCGTACTATTTTCAATATTCTGTCTCTGGTTTTGGCTTTTGTCATTCTAATTATAATGTGTCTTGAAATTTTTCAATTTGGATCTTTTTTCACTGGGACCCTTGGTGCCTCTTGAGTCTCTAGTGTATCTGAATTCCTCAACTCTGGGAAATTATTATCTCTGGTTTCTTCAACCAATTGTTCTTCATTAAATTTGTCCTCCTTTTCTCAGAGAAACTGAATTATGTTGAGTCTTTTGTTTGTTTTGTTGTTGTTGTTTGTTTGCAGACTACACTCAATGATGCACAGGGCTTACTCCTGACTCTGTGCTCAGGAATCACTCTTGGTAATCTGGGGATCACATATGGTGCTGGGGATCAACCCCTAGTGGGCCAAATGCAAGGCAACTGCCCTACTCACTGTGCTATCTCTCAGGCCCTATACTGAGTCTTATAATTCATTCCATACTTCTCTAGTGTGCTGTCTGTGTCTTTGCAGGCTTTTTCCAATCTTCTATTGTCTTTAAGAGGTTTTATCCATCTCATCTTGGAGTTCCTCAATCTTTACCTTAAGTTGCTATTACTTTGCCACTCAGACCTTCTATTGAGGTGTTTTTTTTTTTAAGTCTACCTACCATACTCTCTTTCAATGTCACTTATTATTGGAGTACTCTCATTTCAGCTTTTATACATTCTTGTGTTTTTTGACTACCTGTACCATTGCTTCTTTGAATTCACTAAACATCCCCAACATAGTGTCACTAAGGTAATGTCTTTAAAAGTTTACAGAGCTGATTAATACGGGTAGAGTCTTCTGTGACATTATGTTCACTCACTGAACTTAGTGAGCTTCTATGCAGCTTCTCCAATGTGTTTGTTGTGCTAAGGGTGAATCTTTGTAGTGAGCCCCCTTGAGAATCAGAAGAATTGGGCGGGGTATTGTTCTTTTCCTTCTCAGCTCTTCTTTACCCAGTGACAGGGGGTTACGTGTGTGCAGTGTCAGATGTGATGAATGGAATTGGTCCTGGAAGGTTGGAGAAGCAAGCAGTGGATCTGAGATGTGGAGTTGGGCCCACTGAGTTGGTAGAGGTGGGCTATGGTGCTTATTTTTTTAATTGTTATAGATATGAGCAATTCTCAGTTTCTTTGGGCACTTATTTCCATATTATGTTTCCTTATATCTCACATAAGAGATAGATCTATAGGAATCTTACAATGGCAATTTATAATGGGGGAGGGGGATTAAATCGGGGAAAGGGAACACCAGAATAGTGGTGGAGGAAAGCAGACCCTCTGAGGGAAGTTGTGGTGCAGAAATGCATGAGACCCTACTATTGACAGTTTTGTAAACCACAGCACCAAAAATAAAATATAATTTTAAACAAATATATAAATAAAAACAAAATAATTTATTGTAGTTTAAATGACACACTTATAATGGTATCAACATTTGTGGTTTTGATACACAAAGTTCCTATATTTTCACCACAGCTAAGTGCCCAAGAACCCTCACCACTGCCCTTTTGTCATTTCTGGTCCACTACTTCCTTCTCCCATCCCCCGACTTCTTGGTAATCTGTTTTATGACCAAAGGCCAAGAGTTAGTCATCATTTTATATTAACTCCATCATCTGATACTTTTTTTATTTTTACATGTACCAAAGATGAGTGACATCATCCAGAATTTGTTCTCTCCCTCTGACTTCACTTAACCTGATACCCTTCAATTTCATCCAAGTTGCAATAATCTGCACCTCATTTATTTTTAACTACCATGACTAACATACAATAGATGTGCCATAACATATTCATTTTGTCCCATATTAATGCACAATGGTCTAGTTTCAAATTATTACTACTGTACTCTTGAGCATATGTTAAAATATCTTATGTTCAGAATTTTCATTACAGAAGCATAGCCTCCTTTTACACAGAATTTTGTGCATAGATGAAAAAGTTAGATTTCTAGAAATAGAAGTCTTTGGTTACATGTCATATACATTTAATTTTTATTGGCACTGCTGAATTTTTCTCCCAAAATATTTTATTAACTAATTCTTCAATCAATAGAATAAGCACATAATCTTAGAAAAAATTTTCAGAATTCAAATGGGACTTTCTCCCAGATTCCTCCTAACTAGTTTAATTTAGAGATTTTCATGGCAATAAATTTAAATGAAAGAAAACAAAGAAACCATCACCAAGACTTTTCAAATAAGAAGATAGAACAACTAGCTCAACTATTGAGAAAACAGGACTTTGGGGGAATGATTGAGGAATTGTTAACTTTTGAAATATTGCAATACAGTAATCAGCACTTCTAGTGTTCATGATTTAATTCAAAAAAGTCTTTCAATGTAAAATATTTTATAGATTCTTAAAGGAAAATTTAGCTACATATATTTCCTCATTGTTTATGTTTTGTATAAATGGTGAATCCATTATCCTGGTGACTAAGAGCAACTGAGAAATATTACAACCAGGTCATCTAGACACCTAGACTGCACAGCATCAATTAATATGAAAAAATCCTGGAAAGAGGCTGCAAGAGCTTCCTCATCAAGCACATCTCCAGTTTGAAAGCAATTATTCTCTGCTCTTATTTATTCATGGTTCTACTTTCTCAAAATGCTGAGAATGTACTTTAATTTTGTATATTTTTAGAGAGGGGAAAGAGCCTGGAAACTGAATTCAGTTGCCCATGACCAATTCACTGTCACTGTATCACTGTCATCTCGTTGCTCAACAATTTGCTCAAGCTGGCACCAGTGAAGTCTCCATTGTGAGACTTGTTGTTTCTGTTTTTGGCATATCAAATACACTACGGGAAGCTTGCCAGGCTTTGCCATGCGGTCGAGATACTCTCAGCAGCTTACTAGAATTATATTGATTTGTTGTATTTGGATTTTGGGGGGTTGCTACGCTGTCAGTGCTCAGGGATTACACCTGACTCTGTGCACAGGAATCATTCCTACTGGAATTCAGGGAGCCATATGGGATTGAACTGTGGTCAGTGCATACAAGGCAAGCGCCTTGACCCCTGTACTATCTGTCCAGATCCCATATGTTGATTCTTAACTTGCAATTTCATTGTCCTATATTCTTCCTGATTTTTCTGTCTTTACACTTGAGTGTTTTTATTTATGAAATAAGATTATCAAGTGGGGGGTAGGAGTATCAGATAACAAAGTAGAGAGCGCCTACATCTGTGTCCTTTTATGATCACAGCAGATTTATACCAAAATTTGGAATAGTTTAGAGAGAAGATGACCTGAAATTCCAACACACGAGCTTTCATAGCAAGAGACAAAGGACAGCATTCAAACATCTTGGATACAGACTTCCTCCCCAAGAAAGAAATCTCACCATCGGGGCAACAAAATGCAATCATGGAGAGATTTCTTAGGTTGTGAAACTCCCTGGGGAGCATAGGGTGTAGCATCAAAGACCTGGGGTCTCCCGCAATACCACTTCTGGGAATATATTTCAAGGATGCAAAAGAGCACAGTAGAAATGATATATGTACCTATATATTCATTGCAGCCCTGTTCACAATAGCCAAAATATGGAAACAACCCAAGTGCCCTAAAATAGATGACTGGTTAAAGAAACTTTGGTACTTCTACACAATGGAATACTATGCAGCTGTTAGGAGAGATGAAGTCAATGAAATTTGCTTATAAATGGATAAACATGAAGACTATCATGCTAAGTGAAATGAGTCAGAAAGAGAAGGACAGACATAGAGTGACTGTTCATTTGTGGAGTGTAGGGTAGCATCACATGAGGCTGACACCAAAGGAGAGTAGATACAAGGGCCAGGGGGATTGCCCCATAGCTGGAAGACTGTTTCATGAGTGGAGCAGAGAAGGCAGATGGAATAGAGAAGGGATCACTAAGAAAATGATAGGTGGAGGAAACAGTTGGGATGGGAGATGCACGCCAAAAGTAGATAATGGACCAAATGTGATGACCTCTCGGTAGCCGTGTTGCAAGCTATAATGCCCAAAAGTAGAGAGAAAGTATGGAGAATATTGTCTGCCATAGAGGCAGGGGGAGGGTGGGAAAGGGGGGGTATACTGGGGATATTGGTGGTGGGGAATGTGCATTGGTGGAGGGATGGGTGTTTGATCATTGTGAGATTGTAACCCAAACATGAAAGCTTGTAACTATCTCACAGTGATTCAATAAAATTAAAAAGGAAAAAAAAAGACCTGGGGTCTCAATCTCATTATCCTATACTTAAGACACTGAAACGGGATGTAAGAAACTATGTGCTAGTAAGAGGAGTTAGAGTTGCTGGCAGACATTATCTAGATAACCTCTTAAAACCTTTCCTATAGCAATGGTAGGTTCTATGGTAGAGCCCCCATAAGAACCTATTAGATTAGAGCCTGATCGCATGTTTCTGAAGCAACCTCCTCTCCTACCTCTAAAAACTAGCTGAGGTAGCTGGAGGCAGAGAGACTACTACCAAGAATAATTAATTATTCCTGGCAGACAAATAAGCTCCACCTCTCCAAGTCCCCACTTGGCTGCAACCAAACAAGCCATATCTATATAGCAATCAAGCACCTCATAATCCTTCCAAAGCATAACAGACCTGCAAGGGGGCCCCACTGCCTGCTGGGATCCCTTGCTGGCCCAGGGACAACTAGACTCTGTTCCCTGCCAGTCACTGAATGTGCACTCACTGGCAGCTTGAGCTGAAACTCAGCCTCCTTTCATACTCTCCTCAGCATGATTTCCTCAGCAGCTGCCGAGGTCTGTCTGACAACCTGGCACATTAACAGCTGCCAGACACTCCCGACTGTAAATCCCCCTCCCCTCCATTCACTCGGAGGCCCACTCAACCTCACTGCTCCAGCTGGTTCTAGGTACTTTCGACCACAAATTCCTGGTTGCCACCCAGGTCTGCTCAAACTTGGCATCACAGCTAAACCCAGACACTCACAGCTATGAATTTCACAGTCAGAAGCAGGCCTTCTGAAACTCAGTGGGTACCACAGCTGGGGCCAGACACTTGCAATTGTGAAGCCTCTGGTTACCTCCTAGACCCATTCAACTACAGTACTGTAGTAAATATGGGACAGTGGTAACCATAAACTCCTATTTGCTGCATAAACCTGATCAAACTTTGAGCCACAGCTGGGATCAGGCTCATTACTATAAATCCCCTAATCAGCACTCATGACTATAAATTCTCTGATCAAAACTCATTTCCACTCAAGCAAAATCCCCAATCCCTGCCTAGGACTTCATGGAGAACTAGATATAATGGGGTGACAGAGAGACTTACTCATACTGATAAATTAAGACAGTCACCTAGAAAAAAACTTCTGATAAAACAGAGTTATTAAAACTATCTAAAAAAGTAAGACTACTAAAGGTGTTCACTGAATTGAGGAGATCAAGTCCAGGAGACACAGAAAAACTATCAGGAAAAGTTTGAGAGAATTCCACACAGAGATCTTAGAGCTAAATAATTCACTAGTTGTAAGAATACAATAGCAGCTCAATTGCATTGTGGAAGATTCTAAAATTTGACCCTGTGTGAGCTCGAAGTGGTAAAACCCTTTTCCCACCAAGAAAAGGGGGGAGGAGGGGCAAGAAAAAAGAATAAATGAAGATAATATAGGAGCTACTAGAAGCAGCATCAAGAGAAACAACATCCACAGAATAAAGATTCCAGAAAACACAAAATTCTTATTTGAAGCAATAATATACAAGAACTTACCCAACCTGAAAAGGGAATTCCACTTGAACTAGAAAGCTCAAAATGCCCCAAACAAAATAAATTCATACAGACCAATACCTGGATTGAAAAGACAAAAATTTAAGACAGAAGAGAATCCTAAAAGCAGCGAGAGAAAAGCAATAATCACATAAAGGGAAACCCCATAAAATGATTAACTTATTTCTTGACAGAAATTCTACAAGCAAGAAGAGAATTTAATAGTATATAAAATATATCTAAATCAAATATGAACTTCTAAAATGAAACTAAAATTGAATTTTACTACAATGAGCATACCCAACTAGGTTATCAATCAGTTATGAAGGATTTCATCACTATTAAACTGACACTCCAAGGAAAACAAAACAGTAAAAAGAATCCATCCTTGGGAGTAGCAAGATATTACTTAAAGGACTTAAAAACATAAAACATGGAAAAGAATGAGAGTAATAATGAATAGTCTTAATGTTAAATAAAACCTTACTTGCCTTCTATTTACACGATCTATACACTTAGGACTTTAGATGTAAATCTTATGAAAATCTAAAATACTGAGGGAAAAAGCACAGAGACAAATGGAAGCCAACTGCTATACAAAAGACAGATGTCAAAGTACATCTTTGGAAGAGAAGAGAATCACAAAATGAGATATAGGATGCAATAACACCAACAACCTATATTTTTAAATGTTGATGACTTATTTTATATCAGTAATTTAATCAAGTCAGTGTCCTGGATTTGCCAATCGAAAGGCACAGATGGATCAGGAAACAAAATTCAGTACTCCACTGTCTACAGGAGATACAGTTAGCTCTAAAGATAAATTACAGGCTCAAAGAAATAAAATTGGAAATGGAGCATGCATGTAAATGATGTCATCCCGTTGCTCATCGATTTGCTTGAGGGGGCACCAGTAACGTCCCTCATTGTGAGACTTATTGTTACTGTTTTTGGCATATCAAATACATCATGGGTAGCTTGCCAAGCTCTGCAGTGCAGGCAACATACTCTCGGTAGCTTGCTTGGCTCTCCAAGGGGGCGGAGGAATCGAACACAGGTAGGTCGCATGAGAGGCGAACACCCTACTGCTGTGCTCTCGCTCCAGCCCATGTAAATGATAGCCTGAAAAAGATAGTAACAATTACATTTATCAGATGAAATAGTATTCAGGCTAAAAAAATGTAACAAGAGACAGAAACAGATTTTATAATAAGAAATAAATCCATTGCAAAAATTAATGCTCATTAACACTTATGTTCCAAATGAAAAGGCATCAAAATATATAAAATGACTGAAGAAAGATCTGCACCAACACTTATAATTTGTGAGAACTTTTAACACCCCACTCTTACCAATATACAATCAACCAGACAAATCAATAAGGAGAATTGTTTTAAATCAGAAATGCAACAGAGTCAACAGGCTTAACAAATAATTAAATAGATCTGAACTCTGCTGAAAACACATTCCTTTCAAGTGCACATAGAACATTCTCCAGGATATAACACATGTTGGCATGTGTTGGCAGAGAGTCTCTTGCCCGCACACCTGGCTGTCTTCCCCGGGGCCCATCAGAGGGGATGGGTTCCAGCTTCCCTCCCTACCCCGAGCAGAGCTCCCGGCGGCCAAAGACCACTGGAACCTAGCCACAGCCATGCTCAAGGCCCCTCTCCACACGTTCAGACAAGCCTCACGCATGAAGATACCGGCAGAGGAACCCAGGTGTGTGTAATCCCATCAACGGCCAACATTCAGAGACTTAAAAGCAAGCTCCCAGAAGATATCGTATAACCTACTTTTCCTTCTGGGAGAAATTCGCAAGCTACTGAGAGCTTCCTGCCCACATGGGACAGTCTTGCAAGCTTCCCATTGGTGTATCTATATGCCAAAGCCAGTAACCAACTGAATCTCATTCCCCTGAAAGAGCCTCCAATGCGGCATCATTGGGAAGGCCAAGGAGAGAAGGGTTTCTAAAATCTCAGGGATAGGATGAATGTAGAGGTTAGTGAGACCACTCGAGCAACTCGACGATCAACGGGATTTTGTGATCGTGATAACACATGTTGGATGTGAAATAAATATCAGTATATTCATGAAGACTGAATTGTCTTACCTGTCTTTTAAGATCCAGTAGTATAAAACTAGTAATTAATCCTGAAATTAAAGCTTTGGAAAAACTCAGATATGTAACTGACATACTACTGAATGACTACTGGATCAATAAAGGAAGTCAAAGAGGAAAAATTTTAATTCATGGAAATAAATAAGAATGAGGACATGAGCAATCAGAACGTGTGGGACACATCAAAAGCAGTGCAGTGACAAGAAGAAAGTTTATAGCTATAGAAGCTAACATAGGAGAAAAGAATGACACTTTCATAGAAGGATAAGGATGTCAGCTGGTTTGATTATAATGGACCTGCCTTCTGCATTCTTATTGGCAACTTAGTTAATATCACAACCATTACTCAAAAAAAAAGTTCTGGTTTGGGCCATATGCTATTATCATCCCATAAAGAACTTTCACAAGCCAGTCTTGCCATTGCAGTTGTCTATTCACTTTCTTGAATTTCCCTATTAAAGTAATGTCTTCAAGGGAATGCCCTGCCATAGAGGTAGGGTGGGGTGGAGGGGGTGGGATAGGAGTGGTGGGAGGGATGCTGGGACGATTGGTGGTGGAATATGGGCACTGGTTGAGGGATGGGTACTCGACCATTATATGACTGAAATGCAAGCACGAAAGTTTGTAAATCTGTAATTGTACCTCTGGTGATTCACTAATAATAATTTTTAAAAAACATTTAGATTTACCAAATAAAAAAAAAGAAGTTGGCACTACGTTTTGTTAGTCTTTATGTCCTAAATCGGTGTTCATATATTAAAGAATGGATAAAATGGTATTCCAAAGAGTCCTTTTTTATTAATTAAAGTACCTTTGGGAGGCAACATTTTGTGTCACAAATAGACACCTGAATGAGGTACTTAGGAATGGATCATAGGAGAAAACTCCCAAGCAAAGAAAGACTATGTGAGCAAGTTCTCTAAAACACCGATCTGTGAATGACAGAGACTAACTCTGTATGACCCACAGTTTAGAACAAAGGCTGACGTTGAGTCTGTCTTCCTTGTTAATTAGTTTTTAAGTGTAGCACTGTAGCACTTCATCCCGACTTTCATCGATTTATTCAAGCGGCACCAGCAACATCTCCATTGTGAGGCTTTGTTGTTACTGTTTTTGGCATATTGAATACACCGCGGGTAGCTTGCCAGGCTCTGCCCTGTAGGCGGGATACTCTCAGTAGCTTGCTGGGCTCTCTGAGAGGGACGGAGGAATCGAACCTGGGTCGGCAGCATGCAAGGCATGCAAACCCTACCAGGTGTGCTATCTCTCATATTGAAAATAATTATTTCAATAAAACCCTATGCTTCTTAAGGAACCTGAGTTCTAACTTTACTCAATTCTCGGCAGAGAGATTACCTGCTGGGAAGCACACACACACATTCTGTACTGGGCTCTGTGCAACACTTCAGAGACTTATAGATCTTCAACACGGAATGGCTTTATCCTATCTAGTTCCGGTATCTCATCCTAACATCAAGAAAATTGGTTCAGGCAGTTTAAGCAATTGGCCAAGCCCACAGATCTAGTTATTGTCAAAACCTTTTTTCAAGTAAAGAACTCTCTAGGGTTCCTCTTATGCTAAAATACCATTTCACAATCTGATTTGCCTCTTTTCTCTGAGCATCAGAACTTCCATCTCTCCACTGCTTTCCAAGACCTGCATGAAACTAGTCTTTGCCAGTTGGCAATGTCATGCCTTGATTAGCATAACTCAATTTACAGAGAATTCAGGGATTCGGTGACAGAGAAAAACATTGCAAGATCAATTTACAAGTCATTTTTGGAAGAATCCAATGGCTTTTGTTCCCTACTGACTCTCTCAGAGCGGATATTGCTTGTCCTGTGCAACAATACAGAGAACAGTGGAAAGAGTTCACAGGCCAATTTGGAAATATAGAGGGAAACTTAACTTTCCCATAGGGTAGACAGATAAAGGACTGTCTCCATTTCACTTAGCAAATTGACAACTTCCCAACATGGCTCCTGAGGTGAAGGCAACCCCTTTTCTTTTGTATGTAACCCCAACATAAAAATTGACAGGAACAGATGTTCCATCCATGAATTTTGGGGTTTGGCAGTTAATAAAGTGTCTCGAGACATGGCATAAATGAAGGCAAATAATCTTGGCTTCCCATCCTATCGTGTGGGTGGAAAAATGTGCATGGTGGAGATACACAGCCTTCAGGACACCAGACTGGCCAAGGAGGGTGGTCTCCAGGGTGGGTTGGGAACCTGGCCTTTCCATCCTTCTCACTCGCATCTGTCTTTATAAACTACCTTAGGGAGTGTGAAAGGGCTTGCAAATGAAATTCGCAGATGATTGCAAATGGAGAAATGCAACAAACACAAGCAGAAGTAAACGAAGAACCTAAAGGAAAACAGAATAGGAAAATGAGAAAGGCAGAAACAAACGTGGATCATTCTAGAAAAATGCAAATGGCTATGTCTCAGACAAAATAATTCACAAAGCAGATATTCAGTAGTTAGGAAAAACTTTGAAGTGCATAATAGACAAGGTCTGGGCCAGGGAAATATTGCAGGGATAAGGCATTTGACTTGTTGCACATTTTAACCCTGGTTCTCTCCCCAGCATCACATAAGGTACCCCACATTAGCCAGGACTGATCGCTGAGCACAAATCCTGAGCACTGCCAAAAAGCAAACCCAAAAAGCCAAGGTCAATTATCAAACAGTCACATTAAGCAATTGTAAAGAATCAAGTGGAAGGGCAGGCAGGGAGATAGGGACTGGAAGATAGGAGTTTGCAGGAGACCTCTTTGTTAATAAGAAGTAAGTTCACCTGCTCTATCATTCTCCTAACTCAACAGATTCACAGCTGTCTGATGACCCTTGGGGTTGGTTAGGGTGAAATCCTCCTCTTGCTATGATATTTGGATGTGGAATGAGCAGGAAACATTCCAATTATCAGGCACCTGCTTTAAAATAAACATTCCAGACTCTCTTCTCTTTCTCTCCCCCATTTATTTTTATTCCTTAAAAAAAAAAAAAAAAAGATTTGTAGCTATCAAGGAGGATCCAGACTGTTCTTTAGAAGAAAATGAGAGTGAAAAGGAATTTGTATAAAAAAGCAAACATGTCCTATTTATGTCATGCAGAGTAACAAATTTCGAGATAATTTTCTTTGTTATTTTTGATCTGAGAATACTGTTACCCAAGTTCTTCCTTTTAATCTCACTTGTAAAACTTCAACAATTGAAAACTGATGATGACCAGAGATTCTCACATTTTCCAAAACAGCTAGCATGTTTATAACTTCAGAAGTTGCTCTGTTTTGGAAAGCCTTGTCTGAGACCCTCTGATGTGCTTTGTCCTGATGGGACTTTCAGCCCAAGGGATTGTGAAGAAAACCAGAACATCCACTCATTTCCTATTATAGTGGAGTCAGAGGCCCCTGGATCACACCTAGTTTTTCTGAAAATTCATCATCTTGTTTTGAACCACTCTGCAGTTTGAAAAGCTAGGCAGAAATCAAGGTCTTATAACTGGTTCAATAAGAAATCAAAGGAACCTTGCATGCATCAAGGCCAGTCATGTTTCCTTGCTGTCTGAATCAATATTATTTTGGTTCTGGTTGACTTCATCAGTGAATCCTCCAAAACCAAAATAACTTGCCTCTCAAATGTGTCTTCATTATTTTGGAGAACTAAGGTTATCTAAAAATTAAAGAAAAATCCAAAGAATAGTAGATATTAGAAGGTATTTTAAGTTCATTCTTCATGACCTGGAGAGAAGGTACAGGTATTAAGGCACTTTCCGTGCATGAGACCAACCCTGGTTCAATCCCCAGTACCATATTTGAGCACTTCCAGGGGTCACTTCTGAGCATAGAGCATGAAATAGTCCTAAAGCATTGCCAGATATTACCCTAAAAGTCAATAAACTCATCCTTTGAAATGAATTGTGTTCTTTTTTGCTCTTCATAGAGAAAAAAATGGATCTAAGCCTTCTGAAATGCCAGACTTAACCACATAATCACTCTTTTCCCTAAGCTTTTGGGTTAGAGAACTACTTATAGAAAATAATTTTATGATGCATTATGTCACATACACTACTAAAATTATTACTTACTGTCCCTCAATGAATCTGTTTCTCTCTTGGCAACTAAAATGGCAGCTAAAAGGTTAAAAAAATCCTTTCAACTAGGCTGGAGATTGGGGAAATTTCTTTGAAGAAGAGCTATTCAAGATGAATTTTAAATGCTGAATTTGATTTAGGTAAATAAAGAGATTGGGGAGGAAACCCCCGGCCAGGGGAAGTAGCAGTCATCCAGGTATGGAGGACAGAATACTCATAGTATGTCTTAGGAAGTGTGATTTGAGCAACTTGCTAAACAAAAATTATTTGGGGAACAAATAATATAAAGATTTGTAAAAGGACAAATGGGAAGGAAACCCTCATTTTGAGCAAGAGGTATAGTGCCAGGCATGTTTTGTTTCTCTTGTAGGTGGGGCTAGATCCATAGGGCCTGGGAAGTTTACCTCTTTAGTTGGTTCTTTTCTCAGCTTTTGTGGAGAAAAAAAAATGGATCTAAGTCTTCTTAAATGCAGGACTTAACCATGTGTCACCAAAGAAGAGTTCCCTGCTTCTCCGGGGGAAGAGAGAACCTGGGGCAACATAGACAGAGCACTGTCTCACACCATGATGATGTATACTGAAAGCTTTCTTTGGAAAACTCTTGGACAGTGGTAGTATTTGAGCCCAGTATTTACTCTATGATGCAATTGTCCACACAGGATGCTCCGATTACCGGCTTTGTCCACAATCGTGCATGCATCCATATTGGTGTGGATATATAGAACAGGTTTTCAGCACTGCCAGCTTACCTTTGGCTGCAGGTCAAACTCACAATCCCACTCATGCACAAGCAGCTTAACAAATCTTAGACAGAACAGCTTTGTATCTTCTACCTTACCTTAAAAGTAATGTACCTCTTATGGTCTTTCTTGGCTCACAGTTCTGGCAGTTCAGGGCCTTTTTCTTTGGAAACATGTAACGTGACTGTGGCCATTAAGGAAATGCTTCTTTTCCATTCTAATCTTGAAGGCTGCCATAGAAATCATGGGGAGATGGAGTAGGACCTCTTTATGCGTGTGAATATCTACTCAAGTTGGAGTTCTGTTGTTTATTGAAGAAATCTGCCTACCCCTTAGCATAGGAAAATTCTTAATTTACGAAGTTACCCGTGGAAAACCAATGCTTTAAGCAAAGGTTAAGGAAATGAGCTGTTTTCTCCTAATTTCTATCCTTGATTGCTTTATGGTGGTGGCTGTGATGGGTAAAAGGCTGTATGAGGTACTTTCTCCAAAAGGAAAGTTCTCTGTGCACCATGGAGATCCTTGGGTGGTGTCTCTGGACAGAATATTTGGGTTTCCATCCAAACCAAACTCAGAGCTGCAGGTGGGCCACTCTCCTTCTTGCCACCTCACATGCCATGAATACTTCACTCTCTACACCTGCACAAGAAGTTTTTCTGCCATGAAAAATCTCTCTCCATGCTCCAAATCCCAGGTCACTTCTTTGTGCATAAGATCCTAGCAACTTCAGTTTACGGGAATGATCTTCCATCTGTCCCCTGATGCCTGGCATGACCTCCCTCCAGGTACTCTCCTGTTGGTATTTGTTCTTTCCATTAAAAAATCTGTAGCAATGGGGCTGGAGTGATAGCACAGCAGGTAGGGCGTTTGCCTTGCATGCAGCCGACCCAGGTTCGATTCCCAGCATTTCATATGGTCCCCCAAGCACCACCAGGAGTAATTCCTGAGTGTATGAGCCAGGAGTAACCCCTGTGTATCGCTGGGTGTGACCCAAAAAGCAAAAAAAAAAAAAAAACCTATCCGTAGCAGTGAGCAAGCCCAGGGTTTCATACATGCAAGGTAAGTGCTCAACCATGGAGCAAGATCCTAGTTGCTTTACTTGTTTTCTTGACAGGATGTAAACTCTTTGGACACAGGATCCCAGCTGAACTGAATTACAACAATTAGGAGAAAAACTTTTTTAAAAGTGCATTTGTAAGTTCACAGTGATAGCATTCACATGATTGTTTCACTCTAGGAAGAAATGGAGGTCATGTGAGCTTTAAAAGAAGTTGTCACCATAAAGAAAAGATCATCAGCCAGGTGTCAGTACAGCAGGGCCAACAGCATCACCTCCTGGAAATTCAAACAGGTTCTTTGCCCTTCCCAAACATCTCCCTTGGAAAAGTTAGAATGTAGGTATTGGAGTCAAAATTAGGGTAGATTTATGTACTGCTTCATTTACAGTATTTGGAGGGAGAGATGGAGATGAGCAGCAATATCATTTCAGTCCCTGGAGCTTATATTCTTAGGTATGAACTTCAGAGAGACTGAATTCTGGCTCTGGTGTCTTTATTCCTGCAAGGGCAGGGACCTACAGCTATCTTGCCCACCAGTATTTTCTTGTTACCTAATAAAGGGTTCACATGTCTAGTGGATCAAAACTAACAGAACTATAGGATTTAGAGAAAGGCTAATACCCCTGAAATTTAGGTCAAGGAGCTATCCCTCAAAAATATTTCCAAAAAAAGAATAACCTTTCTGAGAACACAGGTGGTCATCTCTAAGTTTCCCCTTGGCAGAATTTAGGTTTAACATTTGCTAGGAAAAGTCATGAAAGTCCCTATGCAGAATATCGACCGGATAATCAAGCATTGTTTTCTGTCCTAGTCCCTGAGCCCTTGGGCATTCTGAGCAGTCTCTGGGGTTTTGTTCAAAGGGAGCTAAGAAAATTGTTGTGATCTTGTAAATCACAGGGAAGGTACCAACAAAAGTTATAAAGCTGACTTTTAGTCTGAGACAGTGACAGCTGTCCAGTATCCCTGACATAAATGAGAATTATTCCCCTTCCCTGCCATACCTTAGCACTTCGAATCTTTGTTTATTTGTGCCTTACAGGGAATTGAAGGCTCAAGGTTTGCCAGGGATTTTTAGTGACCCTGTATTTTTTTTTCTCACATCTTCATCGTCTCACACAGAAGGCATGGATCTCAGAAGTTGGCTAAGTGATCTCAACTGCCAGGTCTGGTAGGAAATTCCAGGTTATCCACGAGCATTTCAAGAGGTCTGGAAACTTTCTAGTGGGCTAACCCAAACACACAGGGACAGGGTTTGAACAGGGCCAGATGGGCCTAGGAGTATGAAGATATTTACTTTGTTGGGTTCCTGTGGGTTCTGGGAGTCGGGTGGGGAGGCCTCCTGCTGTTGAGGGGCCTTTCTTTGGTGTCTAGTAGCAGTCTCTGAGGAAGAAAGATGTTTGCTTGCTCCACTCCCATCCTTCCAGGATCTCCTGAAAGTGTTTTTAGTTGCTGTTTTTGTGCACACAGTGGTCACCAAGAGCCAACACAAATCCCTGGAGTCTTCCAGCCACAACTCCTGTGTTCTCTGCTCCCAGTCTGAATGCATACCTGGGGGGACGGAGAGTGTCTGGAAGGGAGGGACCGAGGGACAAACTCCTCTCACTGGAAGCTTCACCTCTAACCACAGGGAAATTTTCCACCATTTCCATTGTTTCTGGCATAGAGCCATGAAGTGGAAAGACAGACTTTCTCTTCAGAGAAAAGGTGAGATGGGGTCTGGGGAGGGAGTCAGAGAGCAGAAAAGCCAGTACAGAAAAAAAGACAGAGAAGGAAGCAGTAAGTACTGGCTGTGAAGAGGCAAGACCAAAGCATCTGGGAGCCTCAGAAAACCAAGCCTGTGGAACTTGTATTAGTGAATTCTATGTTGTGCTCAGTTAGGACACTGTGACTTAACTACGCTTCGCTAGAGATTCCTTCTAATTCTAGGTCACTGAAAGTTACTTCAGTGTTCCCAAGGCAGAGAGCTGTGGACTTAGACTCCTTGATTCATTATTAAATAAAACCTGGACCTTTTTTACCCACAAAATAGTTTCATGAAGCAATTTCCACCTCCAACCCCTAAAAATAATAAATAACACAGGTGTGAACACATTGCCTCATAGATTGACGACGGGTTATGTAAATTTCTAACTTACTTTTACAACTTTTGGTTAACCCCTTCCTATCTTCTCTATCTTTCTGCCACCCCCTGCTCAGGTAACCTTAATTTTGTCATCAGTGTCCACTAGTTCAAACTTTTATTTTTGTCTTGTATGTTTATTTTAACTCCGTATAGTACTCCTTTAGGTTAGCTCCTGTAACACTTGTCTTTTCCCTTAACTCGTTTTACTTCGCATAATTTCCTTGAACACCTTGCAATTTGTTGTGAGTGGCAAATTCCATCTTTTAAAATAGCTTTACAAATGTGTCACACCATCTATATCTAATCATCTATTTATGGAAATGTTGGTTGCTTTCATATCATGAAAAAATGCTGCAGTGAACACCATATATAACTTCTTGTGTTAATGTCGTCATATCCTCTAGGTATTCAAAAGTGAAATTTGGAGATTATATAACTCTGTATTTAGCTTCTTCAGGAAGCTCCATAGTTTTTTTCCCAAAATGGTTGCAACACAAGGCCAGAGTCATAGTACAGCAGATAGGGCGTTTGCCTTCCTTGCAGCCCAGCCAGATTCAATGCTCAGTATCCCATGTGGTATCACCCAAGAACCCACAGGAATAATTCCTGAGTGCAGAGCCAGAAGTAACTCCAGAGTATCACTGGATGTGACCCAAAATGAAAACCAAAATGGTTGCAACAATTAACATTTTGATTACTAATGCACAGGAGTTCATTTTTCTTTATCCCCTCTCCATTACTTAGCATTGCTGCTTTTGATGTAAACTATTTTCACAGGTATTAGGTGTTACCTCAGTGTCTTTATGTGCATTGTCTTGATGTTCCGTCTTTTTTCATGTCTATCCTCCATATATCTATAGACTTTTTTTTTAAAGTGTCTATTTCAATCTTCTAGCTATTTTTCGATTTGGTATCTGTGTGAGTTGGTATTCATAAGTTATATGAGTTAGTTATGTACCTTGGATATTAATTCCTTACTAAATGTATGATATGCAAGTATCTTCTTCTATTCAGTAGGCTATTTGTTCTGCTTATATTTTCTTTTGTTGTACATAAATTCATCAACTCAATGTTTTCCCCTTACATTTATTTCCCAGTTGGGTTCAAATCCAAAAAATTATCTCTAATACTAATATCATGAAACATTTCACCCGTGTGATCTATGATTTATGATTTCAGGTATTATATCTAAGTCTTTAATCCATATTAATTTATTTTTGTAGAAGGAGTGCTGTTCATATATGGTAATCTAATTTTCTGGCCCCATTTGTGCAGATACTCTTGTTACTTCATTGCATGATTTAAAATCTCATTTCCTGAAAAATGGTTCATTTCTGGAATTTTGATTCTATTTCCCTGATCTATATGCTTTTATTCCAATACTATCCAGTCTTAGTTACTACTGCTTCATAGTATAGATTAAAATCAAGTGATATGATGCCTCCATTTTTCTTTTTCTTCCTCAGGATTGCCATAGTTATTCAAGATCTTTCATAATTTCATAAAATCTATGTATTTGTGTTCTATGTCCTTAAAAATGTTAACGATGTTTAACTTGGTATTGCACTAAACATGTTTATTGCTTTTAGTAGGTTGGACATTTTGACTATATTAATTCTTCCCATCCATGTATAAAGATTCTCTTTCTTAGTGGCTTGTTCTATGTATCTTAGCAGTATTATTATTTTATGTATCTTTTACTCCCTTAGTTACATTTATTAATAGATATTTGATTCTTTTTAATGCAATTGCGATAGCCACTTAGCTTCTTCATATTCATTATTTGCATATATACTTGCTATGAATTTTTGTGTACTGATCTTGTGATCAGCCACTTTGCTATACTCATTAATAGTTTCTAATCATTTTTTACTTTGTGGGGAGGGGCCACAATATCAGTGCTCAGGGATTACTCTCAACTTGGTGTTGGGGTTGCAAGGGGTGGGTAGTGTACCCAATAGGTAGATTCTGGCAGTGCTCAGAGGACCATGATGTGTCAAGGATCAAACCCAGGCCTCCCACATGCAAAGCATGTGCTTGAGTACTTTATGCTATCTCCTCAGTCTCTCTAATAGCTTTTTAATAATTGAGTCTCTAGGGTGTTCTAAATATATTTTATATCATCTGCAAATAATGACAGTTTCACTTCAATCTGAATTCCTTTTATTGCTTGCTTTTGTCTACTTATTCTCACTACAACTTCTTATAATAAATTAAATAGAAGTAATGAGAGTGAACAGTATTGAGTTATTTCAAATTGTAAAGAAAAAATTCAATTTTTCATTATTACTGAGTATGATAATTGGATTGGTTTTATAGTTTATGGGCTTAATTATGTTGAAATATGTCCCTTCTAATCCAATTTTATTAAGTCTCTTATCATAAGTGGGTATAGAATCTTGTCAAATTCTTTCTCAGTATCCATTGATATTGTCATATTTTTTTCTTTCTTTTGTGTATGTGTGTGCATGTAAGTAGGGGGTGGGGTATTATTGTCAGGAATTTGTTTGGTGCCAGGAATTAAACCCAGGACAACATGCTTGCACGGCACACATTGTATATTACAAATGTGTTGCTATGACCCAGATCAGATGTGTTGTAATGACTTAGATCCACACTCCCAGAGATGCCCAGGTGTCCCAGGCTCAAATATCATTGGTGCCTATACCTATGGACACAAAGAAACACTTTTCACTATTCCCAACAGAAATTCCAACACAAAGGAAGTAATGCCATCTTGAGAGTTCAGTTTTAAAGCAATTCATGCTAAATGAGAGAAAATAAAATCAAACTTATTCTGTCCTCAAAAAGACAAGGGAGGAGAAAGAGATATAGTTAAATAGAAGAAAGAGAAGATGTCATTGGCTTGCACATCTCTACAGACAAGAAGAGACATACAAGTATACAGTTGTACCTGAAAGAGAAAAATGAAATGCTGGCAAAATAAAGAAGGACTTGGAGAATAACTCCTTCCTGCCCTTGAGAAATTTTAAAAATTTCTCAGATCATTTCTCACTGCAGTCTCCAAGAGTGAAGTTCTATGATCCTTTTCAATACATTTGAGAAGACACTTCTAGGAAACAACTATTAAAAATTTTGGGTATTCTGGTCAGTGGTTGGAAAGCACCACAAGGATGTGGGGGGTAGAGGGTAGTTAAGGTTGAGGAGTGTCCACTATGACAATATTAGTTGGAAATGAACCTTCTGGACAGGAACTGGGTGTTGAAAGTAGGCAAAGGGATATTCACAATAACCTTCCAGCATCTGTATTACAAACCATCATCATCCCATTGATCGTCAAATTTCTCAAATGGTTTTAGTAACGTCTCCATTCGTCCAAGCCCTGAAATTTTAGAAGCCTCTCTCTACTCATCCTTCCAGTGATGATTTCAAACCATAATGCCCAAAATGAGAGAGAAAAATAAAGAGAGAAAGAGAGAAGGGAGAGGTGCCTGCCATATAGGTAGGCATAGAGGGGCGTCTTGAAGGGGTAGGAGGGAAACTGGGGGCACTGGTGCTGGGAAATTACACTGGTGAGAGGATGGGTGTCGGAACATTGTATGACTGAAACCCAAGCATGAATAGCTTTGTAAAATAAATAAATAAATAGTTACAAAACTGAAGGAAAAAAATAACTTTGGTCATTTAGACAAAAATATATCTATTATAGTCATTACAGATTTGCTCTTACAGTTGATATATATGTGTTATGGTTTTTCTAAAGTTTTATATTTAAGATAATTACTATAATAGATGAAATAGTAAATAAAACTTTGAACGTGTACATCAGTGTTATTTTCATATTTACTAACGTTCAAAAAGATTTTTCCTTAAGCTCAAATAATTACACTTGCCATTTAATCAGGAGATTGTGGGGTGCACCTAGGTTTACCCTTCATCAACCCCATTGGTCAAAATTCCCTGTTCTATTTAAAGGCCCATACAAACTTGTGTTAAGTGAAAGGAAAAAAAAGGGAGAGTCTAACAGTTCACACCACCTGGCAGAGCAAAGGCCAAGCTTAAAGAAGTCTGGCAAATCAAACCAACAAAAGTTGTTGGTGCTGGCTGAGTGGGCTAGTGGAATTTTTAAAATATAATTAGACTGTGTAACCTTTTATCCTGGGTCACTGGACACATTCGCCCTATTCGCAGCCTGTTTAATCATTTACTCTATTCACATGAATGCAAGAGAATTCCTTTGTTCCAGTAAGCTCAAATAATTGATTTAAATACAAAGAAATGAGAGGGAAAATGGTTTTAAAGCTCTTCGGACAATTTGTTTAAAATCCATACCCTATTGATGAGGATGGCATCTTTCCATAACAATCCGGGATCTCCAAGCTCTGCCCACTGGGCAGCCCTTCCTCTTCTGTACACTGGTCACTCTGTACTCTCTGCCTATGAGGTCACTTGCCAGGCGCCATGGGCATTGATGGCCCCAGTACCATTACTCCCAAGTGTGCTTCTCACTTGAGGCCATGTTTCCCCACCAGGAAACATCTGAGTGAAAATGCAGGATATTGAAGCTTAAGCACAGTTGGCTTGTAGCTTTAGCACCTAACAAAGTTGATCTCTAGCAGTCATCCTATAGATCCTCACTGGATGAATGAGCATCTATAGATCGTCTATAGATGCTAAATGATATAAATGATCGTCTCCATGTTTTTCCCCACATGACCATTATCCTCTGCCACATCTAAAGCCACATAGATACTTATAATAAGAGTTCTACTTCTGATTTTCTATGTCCTGCCTCCTCAAACCATCCAGCAAATGGGTACTGTATTATGAAATTGCTTCTTTATACCCTGGCCTGCTATGGCTTGGCATTTATGTCAGACCAGGCTCAGAGGCAATAATGTATGGACAAGGGGGCTGGAGCAATAGCAGAGCAGGTAGGGCGTGTGCTTTTCACACAGCTTTTCACCCAGGTTCGATTCCCAGCATCCATAGGGTCCGCTGAGCACTGCCAGGAGTAATTCCTGAGTACAAAGCCAGGTGTGACCCAAAAAGCATTAATAATAATAATAATAATAATAATAAAAACAAGCAATCCCCAAATGAAACTTCTGCCACTGTTATTCCGTGAGGTCCTTGTAAAGATATTCTGCCAGTCAAAATCCCCATCATCTTAACTATAAAATATGAGAATAGGATACTTGTTTCCCAAATTAAGCATGCATAATATACCACCATTGGTTTCCAGTCAACTCCATGATATCTTCCGCTCGTGTCACATTCCTCATCCATTCAAACTATACACCTACCTACACTCAATACAGACTAGTTACCATATGCTCCTATCAGGCTTCCTATTCCATACTAATAGACTCAATTTTAGCATTTTAACTTGACTCCATCTACTTTTTCTCCCATATTCTGCATCCTAACTCACCTCTTCATCAGTTCAAATCTGTACTTTCTTCAGCATTCAAATCAAGCCCCACTTCTATGAATCCTTCCCTAACTGTCCTGTCTACAATGATTTCCCCTTTACCAAATGCAAGCTGCATGCCATATTGTCTTCCCAGGCAGACACTGCTAAGAAGGTCTGGTATGAACTGCAGGGTTTCCTATAACTACCTCACTTTCACCAGGCTAGACACTGAGAGGAGTGGAGATTTCCATTGTAACAGGATTTTGCGTGGGTCTTTTCCTGTTGCCTAGAATTTTCAACTTCATCTCAAGTTGACTGTGACAGAAGAAAGGTAGCTTCACCCTGCCAGGCAAAATGTTAAACACACAAAAGGAACTTGCTTAACAAAACAAAAACAAAACAGAAACACTGGTGGTGTAATTCTTAACCTCACATACCTGCAGCCTACTGACCTCTGAAAGCAGAAATTAGGACCTACACCTCTCCTATGTGATGACACACATGCAATCCTGTTTGAAAAAATCAGATTAAAATTAGGCTGTAACAAAATATAGGCTTAAATATATAAGATGGTGCCTTTGGAATTTGCCCTTGAAATTCTATGGCCTGGTTTCAAATCATGTCTCTATCACTTCCTAACTGGAAAACAACAAGGACATTACTTCATCTTTGGGAACCTACTTACTCATCCTTACCCCACCGCGCCCCCCCAAAAAAGCATATAATAGTACCTATCTGACAAGATTATTGTATGGATTAAAAGAAGCGATTCTTGACCTATGTTTATCTTTTTGTGAGCGAGTATTTTGTATCAGATATGCAACCAGCCAGCAGCAGAAACTGCTCAAGAAGGCACTTTCTTCTCCATCTAGAACACAAATATTTATCATTTATATGAAAATATCCTTTCCTGGTTTTCTCCTGGTTTTTATGATATTTGGTTTCCCACATAAACAATTATAAACCTCAAACGGCATCTGGAGACCAGCAACTAATAAAATCAATAGAAAGTATGCAACACTGATGAAACCCCTGTTTTGTACACTTTCCTTAACATTTTATAGGGTCCGGAGGCCTACAGTGAGACTTAGTACTTAACTGTCCCCTGATTCCATCAATGAGCATTGCTATCTGTTGCTGTTTTCCTAATTGTTATGTGTAATGATAAAAACTTAGGAGACAGAGGTTGAAAGTAGGTTGCTATGTGAGAAGTCACAGATTAAACTCTGGAAACGTGAGTTCAGCCAGCTTTATCCTTAGGAATATGATTGCCTTATGCAGGACGCAAAAATGGCTCTGCTGTTGATGATGATGTCATTAGATGCCTGCTGTGTTCACCGTGCAGGGTCACTGAGTCACACTTTCTGTCCGTCCCTGTAGCAACAGCTCCCCTTGTACCTGATTTAGAGCACATTCATCTTGGTACCTACAGGTCATAGGCTATTTCTTTAGATTGGTCTGAGTTATCAATCTTGTCTCAGATTATTTCTGGAACCTTAAATGTCTTACAGATATGCTCAAGCCAAGCCAATTGAGCAAATTGGCTTAGACACACTTAGAGATAATGTAGGGACACCCACCCTTACCTCAGGGAGCAACACTCTACCTTTTTCTTTATTATTCTTTATTTTTTTGCCTTTTTGATTTTTGTTTGCTTTGTTTTGTTGTTGTTGTTGCTGCTGTTGTTGTTGTTGTTGGTCCATGCCTGACTTTGCTCAGGGCATACTCTTGGCTCCATGCTCAGGAATCACTCCTGGCAGGGCTCAGGGGATCACATGTGATGCTGACAGGTAGAACTCAGGTCAGTCACATGTAAGGCAAGTTCCTGACCTACTGTACTATCTCTCTAGTCCTTATGCTCTATTTCTAAAACAGGATATTTACAGGATCATGGTCATATTATTAACATGAAAATGGAGAAGAAAATCATTCCCAGCAGGCTATATTCTAACTAAATATACCAAAATAAGTATAAAAATTCTATTTACCTTTTAATCGCTTCTTTGTGCAATTATTAGTCTAATACGAGGGGTGCCTCAGTTTGGTCTCCGACTCCCTCAGAAGCATTTTCAAACATCTTTTATTTTTTCTTCTTCTCGTTTTCATTTGGTTCTTTTATACTTTGATTTTCAGTTGGGTAACATTGTTACAATAATATTAACATGGCAAATCACTGATCTTGGATTACAACACCAACCATCAAACAAGTAGAGGAGGGAAGGAGTGGGCAGTGGGGAATAAACCCCAGACTAAAGTGATTCAGAAGGGTGGTGAGGAGTTGTGGAGTTTTAGCGGTGGGGGGGCGCTGCAGTTTTTTTGCATATCTCTGAGCTCTTAACTGTTGGAAGTTACCAGTAAACAATCAGCACAGCTTCCTTCTGTGGAAGTTGAACCTCAATGTGAAATTCAGATCTGATGGCTTCTAAGCATCCTTCTCGTCCTTCTAGTCTATCCTTCCTGCGTGAAAGTTAATTCATTCCATTTTAAGTATTTTTTTTTCATTTGAAATATTTTAAATATTTTTTTCGCGTGCAGATTTGAGCACAATTATTAACCCCAGTAAAAAAGGAGTGAATGCTTTCTCTTTCTCATTTCATCTGGAAAACCAAGTTTCCTTGCAGGGTTGACAGAAACCTTGAGTCACAGCACCATCTCCTGGTTGTATGTGGTGGTCTGCTGCTCTGAGCAGAGGGGCAGGGAATCCGAATATTCGCTCAGGCTGACTTTCAGGCCCTTAAAATGCAATGTGTCATTATAGGGATCATAACTGCGCCTGAAAGTATGAGGGTGACTTTAATCCTGAGGACATTGACTGGAACCAAGTATTAAGACCCACCAGTTTAGGGACCAGAGCAATAGTATAGCTGGTAAGGTGCTTACCTTGGACGTAGCCAACCTGGGTTTGATTCCTAGCATCCCATATGGTCCCTCAAGCACTGCCAGGAGTGATCCCTAAGAGCAGGGCCAGGAATAATTCCCCAAATTCCCAAAACAAAAAGCATAAGAACTGAGCCAGAGTGATAATATAGTGAGTAGGGCGCTTGTCTTCCACAAGGCCAACATAGGTTTGATCCTTGTCACCCTATATGGTCCCCGGAGCTCACCAAGATTGATCCCTGAGTACTGCTATATGTGACCCCAAAACACAAACCCTCTCGGGGTACATTTAAACATAAAACCTCTCGGGGTACATTTTAGAAACAGATATCCTGACCCTAGCCCCTCATCTCATACTGTATCACAATAAAAGGATCTCTAGGATGGAACTCAATACCATTTCTGCATTCAAAATGTTCCTCGGGTAATTTTAAAGTCAGCAAGGGTAATTTTTTTTTTTTGGTGCCAGAGATCAAATTTTTTTTAACTTTTTTTTTTCTTTTATTAATTCACCATGTGGAAAGTTACAAAGCTTTCAGGTATAAGTCTCAGTTATACAATGCTCAAACACCCGTCCCTTCACCAGTGCACATATTCCACCACCAAAAATCATAATATACCTCCCCCCTTCCCCCCACCTCCCCAGCCCCCCATCCCGCATGTGTAACTGGTAAATTTCACTTTACTTTCACTCTACTTTGATTACATTCAATATTTCAATAAAAAAGTCAGCAAGGGTAATTTTAAAGTCAGCAAGTCCACAAGCTCCCAATCCGGATCCATGGGAAGCTGGGGGCAGTGTCTCTGAAACCCGGCTTCAAGAGATCTAAGCATTGAGCATCATCAGTCCTGCACTGCTTACCAGAGCTTCAGCTCCTGGCCATCAAAGGTAAGTAAGCATTCTTTCCTATAAACATAAGCCCCTGAGTACAACCCCAGTTCTCTCCTGGGTAAGAGCCGAAAATCCCCCTGAGCGCTGTGGAGTTCCTGCCTCCCCTCCTCCAGAAAGGAGTAAAACTATAACCAGAAATACTACCATTGTTTTCTTGACAATAAAAATGTTTATGTATGTGCCAGTAGTCAGCTTCACAGGCCACCTTTTTTTAATTTCACTCTATTTCCTTCCAGGACAACTGCAAAGTCAAACATGTACTTTAGTCCAATTAGCAGACCCATGTGCTTATACTTTGAGCACCTCCTGTCTTGTGTATTTGTGTTGGACATGACAATTCTTTAAAAAGTTGATTTTTCTCCTAAAAGACCTTCATCTGTATCTAAAGAGACAAAGTAGCAGAGCCCACATTGAACCTGGCTGCTGCCTGGTGAGAAAGAAAGAAAGAAAGAAAGAAAGAAAGAAAGAAAGAAAGAAAGAAAGAAAGAAAGAAAGAAAGAAAGAAAGAAAGAAAGAAAGAAAGAAAGAAAGAAAGAAAGAAAGAAAGAAAGAAAGAAAGAAAGAAAGAAAGAAAGAAAGAAAGAAAGAAAGAAAGAAAGAAAGAAAGAAAGAAAGAAAGAAAGAAAGAGAGAGAGAGAGAGGAGAGGAGAGAGAGAAAGAAAGAAAGGAAGGAAGGAAGGAAGGAAGGAAGGAAGGAAGGAAGGAAGGAAGGAAGGAAGGAAGGAAGGAAGGAAGGAAGGAAGGAAGGAAGGAAGGAAAGAGAGAGAGAGAGATCCTCCTAATGGTCCTTTTCCTATTGTTCTTCCCTCCCTCCTTTTTTTGTGGCCCAGGGACCCAGAGCCAGTCGGTGCTGGGGTGAAAACCAGGATCTCACTACTTAGACTTATCATTCCTGGTGGGGGATAGGGGGACTATATAGGGCACTGGGGAATGACCCCTGAGCACAGAGCCAGGAATAAGCTCTGAGCACTGCCATGGATAGTACAAATAACGCAATCTAGTGGATCTGTCATCTGGTTGATCATTGATTTGCTTGAGCAGGTGCCAGTAACGTCTCCATTGTGAGACTTGTTGTTACTGTTTTTGGCATATTGAATACACCACGGATAGCTTGCCAGGCTCTGCCGTGCGGGCAGGATACTCTCAGTAGCATTCCAAACTCTCCGAGAGGGACGGAGGAATCGAACTCGGGTCTGCCACATGCAAGGCAAATGCCCTACCTGCTATGCTACCACTCCAGTCTGAGTCCAAATAATAGAATAATAAAATACAACGAAAGTATATAAAGACACACATATCATATTCATGCAACCCATTGAATTTTCACAAACCGAACTCAATTTGTTTTAGCACAATTTGTCGTTTGCACCCAGAGCTAGAAATAGAACTCATCAGCAAATCAGGCATCCACTCCATGCTTTCAAGTCATTACTCCCCTCTAAAATGTAATCTTTGGCAGTTTACTACATTGTCTGTGCAGTGTTTTTTAGCTGTTAGTCCATACACCAGAGCCAATCACAGGTTGCAAATGCAGCCCACAGATATAAAAAGGTGGCAAACCACTGGTTTTGTGGAGTCATTGACAATTGCTGCTGATGGTTGCTGCATATCGAACGGGCATAAGTCTTTAATAATGTACAAAACAGGAACTTTGTGGTCTCTTACCTAGGATGATAATGTGGGCAACTCTGCTCAGTGTGACTGGGCTTTCTCCTGACAGTTCTCCGGGGACTAGCCAAGTATAACCACCAGGCAGGTGGACAGAGAATGTGTCAGAAATGTGTAAGATATAACTTAGTCCTATACTAAGTTCTTTCCCATATCAGTTCCTTCTCCTTTCTCTTCTAGTTTCCAATAAATTTTTCTACTTCTAGAAAAAGAAAGAAAGAAATGTATTAGTTTATTATCTATGGAAGACAGGGACCTGATGGCATCAGGGTTAGCATGGAGAGTTGTAGGATAACATTGGTTTGTCCCTCCTCCCTTGCCACAAGGAGTTTTGGTTTAAGTGCTCTGGAGACACTCCCATTCCGTTGTTTATCTGTAAACTCTTCTCTGCATCCTCCTTCCCAACCAGTTAATCACCTTTTCCTAATCAGATTCTGTAAGATTAGGTTCTTCTAAGGATCCTGAACTTGTATTGTAAGTTAGTACCTTTTGCATAATTTACCTTAAAGCAATGGCCTTTCTGTATGGACACAAGAAGACAATATTATGCTTTTGTAACCTGGGATTTAATTGGCTTCGAGTGTTACTCATTCCCCGGCATCTGCTTTCTTAACTCAGTTGCCCTCAGTTCCTAGCACCCCAAAAGCAGGGTCCCAACGAGGGATAGGACGGATCCAGGGCAAGCGGTGAGTTATGTGCTACCCTGGAATCGAGACAGACCAGGCCAAAGCGCCACAATACTCAACTATAAGTTGAGGGCATGATCATGGACAATGCTGTCATGATGCAAAGGTAATAACGAGACTAGGACCCTGCTGGGGTTAGGAAGATTAATCTGGCCTGAGGACTGTGTAGTGAGATCTCTTCAGGAAGAATCTAACTTTATATCTCTTACTGTACTCATACAGAATGACATTGCTAAAAATATTAGAAGTAGATTTACTATAACTATTTAAGCAGATTACTAGCTCACACCCTGACACACCCTTGTTTGGAATCACACCCTTCAGCAGATCTCCTTAGATGAGATTTCCTTAGATGAGATTTTGTTAATCTCCTCAAGAAATGGTCTTACCCTTTGTTGATTTGTTGATGTTAAACCCACCTTTGTGCTACTGCCCTGTGTAATTTGCTATATAAACTAAGACTGTGGGGCACAGAGGGAGAGACAGAAAAAGAAGACGGGGAGATAGAAGAAGATCCAGAGAGGATCCCAGACTCAGAAGAAGCAGAGAGAGAGAACGAAATAAACTGATCGAGCAACCAATTTTGCCTTCTTCCTTCCGCCGCCTGCCCTTGACCGACAGCACACACAGCGGTTCCAGAGCACCGAACTCGGGTGGTAAGACAGAGCCGCCTGGAGAGCCCTCGAGTGCACACGCCCCTTGATTGCACACGCCTTAGTTTTTTTACAGAGAGTAAAGTTAGTCATACAAGTACATGTCAATCAACTTATGTCTATATTGAAGATGTTGATATATTTACCATGAAGTTTTTGAATACTTATTTTGATTTGTTCTAAATACATTGCACTATGATCTTTTGTTATGACCTCTTCTGAGATGTTTGGCACCCCCTGAAATTTTGTGCCCAGGAAAAATGTATTCCATGTCTCACTCATGTCCGGGTCCTGTTGGTGGAAATGCATTCCATGGCTTTATTTAGAGGATCTGCGTTACATAACAAAGGGTCTGGATTTGGGGCTGGAGTGATAGCACAGCAGGTAGGGCATTTGCCTTGCACGTGGCCGACCCAGGTTTGATTCCTAGCATCCCATATGGTCTCCTGAGCACCAGGGGTTAATTCCTGAGTGCAAAGCCAGGAGTGACCCCTGCGCATTGCCAGGTGTGACCCAAAAAGCAAAAAAAAAAAAGGGCCTGGATTTTATGAAATATGAGGACTCAAAGTCCATAATGTAATTAGTGATCAGACTTCACTTTGGTCAGTTTTATACTTTATTAATGGGAATTCTACTATGTGTATTCCATTAAGTTATGTTTAACATTAATGTTAGATGCATCTATGTTACCATATGTTTCTATAAATTATTCCTTCTCATTATCAATGTAGAATTTCATTGTTTCAAATACCTCTCAATGTTAATGGTATTTGGATAACCAGAATTTAGAGCCACTACAAATCCTGCTGATTTAGAGAGTCCAGTATTTATTTCTGTTCGATACATGCATTTTGGTTGGGTTAAATTTAGGAGTGCAGTTCCTGGGTGAGAGGGTACGCATCTCTTTGTTCTTGCTATGTTACTGCCAGTTTTCTATAACCATTCCTATAGTTCTATTAGCTCTTAGTATATAGTGGGTGATATAAATCTTCAAGTTAATTTTTCATAGTTGTCATGGTAATAATTGGTCCTCTGCATTTCTAAATAATTTTAGAAGTAGATTGTTAATTTTCACCAAAAAAATCTGATAAAATTATAGGGAGAATGGATATCTTTATTATTTTTTCTGAATCACCATGAAATGCAGTTACAAAGCATCCTTGTTTGAGTTTCAGCCATACAATGATCAAACACCCATCCCTCCACCAGTGTACATTTTCTACCACCAATGTCCCCAGTATCCCCTGCTCCCCCTGCCTCTATGGCAGACATTTTCCCTCCTGCTCTCTTTCTACTTTGAGGCATTATGGTTTGCAGTACAGATACTGAGAGGCCATCACATTTGATCCTTTATCTACTTTCAGCACACATCTCCCATCCTGAGCAATCCCTCCAACCATCATTAGTGATCCCTTCTCTATTCCAGCTGCCTTCTCCCCAGCTCATAAGGTGGGCTTCCAACCATGGAAGAATCTTCCTGGCCCTTGTCTCTACTGTTCTTGGGTGTTAGTTTCATATAATGTTATTTTATATTCCACAAATGAGTGAAGTCATTCTATGTCTGTCCCTCTTTTTCTGACTCAATCCACTTAGCATGATACTCTTCATGTCCAACCACTTATAAGCAAGTTTCATGATTTCATCTTTCCTAACAGCTGCATAGTATGAGAATGTATATCTTTATGAACTCCACAACCTCTTAAATGGCTCACTCTCTCATACCTTTGTATGTTTAAGACTGAATTATATTAGTCAGTCACACTCTACATATCACACTGTGTTCATTCTTCCTTCCTACCATCCTGGTCTTTCAGCCGGGTGGAACCACTCACACACATCCGATGAAATTTTCTCTGTTTGATTTGTAGGTTGTTTTGCTTGTTCTATCTTTGTGGGATTTCATTTGGAATTAAGTTCATTTAAAAATTGAAAAAAAATTAAGTATCCTAGTTTGGCAAATCTGATACTTGTCTCGCTATTCCTTTTGATTTGAAAATATTTACTTACAACAAGCCACATTCCAATAAGGTGTTGAAGCAGACACATAATTGGGTCTCATACAATTACTGAGTTAATTTAAAAGAGGGCTGGAGCGATACCACAGCGGTGGGGTATTCACCTTGCACGCGGCCGACCCGTGTTCGATTCCTCCACCCCTCTCCGAGAGCCCAGCAAGCTACCGAGAGTATCTAGCCCGCGGGGCAGAGACTGGCAAGCTACCCGTGGCGTATTTGATATGCCAAAGACAGTAATAATAAGTCTCTCAATGAGAGATGTCACTGGTGCCCACTTGAGCAAATTGATGAGCAACAGGATGACAGTGACAGTGACAGTGACAATATAAAAGAAAATCAACTGAATTTTGTTTCAAATACCATTCAGACCTCTAGTGACCACTAGGTGGCAGCTGGGCTTTCAACATGATCAGCTTCGCTGAAGCCTGTCACTCAGGAAGTCTGGGATAGGATTGGCAAGGTGGGTTTTAAACTAAATTAGACTCTTGGGTGGGAAAATGAAGGCCACAATTCAACCCTGAATAAAATGGAGATGTGGGGAAGGCAGCATGAAGAAAGTGAAAGGGACATCATTAGACACCACCTCACTGAGAGAAAAACAAAATGACTAATTTAAGATACATCCACAAAAATCAGAGAAAGGTGTGCAGGACTAAAGACGGGTCAGACCTTACTAGAAGGCCAAGTGCACCAAAAGCTGCAGTATAGCCTCTTGAAGTGAAGGCAATGATAAATGTTTAGGGGCACACGTAGGTGGAACAGAGCCCCTCATAATGTTCTTGCAATCTCCTGCTAGGAATGAGGCTGGAAAGGCTCTAGATACAAGGTGTGTTTCCAACCAGCTGTGTTGGGCTGAACCTGATGTCAACTCCCAGTGTATGGCCAGAACCAAATTTTTGCTTTGCCTTCAAGAGGTGAGGGAGAAGATATAAATCTCCTACTTTGTGCCAGGAGCTTTATACATTTTTTTGTGTTTGACAGTTTGTTAACTTCCATTTGTTTTTGTTGTTGTTATTTTTTTGTTTAAATTTATTTTCAGGCTTGAGAGGTAGCACAGCAGTTGGGCTTTCGCCTTTTACGCGGCCAACCCGTGTTCGATTCCTCCGCCTCTCTTAGAGAGCCCGGCAAGCTACTGAGAGTATAGTGCCCGCATGGCAGAGCCTGGCAAGCTACCCATGGCATATTGAATATGCCAAAGACAGTAACAATAAGTCTCACAATGAGAGACGTTACTGGTGCCCGCTCGAACAAATCCATGAGCAACGGGATGACAGTGACAGTGTGACAGTGACATTTATTTTCATTGAATCACGGTGAGTTACAAAGTTACAAAGTGATTCCTGATTGGGATTCAGGTGCAATGTTCCAATGCCAGTCCCCTTCACCAGGGAACTGGAGCGATAGCACAGCGGGTAGGGCGTTTGCCTTGCACGCAGCTGACCTGGATTCGATTCCCAGCATCCCAAATGGTCCCCCGAGCACTGCCAGGAGTAATTCCCGAGTCCTGAGTGCAGAGACAGGAGTAACCCCTGTACATCGCTGGTGTGACCCCCCCCCCAAAAAAAAACACAATCCCTTCACCAGAATCTACTTTCCTCCAATCCCCAGTTTTCCTTTAACGGTAACAAATCCTTGAGGCAGGTGCTGCAATTTGTGTTAATTAACAGTAACTTGTGAGTAACCTGACCCTCACTTTACACATTTTACAGGAAAGACACCGGAGGCTCAGAGAGAATTTGTCTCTATTCCAAACTCACAAAATAAGAGGTTGAAGATTGGGCCCCAGACAGATTGTTGGCATGACCCCAGCTAGACTCCCAGGAATCCCACCTTTCTCTTCCAAGAATAATGAGGACACCTGCCTCGCAGGAGAGGTCATTTCATTTCAGTGAGAGAGGACCTGGCACAGTCCATCTGGGGCACAGTCAGCCTCAGTAAATGGAGGTGGACAGAAGCACACCAGGGCCTGCAGCCTCTTCCTTCTGGCTCTCCAGAAAACACCAGCCCGAGAATGGCTTCCTTATTTTGCCCATGTTACTCCTACCTCAAAATGAAACCTCCCTGCCTCTCTTCTTAAAATGCTTGTATTGTGAGGATGAAGGGATGAATGCCTATGCGCATGTCTCAAAAACAAACACACACACTGGCAAGGACAAGGAACAAGAGACAAGGGGTGGGGGGCGGGGGGGAGGATACACAAATCTGCCAACCCCGGAACTTCCCTTTCCTGGAACTTTCTGTTCCAGTAAGTAAAAGGAAACTTGCTTTAGCCATTCTCAGTTGGGTTTGTCATTGCTTGCAGCTGAGGGCTTACAGAGTTTGGTGGCCTTATAGGATGTCACAGATTCCCGAGTCTAGCAAAATCCAGCTCTGTGGCAGCTGGCAGCCCTCTCCAAGCAAGGAGAACCTCAAACCTCCAAAGGTTACTGGAATCAGATCCACTAATTCCTAAACAGTTTTCAACTCATACAAGATAGTTTAAGGGGCAGAGGCCCCGCAGTCAAAGACCTCCGGAACTCAGCCACAGCCATGCTCAAGGCCCCCTCCACATGTTCAGACGAGCCTCACGCATGAAGGAATCGGCAGAGGAACCAGGTGTGTGGGACCCAGGGCTGAGAGCTCCAAGCCTGCTCAGATCGGGACTGGGCCTCCTCCACTCAGAGCCCCCATTTTCCAGTAGCCAGGTGGTCACACCCAGAAACTTCCCCCAGAGCCATGTAATCCCATCAACAGCCAAGATCCAGAGACTATAAAACCAAGCTCCCAGAAGCGACATCTTATAGCCTAGTTCTCCCTCTCGGAGAACCTGGCAAGCTACTGAGAGCTTCTTGCCTGCATGGGAGACCCTGGCAAGCTCCCCGAGGCGTATTCATAAGCCAAAACCAGTAACAATGATGGGTCTCATTCCCCTGACCCTGAAAAAGCCTCCAATGTGGCACTGTTGGAAAGGATGAGTAACAAGAGGCTGCTAAAATCTCAGGGCTAGGACGAATGAAGACGTCCTGAGAATGAAGACGTTACTGAGACCACTGGAGAAAATCGATGATCAACAGGATGATGATGATAATTGATGATGATGATGATTTATTTTCCTTCTTGAAAGTTTTCTTATTCATCAGAATCTTGGTCTGGGCCCAGAGGGTTTGCTCAGAGGACTGAAGCAGAAATGTGATGTGCAGGAGACCTGAATCCCCCCACCACATGGTCCCTGAAACATCACCAAGAGCAACTCCCAAGCACAGAACCAGGTGTGACTCCCTGGGCACCAGGGTCAACCACCCTGCAAAGAATCCCTATATGAAAATAAAGACGTTTATCTAAATAGTGAACTGCCAGTCCCTGGTTTGGACAAAATAAAAACTGGGGCTGGAAAGATAGTACAGCAGGTAGGGCATTTGTCTTGCAAGCAGCCAACCCGGGTTTGATTCCCAGCATCCCATATGATTCCCCTGAGCACCTCCAGGGGTAATTCCTGAGTGAAGAGCCAGGAGTAATCCCTGTGCATCGCCCGGTGTGACCCAAAAAGAAAAAGAAATCTAAGTTTAGATTTGAAGGAGTTTTGGAAGGTTATTGAAATTAATAGCTGAAAGTAAGGAATTTGCCTTATCTTAGATTTCAGTTAACTAGCAATATATGCTTATCTGACACATAAAACTAGTTCTTTAATTTCTGTAGTTGAACTGAACTGACTTGAGTCCAGCAATTTTCCACTTAGAGGCCTCCAAGTTAATCATTAGGCCCCTCTCCTATATGGTTATTATAAAATAATTAAATAGCTGATGAAAAGCAGTTGCCACGGGGCCGTATCGATAGCACAGTGGGTAGGGTGTTTGCCTGCTCCCGGCAGACCCATGTTAGATCCTGGTACCCCATATGGTCCCTTGAGCACCACCAGAAGTAATTCCTGAGTGAAGAGCCAGGAGTAACCCCTGAGCATCGCCGGGAGTGACCCAAAAAGCCACAAAGAAAAGAAAAGTAATTGCCAGAAATGGGAGTGTCTTGAAAGGTTCTTGCATCGTATGCAGGAGGACAGTTTGGGGTGGCCTTAACTTAGGAGTGGCTTGGAAGAGCAAGGAATTTCTGCAGCAGTTCTAAAAATGGCCTAAAGATGGCGCTGGAGGGCGATCCTCATAGTCTGATGGAGTCATTTCAGCACCTGGAAAAAGCCAAGTCAAGGCCGGTCTTTTCTTTTTGATAGCTAATTGTCTTAACTAACAGCTTAAGTTAACAAAGTAAAACTGTAGCACAAGGAGAATAACAAAATTATAAAAGGTATCATTTGGAGGCTCTGTCAGGAGCTGTGATGATGGCATCCTAATAGATATTAATGCTTCCCGGCGCTTCTGCTGCCTGCCAGGTGTCTGCGGGAGGAACAATGCCTGCACTGGCCCATTAGCTCTGGATGGGAGAAAGCTTTTTGGTCTGCAATTACCAGGCTGCTCTTCTTTACTTTAGAACACATCCTCCTAGGCTTGCTATTTTTCCAGGCGTGCTTTAACCCTTCGAGGGTTGCACATGTACTTGCACATGGGAACAGGCTTTTTGACTTGACTCTGCTGAATGTTAAAGTTGTTGTCTGGTGGGAAGGTGTAGATTCTCCCCTTGCTGCAGCTTTTCCTAATGCTGGGTTTGTAAACTTTCAAAGTGCAAAACCCGTGGATGGAATTGTTATATCTCCACGTTTTCCGTCCCATGTCCCAGGCCCAGAGCTTCGTGTGTATCTTCCCTTGTTTGTCTCTTGGACTGAAGGGATAGCACAGCAAGATAACACAGCAGGTAGGGCATTTGCCTTGCACGTGGCCAACCCGGTTCAATTCCTCCGTCCCTCTCAGAGAGCCCAGCAAGCTACTGAGAGTATCCCGCCCGCACGGCAGAGCCTGGCAAGCTACCCGTGGCGTACTCAATACGCCAAAAACAGTAACAAGTCTCACAATGGAGAGTTACGGTGCCCGCTCGAGCAAATCAATGAACAACAGGACGACAGTGCTACAGCGCTACAGTTTGTCCCTTTGCGGCCTGTGGTAAGGGTGCACCCATGGTCCTAGAGCTGCTGCTTCTAGATCCAGGCTGCCAATGCTTTCTCTTCTAGTACCTTGGCTCCTTCCCCCCTTCTTGGTTCCATATCACCACCAGAGAGGGCCAACATGGGGCAGCTCTTCCATAGAACATGCATCGTAGCAATTTATTTAAATAACTTTAAAATAAATTCTGTGTCACTGTATCACTGTTATCCCATTGCTCATCGATTTGCTCAAGCGGGCACCAGTAACATCTCCAGTGTGGGACTTGTTGTTACTGTTTTTGGCACATTGAATACACCACGGGGAGCTTGCCAGGCTCTGCCATGCAGGCGAGATACTCTCGATAGCTTGCCGGGCTCTCTGAGAGGGATGGAAGAATCAGCTCAGGTCGGCCGCATGCAAGGCAAATGCCCTACCTGCTATGCTATCCCTCCAGTCCTTAAATAAATAATTTTTAAAATTTTAAATCAATTTTTTAAATTTATTTTGAGGGTGTTTGGTCTCTTAGGGAATCCGGGGGCCAAGCTCAGTAACACTCAGCCAACAAGACCGTTAGTTTAGTTCAATATTAGGGCCCGAAGACACGGTGCCTCACTGGGGTCCTACTGTGCCGAAACCACTAGTACCACCCCAGCGATGCTCAGGGGCTCTAAGGCTACACCTAGTGATACCTAGGGAACCATATGACGTTGGGGATAGAATTTGTCAGGTGTGTACAAGGCATATATGCCTTAAGACTACCCCTACTTCCATTCTAGCCCCGTTCTCCTGATTTTATTTGGTTTTATTTGGGTGGGTGGGGGTATTGGAAAGGAGATACAGGGTGAAACACCCAGCAGTGCTCACAGATTACTATGGATCTGTGCTCAGGAATTCTTCCTGACTCTGTGCTCAGGAGTCCATATGAGATGCCGGGAATCCAACCTGGGTCAGCCAGGTACCAGGAGAATGCCCTGACCCACTGTGCTGTCCCTCTGGAAGCCCTCCTGCTTTTAGAAGATAACAAATCCTGAACTAAGGTCCCTCTGTTCTGGACCGCTTATTCCCTTAGAGATAAGGCCCTATCCTCCTGAGAGAGTTCTCGGGAGGAAAAAGAGCTACATTCACTTTTTCTACTGACAGCACCCCATCTCCAGTCTGAGGAGAAAGGCGCTTTCATCCCTGAGGCTGGGAACCCTGGACTGGGCACACAGAGAGGGGGCTGAGGGAGCCGAGAAGGGAGCAAGAGGCATTAGCAATGGTCAGCCCTCACCGCCCCTCGCCTACTTTCACAACTCTCAGAGCTGCAGCTCCTTGTTGTGGGGGATCCTGCCTGCCCCATCTTGGTGCCCACAGTCTGTTGGCCTCATACTCTGCCTCCTTCCCCCTCCCCTCTTGCTTTCTCCCAGACTCAGTCCCCTCTCTGGGCTGCCTCCAGAGAAGACTCACTCAAAAAGATGGAGCCCTGAAGGCAGCTGTGGGGAGATGGGGGCAGAGGCATAAGGGGAGGTTGAGCAGCCATAACAGCTTTGGGTGAAGAAAATGGCTTTGACAGAGTAGAAATGACATCTGCACCTGTATGTTCATTGCCAGAATCTGGAAACAACCTGAGTGCCTGAGAACTAGACGACTGGTTAAAGAAACTTTGGAACAACTACACAATGGAATACTATGCCGCCATTAGGAGAGATGAAGTCATGAAATTTTCTTATAAGTGGATGGACATGGAGAGTATCATGCTAATTGAAATGAGTCAGAAAGAGAGGGACAGATACAGACTGACTGCACTCATTTGTGGAATACAAAATAACATAATATGAGACTGCCACCCAAGGATAGTAGGGACAAGGCCCAGAAATATTACTCTATGGTTAGCAGCCGGCCTCATGAGCTGGGGGAGAAGGCAGCTGGGATAGAGAAGGGATCACTAAGTCAATGATGGTTGCAGGGATCGATCGGGATGGGAGATGTGTGCTGAAAGCAGAAAAAGGACCAAATGTGATAGCTTCTCAGTATCTTCATTGCAAACCATAATGCCCCAAAGTAGAGAGAGAGTCTGGGGGAAATTGTCTGCCATAGAGGCAAGGGGAGTGGTGGGATTGGGGGGCGGGGGGCGAGAGCAATACTGGGGACATTGGTGGTGGAAAATGTGCACTGGTGGAGGGATGGGTGTTTGGTCATTGTATTACTGAAACTCAAACATGAATGCTTTGTAACTGTATCTCACAGTGATTCAATTAAAAAAAATGACTTTGGATGAAAACTTCCCTTGTTGCATTGTAAATACACGTGAGACAGAGGCCAACATCATCCTCCATAGCTCTAGGTATTGAAGGGGGGCAGTTTATGACAATAGTCCACATATTTGTTATTACTTGCTGTTGGGGAAAGGGCAACTTTTCCAAGCTCCACAGTGGAATGACAAGAGAAAAGGCTAATGGCCCCCCCTCCTTCACAGGACACTTGGCATGTTGTATTTTTCACTATCTTTACTTTTGGAAACCTGTTTTCCCAAACATATCCCAACCAAGCACAAGAGGTAAGCAAGGTATGAGACACTCACAACTCCTAGGGTGCTTGCAGCTAAGTCCTCAGTCAGCTCCTGAGGGCTTGCCCAAAAACTCAGAAGCAAACCCTCACGGGCTGCAATTCTCAAAATGGTCACTAGAGGGAGTCTTGACATGCTTGTTTTTCCCAAAGGTGTTAGAACTTGCCTAATGTATCAAGCTCATAGATAAACCAGTGCAAGAATGTTCTGCTCATAAAAGAAGAATTCGGAGACCTAATGTGCAGCCCCAAATCAAACAAGGAAAGTTAGGGCACTGAGGCCTAGGTAGCAGCTCGGACAGAAGTGTGAAGGCACGTGTTTGTTGAAGAGCTCTGGAGAGACTCAAGGGATCGCAGCTAGAGTGCCTGGCTGGCCATGGCAGGTCAGGACCTTGCAGCTGACTGAGGAAGGAACTCGGAGCCTCATTAAAGATGGCGTTGCCCCAGCCAAGTCTCCAGGTGTCCAATCTCCTTATTGCAGAGACCTTTGGTCAAAGAATTCCAAATTAATTTACAAGACTTGGTTCCGGGGATATTTAACAAAACCCATAAAACAGCATGACAGCTCTGTCACTTGCACACTATGAATATGGAGGGCTAAGGAACAGTTTAAGTGAAATTCGTCTTTGGTGACTTCTGCCTGGCCTTAAAGCTCCTGATCTGAGCTCTGTCTCTAAGGCTGACCCCGTGTTTTACTCCAGCCCAGGCTGCCATCCCCAAACTCAGCCCTCTCAGTCTCAGCCTGGCTTCCTCTGCCTGTTGATTCCCGGGGCGGGGGTGGGGACAAAGAAGCTTTGCTTCTACCTTGGTCTTTTCTGTCTTTGCAGGGGCCAGTGTTCTGCATCTGCCTGAAGGCTCGGCTAAAGCCTTTGAAGAATCCTAAGGCCCTGGGGCAGGAAAGGGTGGTGCTCTGGCTGTTGTCTCTAGGCGCCTTCCAGAGGGTTCTGAAGTGGGGCCAGGTGGAGGTGGCTGGGGGAAGAAAGGGGGGGTGGGTGGCGCTGGCAGCTGCAGTCCTGCATAGAAGCAGCTGCCACACAAACCTCCTTAGCCAAAGACAGCACTCCGGGGACAGGCAACGAAGGCGCTCCTGCTCCCATATGGCACGTGCCTGGCCCCCAGCACCACAGCACACCTGCACTGGATGCCACTGAGTACGGGCTGGGCTTTGTCTCAGACTGGGCAGGGAGGCAAGGAGACTTCAGGCAAGACAGAGCTGAGAAGAAGGAATCTGGAGGGTGACACGTGTACCGCTGACTCCGGGAGCTGAGATTGGAGGCTCAGGCTGGCTGTGGCCTAATTCTCCTGTGTGAGAACCAGGAGTCTGCAGGCTGGAGACTGGGGTCACATCCTTCTTGAGTGGCAGTAAGTCTGAGACTTCTCCTAAACCCATTTCTCCTCTCTGTAATGGAAGAGAAGGGGTAGAAGGGTAGCGGCATCTGCCGAGAGTGTTCCCATAAAAGTGGAGGGGTGAGTCCCACAGAAACAGGTAACCTGCGATCCAGCCCCCGAGACTGGCAGGAGAATCAGGACAGGGCTTAAGATTCTTGCATATGGTCCCCCAAGCACTGCCAGGTAGGATCCCTGAGCACCGTGGGAGGTGACCTCATACCCCCACTACACTTCATCCTCTACCCCCCCCCCCACACACACAAAAAAAAAAACAAATAGAGGGGCTGGAGCAATAGAACAGCAGGTGGGGCGTTTGCCTTGCATGAGGCCTACGCAGGTTCGATTCCCAGCATTCCATATGGTCCCCTGAGCACCATCAGGGGTAATTCCTGATTGCAGAGCCAGGAGTAACCCCTGTGCATCTCTGGGTATGACCTAAAAAGCAAAGAAAGAAAAAGAAACAAAACAAAAAGTAAACTCAGTGGACTTTTGTGGCTTTTTGTTTTCTTTGGGAGCCACACCCCGCAGGGCTCAGGGCTTACTCCTAGCTGTGCACTCGGGGATCACTTCTGGCAGTGCCTGGAGGACCATATGGGATGCCAGAAGTCTGGGATCAAACCCAGGTTGGCCACATGCAAGACAAATGCCCTACCCACTGCATGATGGCCTCGGCCCCACTCCTGTGGTCTTTTAAGGTTTTTCCTAGAGATGGGGCTGACACGAGAAGGATCAGGTTCACCCCCTCATCCACATGCCAATCTTTAGTCTGACAGATGGTGGAAAGGGGACAGTGGCAGGCAGCTGTCGGCCCTTGCTCTCTGCCTTGTTTAACCAAGTTTTGTGCTGCTGCTTACTTTCGGGGAAACATCCTGTGCCTGAGCCCCCCCCCCAACACACACACCCGAGCCCACACAGGGGGTTTCCATCGCCTCAGCACTTAATGCAGGATCCTGGGGAGATAATGGATTGGAGAGAACAAGGGGCCACTTAGAGGCAGCAGCCCTGGGGGCGCTGGGTAAAGGGTGACAGCGCAGAAACTCACTAATGCACTCTGGCCATTACATCTCTCGAGTTACCCTCAATTAAGCTTTGCTCTTCCAAATCCCAGGCTCCCTGAGATTAGCTCCCCGTCATTAGCTTTCATCTGGCACAGCAGTCAGGCAGTCAGAGCCGCCTGGCATTTCTCAGAAATCTCCCAGTTGGGGGGGCCATACAATCTTGTAGAAACCTCCTTAACACAGTTCCTGGCTGTTCTCAGCCTTGACGACAGTTACCTGAGTGTGGCCATGGATGAGTTGGGGAAAATGTGTTGCTGCTTTTCTCTGTTCTCTGCCCCTGGTGCTGGGGGTGGGGTTGCTAGTTGATTTTGCAGTGGCTTTCGCCATAATGGATGGATTTTTTTTTTAATTGGCATGTCATTTTAACCTGTTCTTTGAGTAACTCCAGCAGTCCTTGCAGTGTTAATAATCTTTGCTAGGTCTAACTGGGCTGGGGAGCTGGGGTTCCTGTCAGAGCAAACCACCCCCTTAGAACATGCTTCCTGAGTTGCCCTCCGGAGCAGGGTTTCCTAGAGTGGTACAGGCCCCCAGGGTGCGGTAATAGACTCAGGAGCAATTGTTGGGGGCTCTTTCTGTCTGTGCACTTAAATAAAGCAGAGATCAGAGAGATCCAACCAGTATTTGGTTCTCCCCAAGAGGAATCAAAAGAGCTATGCTTGGAGTATCATGTTTCACTCAAGTGGGAGAAGTTTCGATCTCCATCCACGATGGAGGATCAGGCACACTGCCTCTTTTGCCAAGGTGTTGAGAATCAGATGGGCCAGACACATAATGCGCATTGGAGACGACCCCTGGACTAGAGCCATTACAGACTGGATTCCACAGGACGTCAAAAGAACGCCTGGCCGCCCACCAATGAGATGGTCAGATTTCTTCGTCAAGACCCTGAACGAACTGGTTTTGGTGCTCTTCGTGTTCCTGGAGCAAGCAGACGCCATTGGGCCACACTAGCCCAATGCAACAGGGATGAATGGAGACATTACTGGCGCCCGCTCGAGCAAATCGATGAGCAACAGGATGACAAGTGACGTGACAAGTGACAAGTAAGCACTTGCTTTGCACGTGGCCAATCCAGGTTTGGTCCCTGGCACTGCCTACAGTCCCCTGAGCACCAACAGGAGTGATCGCTAAGCATCGTAGCATATGACCCAATAAAACAACAAAAAGGTGTCTATCCAGGGGTAGAAGGGGGATTTTTTTTTCTTGAAGGAGGTGGTGCAAATAAAGCTGGGAACATCTGATATAGACATTTTGTTAAATAAAATCTTAGAACTTCCCTCAGTACTAACAACGTGATCCACTTTCCTTCACTTCCTCTGGCACCCAACAAAATAATCTGTAGTCTTGGCTGAGTCTGAAAAGATGTTTAGTCACTGCTCTGTAATACATGCATGCTACCACCAGGTGACGTCAAATGTCACTGTTGTGAACAGATTCCAGGCTAGGCATTAAGAATCCAGTGATTCAGGGCCAGAGTGATGGTACAACGGGTAGAGTTTTTATTGCCTTGCGCATAGTGGACCCCTGATTTAATTTTTGACATTCCATATGGTCCCCCGAGAAGTTCCAGAAGTGATCCCTGAGTGCAGAGTCAGGAGTAAGCCCTGAGCAGACTGGGTGTAGCCCAGAAACAAACAAACAAAAAAAATCCAGTGGTCCAGGTTGTCCAAAGTCATTACAGCGACAGAAACATATTAACCTCACATGCTGTTGAGGTTGCCCATTCTATCCTAGCACAGGCTTAAACAAGCAAACAAACAAAATAGAATCTAGAGGTGAGAAAAATCCCAGTATCCTCCCCATGCCCGACCCTCTCCTAAAGCTCCCGTACTGAGCAAGAAATCACTCAACAAAGTACTACAAATAGTTCAATGGCAGCACCGAGGAAGCATCTAGATACTAGTGCTAGGAGTGAGCAGAGAGAACGATGCTCACCGTATGTTCTGGGCCTTCCCCACATGCTCCAGCCACCTGACGGCCAGCTGGGCCTCACAACGAGTTCTGGCCCACGGGATGTGAGGCTGGTTCTCACGTGGGACACTTTGGAGCCCAGATGTAGAAAACTGAGCCTATGGGTATTTCTCGCTGATCTCTCTCTCTCTCTCCCCCTGCGCTGCACTAGCTGGTTCCCTGGCATATGTAGACCCAGGGTGAGCCTGAACTGCCCCCACCCCCAGCCAGCCCTGCCCCCTTCCCCCTGAGCTGCAGGACTCCAAACCTCCACGGCTCTTGCTCTTAGGCAGCGCCTATGTTTACTAACTGGCCCTTGGGAGGCAGGCTGATTCTGCAGCACCCCCGGCATCAGACCCGCGGCGTCAGAACGCGGGTCTGATGAAAGACCGACTTGGCAATCGCAAGAATGGGACTCGGAGGGAGGCCTTTTCCTCTGGGTGGGCATCAGATGACTTATGAGGAGGGAAAGAAAACAAAAGTCAGCCACGTTGTCCCCTCCAGCCTTCCCCAGTGTGGGGAAGAAAGGAGACCCCTTAGCCACAGAAGTCAGGAAAGTAGGCTGTTCCTTACTCCCACGATGGACACTGAGCATGTGACCCACAGAAAGCCACCTTCAGGGCAGGAGAAATCGGTGCTGGCCACAGGGCCGGACTTTCCTTCATTCAGGTCTGCTGTGGGGCCAGTGCCATGCACGGAACTCCGCTGGCTCATGGAGGCCCCACTTTTAAATGTTTTCTCTGATGAATATTGCCCTGAGTAGCCTACTTTGAGGAGGGTCTGGAACACGGATTTGTCTCCTTCCCCGAAATAAATTCCTAAAATTAAACGTGCTGCGTTAAAAGGCAGGAGCATCCTTTAAATGTTTTCGATTTGTCGCCAGATCATCCGAGAGCGTGCACCAGTTCCCAGCACAGGCGCTCACGAGAGCAAGCCCGTGCTTGGACTCTCTCCAACACAGTCTTCTTCGGAGGTTTTGATTTATATTTAATTACCGGAGAGGCTGAGTCTTTTCATAGCTTGATAGGTTCTCTTTTGTTTAATTTCTCCATTCAGTGTCGTGGCCTGTTTTTTTTTTTTCAAGGAATGTTATCTTTTTCCTTTATGGATGTCGAGTCACTTTTTATATATTAAAGATACTCTGTCTATTTTGCAGGAAAACTGGATGATAAAACATGAATTTAGTATTGAATTTTGAGTTTGACAGGAATGCTAAGTTTCAAACAAAGCAATGGGCTTTTAGAAACCCCTTTTCTGTGAGAAAAGGACATTTTCTCTACATTTTCTCCCTGGAAGGGTGAAATATGTTAAAAATGCATTCTGGAGTAATAACTCAATGATGGGGTGCACACACTTACCATGTGGCAGGCCTGGGTTAGGTCCCTGGCACCAAATGGTCTCCTGAGCACCACCAAATCAATACCCAGAAATAGAATTACTGGGGCCAGAGCAATAGTACAGCAGGAAAAGCACTTGCCATGCATGCAACTAACCCAGGTTCAATATCTGATTTCCCATACGATCCCCTAAGCCCTAAGAGTGATTTTTGAGTGTAGAGCCAGGTGTAAGCCCTGAGCACTACCAAGTGTGCTCCCCCCAAAACAAAATTTAAAAAAACAACAACATTGCCATCTCTTCTTTGTCCTCTCACACATCTCCTGACCTCACCTGTACCATTGGCTCTGCACCATCTTGATGAATGGCAAGGATGGAATAGCCCCAACGGGCCTGTCCCAGGCAGTTCAGGAGAGAGCTCACAGGACACAGTGTCTCTGGGGGCCAAGCTAAAGGACCATCCACAAAGGCACTTTTCATCTCACTCCTAGAATAAATTTAAAGTGGGTCACCAGGAAGCTGAGGACAGTTGCTCTAGTGAAAATATGTGACCCCCCTGGCCCAGAGGCTCACCCACGGGTCAGGGGTCAGAGAGCCATGGTAAAAGGAGAGGCTGGATGACCAGATGGAAGGAAACCTACCAGTGACAATAGTAGGAAAAATGCTGACATCAGGCATCTCTGAGAAAATGCAAATTGACACACATTTGCATACCCAACAAGATGGTTATGAGAAGTGGCCAAAATGTGGAGTATTTGATGGCCAGTGATGATTTATCTTGTATGAGCAGGTAGTAGAACTCTAGCACTGTCAAAGCTCAAGATCAGAAGCTAACCCTGCCTCCTGTAGACCCCAGAAGGTATACAAAGGGTTCAGGTGATGGACACTTCCATTGCTTTTGACTTTTACCATTTACATAACAACAACCAAAAACAAAAAACAAAACCAAAAAGAAACACCCCTTGAATCTTACCATAGAGATACATGACCTCTGAAAGCATTTTAGTATGTAGCCTTCTGGACTTTTTTCCATGCCATTCTAGCTGCTTATTAACCTGTTAACCTACTTTCTCTCACTTACTTTTAGAATTACAGGAAAAGCCAGAAGGTCAGACAAAGTGTTTCCATATACCCCTCACCCAGTTTCCCTTATCATTAACATTTACACGAGTGCAGTACATTTGTTGTAATAAACTAGTGGTGCTATATATTGTTGTTTACTTAAGTTCATGTTTTAATTTGATCTCCTTAGTTGTTTGTTGTTTAGTTTGGGGCAGGTGTGGGGGAGGTTTGAAGGACACACCAGTGCTCAGGGATACTCCTGTCAGTACTCAGGGGTCCATATATGGTGCAGGGAATTGAGCTGGGGTCGGTTGCATACAAAGCAAGCGCCTTAACCCTTATACTATCTCTCCAGCCTCTCCTCGATGTCCTTTTTTCTGTTCTAGAATCCCATCCAGGATACTAGGAGAAAGCACAAATGGAAAGGCACATGCTTGTCATAGGCAAGACCCTAACTTTGCTCTCCTGAACCATTACCCTGCCTCCCCCCCACGGGGTCTAACCCAGGTGGCCCTTCAGGACTGTTGGCTGTGACCTCCTTTTATTTGAAGCACTGTGATCTACAATACTACTAATGATAATGCTCCATGCAAACGACATTCCAGCACGATACAGAGGGTCTGCTTCCCTATACTGTTATCTCAGTGGCCCTGACATGTTAAACTCAATTCTGTAGACCAGTTCCATATCCTATTGAATGTTGTTGTGGTGGTTTTAAAATATCTCTGTGTCTCCTTAGGGTCCTCTTGAGTAAGGCGGCTTCTTAGCCTTTCCTTGTTTTGGGTGATCTGACATTTTTAGGGGTACCTGTCCAGTATTTCATATGATGGCCCTTCAATGGAAATATTTCTGATGTCTCTCTTGTGGTAAACGGGGCTTAGGAGAAATCCGTGCCTGTTTTATTCTGTTTCACATGTTTGCATGCTGTCCCCAGCATTGAGAGGAGTTCTGATCTCTTGAAAGCCTCTGTTTCTTGCTGCTTTTGTGGGTTGAGCTAATGTTCAATTTTTGAGCAGAGTCAGAAATAGTAGCAGAAAAAAAAAGCCCTATAATATTTGCTTTTAGAAAAGACCTACTCTTTGCACCGCAGTACCTATAAAGAAACCTAGCAGCTACCACCAGTTGTTCCTGAATTAGCATCTGAGAGGTCCTGCTGGCTTGTTCCTTGCAAGCACTCAGTATGCTCACACTTCGATTCCAGTTCAACAAAAATCTCTTGGTATCACTTTATAATCCTTGCACCTTCATCAAATACCAAAGAGTGACTAGAGTTTTTTCTAAGCTAATTGGCATTAAAGTGTTGCTGTGATTGGGAATTTTTGTTTGTTTTGTGGCTCTTTTCTCCCAACACTATTCTACCCAGTGAAATGACCGTGAATGTGCATGTGCAGAAGGTACTAAGGCTGGCAGCATGGCAAGCAGCTCTTCTCAGCATTCACCTGTAGCGCTTCTATTGTCTTATGAACATCTCAAAGCAGGAACAGTAGAAGAAATCTGGGGGGATGGGTAGTTTGCTGTATCAAAAGTGTCTGAGTGGGGGCTGGAGCAATAGCACAGCGGGTGGGGCGTTTGCCTTGCACGCAGCCGACCCGGGTTCTAATCCCAGCATCCCATATGGTCCCCTGAGCACCGCCAGGGGTAATTCCTGAGTGAAGAGCCAGGAGTGACCCCTGTGCATCGCCGGGTGTGACCCAAAAACCAAAAAAAAAAAAAAAAAAGTGTCTGAGTGGGGGCTAGAGTGATAGCAGTGGGTAGGGCATTTAGATAGTATAGAGGGTAGGGCGAGTAGCACATGGCTGACCCAGGTTCAATCCCTGGCATACCATATGTTCCCCCAAGCACCACCAGGAGTAATTCCTGAGTGCAGAGCCAGGAGCATCACTAGGTGTGATCCAAAAAGCAAAAAGATAACAACCAAAAAAAAGGTGTCTGGGTTTTCTTTACTTTGAGATAAAGCTTCTAATAAAATATACAGATCAGTAATCAATTAGAATTTTGACAATTGGACCCCCAGGTATCACTACCCCAAGAAACAAGGAACATTTCCATCACCTCCAAAAAGTACCTTTGTATCCCTTTTCAGATAAATATCCTGAAATAGAATTGCTAGATCATATGTTAGATCTATTTTTAAATTAATTTTTTGTTAAAAAAGATGCTCTAAGTTTTTCCACACAGATTCCATTGATTTTTTTATTTCCATGACAAATTCATCTTTGTTTATTCTTTATTTTTGTTGTAGTGAAAACTTATTGTGATAAAATTTATATAGTTACTGCTTTAACTATTTTTTGATTGTGCAATTTAAAGGTAGAAGGTCTATTCACATTGCCTCTGCATATATCACCATTGTTCTGAATGAGATTTTTTTTTTTTTTTTGCTTTTTGGGTCACACCCGGAAATGCACAGGAATTACTCCTGGCTCTGCACTCAGGAATTACTCCTGGAAGTGCTCAGGGGACCATATGGGATGCTGGGAATAGAACCTGGATCAGCCACATGCAAGGCAAATGTTCTACCCACTGTGCTATCGCTCCAACCCCTGAATGAAATTTTTTTAACCATACCATTGAAGACACTATCATAATGTGTATAACTATATCTTCTATATTTTATAAAATAATAAGTGAAATTTATAAGCGAAACTTTGTGCCATGTGATCCCTTTCACCTATTAAGTGAACCTAATCCCCACCTCCTAACCTTTCCCTCTGACAACCACCAAACTGTCCTCTGAAATTTATTAAATTGGTTATATCTTATTTGGCTTATTCAGGCTCTTACATCCCACATATGAAATCATATGGTATTGTCTTTGATTCATTTAGCTTAGCATGATACTCAGGTCATCCATGTTGTTGCAGATAGATAGCAAGATTTTATTCTTTTGTATGACTGCATAGTATTCCATTGCATATGTATATATAGATAGATAGATAAGTGTATACGCAAGCACATGTGTGTAAGAAAAGTGCATGTGCTCATGTGTGTAAAAATATGTCAGATATTCTTTATCCATTTTTCTATATCAATGGTGTTTGTTTCCATACCCTGGCTGTTGTAAATAATCATGCCATGAGTATAAAAGACGCATATAAATTTTAGAATTAAAATTTTAGTTTTCTTAAGATTAATATCCAGAAATATAATTAGTGGGACTGAAGCAATAGTACAGCAGGGAGGGCACTTGATTTACATGCAGCTCACCCAGCTTCAATCCCCAGCCCTGCTAAGAGTGATTCCTGAGTACAGAACCAGGAGTAAGTCCTAAGCACCATTGAGTGTGAACACCCCTCAAAAAATACACAGGAATGGAATCACTATATCATATGGTAATACTATTTATAATATTTTTAAGAACTGCCACAATATTTTCCATAGTGACTAAATCTGTTTACACTCCTGTCAGCAATATACCAGGGCTTTTCTCTGTTCACATTCCTTCTGACACTTGTTGTTTCTTGTCTCACCATTCTCACAAGGATGAGGTAATACATCATTATGCATTTCCTGAATGAGAAGAGGTGAATAAACATCTTTTTATGTACCTATTGGCCATTTGCATCTCTTCTTGGAAAAAAATTCTAGTTAGAACATCTGCCCTTGTGCAATCAGATTCTTTGGTAGTTTCTGTTGTCTTTTGTTAACTGGGTTGTACGAGTTTTTTAGATATATTTTAGATTTTAAACTTTTCACCTTCTCCCATTCAAGAAGTTGTCTCTAGTTTTATTGATGTTTTTCTTTTGTTTGGGGGACACACTCAGTGTCCAGGAGTTGCTCCTGGTAGGGGGGTGGGAGGGATTCTTGCAGTAATGGGAGAAACCTCAGGCCTCTCCTGCACACAGAACATGCCCTCAGCTCTTTGTGCTACCTCCACAACACTGTTGCTCATTTTCTTCACTGTGGAAAACTTTTTTGTTTGGTGTTGTCTTATTTGCGTTTTTTTTTCCTTTTTGGCTTGAGTTACCCTTGTCTTTAGCACCAATTTTTTTTTAAATGAAACAAAGCCTACTAAAAACTGACATCAAGGAATAGACTGACCACCCTATATAACTATGTTTTTTTTTTAATGAGTTTTCAGGTTTCAGGTCTTACTTTCAAGTTTTGAATCCACTTTGAGTTGATGTATGTATGTGGTGTCAGTGGTCCAGATTCAAGCTTTTTTATGTGGTTGTCCAGCTCTCCCAGTGCCATTTATTAAAGATGTTTGATCACTGTATTTTCTTAATATAATTTGAAATTCAGAAACATGAGGCCTCCAGATTTCTTCCCCTTCATTGGAATGGCTGTTTGGGATCTTGTGTAGTTCCAGACAAGTTTTAGGAATGTTCTGCTTCTGTGAAAGATACTGATGGGATTTTGACAGGAATTGCATTAATTCTATGTTTTTCTCTTCTCAGATTTCATAGACATAGAATTATGCTGTATGTAATCTTGTATCCAGATTTGTAGCCATCGTGTGGCCACAGGGTACCTGGGAACAGGAAGCAGATCCTTCAGGGTCTGTGGCTAATAGCTCAGAGACTCAGATGCTAAGAATTGACTGGGGAACAACCCACATGGGTCACAGACCGATGGACCAGTGCAAAAGCTTATTCAGGGAGAACAATGGTTATATAGGGGTAAGCGGAATGTGATATGTGTAGAGCATGAAAAATGAGAGGGCATAAGGTAGGAGGAAAATGGGGAGGGGGTCAGATTGGTGGCTACGTGGGCTATATGGGATAGAGTGGGACAGAGTACCTGTGATCTAAAGCAGAGGCAAACTGTAATTCTTACAAATACCATAGGTGTCAGCTTCCCACATTTCAACCCTGGCCACCAGTAATTGCAAGGCCATCCATCTATACTAATCTCCAGGGAGTGCCAGTCGCCTGGCACCAGCTCACCCCATCCAGGCCAGGCCCCAAGGTTTTCTCACAGGCCCTGCAGCCCAAATGTCTGGGGAGCTGTACCAGAGAAAACTCCAACACAGATTCTTCAATTTAGTATTAAATCTTTTTTTTTTCTTTTTGTGTCACACCCAGTGATGCACAGGGGTGACTCCTGGTTCATCACTCAGGGATTTGTTTTTGTTTTTGTTTTTGTTTTAGTTTTTAATTTATTCTTTTTTTATTGAATCACCATGTGGAAAGTTACAAAGCTTTCAGGTTTATTACTCTTGGCTGTGCTCATGGGACCATATGGGATGCTGGGAATCGAACCCAGGTAGGCCGGTTGCAAGGCAAACGCCCTACTCTTTGTGCTATCGCTCCAGCCTCTAGTATTAAATCTTAACATTAATTAGACATAATAACAACGTAATACCCAGCTCATGGAGAAATAACAGCTCATTTGCACTATATATTAGGCCCATCTTTAATATTCCCTCTTCTAGAACAACATTCTTTTTTTTTTTTTTTTGCCTCTTTGGGTCACACCTGGTGATGCACAGGGGTTACTCCTGGCTCATGCACTCAGGAATTAACTCCTAGTGGTGCTCAGGGGACCATATTGAATGCTGGGAATCAAACCCGGGTGGGCCACTGCAAGGCAAATGCCCTACCCACTGTGCTATTACTCCAGCCCCTAGAACAATACTCTTTAGCCAGGATGCTGACCACCCAGGGTCTCTCCAGAAGGAGCTAGAATACAGTTAAGACTGAGAAACAGTGACAGAAAGATTTCTGATCTAGAAAATTCTTTCATGAAGAAAAGAATGGAGGGTCAAGAAAACAGTCACTCCATATTACAGGGGCTGTCAGCTGAAAGAGAAAGTCAATTCTGTGGTGTAATTCCAGAATTAGAAGCTGGGGTACAAGTACTGGGAGGCAGTTTTGGGCACTGTAAAAGTGGAACTATCTTCAATAGCAGGCCACAGGGGTGCTTGCATAACAGTTGGGCTTCTCCTCACAGAGTCTGTGGAAGGTTAATAGTCATTTCTCATGGGCAGGGTTAAAGGAAATCCCCCAGGGCAGGAGAGGACCTCTTCCGATGCAGTGCTTTTCATTTAGACACACATAGGGTTTGTGACGAACAAAACTTCATGCTTGTTGGTCGGTATGGTTTCTTACCCCCCTGCATCTCACATTGGCAACAGGACCATATGGCTTTCATATCAACTCTCTGAAAACCAGCTGCCGCCGTGAAGACTGCGCCCTAGCATTCAGAACTTAGGCTGGAATGTGTCTGCTTATTTTTAAAGTGTTCTCTACAAGAAAGTGTCCTTCTCTGCACTGCATCCCAAGGCACCTGCCGAAGGATCATAGGCGCTGGGACATCTATCTGCATCACTGTCATGAACACAGCATCCAGAAGTGCAAGGACCCCTTAAGGGTGGACCTCGTCCTCCCACAAAGCCCAGACTGGAGCTGAAATAAACAGTGTGAGAGCTGCCAGTCCTTTGCAAGTGATGAGGAACTAATTAGGATAAGGGAAATATTTACAAGAGGTGGCCACTATGCTGCAGGTGGCTGACAGGCCTCCTTTGTTTATCTACATCTGTCATGTCCTTCCTCCCCCACCGTCTCCCAGTCCCCCTGCCAGCTGATCTGGGTCTGACCACCTGCTTCAGAGATCTGAACTCAGGTTTCACCCCAAGCAACCGTCTGCAGGGGAGAGCAGCTGATCTGATCATGGTTGGCCTTTATCACTGTCGACAAATCCAGAAAGCCTCTTTTTTTTTCTTTTGGTCATACTCGGTGAGGCACAGGAGTTACTCCTGGCTCATGCACTCAGGAATTACTCCTGGTGGTGCTCAGGGGACCATGTGGGATGCTGGGAATCGAACCCAGGTCGGCCACGTGCAGGGCAAATGCCCTACCCACTGTGCTATTGCTCCAACCCCATGAGTCTCTTTTCTTAACCTCATTGCTTATCCTTTGTAGTCTCTCTCTCTCCACAGCAACTTCTTATTTTTCCATTACTTTTATTTTTGTTTGTTTGTGGCGGGGGTCAGGTGGTGAGGTGGTGCACATCCGGTGAGACTCAGGACTTTCTCCTAGCTCTGCACTCAGGGCATCACTCCAGGCAGGCTCAGGTAACCATTCGGAGTGCTGGAATCCAACCTGGGCCAGCCACGTGCAAGGCAAGTACCCTGCTTGCTGTACCATAGCTCCAGCCACACACCCCCAGCAACTTCTGAACATCACTGCGTTGGCAAAATAACTCATGCATCTATCTATAGATGCCCAGAACTGCCCTCCTCCCCGCTACCCGCAAACCACCATCTCTGAGAAGCCTGCCGGGAACTCCTCAGTGTGTAAACAGCCAGACCCTGCAAGCGTGACCTTGTGTATCGATTGCCGACTGCCCTGTATACGCAACAGAGGCAGTTTTGGAGATACAGGTGACATTTCACGTCCAGCACAGCCCTCCAAAAACTCCTTTGCTTTAAAATCTATGGACACTTCACAGTATGATCTTTAGCAGAAAACGCTCTCCATGTGGCAGTCCCACGCTGCTCATGGAGAATCTGCATCTAAGACTTCGTTGGCCTGGTGTGGGGGTGACTCTCCGCCAAGAATTATCTGGCTCATCTAGTGACTGCTTTCTTCTGTGGCATCTGCCCGAGGCTCGGCCCCAGCCACACCCATTCTGGAGAAATCCTGGGCAGGAGGGGGCTCACTGTGCGTTCAAACGACTTGCTGTGTGGCGCAAGCCAGTGGGGCTTTTCACAGCCGATTTCTGCTTTCAGAGAAGGTTTACTCAGAAAGGGGAAGTGGTTCATCCCAGGCCTCTGGGAATGAGGGACAGAGCCAGGGCAGGAAGCCTCATTTCCCACTTCTGCATGACTTATCTTCATTAAGGAGCTGACCGCAGGCAATGAAAGGTTACGATTATGGCAGCTGTGGGAATCTGGTGGAACACACAGATATGAGGATTTGACTCTGTCAGTCGCTCCTGAACCGTCTTTCTCCTCTGTGAAGACACGGATATCTGTGCCTCCGGTTAGAGCCTTTGTTTCTTTTTGTTGTTTTTTTTTTCTTTTTGGGTCACACCCAGCGATGCAGAGGGGTTACTCCTGGCTCTGCACTCAGGAATTACACCTGGCAGTGCTCAGGGGACCATATGAGATGCTGGGAATCGAACCCAGGTTGGCCAAGTGCAAGGCAAACGCCCTACCCGCTGTGCTATTGCTCCAGCCCCACCATTAGAGCCTTTGTGAGTGGGGGGGGGGGGGGGAAGGATACAATGCATGGAGACAGCCTGCCACTGTTGAGCATTCATGAAATAAAGACGTCTCTGTCCTTTGTTGTAGTTTGCTCTGCTCTACAAAGGCATTCGCTACAGAGTTAACGCCACACCCCCGACCCTACTAAGACTTCTCTTACATGTTTGAAATGTGAAGCTCACCCATGTGCAAGAGCTTCTTTTTAAAATAAACAGTTTGAAAGTTTCCTAGAGTGTCTGTCAAACAAAGAGGATATTTTCTAAGGCATCCATCCTGTGGCTCCAAAATGATGTTGGGAACATTTGTGTCTTTGTTTTTCCCCATTGGAAGAGGAGGGAGGGGGTCTGGGGGTTCTGCAGCACATGGCACCAAGCACACTGACCTGTTGGCTGGAGGCGAAAAGCAAAAAAGCAATCTTGATGGAATGATTCTTGGATGGAATCTTCTGTCAGATCATTCCTTTTTCAACTGATAGGACATGCTAGTAAAGAGCAATGGGTTTGCCAACATGGAGATGATTAAGAGAAGGGAATCAAAAACGGTGCCTTTACGAGACAAGAACTGAGTGTTAAAAGTTGGTGAAGGGATATACCTGATAACCTTTCAGCATCTGTATTACAAATTACAATGCCCAAAAGGAGAGAGAGAGAAAGAGAGAGACAGAGACAGAGACAGAGAGAGACAGAGAGTAAGAGAGAGAGAGAGAGAGAGAGAGAGAGAGAGAGAGAGAGAGAGAGAGAGAGAAGAAAGCACCTGCCATAGAGGCAGGGCTGGGGCTGGGGTGGGGGGGGAGGGGGAGGGGGAGGGGTGGGGGTGATGGGAGGAAAACTGCACTGGTGCTGGGAAATGTACACTGGTGGAGGGATGGGTGTTGGAACACTGTCTGACTGAAACTTAATCATGAACAGCTTTGTAAGTGCTGTTCTTATAGTGATTCAATTAAAAAAATTCAAAAACAAAACAAAACCAGTGCCTTGTTTGCTGGAGATGAGAAAGAGTGGGAGCTGCAGGCCCCTGAAATCCTCCTCTGAGCGGGTGGAATAAACCCTGAGTCGCACCCAGGCATTCTGACATTGCCACGAATGTCTGAGCTGGGGCTCAGAGAGGCCAGCGGGCTCAGGGAGGTGGCTCGACATGCTAGTGTCTCCCTAAGGCTTCAGGCAAAGCCAAACAGCGCCCTTCCCCAGCATGCTGGCAGCTCACTCTCACTCCGGGAGCCCAAACCTCTGCTTTTATGACTTCCCCTTCAGGGCTGCTGAGGTGCTCCTTGTAACCTGATTTCACTTCTAGAAAACATGCGGTGGGGAAGGAAACACCCAGAGGCTCTGCCAGAGCCCTGCACCACCATGCACCGCCATTCCTCCCCACTGCAGCTGGCTCTGGCTGCAAACGTTTGCATCTGGCCTTCACGTCTGCCCTGAACAGCTGCTATGCTCCGGGGGTCCTGCGGTGAGCCTTACCCTGCAGGGGCGACGTCAATTTGTGTGTTCTCCAGCAGCTGTTGACTCTGTCTGGGCATCTTGCATATGTGATCACTTTGAACCCTGACCTTCAGAAACTCACAGCGTTCCGCTAATTTTAAGAAAGGAAAACAAAGACCTTAGGGGAGATTAATCTCTCAACATAGTAACAAGATTCTCCCGACCTGCTATGCAATCATTTCTCCCTCAATAGAATTTTCAATTAAAAAAAATGTTTGTTTTCTAGCTAAAGTAAATAAATGGTGGCTGAGGCCACAGCGCAGTGGGCTGGAATGCATACTTTGCGTGCCAGGAGACATCTTCCAGGAGCACTTCCAGGACTGACCTGCAATCAGTGCTCGGGGAGAAGTCCCCCAGCTTCCCCCGATGTGGCCCCAAACCAAAAGAGAAACAAAAAAATGAATTGATGTCAGCGATTTGTCCTTAAAGCTAAAGGAAGAGCAGGCTCCGTTACCGATTCCAAATTTTCTTGCCATCCTCCTTCTTTCTGATATAACCCCAGCTTTGCTTTTTGTTCCACAGTGCTGGTTTCTCTCAGAGAAGCTGGTCCCCACCACCAAGGACCAGACTGGTCTAAGGATGACCTCAACCCCTCCTTGTCTGTGATTGGCTTAAAAATGATCCAATGGTCACGTGATCCCGGTCATGTGGCCCTATAAGAAGGGAGGTTTCAGAGGGCCTTTTAAAAATTCATTTGTTCCTCTTAAGCCCCCTACACAGTGTCGCTGACCCACTGAATGTGAACGAGAAAGCAAAGAGCTACACTTATTCCTGGCCAATAAAAGATAAAGTCAGTGATTCCAGAGTCACAGAAGATAGAAAATGACAGCCCTGAGGAATGGATCTACCAACGCTCCCAGAAGCCTGCCATTCCAATACGGACATCCTACCTAACGACTAAATACCTCTTCACACGCTGTCAGATTGATTTAGTTTTTTTTCTTTCTGTTCTTCACAGTCAAAAGCATCTTCAACCCACTGGAAACTGACACACCTGTGAACCCTCATAATGATGCTTTAACAGTTCGAATACTGGCCGGGAGCCACCACACAACCTTCAATTAACCAGCAATAGTCCATTTGGGAGATGCCAAGTTTTGTTTGGTGTGTAAGACAGAGTCACAGATTCTTTCTCAGTGGCAGGCTGTTTCCCTGCCATGAGGATGGCACTCATTCTGGCAACAAAATATAGTGGAAATGACTCTAATTCTGAGACTGGGCCTTGAGAGATTTCATCACATTGCATCACCTGGAATATTTGGTTCCCTCTCAACCCAGGCACGCTGGAGGCAGAATGCTGTGAAAAATGACAAGCTGACCATTCTGGGGAGGAGTGAGACTGTGAAGTAGCACTGAGGCTCCAGATGTACAATAGAAACCTCCTCAAACGCAGCTCCTTGAGAGACACCCCTTCACTGTTGGTGGAAATGCCAACTGGTCCAGCCTTTTTTGGAAAACAATATGGGCATTCCTTCAAAAACTAGAAATTCAACTTCCTTATGACCCCGCAATACCACTTCTGGGAATATATCCCAGGGGTTCAAAAAAAGCACAGTAGAAATGACATCTGCACCTGTATGCACTATTCATTGCAGCACTGTTCACAATAACCAGAAGCTGGAATAACCTCAGTGCTCGAGAACAGATGACTGGTTAAAGAAACTGTGGTACATCTACACAATGGAATATTATGCAGCTGTTAGGAAAGATGAAGTCATGAAATTTGCTTCTAAGTGGATGGTCATGCTAAGTGAAATAAGTCAGAAAGAGAGGAACAGACTACCTCTCGTTTGTAGAATATAAAAAAAACATAATATGAGACTGACACTCAAGGTCAGTAGACACAAGGGCCAGGACTATTGCTCCATATTTGGGAGCCTGTCTCATGAACTGGGGGAAAAGGCAGCTGGAATAGAGAAGGAATCACTAAGTCAATGATGGTTGGAGGGATTGTTCAGGATAGGGGATGTGTGCTGAAAGTAGATAAAGGACCAAACATAATAGCTTCTCAGTATCTATATTGCAAACCATAATGCCCCCAAATAGAGAGTATGGGGAAAACTGTCTGCCATAGATGCAGGGGTTAGAAAGGGGTGAGGGTATACAGGGAAAATTGGTGGTGGAGAATGTGCACTGGTGGAGGGATGGGTGTTTGATCATTGACTGAACTCAAACATGGAAGCTTTGTAACTATGTCTCACAATGATTCAATTAAAAAAAGAAAGAAAAAGAGGGGGAAAATGCAACTCTGTGAGCCCCAGCAGAACCATTGAGAGCCCAGCTCTTAAAACTGAGAGAGACAGACAGACGGACAGATGTGCGTGAGCACCTCCTCAAATGCAGCTTTGTGAGCCCCAGCAGAACTATTGAGAGCTGAACTGACAGAGAGAGACAGACAGACAGACAGACAGATAAGTGTGAACACCACAAGCAGTGGTGAGAGCCTGGGAAAGCATCCCAGGAAGTGCAACCTCCGGTGAACGCACTGGGCAGCACAGTGCCCCCCAACAAGCACCACAAATATTCAATGGGCCTCAGATAGAGTGTGACCCCTCGCACCCACCACAGCTCAAGGAACACAGGCCTTGGCCAAAGGTGCGCCTCCCCGCCAGACCCACAACCAGGTGTCTGCAGCCCCTGGTCATCCCATCAGTAGCCAGACAAGACAGGAAAGAGGGAACGATGGGGAATAAAGATCAATTAAGAGTCAAGTCCTTGGGGCTGGAGCGATAGCACAGCGGATAGGTCATTTGCCATGCATGTGGTCGACCCAGGTTCAATTCCCAGCATCTCATAAGGTCCCCCAAGCACTGCCAGGAGTAATTCCTGAGTGCAAAGCCAGGAGTAACCCCAGTGCATCGCTGGGTGTGACCCAAAAAAAGTCAAGTCCTTAAAAATTAAAAAAAAGCAAAGGGATTGTATAGTAAGTTGTGTGTGAACAACAGGCTTGGGAAGTATTTGGCCAGCACTGCTTCACTCCACTTCCACTCCCTCCTGTTCTCCCTGTCCTCAGTGAGTCCTGGCTTCTCACCAAGACTTGGACAAGGCTATAGAAAGTGTGTATGAAAGTGGTGCAATCCTGGAAAACCACATTTTTTTTTACTTAAATCACTGTGAGATGGGCCCTTACAAAACTGTTCATGATTAGGCTTCAGTCATATAGTGTTCCAATATCCATCCCTCCACCAGTGTCCATTTCCCACCACCAACCAATGTCCTCAGTTCCTGGTTTCTCTCCTATCACTCCCCACCCCAGCCCCAGCCTCTCTCTGTGGCAGGTACTTCTCTCTCTCTCTCTCTCTCTCTCTCTCTCTCTCTCTCTCTCTCTCTCTCTCTCTCTCTCTCTCTCTCTCTCCTATCTCTCCTATCTCTCTGTCTCCTGCCCCCTCCCCTTTTGGACATTGCAATTTGTAATACAGATACTGAAAGGTTGTAAAGGTTGTCATATATATCCCTTTCTTGGTCTGTCATCCCCACCTACACACACAAGCAGACTGATTTCACTGCATAGCTGTTGCACTGGGGTTTTTCCGTTGGGTTTTTGGGCTGGGGGTAGCACCCAGTGGTGCTCAGGGGCTATTCCTAGCTCTGTGTTCAGGAGTGACCCCTGGCAGTGCTCAGGGGCCCTATGTGATGTCAAGAATTCAGAAGGGGATTTGCCACATGCAAGGCAAGTGCCTTAACCCTGTGCTAGCTCTCTGGCCCATTACCATAGGGTTAAAATTTTAAAAATTAAGAAAAAAAACACCAGCAGCAACTGATTCAGCACAATTTCTTTTGGAAGATTCACATAATAGTTGCATCCCCTTTACTTGACCCCTCCGCTCAAAAAGAAATTGGCACAAAATCTGTGATGAAATGCAGTGGTTTTCCCTGTATGGGAGTCTGTCCGCTCCTGTGCCTCTGTTTGACTTGGCGAAACAGGGGCTTCTCCAGAAGTTGTCCCATGGAAAATCAGGAGACTGAATTAGCCTCCAGTTTCTTTTTCCGCTGAGCTGACATTTTGAGCTAAATTTATTTTAACTAGGGATTTATGACAGGAAAGGAATAGTTCTAATTAAATAAGTATTAGCCTCAAACAGTGTGAATAATGACCCATTGGAAGTTTCCCAGTCCCCTAATAGCTAATTAACAGCTCATAACTGGGTTCCCTTTGTGTCCCAAGGCAAGTGTGAAAAGGAGGCTTTGACTGATTAATGATATCGACTCAAACAGGATTAAAAACGAAAATTGGCTTGATGGACACCAGACCTGCAAATCCACTCCCCCGAAAAAAAAGGGATTATTTTAGAGCCTCCGGGGCAATCACTGTGAGAACAAGAGGGCACAGCTGAACGTATTGATCTGTTCACACCTTCCCAGTGCCTCTTTCACAGCAGCCTGGACAGAGGATAGACAGCTTGCTGGGCCGGAAATGGGCGCGCCATTGTCGGAAGGTCTAGGGGATGGAGAGGGAAAGTCAAATCGTCTTTGTGGAAACATGCCCTTGCTTTGTCAAGTTTGTATTTCACTTCAGTTTGAAGGCACAGGCTGCAAATGAATAATTTGTGATTGTTAATGGCTGATAAATACCATTCCCATCTCTGTAGTTCCTTACTAGAATGTGTTAGAAATGTGTCTCCCTCCATCAAAGACCAAAGAGCAGATCCACCATATGAAAGGAGCATGTTCTGAGCAAACTTCCCATGCGGGCCTTGGCCCTGGCTGCCTCACACACCACATGCTGCCACTTGTCACCAATCTCTGCTGAGTTACCGTCTCCTCTGCAGCTGATGGGGGTGACCTTCTAGTCAGGTTCCTGAAACTTGAAAATAGGATAGACTTTATTTTTTGCTTGTAGGGTGAAGGGTTTGGGTTCAAAGGACCTTATGTATAGGGTGCCAGGGATCAAGCCCAGGTAGATTGCATTGCAAGGCAAATGCTCTGCTTGTTGTATTATCTGTCTGTCCCCTAAAAGTGTCTAGAAATTGGGACTGGAGCAATAATAGAATGAGTAGGATGACAGATCCAGATTTGATCCCCAGCACCCCATGATGGTACCCTAGACACAATCAGGAGTGATTCTTGAGTGCACAGCCAGGAAAAACGCCTGAGCACCACTGGTGTGACACCCCATTTAAAAAAAATTAAGTAATTGAGGCATGTCTATTCCTCCCAGCTCCGTTAAGTACCTAAGAAATGCTGTCACTGAGGTGGGGAAGATAGCTAGAGGGGTCCTAAAGTACCATAAAATGTAACTGCCCAGAACAACCAGCCCTCTCCTACTTCTGATTTGATCTGGGGACACTCTAAGTGTGGGCCAGGGCAAGGCCACCATTATAGGGGTGGTGGTTTAGGGGTCCCCATAGAGTGGTGGTTAGATCGTCACAGAGTTGGCCTGTCAAAAGCAGATTCCACATAGGGAATTCCACAAAAGGAACTTTCTTTCTGGATTTCTAAGTCAAACGTTGTCATCTGCCATGATCAGAAAATGGAAGGCTTTCCATTAACCAAGCAGATCTCCAGCATTCTGTTTTGTCTTTATTTGACAGTCTCAGAAAGGTGTTCAAGACTCTTTAGGGCTTCATAATAAATCATATAAAAAAGTGACTAAGAGCTAATTAATAGACCAGGGCATTTGGGAGCTGATTTAGCCTGCCTGATGTATTATCCCTCCCCTGTATCCCAGGAGAATGGTCCTAAACTTCACTCCCTTGAGCTTGATCCTTACCATCTTCTATGGCAAGAACAGAACCATGGTGGGGATGCACTGTTGTCTTCTCTCCTGTCAAAGCATATCTCCTCTGCCCTGGGCTCTTCACCTTTTTATACCAAGATCAGAAATGGATCCTGACTATCAAGAACCTTCAGCCCTGTGCTGGACAACACATAAACTAAAGCCAGACCGTGGGTGAACCACAGTGGTAGAACATATGCCTCACATATGTAAGAACATCCTTGGCCTTGATCCTCAGCTCTGTAGGGTCCCCCATGTAGCAAGCCATCAGGAGCCCCAGAACACTGCTATGTACACCCCCCCCCCTCCCCGCACACACAAATTCCCATCCTTTGAAAACTGCATGCAGAACGCTGACATTTGTTTAATCCTTGCCAGGCTTAATGCTAACCTGTTTGGATTACTGCCAAGAAAGGCGCCCTCTCTCCAGGGAGGTAGAGACTCTCGTTATCAGTTAATTAACACTCCTACAAGGTGAACCAAAGTGCTCTCCTAAGCAGCAAAGAAAGCCATGTTCTTCTGACACTGTGACTTGGGACCTGACACTTCAAAACTGTCAACAGCAATTTGAGGGATGGGATGTGTCTCTTGAGTTATTTTAATCAGCAGCAGGTACTAAGCACACTTTCCTGAGAGCTCTGACTGCATAAGCTGCTATGGAAAGGGAAGGAAATAGCAGTCACAGGGCCTGTGAGATGGGCTCTCGCCTTGCTTGTGGTCAACCATAGTTCTATCCCTAACACCACAGATGGTCTCTCAGGAGTGATTTCTGAGCACAGAGACAGGAGGACGCCCTGAACACTGCCAGCTGTGGCCCTAAAACAAATAAAATGAACAATTATGTCTGCTCTAAAGGAGTTTGAGTCACACAGATTACATTGTAAAAAACCCAAAGGAACACGTAAATGGCATTACAATGATGCAGTGCATCTGTGGAGTAAGAATTCTCCAAGATTGACTGATTAACCTGAGTACCACCAGGAGTAATTCCTGAGTGCAGAGCCAGGAGGAACCCCCGGCCATTTCTGGGTATGACCCAGAAAGCCAAAAAAGAAAAGTTAAAGTGACCATTTCTAATATTTTCACTAAGATCTTCAAGTATGAGGGCATTTTTAAAAAGTGCCTTGAAAGAATTTGGGGATTAATAGCAAGTAAATTCTGTGTCAGGACTAGCTGGTGAATGCAGTGGGGCAAGCAGTTAAAAAAAAACAGGCTTTCATAAAACAAGAGATAAAAATTAAAATGTAAGGTTTAGAGTTACAAAAGTAATGAAAAGAGGAACAGAGATCAATATTAGCATCAAAAATTGGAAAAGGCATGGGGCATGGGGAGAGGGTGAGAATGAGCTAATCCTCACCTCTTTACCACAGAAAGATCATGAAGAGCATCTAAAATAAAGGTGTCAAAGGGCAAAACCATCAGCACATTTCACTGTGCAAGTAATCACCAAGACAGTGAAAATTTAAGTCATTAGGGAGACTCAAAGAAGGAACCAAATGAAAACTGCTGCTTGTCATCTTGAACTTCATGGTACTCACTTATATCTTGGCACGTATATACAGTACCTTGGCAATGTCTTACAACAGAGGCCGTCCTGCTCTTCCAGATGCCTTTGACCCTTTTCCTTAGTCTGTTCAGTAGGACTAAAGAAATAAAACAACAATATTCTCTCAAATGCAATACTTAGTAAAATCCCAAAGAAACAATTTTTATATATATTGTCCATGCTGCCCTTCTGGAGCGACAGCAATGAGGGTCAGGCATTTGCCTTGCAGATGGCCAACTGGGTTCGATTCCTCTGTTCCTCTCGGAGTGCCCAGCAAGCTATCATGCCTGCACAGCAAATCCTGGCAAGCTATCCATGGCATATTCGATATGCCAAAAACACTAATAAGTCTCTCAATGGAGACATTACTGGTTCCCACTCGAGCAAATCGATGAACAATGGAATGACAGTGCTACAGTGCTATTGCCCATGCTATACAAATACCGGCAATGTGTCTTATAACTAATAGTTTATGTTGAAGCCTTCACTCTAATTTCCCTTTTACTTAGGAGGCTTCCAAGAGCTCAAGGGACACCAGTGATGCTCTGTCAATGAAACCAGTGCTAGATTCAATGCTTGGACCCAGTGCCACAGTACTAATGTCCAATGCTACAAGGGCCACTAGGGTCACCATGGCAGTGCTTACAGGCCCTGAGTGCCAAGAATCAAACTTGGGTCCCTTGTGCATATAATGCATGCACTCCTGTCCTTGAGTTGTTTCCCCAGCCCCCCCTTTCCCCTTTAAAGCTTCTTGCTTGACACCAGTTAGTTTCATCAGCCCTTATATTTAGAGGAGATGAAAATCATTTCTAAGAGACTTGGTAATATTATAGTTTATATTCCTATAGCTTATTCAAAACTAAATCCAAAGACAGGAAGAAATTTTCATTTTCTCAAGGTCTTCCAAAAAAGTTTGCTTCTCATCATTTTCTTAGCTCCTTCCCATATTATATTCTGAGAGGGGAGATGCTAGAATTTAAGACTTCATCATCCAGGGTCATCTGGCCTCATTCCCTCATTTTAAAGATGAGCAAATTGGGAACTCCAAGTATTCTGTGTCTAGTTCCAGGATATAAACAAATTAGTGAATATGCCTTTCCCTCTCACTGCAGTGAAATGCAAGAGATAAAGTTTTTAAGAACAGTGAAAAAAAATTACCTTCGCCACAATTAAGGAGTGAGTCATGTACCAAAATTTCTCCTCCACCCGTCACTTCTTAGGCACATCATCTTAAAGTATCATTTTTGTTCTGTGCAGAGAAAACAGCCTTTAAAGGGTCGGATATTCTTGAGTCAGTCAATGTGGGAAGGGGGGAGGTGAAAAGGGAGCTCTTCGAGGATAATCACAACGAGAACAAAAGCTTTTCCAAATTATGCAATACATTATAATTATGCTATAAAATTGCTCTTCAGCTGGAGATGTCAATGGAGAGCACATTACAATTTTTAAATAGTTCTGTTCTTGATGGGAATTCACGAACACTTGAGGTGTTCATGTGTGTGCATACATATTCAGGCTACAAGCATTCCACCAGAGCTCTGCTGTGCTTTCTCCCATCAAATTTTTTTTTTTTAAAAAGAAGCAAAAGCAAAAGAACTGCCTAGATGTACATGCAGGCCTTGCCCTAGTGGTGGGATACTTTAATAAAAAAATTTTAGCTCTAATGTCAATATATCTAGAGATAGTTTAAAGGGCTTCCCAAAACTCTTCGGTTTAAATTATTTGCCCAAAGTTGACTGTCTGCCTGAAGGTGATGCTGACTGAGATAGAAGTAGTTAAGTTCTTCCAAACAATAATAGAAAAGACAAAATACCAGAGACAAAGGACTCACAGTGTGAAAAGGGACAAGGTATGACTGTCATTTGAGTACAACTCTGTGCAGGACATCTTGAAAATACAAGAAAGGAAGGACTTGAAGACGTCAATGAAGTTTTAGCTAGAGAGTTTTGCTTTGTCTATATCCAGAGGTTACCTACAAATATATTGTTATTCTGAATTTCATATTTCTACCTTAAGATCTCACATTTCCACAACCTACCACCACTCCCCAATTACACATTTCCTTGCCTTAAGTTTTGAATCAACTATTTTTTGTTGTTAATGCTTCTGGGAGTTCAAAGGGGAAGGGGGTAGGTGGGAGTTTAGGACCACACCTGGCTGTGCTCATGGATCACCCCTGGCTCCATACCTGCAAGGCATGTACCTTAACTCTTTATATATCTCTCCCGCTTCTGTTGTTGATGCTTTTGTTCTCTATGGCTGTCAGCCTGGACTCTCAGGGGAATCCTTTGAGCATCTAGAGAAGAAAAACACTCTCTCCACCCAGATCAATTGTATCAGAGTCTCTGAGTGTTCAGTGTTTAGAAAAGCTTCCTAGAAACACTAATTAGAAACACTAATGTGTAGTCTTGAGTGCTACAGAGAGTGTGAGATGTTTCTCTAGAAACTTCAATTAAAGTCACTTTTACCTCAGAATTTGATCAAAGACTTTGAGAATGTAAATAAGCCCCTTAGAGGGACTTGAAACTAAGTGTGCCTGTTCCACAACCTGCCATGTCTGAGGGTGACTTGAGGGTTTTAGTCTTTGTAATTAAGGAGTTTCAGACAGGCAACAACCATTTCCTTCTTCGATGCCTCAATTTCACCGTGACAAAATAAGCAGAATAATTGCCCTAATCCTGGCAGTGTTGTTTCAAAACTGAAAGAAGTGCTTTGGAGAAAGGACTCTGGAGAGTAAACAATGTCCTAGTCACACTGTCACTGTCATCCCTTTGCTCATCTGCTCGAGCGGGCACCAGTAACACCTCTCATTGTGAGACTTATTGTTACTGTTTTTGGCATATCGAATATGCCATGGGTAGCTTGCCAGGCTCTGCTGTGCGGGCTGATAGCCTCAGTAACTTTCCGGGCTCTCCGAGAGGGACAGAGGAATTGAACACGGGTCAGCCAGGTGAAAGGCGAATGCCCTACCATTGTGCTATCGCTCCAGCCCAACGTCCTAATAAGAAATACTAGTCAGAGAAACTTAACTTCTGTGCTCAACTCCATAAAATTTGAGGGAGGCCACACCTTATGGTATTTGGGGGCTACTCCCAGCATATTGCTTGCGGGGTCACTTCCCCCCAGTACTCTGGGGATTATAAGATGCAAGACGTCAAACCCAGAGCACCCACTTGCAAAGTCTGTGCTCTAGCTTTCAAACTCTTTCCCAGGGGGCTGGAGCAATAGCACAGCGGGTAGGGCGTTTGCTTGCACGAGGCCGGGTTCGATTCCCAGCATCCCATATGGTCCCCTGAGAACTGACAGGGGTAATTCCTGAGTGCAGAGTCAGGATTAACCCCTGTGCATTGCCAGGTGTGACCCAAAAAGCAAAAAAAAAAAAAAAAAAAAAAAAAACAACCAAAAAACTCTCTCCCAGATCCCCACCTTCATAGTCTTAACCTAGGAAGTTATTGCTGGTCTTCCTCTGAGTACTGATTGCAATGGAATGATGCAGCCAGTGATGCAGGGGAGACTGGGGGAAGGGGGGGTGGGGGGAGCGAATTGTCCACTGGGTCAATGTGGGTTCTGTGAAAGGACATGACTGTGTAAGAGTTGGGACAATTTACAAGAGGTTTTATTTCTCAGGGTGACTCCTTCATATCCTCTACAACAACTCAGACCTCAACTGAAACATTCTGCCTGAAAAATTTGACTTCTCAGGAGTTGAACTTTTGGGATTAAGTGGTAATGGTGCATATACTAACTATTGAAGACTATGAAAGTCATAAATGAGGCTCCTTGAGGTTGGGAGATTATAGGGATATTCTTCTTGCAAGCACCTTAAATAATTTCAAGCCCAAACTAAATATTTAATAAAGCTGCTGAAGTAATGCATTCAGAATTAATCATGTAGATATATGATGACATATAGTACCATTTCCTCAGCCTGAACTGTCAATACACTATATAGACAAACACATAGAAACTATTTTAAAATGAATTAACGGGCTGGGAGGATAACTCGAGTTATCCTGCTAGCCTGTGCAAGACCCAGAGCTTGGTCCTTGATGCTGATTTACTCCCCAGCCACCAGTATCACTGGGTAGGGTCTAGTGGTTCCCAAAACAGGTTGGCCGGACCCTAGCATTGTGGGGGTGATCCACATTAAGAACGACAACAAAAGAACGTGCTAGTAGACAAAGGCTAACTAAGAAAACAAAGATTTAGGGGACTCACATTCTCATCTCCGACACTATCTTACAGTGATCTAAAGTGCCACTCTATGCTACTCCTGATATTTCTGTGCACTTAATAGCGATCTTAAAAATAAAGATTCCCTATGTATCTGGCCTTTTCCTAGAGATAAAGGCAAATATGTCTGATTGTCCAGGGTAAGGATAAAGAATATTTGCAGATGGGACTGGAGTGATAGCACAGCAGGTAGGGTGTTTGCCTTGCACACGGCTGACCCGGGTTCAATTGCCAGCATCCCATATAGTCCCCCAAGCACTGCCAGGAATAATTTCTAAATGCAGAGATAGGAGTAACCCCTGAGCATTGCTGGGTGTGACCCCCCCCAAAAAAAAGAATATTTGAAGAAGTTGGGAAATTTGTTAAGGCATTCTTTGTTTTTCTTGTATCATATATTTTTTATTTCTTTTGAGAGTAATATTGGGGTCACAGCATAATTGAGGGAAGGAAAGAGATCTTCCACATCCTCTCTTCACTGTCCCCCACAGACATAGTCTCCTCCATTAACAAACAACCCCCACCTGAGTGGCACATTTGTCATAACTGATAAAACTTCAGGGATGCGTCATTATCACGCAAAGACCATATATTTTTAAAATTGAATCACTGTGAGCTACACAGTTACAAAGCTGTTCATGATCGGGTTTCAGTCATGTAGCGTTCCAACACCCATCCCTCCACCGACTTACATTTTCCAGCACCAATGTCCCCAATATCCCTCCTACCACCCCACCCAATCCAAGCTTGCAAGCTTGCCTCTATGGCAGAGACTTTTCTTCTCTCTCTCTCTCTCTCTCTCTCTCTCTCTCTCTCTCTCTCTCTCTCTCTCTCTCCCCTCTCTGTCTGTCTGTCTGTCTCTCTCCCCCCTTTAGGCATTATGGTTTGCAATATAGATACTGAGGGCCATCATGTCTCAAAAACCATCATTTTAATTAGGATTTACTTTTTATATTGTACACTCCATGGGGTTGGACAAATGTATACTTGCTTATAAGTGTCTACTGTAACTTCTTCTTAGCACATTTACTATTCAGTTTCTCAACAATCAACCAGTTTGTGGAATGGGTAGGATTGTTATCTACAGTGAAGTGACTCATCCACCATAGCAAGTAGGAAGAACCTGGATAAAACCTAGGGCATTGCAGCAAGGGGTCTATTAGTTATCATTTGCAGCTGCCCTGTCACAGCCTGGGGCCCAGGTGAGTGCCCTTTTCACCTTACCAGAGGTGAAAGGGTATATAGTGGTGCCAGCCCAGACTCAGGGTGCAAAATATTACTTATGAATGATGGCACAGATGTGCTGTTTCTGAATTGCTTCCTGGAGGAGAGGAGTTACACAGATGTAATTTTCCAGGTTGGTTTTCCTTTTTTGGTCACAACTGGTGATGCACAGGGGTTACTCCTGGCTTATCTCTCAGGATTTACTCCTGCTGGCAGTGCTCAGGGGACCATATGGGATGCTGGGAATCGAACCTGGGTTGGCCGAGTGCAAGGCAAACACCCTACCCGCTGTGCTATCACTCCAGCCCCTGGTTTTTCTTTTTGATTATATTTTTTCTGGTTTGTTTTAATTTTTGTAAACATCATCAAGTGAGATGTTCTGTTTTGCACTAGAGCTGAGAGTACAGGGAGAGAAGGGAGGTTGGGAGACAGAGTCAGGAATAGAATATTCTAATTAAGAGTGAGAACTCTGCAGGGACTTTGGGGAGGCGAGCACCCTTACTTGAAGAGAGATGTGAATTGGAAAATTCAGAGAAAATCAATAACAAATATTGGTGTAAGGACCAGATTCAACTAGCCTGATTTGTTCACTGAGATCTCATTAGACATGCTGGCCACAATTCAAATTGGCTTGGAAACCTGGACTCTCTTTGATTCACATTTCATGAAAAAGATGACATGAATATGGGAGGAAATTGATTTTACACATAGCAGCGGAGATAAACCACAGGGTCATCTTGACTTCAAAAGGCAATAAATAACATGAAAAGATACCAAAAAGCAATTGAAATTAGTAGGTTATCAGTGGCTTTGAAGCACAGGTTGGGACCAAGATTCTGCAAGTTGGGGAAGGTTGACCTGGGGTGCTCATCTGAACCTTATATCAGAGAGTCCTGTGTCTTGAAAGAAGAGCAGAGTTTTCACAAGGAGACTGAGCTGAGGGAACCAGAGAGAGAATACAGCGGATATTCTGCCTTGTATGCTGCTGAGGTCAGTTCCATCCCCAGCATACCCATATGTTCCCCTGAGCCCCACCTAGAGTGATCCCAGAGCATAGAGCCAGGAGTAAGTCCTGAGCACAACCAAATGTGATCCAACACACCCCAACCCATAAAAAAAGGCCATTCTACTGTACAATAATGATGATAAATAGGCTAATCTGTCTTTGCTTAAATGGATTTTTCAATTAGTAAGGACTTTTTAAAAATTTCTTCCAAAAGTACAATGCTGTGAATTTTGTGTAAATTATCCATGGATTGAACATAATCTTAAATTTAATGCCAGTAAGCTCAGGAAAGCAGGAGGGCTTCGTTTTCTACTTCTGTAGAAATTCTTCATCAGCTTCAGTAGGATAAAAGGACAAGGATTACATAACTTCTCAGATCTGGCAGAGTGTCAAAAAATTTCTAAAATCATCACATACACACAAATCTGAAATGTAGGTTTACGTCAGCTACTGTTCATGATGGACACATCCTAAGGGAATAATTTTCCTTAAGATCTAAGCTAATAATAACATGAATGTATCAAAATGAGCATGTTTTTAAAAATATTTATTTTTATAAATAAAAACCCCATCAGGAGTGATTCCTGAACCAAGAGCCAGAATTTATGCCTTGAGCACAGCCAGGTGTGACCCAAAAACCAAAAAAAGAAAAAAAGAAAGAAAAAGTGTGTATTTTACTTTATCTCCTCTTTTAAAAATTCTTTCCTTTCTACATAAAATTTTAGAGCAATTATATGTGTATATTTTAAAGAACTTTAAAGAACTAGTAAATATGTATTTTAAAAATATGTTTTAAAATGCTCCTTTGGTAGAGCTATGTAATAAGAAAAGCAGAAAGTAGCAAAGCAACTGAGGAAGATTAGTAGGAGCTGAAATAAGAGAGCATTTCATAGAATTTGTATCTGATGGATGGCATGGATGGAGAAGGTAAGTCGATATTTAAAAAAAAAATTGTGTCAATGAAGGGGAGGGAAGTGTTAGGGCCAGAGCATAGAGATTAAGATTCTTGCTTTGTATTCCTTGCACCCCAGTTCAAATTCCTAATACCACATATGGTCATCCTAGCACAGCCAAGAGTCACTACTGAGCAGAGCCTGGACTAGCCCCCTGAGCACTGCTGAGTTTGAGCAGGAAGGGAGGGTAGGGTGGGAAGGAGAGTGTTAGCAGATCTGGCCTGTGGGCGCATAGGGAAGGCTGGACCATTCCTTGAATTAAGGAGGAATAAAGGTCTAATAGTTCACTCTGGGACACATCTGTCTCCTTAAAAAAAAGAAATTTAGTCTTTTACTTTTTCTAGTCTCACCTGACACTCCTTCCCTCAGCTCTTCTATAACCTCACTTCTCCTAAGAGGGACTCACAGATGTACCACTCTCTCTAGACTGTTTCCTAGGTGCCCATTGATCCCGCAAGCACCACTGAGAGTGATCCCCCAAGCACAGAGTTGGGAGTGGCCCTTGAGCACTGCTGGGTGTGTGGTCAAAACTAGTAAGAAAAATAAAAACAATAAAAACTACACTTTAAATTAAAGATATAAAAACAATAAGTCATTCAACAGATATTTATTGAACACCTACCTTGTTGCAGATGCTGATAAAGATGCTAGGGATATGTGAATGGAAAAACTCACAATGATTTCTGACCTAGACGCCTGACTCCAGCATCTAAATTAAAGTAAAAGTAGCAAAACTATAGTAAAGTGAAACGTCAAGTTCACCAACTGATCTTTGAGAGTTTTTCCTCAAAGATTTGAGGTAGTTAGCTGCCTCTTACTTTATAGGGGCAGTTTGCTCTTTTGTTTGAGTCAAGTCTCAGCACCATCACTAATAAGTTAATTCTCCTCAGTAAATTATTGGACATCTTACCCTTCTGAAAAATGGACTTTCTAATAGGAAATTGCAGTAACGCATTGGAGTATTTCATAACTTTATGAAATAAAGTCTGTGTTTACAACACCTTTTAAAGAAAATTTTTCTTTCTCTTCAACTTTTTTTTGCCCTCATCTAGAAACTGTATATGTCTGTGACTGGCATATCAAATTGGAGAGATCACTTGGGTGGGGTTGAGAGGGGCACAGGTGGAGGAACCTCCTTGACACCCCTGAAGCCTGCTTTTGGAAACTTCTCAGCTTCCCTGCCAGAATCCATTGTCCGGGGCTATAGGGTTGCTCTAGACTACAGCTGTGGTTACGGCTCTCCCTGACTTTCCCCTTTGAGGAGACAGGGTCTTGTCATGCTTCATGTCCCAGGGTCTTCCATGTCCCTCCCTGTCAGCATCTGGGATGGTGCTAAACACCAAGTTCTACCTTGTTGAAATCAGGCACCCACTGACACATTGGTGAAATATTCTATTTAGTGTATCCTAGCAAGGTGTTCCACGTGTATAGAAAAGTGCATTGTGGCATTGGTCCTGTATGTCGTTACAAATGCCAGAAACTTTATCTCAGCCTTTTCTCCATGCATGTATGCTGGCTTCACTTCCTCTTAACAAAAGCAACAATCCTTAAGGCTAGGCTCACCCGGAGGACCCCACTGAACTTGCAAACTTTATCTGCAACAATAGTGATATTGAGGGGCCAACCTTTCCACAGATGTTTGGGCAGTAGGGAGGACACGATTCAGCCATTGAAGGTACCTAACTTTATTTTTGTCTACAAAGAGAAGTTAAACTAAAGTAAGGGAGATTTATGGTCCTTGATCTCAGTTCAGCCTTGAAAACAGAGCTATAAATGAAAAGAAGGGAGCCCCCGATTCCATAAATATGCAAACTGTATCACTAGGATAAAAAGAATTAATCAGGGAATTAAGAATCTAAAGCTAAATGCCATTAACTGAGAAGTACTGATCTCAGGCAATGCATCTAATCTCGCTGCTTAATTTTCTGTTCTGTAAAATGAGGTTAAGACTTCCTGCTGCAAAAAGAAAAAAGAAAAAAAGATTCTGTGATTCAAAAATAAACAAGGCAATATTTTCCATTTTAAATCATCTCTTTCCCCTGATTAATGTCTTCACACTCACTGCCTTTGGAAATATATTTGGTGTGGTTATTTTTACACTGTTTAATTCTCAGAGTGAATTTGCTCGTCAAGCACAGGCAATCCCTTTGCATGTACTTTCTGTCTTCTACAATGACCAAGAAGCTGCCTTCTGGTTTCTTGCCAAAGAGAATAAAGGGAAGAGCTCTCGCTACTGTAATGTATGCAGTTAGTGCAACCAAGGAATTACACAGCTGTGTGTAAAGCACTTACAGGGTTTCTTTCAAAGAGACCTACAATATCCTAATTTTATATATTTTATGCATTTTGCAGCTGAGGAAAGTTTACAGATAAATCGGGTAGATTGCCCAAGAAAATAAGTTTATTATTAATGATGGAGCTGAGATTTGATAGGTTTCACTCAAAAAAAAAAAAAACAACACAACATGGGGCAAAAGATAGTCCAGGGGTTTAAGGTATATCCTCGCATATAGTCCACTGCGATTTGACTGTAGTCGATGACCGCTATGCTGACTCAGGATCCCAGGACCCCAAGACCCAAGTAGCACTGCCTCCTTAGGTCCTCTCATTGAACCACTGACTCATTTGGCTGAAAATCACCCAGGAAGAACCCCTGGCCTCTAGAACAGCACTTAAGAGCCCCTCCTCTCCACACAAACCCAAACACACTAAAAAACAAACACTGTCACTGTCACTGTCATCCCATCCCATTGCTCATCAATTTGCTTGAGCGGGCACCAGTACCGTTTCATTGTGAGACTTACTGTTACTGTTTTTGGCATATCGAATACAAGACAGCATATTAGGGTGTTTTTATAGCTGAGCCTCATCTACTGAAAATTTGTCTTTTGGGACCTTCCTCTCTACCAAAAAAAAAAAAAAAGCAAAATCACAGACAGGCTTCCTTTAGAAAGCTCATGTTGGAGCGAATGAGAAAGTACAGGGATTCAGGTACTTGTTTGGATGCAGCTGTGCCAGGTTCAATCCCAGACATTACCTGTAATCCCCTGAACATTTCCAAGAGTGACTCCTGAGAACAGAGCAATAATAACTACAGCAAATCAACAGTTTTCAACCTTTTTATGCCTGCAACTCAGCATCTCTGTCCTAAGGGGTAAGGTCTCCCCACCTTTGCACACATGACTGTTCAAATAGACACAATTAAAATGGACAAGTGAGAATAGATTCACAAGTTGAAGTAAAACACTTATTTCCCTAAAGCTCAGTTGGCTGGATCCAGAGTGCTGAAAGGATCCATCAGTCTTCAAACCTGGAGGCGACTACTCAAATTTCTCCTGAGCACTTGGAATTTACATATTTAGTACAACTGAGGAGTTGGGGGAGAAGTTTCACCATGATTTTAACATTGAGTTTATTAAATGGCAAAAAACCCACAATAGTTTCTCTGTTGGATCCTTGTTTCTCTTCCTTTCTTTCTCTTTCTTTCTTTCTTTCTTTCTTTCTTTCTTTCTTTCTTTCTTTCTTTCTTTCTTTCTTTCTTTCTTTCTTTCTTTCTTTCTTTCCTTCTTTCCTTCTTCCTTCCTTCCTTCCTTCCTTCCTTCCTTCCTTCCTTCCTTCCTTCCTTCCTTCCTTCCTTCCTTCCTTCCTTCCTTCCTTCCTTTCTTTCTTTCTTTCTTTCTTTCTTTCTTTCTTTCTTTCTTTCTTTCTTTCTTTCTTTCTTTCTTTCTTTCTTTCTCTCCTTCCTTCCTTCCTTCCTTCCTTCCTTTCTTTCTTTCTTCTTTCTTTCTTTCTTTCTTTCTTTCTTTCTTTCTTTCTTTCTTTCTTTCTTCTTTCTTTCTTTCTTTCTTTCTTTCTTTCTTTCTTCTTCTGAAATATTACCAAGATTGTCCTACCTGGATATTATTTACATCTGGACATTACTCACATTTGCATGCTGACACAAAGAACTCAGACATCTCCAAAACCTTCTTAAACCAGGAAGCTACTAAACACACCTAAAAGTTATGTTTTGTGGTGGTGGTTATGCTAGTGATGGTTGGGGCCTACACCAGGCCACGCTGGGGGACAGGCATCCATTCCATGAATCAAACTCAGGGTCCCACACATGCAAGGGTAAATGCTGTACCAGCTCGAGCCTCATCCCAAGCCCCCTGTGTATGTTTTAATTCTGGACTCTTTATGTCATGGAGCAAGCACGCCCGGGAGCCCACTAGCAAAAGAGAAGGGAGCATTTGCTTTAAATACACGTTTTGAAAGGGGTTGACTTTATCTAGTTCTTAGATCAGGGCTGCTTAATCTTTTTCTACTCATGACCCCTTTGCACCCAAGAAATGTTTTACCCAACCCCTGAGAATACAATTATTCAAAATGAGCATGCGAACATTCACTGATAAGTCACAAATGTATTTTAAAACAAATTTTCAAAAAGCTATATGACCCTGGGGCAGGAGCGATAGCGCAACAAGTAGGGTGCTTGCTTTGCACGCAGCCGATCTGGGTTTGAGTCCCAGCATCTTATATGGTCCCCTGAGCACCGCCAGGAGTAATTCCTGAGTGCATGAGCCAGGAGTAACCCCTGTGCATTGGCAGGTGTGACCCAAAAATTTTAAAAAATTTTTTAAAAAAGCTATATGACCCACAACTTAAGAAGCTAAATTTTGAGGGGGACAGATAGATAGTTCAGTGGGGTAAAGTGCTAGCCTCGCACAGGATCACCCATGGTCTTATGGGTTCCCTTGAGACCACCACAAGTGATGCCTGAGCACAAAAACTGGTGTGGCCCCGAAACAAAATAAAGAAAAGGAAGAGGAGGAGGAGGAAGGGGAGGAGGAGGAGAAGGAGGAGGAGGAAGAGGAGGAAGAGGAAGAGGAGGAGGAGGGGGAGGGGGAGGAGGGAGAGGAGGAGGAGAGGGAGATAAATAATGTTATATGATTCTCTGAAAAGAGATTTATCCCACCTATATTGTCCTCTGTTAGAGTGGCTGGCTCTAACAAATTTGAACAAATTTGACATTCAGCAACATAAGTCCAGTGTCTGTGCGCAGACTAACTCCTGACATGCTTATAGTCCTTTGCTCCTCTCAATGAGAGTTTAGAGGCCCTTACATGGTTTAAAGCCAGGTCATTAGAACAGACTTATAGAATCTGCCACAGCGTTATGAAGATTATGAAGCTCTGGGCTCCTTTCATCTCTGCTTAAGATATTTATCTGACCTTTGGTGCTTGGTTCCAATCTGACTACTCTTCTGAGTGTCAAATACCCTGACCAAGTATCACTTTCTTTAAAGAAAGGTAGAAGTTGTCCCTGCCCCCACCTCATCATGGCCTATCACTTACAAAATACCCACTGGAGCTGGTTATCATTTTTTATTTGCAAAGATCAAATACTTCTTCTGCAGTGCTCAGCCACAGAAAACCTCCACTCCGCCCCTCCCCAGCCTAACTTCCTGACCCCAAAACCCAAGAGTCTAATCATTGAGCCAATAGCTTCAAGTTTGGGGTTTTGACAGCTCCAGAAAGCCTGACTGCAACAAAGTGGCTCCCAGTGCAGGGTAGAAGGGGGCGCAATGAGGTGGCCTGCAGGTTAACTTACTTTCATTCTGCTGTTTCTCATCAGCACACTGCTTTGTATTTTCAGTTTGCTTTCTCATTTCAGTCACTCGGGTTCCACGGATTTGATCCCATATTTTATGGACTAAGCAAGGCAAGATCTAAGAACCTGGCATTGTCTCTGTCCCAAACTAGGGCTATCAGAACACAGAGAATTACACTGGGCAAAGAGATGGATCCAGATCTGTGGCCCTAGGCTTGGCACCCAATAAAATTTTGAAGTGATTAAGTTAATGAACAGAGTGGATGAATATCTTGATGTTGAAAAGGATCACCATGCTTCTGACCCAAATTTAGCGGTCTGGATGGAGACTTAAACTCCCCACAGGCAACTGGTGGGCTAGGCTGCCTTTCACCTTGATCATTCATTGCCAGGAAGTACAAGTTTCACTCAAATCAAAGGTCCTTTGTTTTACTACAGGCGAGTCTAAGATCACAGGCCTCTTAACAGTAAATGTCATGTGCCTGTTTTCAGTGTAGTTTTTTATGTTATGTTCTATGTTTTTGTTTGTTTGTTTGGGTTGTGCTCAGGCTTACTCTGGGCTCTGGGCTCTGGGATTCCTCCTGGCAGGGCTCTGGGGACCATATGTGGATAGAATCTGAGTTGGCTACATGTGAGGTAACAGCCTTATCCGCTCTGCTATCTCTTCCAGCCCCTGTTATGTTTTTGCATGTGTGAGCGGTAGTTACTCCCATAAGTTTAGAATCCAGAGCATATCCTCTACCCATATTACCTCCATTCCTGAATCACTGATGCCTGAAAAATCCCATTCAATGTCATTTGGCTGAAGGGTAAGATACCCTGGGAAGGAATGATACATTAAAATTCACTGGTTATCAGTAGCATCATTGATCGGAAATGCATTTTGTCAGTTTTATACTATTTCATTTTATGCAAGCCATTTTCAGAGAAGGGAAAAAAAAGCAGAAGGTGAGGCTGGAATGGTGGTACAGCCAATAGGCATTTGCCTTCCACATGGCCTACCTGTGTTTGATTCCCAGCACCAAATATGGTCCCTTGCCCCCTGCCAAGAGTGACCCCTGAGCGCAGAGTAAGCCCTGAACAGCACCAGGTATGGCACAGAAAACAAAGCAAAAGGTGTAAGGTTCCTGGGAAAATATCTTAGACACAATGGCAATGCGTATTCCCCTCACATATCACTGGCCGGTTCTAGATGAAGATGAAAATAACACCGAAGGAGGAAATTAAAGGAAACTGGTAAGTGGATGCCCCCCCAGTTCTGTTTTCTCTTTCCTGTCCTACTACCCTTCACTTCAGACTGCCCGTTGCTAAAACAGAGGCCTGAGGGGAGGTGATTGTTGTCACCTACAGGGGAAGGAGTTGTTTTATTTTAACTTCAGCTTCCTTTGCTATTTGGGTGCAGCTCACACAAGTGTTCACATGCACTGTTTGTTGGAGCAGAGGCGTTACTACCTGAGCCCATGTATTTAGGCAGCGAGAGGGGGGAAAAAACATCTCTTTGAAGGGAAGGTGGGTGAAAAAGAAAGCCACATTAAACAGCCAGCCAGTGTTATATTTGGGCTTGCTCCTATTTGCAAGAGGTATAAAAATACCCTGGGCCTTTTCTGCGACTGCATTTATTTAACCAAGCAATTCGCCCCATTTCCAAGCAGCCCCATGCAAAGGCACTTCCTTTGTCTCTCTCATACCTGCCGAGAGCTTTGACACTGTTTTCTGAAGACTCAAGAGCTCCAGAAATTCCCATGGAAAACTTAGACTCCGGCCCAACTCCGAACAAAGATTCTCAATGCGAACAGGACAAACAATCAACTATTCATCCTGCCCCACCCACCCAGCACACACCCCAATCAAATCGGCCTAAACCCACACTCCAGGGGTGTGTCCCCCTTCGGTGCTTACTCAGAGATATGTGAATTTAATTGTCATGAGAGAGTTGTGTGGGGTATCTTTGTTTGATGTGGGATGGATATTTAAAACTGTCAAGAGAGTGTCTTGATTTGCCTCTGACAGTTGAACAATTATGGAGGCACGGAACACTTTGTAGCAAGTAAAATCCTTTTGCATCCTATACAGATGAGTTTTAAAATACTGCATTCAAAATGAGAAAAGATATGGGGTTGACTCTAAAGACAGAGTTAAATATAATAGAGTGTGACCATAAACGGAAAATTGAGAAGTTGCAAAAAATTAAAAGAGAATGAGGAAGCTCCCTGGGCATTGATATGGAACAATCACCAAGAGATATTATTTAAGTACTGAAAAACAAGTTAAAAACACTGTTAAAAACACTGTTAGAACAAAGTTCTCCTTCAAAAGCACAGAGCATCTTTGATCCTCCAGGTCAAACATATCCTGTGCTATCTTCCAGAGCTCCAAAGTATTGAAACCTCCAATCCCACCAAGAACCCAGTTATGGTGTGTCAACTGTGTGCCAGGGGGTTTTTCTCAAATAAAATCTCACAGATACTCAATATTACAATGAGTAATATCATAAACATTTCACCATGATGCTCATCCATAGCCTCATCTGTTGCCAAATAACCCTTCCATGCAAAACAGATACAAACTTAGAATTATTCTGAAAAGAACAGATCTCTTATCATTTTATCCATGAAGGTTTCAGTACAAATTTACAAATATAACAACCAAGTTTTCAAACAACAATAGTACTGTTGACTTACCATCCCCAATGTTACGGTAAATCTTTAAAAATCATCACAGTTCCTGAAAACTCTGGGTTCAACAGAACCGGGAATGGGTGACCTCTGCCCATGTTTCCCCATGTTTCCAGCATCTCAGCATCTCACAAGCCACCTTTGGCTGGTGCCAGATAATCTCATCAATGGCTATGATCCAGAGATTCATTGTCCTTCTCTCTTGCCATAGCCATGCCACTGGACCCCGCCCCAGGCTGTTTCCTTAGGGGCACCCTAGAGGGGGCTGGGTGAGGCCCCTCCTCACCCCAAGATACCCAGCCACGGTAGCCGAAAACCTCCAGAACTCAACTGACACCATGCTCATGGCCGCTCTCCACACGTTCAGGCCAAGCCTCACTCCCGAGTAAACCTATTCTTGGACATCTCATACCTCACGCCACTCATACTCCAAGAGTAGTGCACCACATTTGCTGGGGTTTAAAGTAGAAGGCAACCAACCTTAGAGTGAAATACAACAATCTCCACACACTCTCCTCTAAGGAAAGTTTTTTGGAGCATTTTCATCGATTTATTCATAACAAACAATACGAAATAAATTATTTTGGTTCTGCTTTGGGGCAGGGGTTGATGTTCGGGATGGAAACATCCAAAATATGGTGGTGGGAAAGTGTAATTGTGGTGGAATTGGTGTTTGAATATTAAATGTAATCAAATATTGTGCACTACTTCATAAAAATAAACTTAAATTTAAAACTTCTTAAAAACCATCACACTTACATTCCATGTTCACTCCTAAGGAAAATTGAAATTGAACGGTACCGGGATTTTCATGTAATGTTAAGAATTAATTACTTTGAATCAAGATTTGAGCAAGATCCATTGGTATTTGGTTAATCTGAAGTCCACTTCAGATTTTAAAATATTCATGTTTGTTGAATAAACTGTATTAGTTAATCTAGAGCCTTGCCCTCTGTATTTGGCTAATCACATTCTTGTAGACTTGGTTTTGTCCATTGAGCCTCCTATGTAAGTTATGTTATATATACAGAACTTTGGCTTCACTTCCTTTTTTATAAGAAAGCTTCTGAGAGGGATTGTGTTCACCCATTGGGAAGGCATGTGTCTGGTCATCTCTCTTTAAGTGACTTCAGCTAATGGTTGGTTACCTAGATCCATTATTTCATTTGAGATTATAAAATGGTGCTATACCAATTCTATCATCCTTCTTTATATAGAGAGAAATGTTCTCATTAACTCTTTGGTTTACCTGATAGTGTTCACACTTGAAAGAAAGAATAAATGCTTAAACTTTTCCATCTACTTATAAGTTATTGGCTTAATGAGTAAATTCAAATCCCATTGGATTAACGATACTGGTCTTTCCAGTATCCTCCAAAGATAAACAGCCTTTTACAAAAAGAAAATTGTCATATGAATTCAGGTTTTAACATTTCTGATACATTTTAATTCATTATGATTTATAACTCTTCCAATGCTTAAATCTGTCTACTTTTGGCCAATGGGACACCTTCAAGTTGGTTCCTGAAAATTTCTGATCCATGTCCAATGGTTTTTGATAGTTTTTGCATTCTGGTATGAAAAGATATCCAAGTGCTTCTTCTTTAGGGTCTGTTCCAACTTGGAACAACCATTTCTTCTAAAGTCCCTGGTTCCTTTGACTGGAAAATGTTCTTTAAGTGCTGCAATGTGAACGAACCTAAAGGGCTGATTTCTGCTCTTGGACCGATCTTTTAGTGGGTAGACCAAGAAATATTTTTTCAAACAATAGGTTTATACTAATATTTTGTTACTGTTGTAATAAAATCTATTCCCATTGGTGCTGGTGGCCACCAGTGCCACATATTTTAGTATTGGGGTGGGGATGGGGTAGGATATGGAACCTGGGGTCCCACATAGGAAAGGCATGTGCTCTACCAGTTGAGATACATGCAACACCAGCACCGTAATGGTGTTTGAAATTTAATTTTAGGATTATAAGACTTTGTTTCTATTATTTTGCGTCCTCTTTTCTTTTAAGTTAAAACCCTAGTTTCTAATCTTTTTAACACAATCATTTATTTGCTTTATGTTGCAACAGATGTAGCCACTTCAGGTAACAATGTAACAGTACCATCATTATTTCTTTTTGTATTTTGGTTTTGTTTTGTTTGTATTCCTCTCCAGTCACCTGACAGGGCTCTGGAGGCCAGGTGGTGGCAGGATCAAACCACACCCCTGGTGTTGGCATAGCAAGCATGAGCTCCACCTTCTGAGTTATCTCCACTGTCCCTTGTCATTGTCTGTCGGAGGATGTCTTCCAAGCACAATGGGGGAGGGGGCAGGGGAGGGGTAAGGGGGGGGTTACTCCCAGTGATATTCCACCTACCAGTGAGGGCAGAACAATTCAATGTATGAGTAATCAATGTGATGCTGCTCAGGTTGACAGGACCAGGAGCCACCAGATCTCCACAGGTGGTGTTCAGGGAACCGTACATCAAATGCCAGAGATCAAACTAGGCCCTCCATAGACCAGTTATATGCTCCAGTTCATTAAGCTCTCCCCCTGAGCTCCATTTTTTGTCTACTTGTTACTGTTTTTTATCATTGTTTGCCATTCTTTTTATCTTCACAGGCTCTGTAGTGAAATGGCTGTGTTTTAAATCCTTTGTCTCTAAATTTTAAATGCAATACTTCTTTATTTTTCTTAGTGATTTATAAGACGTTGACATTGTACTAATATTATAGCTACAGAACAAAATACATTCATAGAAGTCTTAGATCTTCCTCTCTACCCTCCTACTATTTCTTTTTTATTTCATAGTTCCTTAAATATCAGTAGATATATACACATACATATTACTCTTGCTTAGGTAAATGTTAAACCACTATTATTCTTTACAACTTTACAAAAAAATTGCAATTTTTTACCAAACATCTCATTGAGGGCCAGGAGTTGGGGTATGCACCTTACACACAGTCCTTCTTGGTTCTGTCCCAGGCATTACACAGTCTCTGAACTACTAATGAATATTGCCCTTCTGAGCACTTCTAAAGAGACCACAAATCTATTATGCTGATAACTTATTTTGAGAGATATCCTTTTTCCTGTTTGCAGATGTATAATATTCCACAACAGGGATGTTTTATAACTGAATTCTATTACCATCACAGGAAGCAGCAATTGGAAGAGCCCCCCAAAAAAGTAAATCAAAATAAATATTCTCCATCCTTTACCACCCACCAGTCCCTCTCACACCCACACACCCCTGTTGCTTAAATCGTCCTCATATACTTTTCCTTGATGACCTTGGGAAATCTGGGAGACCTGGAAAAGGCATTAAAAGAACAAAGGAATCATTCTAAAGCAAATTTCTCAGCTAACCTAGAGCTCAAGAGAGACCTAGGATGGATTTAGAGTGCTAACTGGTTTGAGATTTTGTTTATTTGGGGAGTAAGGGGTGGGCCACAGGCAGTGCGCAGGGCCTGCTCCTGATTCTGTGCTCAGGGATTGTTGGATAATATTGTTTTGTCCTTATTGAGTTACTCCCACCACAGTGCTCCTGAGGCACACCCAGTTTCATCAGGCACTCCTATATTGCTTTTTTTTTTAATTTATTTATTTTTAATTAGAGAATCACCGTGAGGGTACAGTTACAGATTTATACACTTTTGTGCTTATACTTCCCTCATACAAAGTTCGGGAACCCATCCCTTCACCAGTGCCCATTCTCCACCACCCGTAAACCCGGCGTCCCTCCCACCCTCCCCAATCCCATCTCCCCCCCACCCCACCCTGCCACTGTGGCAGGGCATTCCCTTCTGTTCTCTCTCTCTAATTAGCTGTTGTGGTTTGCAATAAAGGTGTTGAGTGGCCGCTGTGCTCAGTCTCTAGCCCTCATTCAGCCCGCAACTCCCTTCCCCCACATGGCCTTCGACTACAATGTAGTTGGTGATCGCTTCTCTGAGTTGACCTTTCCCCGGAACGTGAGGCCAGCCTTGAAGCCATGGAGTCAACCTCCTGGTACTTATTTCTACAGTTCTTGGGTGATAGTCTCCCACTCTGTTATTCTATATACCATAGATGAGTGCAATCTTTCTATGTCTGTCTCTCTCTTTCTGACTCATTTCACTCAGCATGAAACTTTTCATGCCCATCCACTTAACTACAAAATTCTTGACCTCCTTTTTTCTAACAGCTGCATAGTATTCCATTGTATAGATGTACCAAAGTTTCCTCAACCAGTCATCCATTCTGGGGCATTCGGGTTTTTTCCAGATTCTGGCTATTGTAAACAGTGCTGCGATGAACATACATGTGCAGATGTTGTTTTGATTGTACTTTTTTGCCTCTCTGGGATATATTCCCAGCAGTGGTATTGCTGGGTCAAATGGGAATTCAATATCTAATTTTTTGAGAATCGTCCAAATTGTTTTCCAGAAGGGCTGAACCAGTCGGCATTCCCACCAGCAGTGAAGAAGGGTCCCTTTCTCCCCACATCCTCTCCAACAGCGGTTGCTTTTGTTCTTTTGGATGTGTGCTAGTCTCTGTGGTGTGAGGTGGTATCTCATGGTTGTTTTGATCTGCATCTCTCTGATGATTAGTGATGCAGAGCACTTTTTCATGTGCCTTTTGGCCATTCGTATTTCTTCCTTGGTAAAGTTTCTGTTCATTTCTTCGCCCCATTTTTTGATGGGGTTGGATGTTTTCTTCTTGTAGAGTTCAACCAGTGCTTTATATACCATTGATATCAACCCCTTATCTGATGGGTATTGTGTAAATATCCTTTCCCATTCTGTGGATAGTCTTTGGATTCTGGTCAATGTATCTCTTGCGGTGCAGAAGCTTTTTAGTTTAATGTAGTCCCATTTGTTGATCTCTGTTCTTACTAGATTGCTTAGTTCCGTGCCACCTTTGAAGATACCTTTATCTTCAATATCGTGGAGGGTTTCGCCGACATTGTCTTCAATGTACCTTATGGTTTGTGGTCTAATGTTGAGGTCTTTAATCCATTTTGATCTGACTTTTGTGCATGGTGTCAGGTCAAGGTCTAAACCCATTTTTTTGCATGTGGTTGTCCAGTTGTGCCAGCACCATTTGTTAAAGAGGCTTTCCTTGCTCCACTTCACATCTCTTGCTCCCTTATCAAAGATTAGATGGTCATACATTTGGGGTTGTGTGTAGGGATATTCCACCCTGTTCCATTGGTCTACGGCTCTGCCTTTGTTCCAGTACCATGCTGTTTTAATTGTTACTGCTTTGTAGTAAAGTTTGAGGTTGGGGATGGTGATGCCTCCCATCATCTTTTTCCCAAGAATTGTTTTAGCTATCCTTGGACGTTTGTTATTCCATATGAATTTTAGGATTGCTTGATCCATTTCTTTGAAGAGTGTCATGGGTATATTTATAGGGATCGCATTGAATCTGCTTTTTTCTTTCCTTTATGTTCTTTGTATGGTTTAGCAATGCCCTTTTTGTATAGACACAGGAAGACATTTGATGCTTTTGTACCTTGGGAGTTAATTGACTCCAAAATAATATTTACTCCTGGACACCCACCATATTTACCTGACTTAAGCCTCAGTTGCCCTTACTTCCTAACACCCCCCAAAAGGAGGGTACAGGCAAGGGACAAGGATGGGCCCAGGGCAAGCTGGCATTGAAAAGGGATAAACTAAGTGCCATAAGAAGTATAGCACAGTCATGGAACAAACTCTGTCATGACCCAAAAAGAAGTAACTGAATAAGGATTCAATTGGGATTAGGAAAGACTAACCTGGCCTGAGGACTGTAGTTTGGGATATATAGAGAGATGTCCCCAAAAAGAGTCATCCTTTAAACTTAGTATATCTCTTACTGTGTTTATACAAAATGACTAGAAATAAATAAATTAATAGTTAAGGAAAGGAGAAAGCAATACACTCTTGTTGGAATCCCACCCTTGAGCGGATCTCCTAGTAATATAGAGTGCTGAACTCTACTTTATCCCCAGATGAGATTTTGTCCCTAAGTTAATCTCCTAGAAGAACTTCCCCTGAAGGAGGGGCTTTCACCTGTTTATTGTTATGATAATGTTCAACCCCACCTACGTGTACCCCCACCATTAACAATTTCTACGTAACTATGTTATAAGAGAGAAGTGAAGGAGAAAAGGAAATGAACGGTCCCTGACTACCAACCAGCCTGTGGCCCTGTTCCTTCATTCCCCATTCCTCTGTTCCTTCATCTGTCCAACATAGTGGGCCGGCTAGGGGAACATTTCTCAGACACTTTTTATTTTTTGCTTTTGGGGTAACACTCAGAGATGCACAGGAGTCACTCCTGGCTCTGCACTCAGGAATTACCCCTGGCGTTGCTCAGGGTACCATCTGGGATGCTGGGAATTGAACCCATCCGGGTCAGTCACATGTAAGGCAAACGCCCTACCTGCTGTGCTATCGCTCCAGCCCCACACCCACACTTTTTAAACTCACAAGGAATCACTTCTGGCAGTGCTCAGGGGACCATATGTGATACTGGGAATCAAAACCTACGCTATCTTCTCACACCCAAATGCTGACTCTTTTTTAATAGGAAATCAGTTTAATTTAGGACATTAAATATTCTACTTTAGCAATGTATTCCTTAGTCACTTTTTATCTTTGGCAATAAATTATATTACTTTTGTTGATGACTAGTTCTCACTTAGTAATTTAATTCACTTTCTGCACACATGCTCACATATCATTGAAGTATTTAAAAAGAAAAATAAAATATAAATGCCTTCTTTGAATTCAATTAATAGTTAATGAGACTCTACCTGTCACTTTGACAAATACTGTTAGGATATTTGATTTGGGAGCCATACTCAACAGTGCTTAGGCTTTACTCCTGGCTTTGGGCTTATGGCCCACTCCTGGCTGTATGTTCAGGGGACCATATGGGGTGCTGGGGATTGAACCTGGGTCAGCCACATGCAAAGAAAGCACCCTACCTGCTATACTATTTTTCCAGCCCAAACAAATTACTGTTTTATTTTCTCCCATGGCAATTTTCTCCTTTTTTCTGGTACATATATATTAAATACCTTTAAGTACTAGTACCACGGCAAATTCTGGGGAGATATGTATTAGTCGGGATGGGATTGCTTATGTAGTAGTAACAAATATCTAGATATCCCAGTGATTTAAAACAAAGCATTCTTTGTTGTCCTTTTCCTGCTCATAGTAAGTGTATGCTGTGGGTCGACTGGAAATCTGCTCCCCATCTTTGTCATCACCGATTGGGGTCCTTGGCTGATAGGTAGAGTTGTCACTATGTCTACATTGTGTTTCCAGACTGACACAAACCATTTTCAAACATAACTAGTCACATGACTTCATCAGCATTAAGGAAGTTACAGGATAGAACATTAAAGTGGGGTGGTTCTTGCCTTGTGTGTCACAGTCTATGTAGTTGGGAAAAGACACATACATAGAAATTTCCCAAGATTGCATGCTAATTGCCCAAACTACACTCTGCAGAGGTGGCTGGAGTGGGAAGTGGGGAGGAACTGGAAACAGCGGGATAGTTGGGACTCTAGGAAAGAAGGTCACAGAGGCCATCTGGAGAAGGTATAAGCTGAGTGAACAGTGAATGACTGAGAGGTAAAAATCCAGCAAGGAAAGGAGGTCATTGACCCTCTAGACACTGGAGCCCAGGCAGAGGCAGAAGATGGCCCAGTGCGAGTGGAACCAAACAGTATCCTTGCAGCATTGCTTACTGCTGAGAACTATCCCGGAAGGAACAGAGGACAAGACTGTAGATACAGGCAAAGGCAAATCCTGCCATTGGAGTGAGCTTGGAAGCTACCCAGTACTTCAGCAGGGAAGTCAGTTGGGGTCAACAGTCCAGTGTTTCCCTGTATATTCTTCAGACATAAAATGTGACATAGAGAAAATCTATCCAAATGAGACCCAAGTGCAGAAATGGAACATTACTATAAAGAAATGGCCTCTTGGCTAGGGAGATATAGTACAGAGGGTAAGGCACTTGCCCTGCGTACATATGACCCCACTTCAATCGCCGCCAGCACTACATAAGGTCCTCTGGGCACCGCCAAGAGTGATTCCTAAGCATTTCCAGATGTGGCCCCCACCAAAAAAATAACAACAAAAGAAACCCCCCCAAATGATATGCATAGACTCGAAATAAAACTTTGCCTCTGGCTCTATCCTGTTTTGAAAATTTAGTTTTATATTTGAAGGATTACTTTCTATTTTCAATAAAGTAAACAAGATCTAATATAATCAGCATTTCTAACTTACACATAAAACTAGAACTTTAAAAAAAACTATGATAATTTGATCAAATGTTTATAATAGTGTTAACATTAATGATTTTTGTGTATAGTTTCCTCACTTCACCACTGAAGTGCCCAAAACCCTTCACCAAAGCCCTTATGTTACCTCTAGTCCATCTCATCAATTTCTTCTACTTCCTCCTTACTTAACATAGTTTTCTAAGTTCTGAAATATAGGGCCAAGGGTTTTCAAATGAGTGAGAATATACAGTATGTGTCCTTCTCCCTTTGACTTATTTTGCTCAAAGTGATAGCCTTCACTTTCTTTTTTTTTTTTTTTTTTTTTGCTTTTTGGGTCACACCTGGCGATGCACAGGGGTTACTCCTGGCTCTGCACTCAGGAACCACCCCTGGCCGTGCTCAGGGGACCATATGGGATGCTGGGATTTGAACCCGGGTCGGCCGCGTGCAAGGCAAACGCCCTACCCGCTGTGCTATTGCTCCAGCCCCGTGATAGCCTTCACTTTCATCCAAAAGGTAAAAAGATTTGATCTTTTCTTTCTTATGACTGCATGGTAGTTCACTGTGTATTTATGCCACAATTTGTATATTTATCTGTTGTTGACATTCAGGTGATTGCCCTGTCCTGGCTATTGTTCAGAGCACTACAATACACATAGGTATGCATATATCTCTTCAAATTAATGCTTTTTGTGTTTGCAGAACATGCCAAGAACTCATTGAGTCATATGGGAGCTCTAGTGTTACTATTGTGAGAACCCTCCATCCTATTTTCTATAAAGGCTGAACCAAATGACATCCCCACCTAATGAATGACGGCCCTTTTTTTTTTTAACCACATCACTGCCAACAACACTGGCTGCTTCCAGCTTTTTGGATAGAGGCTCTCTATCTGGTGTGGAGAGATATCTCATTGTCATTTTGATTTGCATTTCCCTGCTAATAGATAACTATGAGCGCTTTTTCATATAACTACTGTCAAACCATGAGTTCTTTTCATTGAAGTGTCTTTTCACCTCCTCTCCCTGTTTTTGATGAAAGTATTCGTTTCTTTGTTGCTATGTTTTGTTTCATAGTGCTTTATATACTTTGGACGTGGCCTTTACTGACATACTGTATGCAAATATAAACATTGAAACTTCAAGAAAACTGTTCCATTGTGGAGGCTGGAGAGAATATATAACATGTTTGCCGTGCATGCATGTTTAATCCCCAGCACTGCATATAGGCCCTTGAGCTCAGAGCAAGGGGTAAGCCCTGAGCTTTGCCAGGTGTGGCCCAAAATCAAAAGCAAAATCTTCTGTTGTGATAAAAACACTTAACATCTACTCTACCCCCTTGACAAAATACCCCGCCCCTTCCCTTTTTGTTGTTTCTTGCTGTGACTGCAATATCTGGAAGCCACACACACATTTGGTTGTGTGACCTGCACAGAGGTCACATAATTATGCACTAAGAATCACAGGGAATATCTTGTAGCCTCATTCATGCAGGCACAATCACTGAGCCACAGCCCTGGGCCCTGCACTACAACTTTCTAAGTTCAGTAAACTCTCCTACTTGTTATCATTTTCTTCTACTTTAATTCTGCCTTGAGTCTTTGATTGGTGCTGTTACTCTGACACTGTTTATGAACTTACTATTAAGTGTCATATCATGGAGTAAGCATTTTGAATTCCAGTTGACAATTTACAACTTACAATTTATGATTTACAGTTGACAAATGTAAACTACACTCAAGCCTAAGGTCCTTGTCATGCGAACCCCTAATTCCCACCCACCGTGAGGGGAAATTTGCTTTTCTGCCTTTCAGTTCCCTCTTCTATTCTGACATCTAGGGAGTTCCCCCTGTTTTCTCACAGACTACACTATACGTTTCAAATAATTTTTGTCTTATCGTGCCCACTCGAGCAATTCTATGAGCAACGGGATGACAGAGACAGTGACAGTTTGTCTCAGAATCAGTAGTAGGAGAGTTTCAGGTTCTTGTGCATGTCTCTGAAATTTTATTGGATAATTTGAATGTGTGCACCCCTTGGGATTGGTTGGGTTTTCAGAAGGTGGTTTTGGTTATTTCCATCCCTCTTTGTTCTTCTGTGCTGGGAAAGTTCTCCTGAGATGTGCTTTCTAGCCTCTAGGGAATTTCTACTTTGACCCCATCTTAAGACCCTGTTTGTTCAAATACCTGGTTAGTGAGTCATTATGTGGACACCTGCCATTAATTCTCCATCTAGGGTTAAATGCTTAGTCTCAAAAGTGGATCACCACTGGCTTTTTCTCTAACATTGTCCCAGTGTGCTGATGGGTAGGAACGAGAAATCACCGTCTATGGTATCTCCCAGACTTAGACAATTGTGGCTTGGCAAATCCCAGTCAATATGTTAAAGTGAATAGAGAACCAGATGGCTCCAAATTTTACCCATCCCACTTGTGGCTTCAGAGAAAGGAGGAAGGTCTCGCAAACTCCTGTGTGTGTGAGCACCAGCCACATTACCCACCGTTGGCTGCAGCATCAACAACAATGAAGGGAAGGAAGAGAGAAGATTAAAAACAAAGTTAGGCTGCCAGGAGGAAGAACTTAACCAAATTCTGCTTAGCAGCCTCCACAGTGCCCCTACCATGCATACACCACGGAAACTTTGTATATTATTTGATCTTGGTAAGAGAGTCCTTTTTTTTTTTGATGCAAAGAAGTCTTTATTTTTAAAATTTTTTTATTTTAATGAATTATCATGGGATACATTTACAGACTTTCATGATTGCGTTTCAGTCAAACAATGTTCCATTACCCACCCCTCCACTACTGCCCATTTCCCACCCCCAATGTTCCCAGCATCCCTCCCCCCAATCCCCACCCCTTCCCACTTCCTGCCTCAGTGACAGGCACAATCCCTCCTGCTCTCTCTGTCCTTTTGGGTGTCATGGTTTGCAATACAGGTAAAAAAGCAGCCATCATGTTTGGTCCATAATCTACTTTCAACAGACATCTACTATCCCGAGCGATCCCTCCAATCATCATTTATTTAGTGCTCCTCTCTCCATCCCAGTTACCTTTTCCCCTAGTGCATGAGATCAGATATTAAGTCTTGGGGCAGTCCTCCCTACTCTTATTTTAACTGTCCTTAGGTGTCAATCTCTTATTATGTTACCTTATATTCCATAAATGTGTGCAGTCCTTTTATATCTGTCCCTCTCTTCCTAACTCATTTCCTGACTCATGATACTCTCCATGTTGACTTGTATGCAAATTTCATAACTTCATTTTCTCTAACAGCTGCATAGTATTCTATTGTGTAGAGATACCAAAGTTTCTTTAACCAGTCATCTGTTCTCGGGCACTCAGATTTTTTCCAGATTCTAACTATTGTAAATAGTGCTGCAATAAACATACAAGTGCTTATGTCATTTCTACTGTACGTTTTCGCATCTCCAGGATATATTCCTAGAAGTGGTATTGCTGGGTCAAATGGCAGCTTGAGTTCTAGTTTTTTGAGAAACATCCATATTGTTTTCCAAAAAGGCTGGACCAGTAAGCATTCCCACCAGCCTACTGGTGAAAGAGAGTCCTTTTCTCCCCACATCCACACCAACACTGGTTGTTTTTATTCTTTTGGATGTGTATCATTCTCTGTGGTGTGAGATGATATCTCATACTTGTTTTGATCTGCATGTCCCTGATGATCAAATACCTCGGGAATCAGCTTAACTAAGGAGGTAAAGGACCTGTACAAATAAAACTACAAAAAATAAAAGAGGACACAAGGAAATGGAAACACATTCCCTGTTCATGGATTGGGATAATTAACATTGTCAAAATGGCAATATAGCCCAAAGCATTATACAGATTCAATGCAATCCCTATAGGGGTACCCATCACATTCTTCAAAGATATTGATCAAACACTCCAGAAATTCATATGAAACAACAAGCATCATGAATAGCTAAAGTAATTCTTGAGAAAAATTCAATAGAGAATAGAGAAAATTTTATCTTTGAACTAATAGAAAGTAAGAATGCAATGGTCTTTTTCTTAAAACTTTGGTAGGGTTCATCTTTCCTAAAATGCCTCAGGGATGTGGTGGTAATAGTTTGCTGAGACATTGGGCCCACACCACACCCAGCAGTGTCAAATGGGGATGTCGGGGGAGTGGAGCCTGTGGTTCTGAGGATCAAAGTCAGCCCCTTGCAGATGCTAGACATAAGTTCAGCAGCTTGAGTTATCTCCGTGGCACCAAAGCATTTGTCTTTTGGAGCGCTTATGGCAAATCCCAATATCTGGCTCAGTAACAAGAAGTGCTTTTGGATTTTGCAGTCTGTTACTGGAGGCAGAAAACTTTAGGTGTGAGAAAATGCAAATCAACGGATAAGACTTAAGGAAACCTCTCTCTGCAGGGGTCCCTGAAGGGTTGCCATAGAGAGAGGTGGGAGAACTGTGAGGATTTTCATCTTCAAAGTGTTTTTCCACCCCCCTTCTAGATATGACTTGGTGGAGGGGGAAAAAAAACTCTAGGAATTCACTGTTATCTGTTTAGTCTCCTCAAACTGGAAAAAAAGAAGTCTGAGTCAAAATATGCATTCACTCCAGCTCAGCAAATACTTTCCAGGGTATGCATCCTACAGAAATAAAATGCTTCATTGTGCTGCTCTACCTATAGAACCTACTCCAGCCTTGTTTATAATAAAAAAAAATCTGGAAATAGAGATGCCCATAAAGAGGGGCATCAATTTTCAAAACAGAGAGAGTCCCAGCAGATCATCAAATATTCTACAACTTTGGGGACCAGAGTTATAGTACAGCCAGCGTGGTACTTGCATGAAATGACAGGAGTAATTCCTGAGTGGAACAATAGCAGAGCAGGTAGGGCATTTGCTGTGCATGTGGCCAACCTGGGTTCTATTCCTCCACCCCTTTCAGAGAGCCCATCAAGCTACCAAGAGTATCCCGCCTGCAGGGAAGAGACTGGCAAGCTACCCATGGCGTATTTGATATGCCAAACACCATAGCAACAAGTCTCACAATGGAGACTTTACTGGTGCCCGCTCAAGCAAATCTAATGGTGCAGTACAGTGCAGTGCAGAGCCAGGAGTAACCCCTGAGCATTGCTGGTTCTGGTTCCAAAGCAAACAAAACTATTCTACAACTTTTAAAATGTAAATTTAGAATAATTCTGTGATGTGGGGTGGGGGAATTGCTGTGAACTGTCATTGACTGAGAAATGCATGATCTTGAAAAGTTTTGTATAGTATGACTTTTATTGTCATTAAAGAAGTAATGTTCCTCAACACTAGTTATCAGGGAAATGCAAATCAATGACAAATTAAATGCAAATCAATGACAGTGAGTTCTCTCACCTAACATCAACAAGAACAATCTGTATAACCAAAACAAATAAAGACCCATACTTGGTGCTTGAGGCCCTGGAGGAAAAAGTATGGGAAGGCTGGTCTCTTGGGGTGTTTAACATCTGGGAAAAAATGTGTGAAGGAGGAGGCCAGTAAAAAAGATAAATAAGGGGGCTGGAGTGATAGCACAGCGGGTAGGGCAGGGCGTTTGCCTTACACATGGCTGATCTGGATTCGATTCCCAGCATTCCATATGGTCTCCCAGGCACCACCAGGAGTAATTCCTGAAGGAGTAAATTCCTGAGTGCAGAGCTAGGAGTAATCCTTATGCATCACCAGGTGTGACCCAAAAAGCAAAAAAAAAAAAAAAAAGATTTAAAAAAACAGACTTTTTTTTCCATATCTATAGCTTGATGCAATTTATGTCTTTGAAGAAATAATGTACTGACATACGTGTGTGACTAATTTTCTGTGTGTATTCATATGTGCCCAAGGTCACTGGCCGGGAAGAAATAAGCAGCATTGATGTTTATTAATGTTTTCCAAAACATGCTAATCCTTTCTTGGATTCCCTAGAACTATCTCTTAAAGAATTGGTACTCCTTTCATGTCTACCCTGCATTTCATCCTCTTGACTTCCTGGGAGATGTGAACTTTAAATGTCACAGCCCCCAGTCCTCTTCACCTGACATCAGGGGTATATCTGTGCAGGGACAGGCCAGAGCAGCCACTTTCTTCTTGTGAGAGTGTCTGTGTGTGGCATAGGGGTGGGGGGTGGGGGGGCACTTTGAGGGAGGACAGGGGAGGAGGGAGGAAGGAGGAAGGGTGGTTTGCTGGGCTCTGGGCTTCTCCAGGCACCTTGGTCATATGCCTTCTCTTCCAAACACAAGAGGAAAGCTCAGTGGGGCAGGCGGGTCACGGATGTCTTATCAAGGAATGAGGGAGAAAAGATAGTAAGTCCAAAAACACTTTTCACCTGCCACTTTCAGAGGCTCAGCACAATGACCCAGTGAGAGCAGGATTTGAGCAAGGGGTGTCTGCTCTGATCGGTCCAAAGGAATGGGTGCCTCCCTCCACAGGCTGAGTGAGGAGAATATGACAGGAGATGCCTTGGAATACAAGAGTACAGGATGAAAGCCTGCTTTCACCTCTTCTTTGAAGAGTAAGTTCACAAGTCAAACTGTCTCAAAATTATTCTTACATTTTTTTTTTCATACTTGGCCAGTGAGATAGTACCACACGTAAGACACTTGCCTTGCCTGGGACTGACCTGGGTTTGATCCCCAGCACCCTTTATGGTCTCCTGAGCCCCACCAGGAGTGATCCTTGAGCACAGAGCCAGGAGTAAGCCTTGACCACAGCTGGGTGTGGTCCCCCAAAACAAAATGCTTCAAAGTATGATATGTCATTGATATTTATGACTATTATTTTTTGTGGGCTGGAGCGATAGCCTTTCACGCGGCCGACCCTAGTTCAATTCCTCCACCCCTCTCAGAGAGCCCGGCAAGCTACCGAGAGTATCGAGCCCGCAAGGCAGAGCCTGGCAAGCTACCCATGCGTATTGGATATGCCAGAAACAGTAACAATAAGTCTCTCAATGAGAGACATTACTGGTGCCCGCTTGAACAAATTGATGAGCAATGGGATGACAGTGACAGTGATTATTTTTTGTATAGAAATGAATCTCATTAAATGAAAAAAAATGTGTGTCATCTATTGCCCTGGATTGACTCTGAGAGTTTATTTGGGGGTCAGGGGTGGTGCTTGGGCCACACCTAATTAAGCAGAGGTGACTTTAAAAAATCAAGAGTCAAGCCAAAGTCCAGTCGGGAAACTTTGCAAGAGACTCCATGGGATATGAATTAGGGCATAAGCAGTGACAGTGAACGTGGTGGTGGTGGTGGTGGTTATGACAATGATAGTTGGAAATAATCACTCTGGGCAAAAAACTGAGTGCTGAAAGAAGGTTCAGTGATTTGCATGATACCCTTTCAGTAACAGTATTGCAAACCACAATGCCTAAAAGGAAAATGAGACAGAGAGGGGATGGTGGAGGAGAGAGGAGGAGGAGGAGGAGGAGGAGGAGAGTGTCTACCATAGAGGCAGACTGTGGGGGCTGGGCAGAGGAGTCAGGTGAAAGGAAAACTGGGGATATTGGTGGTAGAAAATGTGCCCTGGTGAAGAGATGGGTGTTGGAACATCGTATGATTGAATCTCAAGCATAAACAACTTTATAACTGTATATGTCACCGTGATTCAATTAAAACAATTTTTATTTAAATATATAAAAAAAAGTGGTGAGGGAAGTGTTTGATGCATTATATCTTGAGACTCTCTCCTGAAATAAGCTGAAGGTTCCTAAAGGGGATTGGTGAGGAAAGGGAGACTCATGCCTGCATTAAACCAAAACAACTATTGAGTAGAAGACTTGAACTTGATTACATCTGCAGACAAATCTCATTATTAAATCCTGCTAGTTCTGTGAAAGATATACGATGTTGGGCAAGTTCTCCGCTGGAGCACAGCAGAACCGAAAGTGGAAGTCCAAGAGTTCACCCTGATTTTAAGAGAACATTTCCTTTGCATGCACTATAGCACTGTAGCACTAAAGCACTAGTTGTTCATTGATTTGCTCGAGCAGGAACCAGTAACATCTCCATTGTGAGACTTGTCACTGTTTTTGGCATATCAAAAATGCCACAGGTAGCTTGCCAGGCTCTGCCCTGTGGGTGGGATACTCTCAGTAGCTTGCCAGGCTCTCCGAGAGGGATGGAGGAATTGAATCCAGGTTGGCCGTGTGCAAGGCAAATGCCCTACCCTCTGTGCTATCGTTCCAGCTGCATAGGCATGGCTAATTTCCCTGCCTCTTCCTCACCTACCTGCAGCCATTTCCCCCGAAACTTGGGGCAATGTGGGTTAGCTGAAGATTTTGCTGGTAAATGAACTGTTGCACGACCTTCAGGGGTTGGCACAGTACCCTTGGCTGGATAAGGGCTAAAGTTTTCCTGAAAAATCTTTCACATCCCCCCCCCCGCTTCCCTTTTCTTTGTTGTTCCCGAAATGACAGGGCCTGTACACATGTTTGTGGTGCTCACAGGGGTTGGTGGGGCATGTGGGGGGCTTTCAGATTTGAGTTGTGGAGCTCAGCACCTTTTGGTTGCAATGCTTTCCCAAGTCACAGGCTGAAGTTGCACAGTTCACATATCCTTGGCTTCAGTGTGCTGGCAATTGCAAATGGCAGGGCCACTGGGAATGCACTCTGGTGTGTGAGTGGGTGTTGCTGGGGATCAAGCTCCAGGCCTCACTGGCCACAGGCCTGCGAGGTAAGCAAGGTAGGCACTCAGCACTGCTGAGCTACCCCAGGCTCAGTCTTTGCTGTTTTGGCCACCATATATGAGTTAGATTGAGCTTTCCAAGGACTTACACATAGCTGGCTGAGGCATGAGTGGAAATTGCTTACTGTAAGAGGGATCCCAGAGAGCAGAGATGTCAGGATGGCTTTCGACATGTGTAGCAGCAACAGGGATTGAACCTGTGACCTCATGCTTGCAGGGCAAGTGCTCTAAGCCTCTGTGCTATTACTTCTATCCCAGCAGCCCTGCTTGTATCTTATTTTATTAGTTGAGTGTACTATGATTTACAATACAGTTAATAATATAAAGTTTCCCTTGTACATAAAACTAGCACATCTACCACTGATGTGCCCACCTTTCTCCCCCAATGACCCCAATGTCCCTCCTCCTCAACCCCCCACTCCAAATTCAATTGTGTAGATCAGTTCTCCCATTGTGTTGCTTTTGTTCTTTGTTGCTACCCTGCTGTATATCTATAAGTACCACCTATGAAATAAATCATTCTGTATTTCTTTTTTTCTGACTGACTTCACTCAGCATGATGTCCTCTAGTTCCATCCATGTCACAGCAAATCGCACTCTTTTGTTCTTTCTTAGATCTGTATAGTATTCCACTGTGTGTGTATTGCCACAAATTCTTTGTGAGTGATTTATAGTTCTTGGGTATCAGCTCTTTATCTGATATTTTGTATGCAAATGTTTTCTTCCATTCAGCAAGGTGTCTTTTTTTTATGGCTTGAGTTTTTTATGCTGTGCAGCAACTTTTTAATTTAATGTAGTTCCGTTTGCTTATTCTTGTTTTTGTTGGCTTTGCCTCTGTAGTCATCTCTTCAAAGGTACCTCTGTGGTCAGTATCATGGAGAGTTCTGCTGATAGCTTCCATATATTTTATGAACTCTGGTCTAGTTTCGAGGTCTTTAATCCTAATCCAAAGGAATTTACTTTTGTAAATGGTGTGAAGTACAATTCTAACTTTATTTTTTTTAGACATGGCTATCAGTTACTTTCATTGTTCCACTCATATACTTAGTTCTTTTGTCCATAGCTTTACTTTCTGGAGGGTCTAACTCAGGACTCTCAGTTCTATGCCATTGATTTAATCTAGTACCATATAGTTTTGATCATTATAGCTTTGTACCATAATTCAAAGTTGTGAGATGCAATGCCTCCCTTCCTTTAGTATCCTTAAGATTGCTTTGGCCATTCAGGGAGTTTTGTGGTTCCATACAAATTTTAGTAGTGTTTGTTTTCTAAGTCTTTGTAAAACATCATTGGAATTTTTCAGTGGGTATGGAATTGAATCTGTATAGTACTTTTGGTAGAACTATAACTGTGTCAGTGTTGATTCTTCCAGTCCTTGAACAGGAAATGTCTTTCCATGTCCTTATGTCCTCTTCTGAACACAGAGCCCAGGAATAACCCTGAAGCACTGAAGGTATGACTCAACCCCTACCCCAAATTATAATAAGCTTAAATAAATAAATGCCAGGAAGATCCCTGTTTCCAGTGTGATAATTCAAAAATGTCTCCAAACAATGCAAATAATTCTTGGTGAAAGGAGATTGGGGGGGAGTGCGTTGCAAAATGATCCCTCTTGAGAATACAGCCACAGCCCTGAGCTATAAGTCCTGAAGCACAGCATCCAAAGTTGCCTGTGTTTGAAATAACTCATTTGCAAATCACTGCCTATAAATGGAAGCAGATGCCTGTGTCACTTTCAATTTGGAACTTATTTAAAATACAGCTTCTTTCCTCCATTCAGAGTCTTAATACATATGGCATGCTGCTCTTGATTGTCAGTAACTCAGGCCTCCTATAAAGGATAATGATGTCTCAAAGATCCCCAAAGTTAATTCTGTACAGACCATTTAAGAGAGAAAATAGTTGCATATGAAACATCAATTCACCCCAGTGTTTTCAGTTGTTAAGAGTAAGATCATTTTATGCGGAAAGGGGGGTGTTTGGTTTGGGGGTTGTTTGTTTTGTTTGGGGGGCCACACCTGGAGTGCTCAGAGCTTACTCTTGGCTCTGCACTCAGTAATTGCTTCTGGAAATGTTTGGGGGCAAACCATATAGGATACTGGGGATCCAACCAGGTCACTTGTAAGACAAGTGACCTGTCCACTGTACTATTACTGCGATCCCAAGGAAGATCATTTTTTTTAACTTGCTGATGTATCCTTATCCTGAAGATATGTGTTCTTACTGATTCCTGTTGGTCAAGATCAAATCTGCACAGCTTTCAGGATCACAGTCTTCAAAAGAAAACTAACTCCCCCCAGTGCTGCTGCACTTTGGCTGATGACATCCCAGTAAACAACCTCCAAACAAATTCTTGACTCTAGAAATAAGTAGGAGCTATTTATAGAGAAGTGATTTTCAAGTGGTTAGGTCAAAGGGGAAAAAAAGCTGAGAAGAGTCAGCCAGGAAACTCCCAATCACCCAGTACTTGGGGTGAGGAACTGCAGGTTGTTTGTGAAAATGGAAATTCTGTGTCACTATTACTGATGGAGGAATGATGTTTCAGTGAATTTTCAGCCTGTTAACAGCAGAGCACATGCTTTGTATCCAGGAGGCCTGGATTTGATCCCAGGTACTACATGGTCCCCTGAGTGCCACCAGCAGTAAGCACTAAGTGCCAAGTCAGGAATAGCTCCTAAAGAACACCAGGTGAAGCCCCAAAATAAAACTTCACACACACATATGTGTGTGCACACACATACTTATATACAATTCACACCCAAAATCTTTCTGGAAAGTTGTACATGTGAATGTTAAAAGAGGAATAACTTCTGTTGGTAATGCTGAGTTGTGGTGAAACTTGCTTTCCATTCTATATCTGTGTATATAGTGTGAAAATTTTATAAACATGTGTCCCTTCTATAATTTTATACCTAAAACATCAGGTTCTCATAAATAAAACTTCCTTTAGTGAGGACTGAAATGATAGCACAGTGAGTAGGGCATTTGCCTTGCACACGGCCAACCTGGGTTCGATTCCTCCGTCCCTCTCAGAGAGCGGGGCAAGCTACTGAGAGTATACCGCCCGCACGGCAGAGCCTGGCAAGATACCTGTGGTGTATTCTATATGCCAAAAACAGTAACAACAAGTCTCACAATGGAGATGTTACTGGTGCCCATTTGAGCAGATCAATGAACAGGAAGACAGTGCTACAGTGCTGCAGTGCTATGCCGCAGAGGTCTTTGTTGGTTTATCCAATCTATAACTTACAAGTTATAGATTGGAGTTTTGCTTGAAAAACTAGAAGAAAATTATTTTCATGCTTTTTACTATTTCTGAAACTTTTCTTCCTAAAGTAAATGTCCCATACCTTTAATAACCACCCCCCAAAATCCCCCGCTCCCCAATATACACAGTGTTTTTGTCCTGTAATATTGATTGAGATATACTGTTATGAACAGGTTAGGGTTGCCAGGTAAGATACAAGATACCCAGTTGAATTTCAGATTTATGATGAGTAAAATTTCAATGTATCTAATTGAATACTAGAAAGTTATACTAAAAAAATCACTTCATCTGAGATTCATATTTCACTGTTTATCATTTTTGTTTCATTGAGATAACATTGGTTTGAGAGAATGTCATTGTTTATGTATTTTATGGGTACAGTTTTATCATCTCACACCTCCCACCGAAGGATCAATATCCTTCCTTCACAATTCTTTTCATCCTTTTAGTCTTTCTTCCTCAGTGGCTACCTGAGTTCTTCCAGTGAAAGTCTAAGGGTTTGTTTTTAGTTAGATGTTGCCTGCTCACTTGCTTTCTTTATTTATACTCTTTCAATGTCTTATAGTTTTTATTTGCAAATCAGACCACCTAAAACAGGAACACACTCTTAAAAAATGTTAAAATCTCGGAGGGCATCAGATTTTCCCTGTGATCATCTCCTCACTGAGTTAGAAAAATAACAGAGCACTACTTCCAAACTCCAACTCTATCTGAACATCATTGTCCTGACTTCTCAAAAGGCCATCTGTGCATGACAGGGCTTGAGTGTCCAACTCAGTGTTTATTCTATTGTCTCTCCCTCAGTTGTGTCTATACCCAGGCTGCCTCTGAAAGTCCAGCAAAGAGAGTTCTTGTCCCCACATGTCACAGCAGTAAAATCAGCCAGCAAGCCTACAGTGCCAGGACTCTGTCCTTGAGTCCAGAGCTCATCTGACATTTAAATCACTCAAGAAACTTGCCAAACAGGCACAGTTTAGCACCCCTACTACACCCCCACCCCCATATGGATGCACCAGCAGCTTGGCCCAGTGTAAAGTGCCAAGGTTCCTGAGTGACTCTAGATTGAAGTCAGCATCTGAACAAGCACTGAGGCCTCCAGGCCACAGGTATTCCCTCTCTGCAGCTTTTTATTTCATAAAACATAGCTTCTCAAGATGTTGGTGCATCTGGATTAAATTAGGATGCTGTTAAAATGCAGGGCCTGATGCCACAATTCTTCATGAGGCCAGGAGGTCTGCTCCTGGGTCCTGAGGACACACTTGAGGAACAAGGCCACGTGAGAGAGAGAGAGATCGAGACTGAAACTAAACGACCTTAAGACCCAAATCAGGGCTCATTTTTTTTCTCTACAATTCGCAAAATAGGCAAAATTAATATTCTTACAAGGCAGCAACAAAACTCTCCTTGGATCCTCAGGAGACAGAAGACGAGCACCATATGTGCTCCCCAGTTTCAAATCGCAACTTCCTTGGATTCATTTCCTCTCCGTGGGAAGCTACACAGAAAATAATGTTGGTTGGACTTGCAGGATACAGGTTTGTTTCTGCTTTTTAATAGATTTTCCCCCTTGCCAGAAACAAATAGTCAGAGACCTCAGGCTAAAAACTCTAGACTAAGAGTCACAAAATTCCAATAGATGTGTCAGGCCTGGCTGTGGAATGACTGCTTTCAACTCTTTACAAATGCAATGGCCACTTCTTGGTGAATGAAGTGAAGCAAGTGCTCTGTGGGGACACAGACTTGAGTTTACGAGACCCTTGGAGCCCTTCTGGCCCCATACTCTACCTGGATCAACCCCACAACAACCTAGTGGGCTTTCCATGGCAGCTTTCTTCGGCCAGAGAGATAGCACAAGAGAGAGGGCACTTGCCTGTCATGTGGCCAACCTGGGTTTTCTCTTTAGCACTCCGTAGAGTTTCCTGAGCATCACCGGGGGTGATCCCCAAATGCAGCCAGTTGTGTCCCCAAAATTAAAAAAAAAAATTTAAAAAAGGCGAAAGGGGAAAAAAAGAAAAGAAAAATTTCAGGGCTGGCGCAAAGGCACAGCAGATAGGGCGTTTGCCTTGCACGTGACTGACCTGGGCTCAATTCCCAGCATCCCATTTGGTCCCCTGAGCACCACCAGGCGTAATTCCTGAGTGCATGAGCCAGAAGGAACCCCTGTGCATCGCTGAGTGTGACCCAAAAATGCAAAAAAAGAAAAAAAAAGAAAGAAAGAAAAAATTCCCTAAATGGTGACCAGGAACAAGGCTCCGGACTCCCCAAAACTGCTCTCCTTAGTTAGCTCACAGCTCTGACCCCCAGGGCAGGTCATATCGCCTCCCTCAAACCCACAATCCCCCAGTATCTTCCGGAAAAAGAAATACAAAATTTGTTTCACTAAGATACCAGGTAAAGTTTTTCGTTAGCAAGGGGCCTGGTATCTTATCTAGGTCTCTCTTTATCTCGAAGTCGGGTGGAAACACTACCATGATGTCATTTACAGAGAAACACTGACTTCGTTTGCTTGCACAGCGTAAAGACCTCTGCTCTCTGCGCTGATTTCCAGCCCACACGTCTGTTTGAACCGCAGGCATTGACGAGTCCAAAGCAATGCAAGTGCCACGACTTAAGAAACCTGTACCCAAGGAAACTTGATGTCGAACAAAATTCAACAGGTTTTTCTTTCATTTCATGGAAAAAGGAAGTTTGTCTTGTGACCACAGCAACTTCCTTTAAAAGTCCAAGAGGAGAGAATTAAGGACAGCAGCATTGCTCAGCACCTTTATGGGAACAGAGACTTGCCAGTGATGCTATTAGTGGGGTCTGCACATGGAAGCAGAGAGGAGTCAGCGCTACGGAAAGTACCACAGGTTTTTAATATGCATGAGAAGCTGCCTGCTCTCTCTCCAAAGCAAATGAGGAACAAGAGGCACGCAGAATTCAACCCTATTTGTAGGGAGTCTCTGGGATAAAGGGACTGACAGTCAGGAGGTGTTTTTCAGAGCCGTGTGCCGTGCAAAACCGACCGGGTTCAAGTCTGGCTTCTGAGAGACAGCCTCTGACTAGTTTCAGCAAAGAGTCAGTTAAAAAAAAAAAAGTCAAAATAGCAGATAACCCTTGAAATGCCAGTGTCAGCCCCAGAGAACAGCTCCCAGAGATGAGGAGTGGGTGGACTTCCAGAGACACAGATTCAGATTCTAACTTTAGCCTGAACTTTCTGAAGCTGTTCAGCAGAACCAGGGAAAAGATTCGGTGTGAAGGCGGCTAAGAATAGCAGCTCAAATCAGACTTCGGAATTCACTGCATCTCAATCAGCTATGAGCGCCCCCCCCCACCTCCCCAACACACACACACACACACACACACACACACACACACACACACACACACACACATACACACACCTCTTTCCTTCCCTTCAGCTCTGGTGGGGGACTGAAACAACGTTAATCCTGAGCAGTGGGATGGAATTGGTGGGGAGTATACTGGGGACATTGTCACTGTCACTGTCACTGTCCTCCCATTGTTCACAATTTGCTTGAGCAGGCACCAGTAACGTTTCCACTATGAGACTTGTTACTGTTTTTGGCATATACAATATGCCACAGGTTGCTTGCCAGGCTCTGCCATGTGGGCAGAATACTCTCAGTAGCTTGTCAGGCTCTCTGAGAGGGACGGAGGAATCGAACTGGGTCGACCACATGCAAGGCAAACGTTCTACCCTCTGTGCTATCACTCCAGCCCACTGGAGACATTGGTGGTGAAAAATGAGTACTGGTGGAGGACTGGGTGTTCAATCATTGTATGACTGAAACGAAAACATGAATACTTTGTAGCTGTATCTCAGTGATTCATTAGAGAGAGAGAGAGAGAGAGAGAGAGAGAGAGAGAGAGAGAGAGAGGAGAGAGGGCTCAGACCCAGACCTTGTTGAGGTGATCTGACATTTAGGACTGGCAAATCTTATACTGAGCACATCATGAGGATGAATTCATTTAATACTCACCCCAGTACTAGGGGTATCTCATCTTACTAGTGGAGAGGAAACTGCTTCAAGTTCACTCAGCTGGGTAAGGGATAGAACTAGAAAAAATTACAGTGAGATGCAGGAAAATGGAAAGAAAACTTGAAAGAACTAGAAGATCAATGACTTTGAGAAGAAGAGGAGGCCTTCAAGTATAGAAGTTCTAAACAGTGGGCAAGATAAGTTGTTCTGTTCTGTGATTAATGATTGATTATACCAAAATGAAGAAAAAGGAATGTATTGTAAAACTGTGTAGCATAACTTTTCATTGTTAAGGCACAATTATTAAGGGTTATGCTTTTCTTAAAGGGGGAGGATAAAGATATGACTCAAATGGTAGAGCACATACCTTGATCTTTTGCACCACATGCAGCCCACCTCAACATGGTCAGGAATAGTCCTAGACCCCCCAAACCCCACTGGCTATGGCCCTTATAACTTTTTGTGTTTAATTATAGAATGCTTTTTGCTTCTCTGGATGTGTTCCATGGACATTCATTTGTTAAGATATCATCAAATCATCCAGGAAATATTGTTCTGCATAGAGCCAAATGGGTTTCTTTGCTGAAGGTTTAGGTCTTGGTTTGGGGGATGGGGAGCACACCCCCAAAGAGCTCAGGGCTTACTCCTAGCAATGCTCTGGGAACCCTATGTGGTGCTGGGGATTGGGCTGGGGTCAGTCACAAGCAAAGAAATTGCTTAAACCCTTTTATTATCTCTCTGTCCTTGCAGGGTTTTAATTAGCTACTAGGACAGAGGCAAGATGGTGCCAACACTGCCCAAACCCCTCATACTCTCTCGAACCCGGCTCACTATCTCACCTTAGACAGCATGTGGCTCAGCACGCCAGGCATGGAACTCTACGTGTGATCCCTGCTAGAACTCTACACGTGATCATGATGGATATGGCCAGTTGTTTTGCAAGATTCAGACAAAATGGCATCGGCGAGGCACAGAGAAACCATGGCAGTAGCCGCAGCATCACCGCCTGCCCCGGCCAGGCTGAGTCACAGTGCAGTCCGACATAGAGCCGTGGCGGTAGTGTGCACAGTGGCTCATCCACTGTGGGGTGCTGTCAGTCAACCACCGGCTGACCTGGGTCTTGGCGCAGGTGTTTGACTTGGCACAGACCCTCTGTGATAGGGTCCTGCTCTGCCAGCTGCTCAACAACCTCCGGGCACACTCCATCAACCTCAAGGAGATCAACCTGAGGTGGCAGATGTCGCAGGTGCTGCCAGAAGAGTCAGGCAGGTGTGTGTTTGTCAGTGTGAAGATCATTACAACATGCCAGTAGACCAAGAGCTTACATTCAGTAGACTGGGAACACCTGTAAAAGTGATTAGAGGTCACCTCAAAAGCCTCCATTCCTCTCGGAGAGCTCGGCAAGCTACCAAGAGTATCCTGCCTGCATGGCAGAGCCTGGCAGGCTACCCATGGCATACTCAATATGCCAAAAACAATGATGGTCCTATTCCTCTGACCCTGAAAGAGGCCCCAATACGCCATTGGGCTACACTAGCAGGTGACAGGGATGAATGGAAACATTACTGGCACCCACTCGGGCAAATCAATGATCAATGGGATGATAGTGATACTATTTATTGTGATTCCCAATAGTAGATGGTTTCCAAACTTATTTCACCAAAATCCTTTTCCACATTTGTCTTTCACATGCACCTGATAAAGGTTTCCAAGATTATTTTACTGTGGTACTTTTTAGAAACTTGGGACTGGTCTTAACTTCCCAGAGTATAGTCAACAGCATTGGAGCAAGTGAAAAGACGTAAAACCTCAACCCAGCCCCTGCCTAGGGAATCAGAAGCCGCCTTTTACGAGTGTGCTCTGATGACTGATTTGCAGTTGAAGCCTGAGAAGCTCAAAATGTTCAAGCCTCTGAATTTGGCTCCACAAAATGTCACTGCAATAGCAGCTGAATATTCTCAGGCTGCTGAATAATAAGCCAGTCCCAATTTTACTGTGTCTTAGGCCACTGTTGATCTACTTCTCAAGGTTCTGTCATTATCATCATCATCATCATCATCATCATCATCATCATCCCATTGATCGTCGAATTTCTCAAGCGGTCTCAGTAACGTCTCCATTTGTCTTAGCCCTGAGAATTTAGAAGCCTCTCTTTACTCGTCCTTTCCAATAAGGTTCTGTAGATTGACTTAACTCTGTTGGTAGGTCCTTCCTCATCAAGTGGCATAGACAACAGAGACCAATGACCAGGCCGCATTCACAAGCTAGACAGCAAGATCTAAAGTTTTGCTCATGTACATGATGCCTCATGCTCCTCGCTGGAGTTTCCCTGTATGGAATGCTCATGCTACCTCAAGCATAGTGCTCACCAGGTATTAAACTTCTGCCATGGTTGCTCATTTCTGAGATGAAGGAAGAAGATGCTACCAGCATTACCAATGCTTAGAAGTTGCTTCCACACTCTATTCATTGGTCAAAATGCATCATAAAACCATTTGGATCCAAGAAACATAAAATTGATGGGTAAGGTAGCCTCCCAATACAGAGAGAGATGGAATTGGAAGATCATGTGATGAAACCCCCCTGAATAATATTAGATGCTGTGCATGGATTCCTCCTAAACTGATTTTTGAAAAGTCTTCTAATGTGTATCCTGAACTGACTCTTCCTCTAAAGTAATAGGGACCTCAACTCACTGTTCAGAGGAAGAATGTCACATCCATGGAACATGTCAGTGTCAGGACAGGGAATGGGTTTGGTCTCCTCATTCCGCGTCCATCACCACCTATCCAAACCATGTATCTAGGTCTGTGCAGGAACTTATCTCTGCAGCCTGTAATGGAGAGATAGGCCAGCTCTCTGAAACTCACATTCTTCAACAGCAAACAGTCAATAAACTAGAATTTTAGAAAGTGGTAAGGATGATGAGGAAAATTAAATAAGCAATGTAATTGTGCATGACTTCCTGAGAAGTTTAGATCAAGATGTCAGAGAAGGTCTCATCCAGGGGTTACCACTGAACTGAATGAACAGAGAACAGAAAGGAAGCAGGCATGCAAAGAACTGAGGTCCAGGACTGGAGCTATAGTATAGCACTTATCTTGCACACTGATGATCTGGATTTGATCCCTGATACCACATCTACTCTCCAAAGCACTGCCAGGAGTGATCACAAAGCACAGAGCTAGGAGTAAGCCCTGAGCACAACCAGATATGGCCCCAAATCTCTCACCTTCCCCAAAGATCAGAAACAAACAAACAACACCCCTCAAAAAAAAAAAAAAGCCAAGAACTGAGATCAGAGTGGCTAAGTACAGAGTTCCTGCACTTGGGGTGTGTCCAGTGGCTCTGAGAACAGACGAAGGCCAATGGAGCTGGTCACAAGAGTGAAGAGAGCTTGTGAGAAGGCTGGAGAGATGGGTAGGGCCATCTCTCAGGGCTGCATAAGGCTCTGCAGACCAGAGAAAGAATGTAATGGCCCATGGAAGAGCATAAGGTGATTATTATACATCTTTTTTTTTTTTTTTTTGCTTTTTGGGTCACACCCGGCAATGCACAGGGGTTACTCCTGGCTCTGCACTCAGGAACTACTCCTGATGGTACACAGGGGACCATATGGGATGCTGGGAGTCGAACCCGGGTTGGCCGCGTGCAAGGCAACGCTCTACCTGCTGTGCGATTGCTCCAGCCCCTATTATTATACATCTTAACTGCAGAAGAAAACCACTGGACAGTTTAATATGGAGATGACACAACCTGATTTGCATTTTAACAAGGAAACTCCAGCTGCTATGTGGAAACAGATTGTAGAGGGAGAAGAGTGGAAACAGGGTGACCAGCTGGGAGGAAAATACAGGAATCTGAAGAGAGCATGGCAGCATGCACTATTGCGGTGAGCTGTGTGCCAGGACCCCTGTAGACTCCCTCCTCTCCTCTCCTCCTAGGTTATCCCACCCTCTCCTATCAGGGAAATGCAACCATGCTCTCTCACCACTCCACTCCAAGAAATCTCTTTTAATTTAGTTTATTAAAAACTAAACTATTTTTCTAGCTTTTTCCATTGTATGAGGTCTAGTTTTAGGGAGAAAAAAAGTGTTAGAAAAACAGCATGTCCCGGAAATATGGGACTGTGAAGGGCTGGAGCAATAGTACAGTGGGTAAGCATGTACCAAGCATGCTGCAGACTGGGGTTCCATTCCAGGCATCTCATACAATTCCCTGAGCCCCACCAGGAGAAATTCCTGAGTACAGATCCAGGAGTAAACTCTAAGGATCGCTGGCTGTGGTCCTCCCCAGTCCAAAAAGGAAAGAAATATGAAATCGTAAAATATTTCATCATTCCCATTGTATTACAGGATCTTAAGATTCAAATTATTGGAATTATATTCATTTTATTATATTAATTTATATAACCATTACGGTAGAGCCTGGCAAACTACCTGTGGTGTATTCAATATGCCAAAAACACTAAAAATAAATCTCACAATGGACATGTTACTGGTGCCCTCTCGAGCAAATTGATGAACAACGGGACGACAGTGCTACAGTGCTTTATATAACCAGAAATATAACACCACGATGAATTCTGGTACCCACAAGTGATACCAGCTGATTAACACTATATTTCTCATGTTTCAAATGTTTTAGTAAGGCCTTGCACACAGCTGACCCTAGTTCAGTTTCTAGCACCATGCATGGTCCCTCAAGCACTGCCAGGAGTGATTTCTGAGTATCAGAGGGTGTGGCTCCAAAACAAAAATTACGATTCCTACTTTTCAGCTTGAACCCAGAATACCCAAATGGGTTACCCATATCCTGTAATTCCTCCTGAGCTGTGACTGCACTAAGGAAGAAACTTTGTAGTTGCTCTAAGAAAATCATTGTAAATTCTTTGCTTCTAATTGTGTAAGCCCAGAGCATGGCACCATCCATTCTCTTTTCTGAGAATCATCCTAATTTTTCTACGCTGATTTTTTTCTTTTTATTTTTTTGTTATTGTTGTTAATTTCAACTTTTTTTATTGTGGAGGTAGTAACACCTATACATGTCACTGTCACTGTGACTGTCATCCCGTTGCTCATCGATTTGCTCGAGGGAGCACCAGTAACGTCTCCATTGTGAGACCTGTTGTTACTGTTTCTGGCATATCAAATATGCCACAGGGAGTTTGCCAGGCTCTGCTGTGTCGGGGAGATACACTCGGTAGCTCTCCGAGAGGGGTAGAGGAATCAAACCTGGTCAGCCTCGTGCAAGGCAAATGCCCTAACGCTGTGCTATGGTTCCAGCCCTCCTATACATGTATAGATGAATAAAGCATACACTTATTTTTTTTTCAATAAAGTTAATTATATAACAGAACAAAAATTTAGGCAGTTGCCTTGCACATAGAAAATCCCTGTTGAATCCCCAACATCACATATGGTCCCCAAATAATCCTAGGAGTTATCCCTAAGCACCGAACCAGGAGTACATCCTGAGCACTGTGACCCAAAGACACCCCCTCCCAAATTTTGTTTCTGAGAGGGTAACAAGCAGTTCAGGACATCAACCTTAAAGCCAGCTTTCTCATTTGTTTTAATTTTAGGCACCATGATTTATAGTAATGTTAGTGATGGTCCTATGCTTAAAACTTTCCAACACCAAAAATCCCAATGGAGTGTCCACTTACATTTGTGAAAAAACAAAAAGGGGTGTGGATTCAATTTCCCAAGGACCTGTCAATAGAAAAAAAGTTTTTTTTTCTTTATTCCCTGGGGAATTCTGAGTACCATATTCCTCAGCATCATTGCCACAGATTTCTCTCTCTCTCTCTCTCTCTCTCTCTCTCTCTCTCTTTCTCTCTCTCTCTCTGAAAAACAGTGGGGTGTTATCATTACGTGAAGCTTTTTAAAAATCATGCCAGTATTACTTAAAAGCAGTGTGATAATTGTGCGATGGTGATGAGTCTGTGGTGATATATGTAGCAACAGTTGTCATTTTTTGTGCACTGGCTTCTTGAAGCAATTGAAAATACAGGTGATAGTGAATAGGGAAGATGGACTGGCTGGTAAGTGGTGGTGTGTGTGTGGGGGGGGGGTGTCGAGAGGAGATAGAGGAGAGAAATGAATAAGGCCAATATATTTACTGAGCTAACTAGAGGCTCAGGAAACATCCCATACTGAGACCAGAACCAGAATCACAGGCCAAAAAGCCTCTGAAGATATCTAGTCCTTTGCTTAGAGGGAAGCCCCTTTTACACACTCCACACTAACAATGTTGTTGGAAGTGTGGGATCCACATCTCTAAGGAGTATTGTAAAATTTCAGATATTCCTTGTACTGCCATTAAGATTCCCAGCAAGGGAGGAGTCGTGCATTCCACCAATTGCCATGCACTGTGACCACCACGTCCACCCTGACCTGGATTGCAGAAGATTCTTGCAGAGAAGGAGACAGATGTGATGGGAAGAATCAGCAGCACATTTAGAGAACAGAATCTGGGAAGGCATTCCCCCGGCCCATCATCTTTTATTCTCCAGGCAGACAGGCCCAGTGACTTATTCCCAAGGTGAGTTTGCACCTCTGTGTCTGCTCAGCCCTCTCTCTCCTCACAGTAGAAGACCAGCCTTATAAAACACAGTCCAGGCCCGCCCCAAGCTGTGCCAGGCACAGAGATATTTTTTGAGTGAACCACCAATTACCCGTTATCTTTCCTAACCTACTTGTTTTACATGAATTCCTTCCAAAGGTCTCTCGCTGATGGGATTTAGGTGGGTTTTGAACCTCAGAGATGGAAGTTTTCATCCAGAAAAAAATAAAGGCAAAGGCAAGCTGGAAAGCTCTGAAGTGAGAAGTAAGTGGGTAAGATCTCCAAAGAAAAGGCAGATTATTTTATACAGAGGGCTCCTTGGGGATTATTGGAGGTAATAGATTCTGAGAGAGAGGAAGGGGAGAGAAACTTCTGACCGGGCTAGATCGCCGATGGCTGTGGAAACGACATGGATAGGAAGGACTGAGTAAGAAGTCTAGGTGCAAAGATCACCCCAAACACTTCCTTGGGGGGCAGAGAAGTAAACCTGTACATCTATAACATTAACTACAATACTATTGTAACCATGTTACTGACGCTATAATTTAAAAAAATTAATCACCCATAGAGAAGAAATGACTGACCCTTTTCCCTTGCTGATAATGAGTCATCAGCTAGAATTAACTGAGAAGCATCAGGTTCTCTCTCAAGAAGTCCGAGCACCATTTCTCCTTGGTTCATGGACAAATCCATCATCCAGGAGTTAAAGAACTTAGAGGAGAATTTATTGTGGTGATAGACAATAAATTAAATTCATGAAAGGCCATATAAAGAGGGAAGAAATCAACCCTGATCTCACAACAGATAAACTTCAGGCCCTCTTAGCTATTAAATTCATATGCTTGGAAGGAAATCAAGCAGTAGTACTTACTGCTGGAGTGTTTTATTGCTTCTGAGCTCTCTAAAAAATCAAACTCATTCAAGAAGTCACTCAACTGTCTCATCAGGGAAGGACAAGAAATGTGTCAATGTTCCTAGAAAGAGCAGAGCAGGGGAAGACATTGAGCATCTCGGAAAACATGTCCTTTTACCCAGGAGTGGCACAGGGAGGGCCCCCCTTAATACAGGATGCGTAAATAAATGAATGGATGATTATCATACACCACCTCCATGTAACACCATTCTCTCTAGTACTGAGTCCTTCCTGTGAGCTGCTCAGGCACATGAATTCTGATTTTTGTCTCCTATGTTTTCTTTAAAGAAAACACCACTTAGGATTTACTGATAGAGAACAGAGTCTTTTCCACTGAAGAAGGAAAGATTTCGTTTCAGGGTATCAAGTGGCTTGTAGGATCTTTGTAGTGCTGAAACAACAGGCTTTCCTGACACATGCTGCCAAAAATGCCCACCACGGGTGCTGCTCCCCCTCTCCTCCCATACCACATTGCCACAGAGACAGCCAAGAAGACTGCTCCAGACCACAGTGCACCCATTATGAGTGAATACCCCATGCCCTGTCCCTTGCCACCCCTAAGAGCCACCACAATAAACTCTGGAATATTTACTTACTCTCCTGTGGAAAGACCACCTGCCTCCAGTTACTTGCAGCCTGCCAAGGCAGCAGAAGTCTAAGTCATGTCTGTTTTGCTTTGTTTTGCTTTGGGGACCACACTCGGCGATGCTCAGGGCTTACTCCTGCCTCTGCGCTCAGGAACCCCTCCTGGTGGGATTCGGAGAACCATATGGGATGTCGGGGATCAAACCCTGGCTGTCTACATGCTAGGCAAGCACTTGATCTACTGTACTATCACTCCAGCCCCCTCAGGCTTGTCTGTTGGCCAAGTCAGTGTGAATATCACTGACTGGTCCAACTTAAATCACCTCAGGAAGCACAGCTTTCAAGGAAGGTGAAGAAATACATACAGCCTTTTGACTTCAGATCTCTGAAGCATCAAAGATTGTGAAAGGAAGACAGAGCAAATAGATGATCCATTCCACCATATCTCAGTTTGAGAACATTTCAGAGAAGATATTCTCCTGTTATTTTCTGTCAATTCTAAAGGAGGAATCTGTAGCCTAGTCCTAACTCGGGCTTTATCCTTGTGTGTGAAGAAGTTTGCAACAACTTTGGTGAGTTTTCTGTGGAGATAGAAAATCAGGAGTAACTGAGCATTGTCTTCCATAAAGGAACACCATGTATGGACTGGATTTCAGTCCCCATGATACATCACTACCCTACACAGAATTTCACAAGGTCACTGATATCACCCAATCATTCTGACCTTTCTGAGGTCAAATCATTAATAACCCTTAAATCTAAACCACAGCTTCAAGGTTTGACTTTCAGTGTTCTTGTGACTTCTGTGTTTCCATGTCAAGTTCTGGTACAATCTTTATGACCTTGTTGACGTGACTCAGTCAAGATATTTATTAAACTTCTCTATGTGCCAAGCACTGATTGCATATGAGGCATGCTGAGTAAGTCTGATTTATGATATACTCAGAACTGTTTTTGCCTCTTGTTGTCCTTTAATGACTTTTGTTTTCCCAGTGAGCTCATCTTTCTGGCCCCTAAATAAGACTTGGTAGGGATGGTGACTTTTCTGCTTTATCAGGAAAGGGAATAGTAGCTCTCATAGCCAAAGATATTTAGTCTCTCTGGTCTTAAGAATGACCAGTGTCATGTAATAATTAAGAGGCTAGCCTCTCTTCTTGGGCTGCCTCATGCTTGGAAGCCTATAACAGGAGGGGGGTTTGACTCCTCACCTCCCCACTCCCCCACTGTCAGAGCTAAAAGAGAACAGGCAGGAGAGAAGTTAAGACTAGAATAGGACTTCCTGTGCTCGCTGGGTCTGGCACATGACTAGCATTCTGGGAGAGCTTTTTGTTTCATAAAGTGCCTCTTTATGGATCTCTTGCTAAAATTTCTCCTACAAAGTCCCTATGACCTGAAGAATATACCTAATTTTTGATGGCATCTCTTCATCCCTAGTGTTTTAAGCAATGCAATTTTGAGCCCTTTACTGTGGGCTTTTTCTTTTCTTTTTTCCTCTTCTTCTTCCCCTACAAGATCATGTTTATTTTCCTCAGCAAAATACACACAAGGTAGAATGAGAATCTGATGATTCTAGTCTTGTCCCTACCGCCTTTCTCACCACCAGTGTATGTATTCCTGATCTGGAACCCTGCCACTTACGTCTCCCTCCTTGCATGGGTTTTATGCTCTCAGTGACCTGTCACTGGGCCTCTCTAGCACTGTATCCCAGCTGTTCCCTGTCACCCTGGCTTTGCTTGGTCCCCAGCCATGCCACATGCTCATGGTTGAGACTTTTGTTCTCTGTACCTTGTTGCTGTATAGGCATACAAGCCCTTCCTGATTCTGCCTTCTGTCTGGGCATAGGTGAGGAGAAAAGAGAGTGAATGAGTGAGTGAGAGAGAGAGAAAGAGAGAGAGAGACAGAGACAGAGACAGAGAGAATGTCTTCCTGTTGCAGTTCATGCTTTCTTCTATAATCTTGTAGCGTGTACAGAGGTCACTCTTGTTTCTTCTCCTCCTCTCTTTGATCCCTTGGTAGCATTGGTAACTTTATGCTGATGTCTCAGCTCAGAGGCAGGAATGTTCTCATTGCAATGTCCTGTACGCCTGCCTTCTTATCCCACATCCCCCCCACCACTACCACACACACATCACAAAGATTTGCCTAGACCCTCCCAATAGATAGTAAGTTCCTCAGCAGTACAAATCATGCTTGCATTGTTCTTGTTCCCCATCACTGTCCATTCTTTTTACACCCTTCAATATCGATCTCATCTCCCACACCCTTGGTAAAGCATGGAGTTTTTTCTAGATATTTCTGACTGATTAATGTTTCTCAATGTTTCACACAGTTTTTAACCTCACATGTTTTCCTGTCCAGTTTGCCTCACCTGTGAAGCCCTGACCCACATCCATGCCCTTCATGCACTTCCTTGGAACACCCCAAGGACCTTCTCACTATATGTATAATGATGTTTTGTGCAGATTTCCCCCCCCCACCAAGTATTTGCCTAACACAGTTATCCCAGAATTCTTCCAGGATAACACTCATTCTTTAGTCAATTCATCCCTCCGCTCAGCTCACACCATAGCAGCCTTCATCGACTCATCCTCAAACACCATCCTTGGTTCATCTAAAGCAATCAATTCGTGCATGCCATGTGGGTTTATTGAGCAACTACTTCACATGCTGACTTCACCGTGATGAAAACGATTGACGAGGTCTTGACCTTTGTTGGCACTTGAAGGAATCCAAATGCATGTGTTCCTCATGAAATCTTCCACATTGAGGTCATTGACTGTGGCAGGCCCCTTTGCAGGTACACTTTAGGGAAGAGACACAGAGAAATTCTCCACTACTTATCAAGAAGTGTCACACAGTGAAATAGTTAACATAAATGCTCCTAAAGAACTCTGACTTGTTCCCCTGATGTGGACTCGCCCAGTCAGTGATGCCATTTACATAAGACTTAACATTGAGGGTTCACTCACAGTTTGTAAGAAAGACAAATGCTCTACAGAGAGCTGTGTCCTTCCCCATGAGTCACCTGAGCAGAGGCCCAGCCCAGGGCTCCTTGGCATCAGATCTCTATGTGCGGGAAGGATGGAAAAAACTATGTAGGCTCCTACAGAATGCCTTCTTGCCTTTGCATCTAATACAAGAGCATGGCTCATGGATAGTCTAGGCTATAAGATGACTGTTTTGTTTTACCTGTCTATGTGAGGGGAGAGAAAGATAGGGATAATCAGTCCAACCGTACCTGAATTTTGGAGTGAGTAATATTTTGAGTCAGAATGTGACAATGTTACTGAAACCTCTACATCCAGCTCTTTGTCAGCAATGGTCTTTCACAGTCCCCTCCACCCAAGGGACACCTCTTAGCATCACTGGCCTCACTCTACACCACCAGCAGGACATTCTCACTATGGAGTTCTGGCTAATGAGAGATGACTCTGGACAGAGGTCCCCCAACTTATTTGATTCACCACCGCCTTTTCAGAAAAACATGACAGCACCTCCCAGAAATTTACCTTCTTTCAGTAAACAGAAATCACCCATCACCACTACCTATTGCCCTTCCTGGAGCATCTCATTGCCTCCCTAGGTGTGTGTGTATGTGGTGTTGGGGTGTGATAATTCCCACTTTGGGAAACACCACTAAGAAATTCTATGTTTAGATAACTATGTGGGCATCAGAAACTCCAATAATGGTAACTGGCAGTGTAGGTTCCTAGGCTCTAAATATTTTTATTCAGAGAGTGATCAGAGGCACAAATACTAAAGACTTTGCTGTCATTTTTTTTATTGCTTTGGTTTGGTTTTGAGAGGGTTTGCACTAGGGTCTTATATAGTGCAAGCTTTACCCCTGAGTCACATCCTCAGCCCCAACTCTCCTCAATGTCTGTTACAGGATTAACTCTGCCTAGATTTATCAAAATGCCTGTATCTGACCTCAGAAACCACAGGGATGGAGGAGCTCTGACAATGAAGCACTGCTAGACATGTCTAAACTCCATGTTACACAGAAAAGCCCACCCCAGGCAGTAAAACTGAGGGAGGCTGGTCCCTGGAGGAGATGGTGTCCCTACAAGCACGTCAATGATTGATTGACCTTCCATCCTGAGAACTGTGTTCAACATGGAGTTATAAATAGTGAGAACCAAAAAAAAAAGAAAGAAAGAAAGAAAGAAAGAAAGAAAGAAAGAAAGAAAGAAAGAAAGAAAGAAAGAAAGAAAGAAAGAAAGAAAGAAAGAAAGAAAGAAAGGAAGAAAGAAAAAAGGTCGAACATCCTGTTCACGGCTTTCTAGTTTCTAAGAAGCCTTCCTAACTAAGACCCTTCTGCCGTCCATAAATCTTTCCTGTAAAAGAGAGTGTTGGTTCAGTACCACAAAACCAAATTGTGAGTCAACTGATCTGCCAACTTCCTGAAGGCCATCACCAGCCCTGAGCTGGACTCTGGCTTCGTGGAACTAATTGTTCCAGGAGTCGGTAACCTCAACCAGCCCATAGAGAGCTTCCCCCTCAAAATGAGGTATCTCTTTAGCAAACTCCAGTGGCCTTCTCAATGAGAGAAGGCATCTCCTTATGGCACTGACAAGGGAGATTCAGAGAAAAACCTAGACATCCTCAGTGCTAATTGGTGATTACCTAACTTTGCCACCTGTTTATCCCTGCTCCACCCACTTCACAAAACAAGATGACTCTGCATACAAATCCAAACTTTAAGCATGCTCTCTGCCCTACTGTTTTTCCTTTCTGGGCCTGCTGCTCCTGTTTTAGAGGCCACATTGCTTCATGTACTGCCACATCCCCTACTCATCACAGATGCCGTGAAAAGTCCAAACTCCCTGCATTTGCTTGTCCTGTTCTTCTGGTCTAAAATGTTCCCCTCTTTCATCACTCTCTCTGACATCTTCTAAGATCCAGATCTAACTTCCAATCTTCTACCAAGTCACACTTGACAATCCTGAACTCTAGACTGTATTTGTAAGCTCTAGTGGTAATTCCAAAATCAAACTGGGTCAAATAAATCTCTCTAAGAAACTTTTAAAATAACACCATCCTCCTCAGACTGAATTTGAAATTTGGGGAAGTTAGATTGGGATATCTTCCTTTGGGTATGTTCCTTTTCTTTATGTACCATGGACTTTCATGTGAGGATCATTGGTCTATAAAGTACCACATAGTACTTGATATAAGATATCACAGTGTTGTTTTTCCATCATATTAAGTTTTTAGCTTTAATTTTTTAAGAAAAATTTTTCTATTTTTGGGGGAGGTGGAGGACAGGGGCATACAGGTAACAAACCACACAACACATGTATGTATTTACACATACCTGTGCTGCAGTATTGAATACATCATACAGATATAATTAATCACTGATGCCAGCTTGCCAGATCCAATGAAGGTAGAAAGGGATGGAATTATGGAAGAGTAAAGAGTGAATTGTTTATAGTGTCTTCTTACACATGACACAGACCATTCTCTAAAGAGCTCATCTTATATGAAAAAGGTTGTAGTCAAAATCCAAAGCACTGGCAAGCCCAAATGCTAATGAAACTATAAATAAGAAGTTATTGCTCATGGAAATGCCAAATGAAATGACCACTTCGGCAGTTTGGCAGGAACTACTTAGTTGCTACAAAACTAAACACTCACATGATCCAACAATCACATTTTTTGATATGGACTCCAATGAGTTGAAGCTTAAATCCATTAAAAAAAAAAAACAATAGAGTCTGGTGAGCAACGCGGCCGGAGCAATGCTCCGGACCCGAATCCGGACCAACAACACCAGGGATCCAGACGGAGGAGGTACAGCTGGTACACCTTTTCCAGATGGAGCCCTGGTGACACTGAGCAGCAACTAAAACGGCTCCGGGTTGCGGGACTGGAACACATCTGAACTGCTCGGCTGCTAATGCGGCGCGTGACCTTTTCTAAAAACTGAAAACATATAATCTTTTAATGGAAAACTAATTATCAAATGCTTCCTTGGTAGTACGGCTGTCTTTCTTGGGGGGAAACTCCAACAACAATAGTGAGTTTTGTTTTGCAATATGGAACGTAATCAAGGTAAAGAGAAAATGAAGTGAAATTCATCAGTTATACAGTTGGGGGTGGGGGGCGGGGGCGGGGGGGTATACTGGGGATTTTGGTGGTGGAATATGGGCACTGGTGAAGGGATGGTGTTTGAATATTGTATAACTGAGACATAAACCTGAAAACTTTGTAACTTTCCACATGGTGATATAATAAAAATTTAAAAAAAAACACCAAGAAAGGAGAGGAGCTTTATGTATAATTAGCCAAACATAAAAGCAAATGGATGTAGGGATTATAAGCATGCTTCTCTCCTCACATGGAGAGTCACTCTAATAATGCCACACCACCATGGTGCTCTTAAGAGATTGAAAGGAGCGGGGGGGGGGGGGGGGGAGGGGAGAGCTAGCTAGGCCATTTGCCTTGCACTCCACCGGCAGATCTGGGTTTGATCCCTGGAAACCCATATGGTTCTTTGAGCCCACCAGGAGTGATGTCTGAGTGCAGAACCAGGAGTAAGCCCTGAGTGTGCCAGAGAGAGAGAGAGAGAGAGAGAGAGAGAGAGAGAGAGAGAGAGAGAGAGAGAGAGAGAGAGAGAGAGAGAGAGAAGGAGAAAGAGAGGGAGGGAGGGAGGAAGGGAGAGAGACAAAGAGAGAGAGACAAAGAGAGAGAGAGTTTGAAAGGAGTTTATCTATACAAAGTACAGGCACCATGTCTGGTTCACAGGAATGGCTATGAATGGCATGGTTATTAAAGCTATACTACAAATACACAATCAAAGTTGCTTGCTTGTTTTCCCAGTATTTTATGCTGTGAACTCCCAACTCAGTTTGTTTGACTTTCTACTTCTTTCAAAAATTTGGCTCTACAATCACCAAACTGAAACATCTCTAGAAATACTTCCTTTCCAGTACAAGTTTGATAACATGCTGCTGTGGTGGTGCTCAGTCCCCGGTCCATAGACCAGTGTTGGTTTTCAGGTATTGAAAGGTGGAAAACCACTGGTCTCCTGCCTTGGTTATAACTGCTGGTCCATGGATGGTGCTGGTCCACAGGTGTAATGAAAGGTTGATGCATCTTTTGGATAAATAATGTCTAGGAGTAATACTCTTGGATCATGCAAATTTACTTTTTTATTTACACAACAAAGTCTTGAAAGAGTATTGATGTTTAGCCTCTGCTCGGAAGTGATCTTTTAATGACCATGGGTAACAGGCCAGGGTCCAGAAAGATAGTACAGAAATTTTCCCTGCACACAACAAACCTGAGTTTAATCCCTGGGACCCCATATGGTCCCCCAAACACAGCTAAGAGTAATTCCTGAATGCAGATCCAGGAGTATCACCATCAGCATCACCAGGTGCACCATAAAAGTAAAAACAAAAAATAAAAAAAATAATAACAGGTAAAACAAACTTTAGAGAAGCTTGACCAGAGAACCCAAGAGAATTATGCTTTTGCAGAAAATCCCTAAATGTTACCATCTGGGGAACTTAAACATTTACAGAAGATGACTATGATGCTCAGTGTAATTCTAGAATTAACATCAGAGGCAGCTTTGCCGTAAAACATTCTCCAAACTAACACAATAAGGGGTGTCTTAGCTCATAATCATCATCACCACTATTCACACACAGTTGTGTATTTCCAATTTCTCATTCTGCATTCCCAACTCTTACCCTGTAAGCAAAGTAAGGTTATGCTAAAAAACAATTTTCCCATGATTTAAGTTATTTCACTGAAATGTCTAATTGAATTACATCATGAATTGACATATGTCCCGGTTTAATTCTTGGTTTCTCAGACTAAAGTAATTTTTAGGAGTAATACTAATTTTAAGAATGTTTTCTGGGCAGGAGGTGCAGTATTAGGAAGTATATAAGGGAGATGACTCTTGAAAGAAATAAAATAGCCCTTTCTGGGCTAGATGAATATAGAAATATTTTCTATCTCCTGGCTGATAAAGGCTCTGTGTGGTCTTGTTCTTCATCTTTTCCTTCCCACTTACATACTTTTCATTTATCTAGGGCTAGGTCAGTGGTGTGAGGGGTTATTTCTCCTTTCCTTCCTCAGACTGTGATTTTTGTCACAAAGGGAACTTTCTCTAATCCTCTGGGAGAAAGCTTTGGCTTCCTGCAGATGGGCATCTTATATATAAAGTGTGGAGCTTTCCCTGTGGTGGCCAGAAGCAGGAATGGCAGCATTAACACGTTGACTCCAGTGCTTATGCTTAACTAAGCCAAATTCAAGTGTGAGTCACTGGTGGTACACACTAGCGTTGACGTGTTAAGGAAAAAGGGACTGTGTCTCATGTGCCTCTCAGAAACCTTTCTTAAGCCACAGTTAACCAATGTAAAGGTGCTGGTAAAAAGGGAACTCTGTGCCCTTTCCCAATCAAGCTACCTTCTCCCACCTACCACAGCTCCCAGTGAACTGCCAGAGCAACTACACTTTCAGAATTGGCACCATGCACAGAACCATGAATGGCTGTTGAGTGCTTCCAGGTGTGATCCCCGAACAAAAAAACAAACAAAAGGAATAAGCGTTGATGAGGACACTTCTTGACTCCAGCTCTTCATTACTCAGATGAAATTCATAGAACCAAGTGGACAATTTCTTGAATCTTCTTCCACTGGGAGAAATCCACGAACCCCTTACCTATGGCCCTTCCCAGAAGCAGTGCTGTTTTTTTTTTTTCTGGTGTTTAGGCTCTCCCTGAGGGATGGGGGAGATTATTGGGGGGAGAGGGGGCGGGTGCTCTGTGGTGTGTTTTCTTGCCCCTGGTCCAAATTGGCCAGGCCAGTGGCTCCGCACTCATCTCTGCAGCGGTGCCTTCACTGTTCTTCCAGGAAACCGCCTCTGGTTTAGACCACATGCCCTAGAGGATGCAGGTCAACCCACCTCCCCAGAACCCCAACCTCTCTGCAGACTTCACTTTGCTAGAGGCCCAACTTGTTGCCACAGACAGGAAATGGCATATTCTCGGTGGGGGGTTGGGGGGTTGGCTCGGAGCACTGTTCCTCAGGAGAGGAGATGGGAAGGTGGATGGGGAGCCCAGGGATATCACTGCCACCCTCCCCCCACACACACATATATTCCACACTTTCTGCTCCCCTGAAGCGTATGCTTCCCGAACAAAGTTTGTGACCTGGCAACCCCATCAAGGAATCAGCTGCCTGAGATGGAGAATGCACACACACACACACACACACACACACACACACACACACACACTAACAGTGTGACTGTCCTGCTCTATGTTCACTCAGAACCTTATGCCACACTGAGCACTTTAGGGAGTGCAGTGTGCCCCCCCATCTCTCTCTCTCTCTCTCTCTCTCTCTCTCTCTCTCTCTCTCTCTCCTCTCTCTTCTCTCTCTCATGTCACTCCTTCCTCTCTTGCTCTCTCTCTCTCTTTCCCTTTACCTCTCTCTCCCCTTCTCCCCACCTTCTCTCTCCTAGACCCCCACCTCTTTCAGAGTAAAGGCAAAATTGTAGAGATTAACAGAGACCTTTTTTTTTTATTACTGCCCCCTGCCCTTCATTGGTATTGCTACTTCCACTGTCAGAGGTTGAGCACATGCCCCACTGAGGTAGTCTCTGGGGAATTACACACCAGGTCTCGGTGCTCACATAGTCACATGCTTACAGGTATTTGCACCCCTTAGCTGTGGTGATGGCACAGGGGCACACTTACAAACACTTTTTTTGTCTCAGTGGACAGTGATTCTTTTTTTATTGAATCACCGTGATTCAGTTACAGACTTTTGTGCTTGCCTTTCAGTCATACAATGATCAAGCACTCATCCCTCCACCAGTGCCCACTCTCTACTACCAATGTTCCCAGTATCCCTCCCACCACCCGCACCTCTCCCCTCACCTGCCTCTGTGGCAGGCATATCCCTCTTACTCACTCTCCTTTTGGGTGTTATGGTTTGCAATACAAGTACTAAGAGGCCATCGTGTTTGGTCGATAGTCATCCGTATTGTTTTCCCAAAAGGCTGGACCAGTCAGCATTCCCACCAACAATGAATGAGAGTCTCTTTCTCCCCACATCCATGTCAGCTTTGGTTGTTCTTGTTCTTTTTGATATATGGCAGTTTCTGTGGTGTAAGATGATATCTCTGTTGTTTTGATTTGCATCTCTCTGATAATTAGTGATGTGGAGCATTATTTTATGTGTCTTTTGGCCATTTGAATTTCTTTTTTAAGGAAACTTCCGTTCATTTCTTCTCCCCATTTTTTGATGGAGTTGAAGTTTTTTTTCTGTAAAGTTCTACCGGTGTCTTGTATATCCTGGATATTAAGCCCCTATCTGGTAGATATTGGGTAAATAATTCTCCCCATTCCATGGGCTCTTTCTGTACTTGGGTCACTGTTCCTTTTGAGGTGCAGAAGCTTCTTAGGGCAAACAGACTCTTAATTGAGGCATCTGAGTTATGATTGTGGTGCTCACCACAGGTCATCCCGCTGTGTGAATGGGTGGTGTTCACATATCCAGTTAGTTGAGTGCTCACAAGGTTACAGGTTCACACCCTCTTTTTTTGATGCTTACACCCTGGATGCAGTGCAGATGGAAGTCACTGTGATGCTGGGGTTGGAACACTGGGTATTTGAACTCACGGCAATGTAGCTATAAGGCAGTTTTCTGAGATACTGTGTAGTCCTCTAGACCCCAAGGTGAGGAATGTTATCTTGAGATTTTACTCACCCATGGCAGAAAAAAATTCTCCCGGATCAAATGACCCCCACTTTTCCTGTCTGGAATGCCCCTTGTCACCTTTGTATCACTCTACCAAGGTGAAAGATGCTATTTTACTTAAAGGTTAAGAATAGCACTTTGCTCGAGAGACAGGGGAGGAGTGGGCCGGCCTTCCCCTTGTCCCAATGGGACGCAGAGATGATGCCACATCTGCCCACCATCTACTTAAGCTCTCACGTGGCCACAATCCAGAGACACACATAGAAACCTCGGACCCGAGCAACTTGCGACAGAGATGGCCCGGAACTTTGCAATCGGCCTTCTCTGCTGGGCCACTCTAGACGGGGGCAGGTGCTGTCCACCGCCTGCCCTCTAAGAGCTCCAGTGGTCGCCATTTTCTAGAAGCCAGCAAGAAGCACCAGCTCCCATGTGGCCACGACCCAGAGACACACACAGGAATCTCGGACACGAGCAACCTGCGGCAGCAGTTTCTTCAGACCCTAATTATTAAAATCTTAGAATTCCTAAAGCACGCGACATCATATTATATCCATATCAAGCAATACAAAACACATTGTCTAGCAATTGTATTTTTGGCAGGTATATAGGGAGGTAGGACTGGTCTCAAAATGTCAAAGGTAACTAAAGTAGAGAAAGAATACCTTGCAAATTGTTTGCCACACAAGCAGGGGGAGGTATGGAAAATGGGAGGGGGGAATACTGGGGATTTGGGTGGTGGAAAATGTGCACTGGTGAAGGGATGGTGTTGGATGACTGTATGATCAAAGTTCAAACATGAAATTTTTGTTACTGTAGCTCACGGTGAATTAATAATTTAAAAAAAAAGGTAAAAAAAATAGCACTTTGAGTGGCTCTGAGAAATAGCTAAGGGCTGCGCATGTGCTTGGCATGTAGGAGACCCTGGGTTGATCCCTTGCACTGTATAGGCCCCTGAACACCACCAGAAGTGAGTCCTGACCACCTCCAAACTCACCACAATAACCACCTTGCCATAAAGAATAACGCTTTTGAGGCTAAAGAGATAATCCAGAGGAGTAGGAGCTTTTCTAGCTTGTTACCAACCCTGATTCTGTCCTCAGCACCAGTCAGTCTCCTGAGCACTGCCAGGAGTGATCTTTGAGTACAGATCCAGGAGTAAGCTCCAAGCATAGCCTAGTGTGGCCCCCAAACCAAAAATAAACATTGTCAATAAATAATAGAAAAACCATATATGTAAAATGCTCATATTTTATGAATACTAATGTATATATTATGGGATTACAGTAAATCTTAGTAAATATTAATACATGTGCATAACATTGCTATGAGCTAGGTACTGTGTTATTTCCGTTTTGCAGGTTTGAGGAAGAGAAAGAGCAGACGCATTCCTTACAGTGATTTATTTTCCCCTCCCAGACACCTGGCCACAGTATCTCCTTGACTGAGCAGTGTTACTCCCCTTGGAAAATGTTAGAAACACATATTTAAGTAAAGAAAAGAATTATTCTGATAAGGAAAACTTTCTGCAGGACTTTAGCTATAGGGGTATTGCGAGAGGAGAGAAACTCAAGTTCACCTCCAAATATGACAAGGACAAGTGGGAATTCACAACCTGGAACAGATTACAGGAAGAGGCAGGGAGGGTCCTGGGTGGAAAATCACTAAGAGGAGACACCTCAAGTCCTGGAATTCTTGCTGAACTGGCCTGACAGGATTCTTGATGAAGGCAGGCCAAGGACTTAGACATGGAAGGTAGGGGATTAGAAACTTAATCAGATATCAAGGATATTGAGGAGTTTTGCTAAACTGATCCAGCAGGGTTCTTGTGAACACTGAACGAGGCAGTCCCAACACTGTCTCAGGACTATGTTCAAGACCTAGGGAGAAGAGAGCTCCAAGAGAGTAGGCCGGAACTTTGTTCTAGGAGAGAATCTGTACACATACACACACACACACATACACACGCACACACAAACACACACTCATACACATTCACACAACTCAGAGTCTCACACACACACACTGAGAGCCTCTTTCTCTCTCTCTCTCTCTCTCTCTCTCTCTCTCTCTCTCTCTCTCACACACACACACACACACACACACACGCACGCACACACACACACACACACACACACACAAAAGAGTTTGCCTTTAAACGAGTCCCCATAGTAATAATTATTTTTCTTAGAAGTTGGGGGCAAATTTGTGGTCAAAAAATTTAAGTTCTGGGGATCAAGAGAGATAGTACAGTGGGTAGGGCATTTGCCTCGCACACAGCCAACCCAGGTTTGATCCCCAACACGCCATATGGTCCCTGAACCTTTCAGGAGTAATCCTTAAGCATCACTGGGTGTGGCTCTAAGACAGCCAACCAAACGAAAAAGCTTATGTTCTACCCATTGTTTTCCCCTTTTTTCTTTAAATCCCAGGTCTAGTAAGGGGAAGCTGGGTGGGTTTTATCTGGTGCAGGAGAGGCTGAACATCTATGTAAGCATAGGTCCCTGTTGAAAGGTTACAAGGAGAACTTAATATTCATTTGAACCTATTTTAATTAGCTCCGGAATAGTATTGAGAGAGGAGAAAATAGTGCTACCAAGTACTTCCTGCCATGATTTAAGAGGATATTTAACAGCCCTGCAGATCAAACACAAAGCAGGGTTTTAAGAAACCTGAGAAAGAACTTTGAGAGGGAACAAATGGTTCTGGAGCATCCTTCCAGGGAACAAGCCTCGAGGACCCCTCCAGAGCATCACCTTTATTGGTCTGTGCCTTATTGGGTTTAAACCATTCTGCAACACTCCAGACAGACCTTTGCTTGCTTGCGCAAACCTGAGAGTGTAACAAATGGTTCCTGTCTGTAATGAAAGCAGAAGAAATTTGTTCTGTGAAATTGCAATTGATTTCCACCCTGTGGTACAGACTGTTTCTGCTTCTTTTAGCAAATTAAAATCAGCAATTCTGATTGCCTATATAAATGTCTTGTCTTTAGCTTTTCTTTTACCTAGTTGTAAGATCTTCCGATTTCTGTCCGTTTTAACCAGTTAAACGAGTTATTCAATATGTTCATGCTATATTTATATAGATTCATGCCTTTACCTTTTCAAAAATTATATGCGAGGAGTAAGAGAGATAGCTCAAAGGGCTAAAGTAGTATCACAGAAAAAAACAAAACAAGACAAAAATGATATATGCCTTAATTGTTATATAACAACATAGTCCTTTTCTGTTCTCTGTTGTGACCCTAAAATTATACCAGATCATTCCAGTTCTCAATGAGAGGCAGCTTTATTTTAAACGGGTGGGGAGCATACCTGGCAATGCTGAGAGTTTACTCCTGGCTCTTCACTCAGGAATCAGTCATGTCGGGCCTTTGGAGAAATGATGGGATGCCGAAGGTCGACCCCAGATCAGCTGTGTGCAAGGTAAGCACCTTACCCACTGCTTTATCACTCCAGCCTAAGAAGAAGCTTTAAAATTAAATAAAACTGGGGCCAAACAGCTCAGATAGAGAAGGAAACAGCAGGTAAAGTATGGTTGAAGGACCTGCTTGGGATGGAAGATGTACACTGAAAGTAGACTATAGGTCAAACACAATGGCCACTTAATACTTCTATTGCAAACCACAACACCCAAGAGGAGAGAGAGAACAAAAGGGAATGCCCTGCCACAGACGTGGGGTGGGGTGGGGGTATGTGGTGTGGGGGTGGGAGGGATACTGGGATCATCGGTGGTGGAGAATGGGCACTGGTGGAGGGATGAGTACTCAAGCATTGTATGAATGAAACACAAGTACTAAAGTTTGTAAGTTTGTAACTGTACCTCATTGTGATTCACTAATAAAAAATAAAAAAAAAAAACTGGGGCCAAAGAGAGTACTGGGGTTAACATGCTTGCCTTGTATGAGACCAATCCTGGGTCCCCCACCGTTCCACAGGATTTGCCTTACCAGCACTGCTAGGTATGGGCCAACACCCACCTGCCACCCTGATAATTTTTTTCAATAGTAATTAAAATTGAGAAGTTTCCTTGCAGGAGAACTACACCTCATAGACATCTCTGAGCTTCGGTGCAGATCACAGCTGCTGGCAGTTGTGGGCATGCCCCCTACTATTGGAGAGCTGGGTAAAATCCGCTCAGAGCAGGGTTGGGAGGCATGGAAGATGAAGAAATCTAGAGAGCAGCCTAATTTCTACTTAAGTTGATCCTTCCACCACTGTCAGGAGTGACTCTGAGCACACAGCTAAGAGTGTACCCTGAGCACAGCTGGGCATGGCCTACACCCCTGCAAAATTTACTTAGAAATTGGGGTTTCTACGATGTATGTGTGAAACTGTCTCATCACCAGTATTTCAAACCACAGTCCTTCAGCGAAAATTGGAGGGGAGCGGAAGAATGTTGGTTTCTAGCCAGGGAGATAAGGCAAGTGATAGAACACATGCCCGGTTTATGTGAGACTTCGAGTTTGATCCCCAGAACCACCTTGCCCTGCTGGGTGTGACCCCTCTATAGTAAAAAAAAAGAAAAAAAGAAGGACTGAGAATCTGTCATTTTATATCATCCTACTTGTTTGGTTTTGTCTTGTTGTGCTTTACTTTTTTCTCTATTACTTGTGCTTTGGTGCCACAGTTGTTAAATCATTTTTAAAAATTGTCCATGACTGAAAAACACAAACATCATTGCTAAGATCAACAGAATGTTATTTAGCATTCTAAAATGAAATAACATTGTTTTATAACTATATGCTTGAACCTGGACAGTTTTAACCTGGCTGAGTGAAATAAGCCAGCCACATGGCCTCACGATTCCACTTAGAAGAGGAATCTTTCATTCAGGCTCATAGAAACAGAGTGAATGGTGGTTGTCAAGGACAGGGGCAGAGGAAGGGAAAAGGGAATTGTGTTCAATATGTATAAAGTGTCAGGTCTTCAGAATCAGTAAGTTTTAGATATGCTGGGTGACATTATGCCACTAGTTTACAACACTCTGTTAAGAAGCTAGCTCTCCTGTGACGTGCTCTCACCAGGTCAACTTACAACTTAGGGAGTTGCCCAGGTGAAATGGAACTAGACACCTAGCAAAGAGATCGCACACTGTAGGTTGTCAAGTGACATGTGAAGCTTGGCTAACTCGTTTTGGGTCAATCTGTACCCACCCATCATAAATGAATCTTAAACGTTTATGTAATTAAGAGGTTTGATCATGTCCACAGAGCAGATGGTCTCAATGGTTCGTCAATCTCTCAAGGATGCATCCTTCAGTGGCTCTTAGGTGTGTCAACAGTGGGCAGAAAATCCATCTCAAAGACAGATTCTTCTCATTGCCCTAGTCCAGCTTCAGGTCAAGCTATGGTCATGATTGATGATCTCCCCAATCATATATGAGAGAGAAAGAGAGAGACTAGATAGGAAAGTTTGAGATAACTATCACTGTCATCTCATCACTCCTCGATTTGCTTAAGTGGGCACCAGGAACCTCTCCATTGTGAGACTTGTTACTGTGTTTGGCATATCGAATACGCCACAGGTAGCTCGCCAGGCTCTGCTGTGCAGGCAGGATACTCTCGGTAGTTGCCGGGCCTTCTGAGAGGGGCAGAGGAATCGAACCCAGGTCGGCCATGTGCAAGGCAAACACCCTACTGTTGTGCTATCGCTCCAGCCCATGAGATAACAGTCATAGAAAAAAAGAGATGGGGAGCTGAGAGATAGCACAGTCGGTAATCACTTGTCTTGCACACGGCAGACCCGGGTTCAACTCCTGTTACCCCATCTAGTCCTCTACCCTGCCAGGAGTGATCCCTGAGCACAGAGCCAGCAGTCAGCCCTGAGCACCACTGGATGTGACCCTTCCCCTCCCACCCCCAAAAAAATTTTAAGCAAGGAGAAGAGAGATGATACAGAGAAATAGGCTTTTGCCTTACATAAAGCAATTCTGTTTCGAATTCCCAGTGCCCTGAGCACTGCAGAAGTAAACCCCAAGCCCCTCTGGGTGTAGCCTAAAAACAACACAGGAAAAGAATCAAGGGATTTTTAGATGCCAACTTTTCTCTTGTTATCAACTCAAGGGTCAAGGATATGGCTCAAAGGACTAGAACACATACGTGGTTCCCCTCCCCAACCCCCCACCAATGCCTGCCCATGCCAGCACTGCCAGAAGTAACCAGGTATGCCCCACCTCCTGCCTCCCCAAAAGTAATTTTATTAATTCAAACATGACAATATAGAGCAGATCATAAGAACAGTAGCTCATAAAGACAGCATCAGAGGCAGCCAGCTGTGGTGTCCACTGTCACACACCGCTTTGGAATCTCAGTTTCTCCCACAGTCCCTGTTGCTCTCGCAGAAGAGAAGAAGCAGACGCCTCGCCACCTGGCAAGTGCCCAGTGTCATTAACTCAGGAGCAGAGAGGATTATAGGGCTCAGTGCTTTCCACAGGGTCCGAAGACCACCAGCATCAGCCACCCAAAAAAGGCTGGTTGGAAATCTCAGTTCTCACAGTTGAGAACCAATAGGTGATTCTGACAGCACTGCGAAGTCTCTAAGTCATTACAATGTTGATCTCATCGTGGAAAGAGGGGAATATGTTGATTAGCCTCAACGAACCTTCAAAACCACCCAGGGCAGTATGAAGCTGAGTTTTAGACACTCCCCCACTGCCACCCCCTGAGCCCAGTCTCCCTCTCCAGCTACCTTAAGGTGGAGAAATGGAACTAACAAAGTGTTTTACTCTTCCCCATCTGCTTGCCATTTTCAAGCCATCTGTTCCTTCCCATGAACTATTTTGGCTATTAAGACAGGAAAGGGTGGTGATTAGAGCTGGATTGCAGAACGAGAATACCAGGACTGAGTGTTGTCTGAATTTGTCACTGACTTGCTCTGAAGCCTGCAGTAAATTACTCTGCCTCTCTGTGCATCTCTTTTCTCACCTCTAGGAATAGAAGTTGCAGTTGTGAGGGTTACACTCATTACTGCAAGCTGTGACCGTTAAGTACACAGGTTGTGAGAATTTGAATAACAGCATAGAGAATGACAATGCAAAGACCCATATGTGATAAGTGCTCAGGAAGTATTAATTGTTATCCTTATCACCGACTTCTCTCCTGTGGTTATTCTTTAAAATAGAAGGAGATTAACAATTAGCAATTTGGTTTTTGTGGGTGTAAAGCAGGAAATTGCTGAGCTACAGTCTTAACTCACCAGACTCCTTATTCCCTCCTTCAGCAATATAAGTCAAAGTCAGATTTCAGCCCCAGAATTTGGGGGCATTTGGGTTGGGGGGGAGAAGTGTGGTGCCACACCTGGCAGTGCTCAGGACTTACTCCTGGCTCTGGGCTTAGGGGATCACTCCTATAGGTGATATTTGTGGTGCCAGAAATCCAACCTAAATTGGACGCATGCATGGCAAATGCCTTACCCGCTACATTATCATTTTGGCTCTCGTGGTGCACTTTAGCCTTCCATCCCCTGATAAAAACAGAGATCTGTGCTAATGCCTGGTACAAGCTCCACAGGTGAACTGAGATACCCCCAAGACCAACCCCGGTTGGCACTGTTCTTCTCTCCCTACCTGAGCCTTGCTCCCAATTTCCTGGTTAGAGAGCAGAGATAAATGCAGAAATCAGTTCAGCACAACATGCTCCCAAAAGGAGAATTAGATTGCTTAAGCTTTTCTAGCCTGAGACTATTCTTTTTAAAAAGAAGATGACATTAAGAAGTGGTAACTACCCAACTAAAGCCTGTCATTTAGATAAAGAGCGAGCATTACTGTTCCCAGAGCTGAGTGTGTTGAAGTATGCCCGAGAAATGAGAATCACTTTAGATAATTACTCTTCTGGCTTTTAAGAGAACTCAGGAGACTTGCCATACACGCTGGGTTGCAAAGTCATTAGAACTGCTGGAGTGTGTCATGTTCTGCTGCTCCCGGCAGCCTCACTCACAGGCGGACAGAGGTACAAACTGGGTTTGGACCTTGAGTGCCTGCATTGCCGCCTCCCTATTATGCAGCAAATATTTGTCCTATGACATCCTAAGCCTGGGAGGTCACAGGGGAACTTCCAGACAGCTCAGCCTGGCCACTTGCTGCCTGTCTGACTTGGATTCTAGAATGTAAATCCCCTGCAAGTTTCATTTTCCTTATCTGGGTGAGACACCCAAAGCAAAATGCTTGTCTCAGTTAGCATGCTTTTTCATTTTTGGTATTTGGTAGTGAGGGGTGCGGGGTGGGGGTGATGTGGAGTCTTAGGTGCAGAAAACATTTCAGCACCCCTATTACATAACTGCAAGTGCATGGGTATGCCAGAAGCTGGGACACATCCCTGCTCACCTCGGGCCTCACCCACTGTACTGGCATCCTTTACAGCAGCCAAGATTTTGGCCTGCATTCTAGCCAGCACAGAGCAAGGGGAGGGAAAGCTCTTAGTACACGCCTCTTTCCATCATGGGAACACATCCATACTCCCCGTCTCCGTTTTCCACCTTCCATTCTAGATTTCTCCACCAGAATTCCCCTCAGCCCTCAATGACTTGCCCCATCTTCTTACATGGTAGCTCATAAACACCTATGACATCACATAACTTCTTAAAAGTCTGTTTTAGGGATCCAGAGCAATACCAGCAGCAGGTAAGGTTCCCTTGCATGTGGCTGACCTGGTTCAATTGGTGGCACCCCATAGGGTCCCCCAGGCACTCTGAGGAGTGATCCCTGAGTCCAGAGCCAGGAGTAACCCTTGAGCACAATTGGGTGTAGCCTTAAGACCAAAAAAAATTAATTTAAAAACATGTTTTAAAGCAAATTTCTTTCTGATTTATTATGAGCAAATGTTTCCTTTCAGACCTATTTTACATAACCTTCTACATAGGGTCACACAAAATTAGTGTGACCTAGAAAAAATTAGTTGGGTAAAATGGGGTCATCATCATCATCATTATCATCATCATCATCATCATCATCATCATCATCATCATCATCCTGTTGATTGTCAATTTTCTCGAGCTGTCTCAATAACATCTCAATTCAGCCTAGCCCTGAGATTTTAGAAGCTTCTCTTTACTCGTCCTTCCCAATGGTGCCACATTGGAGGCTCTTTCAGGGTCAGGAAAAGGAGACCCATCATTGTTACTGGTTTTGGCATATGAATACGCCATGGAGATCTTGTCAGGCTCTCCCATGTGGGTAGGAAACTCTCAGTAGCTTGCCAGGTTCATTGAGAGGGAGAACTAAGCCATAAGATATAAGCTTCCAGGAGCTTGGTTTTACAGACTCTGGATGTTGGTCATTGATGGGATTACAAGGCACAACTGGACAACCCCCCATCCCCCGGCAGTTTCTGGGTGTGACTGCCTAGCTACTGCAAAATGGGGGATATGGGCAGAAGAGACCCAGTCCCAATTCGAGCAGGCTTGGAGATCTCAGCCCCAGGTCCCATACACCTGGGTTCCTCTGCCGGTTCCTTCATGAGTGAGGCTCGTCTAAATGTATGGAGAGGGGCATTGAGCATGGCTGTGGCTGGGTTCCGGAGGTCTTCGGCTGCCAGGGCTCTGCTCGGGGCAGGGAGGGAAACTCAATCCATCCCCTCTGAGGGACTCTAGTTAAGACAGCCAGGCTTGGGAACAAGAGACTTATGGGGTCATAAGTGGAAAAAGTTTATGTCCCGCACCAGACTGAGGTCATCACATGCCACCTCTGAACTAATCTCTGGTGACAGATCCTGAATGGTGAACTGTTCAGGTGAACTATGATCACCCATAGATCTTTTTCATGGGCATCTTAGTCCTTCCTGAGGATAGAGTCACCTTCCCCAGGGACAGGGTGATAGGGAGAACAAACAATAGCAGGACTTGAGGACTGGGGGAAACTGGCTGGAGTTGGCAGCAACCCTCCGCTCTCCAACACCAGCACTACCCTGCTACATTCTTGGGTGAGTAGATGCACCTGGGACTAAGTCTCAGAACCTCGCACATGAGAATCATAACAACAACTGACATTTTTAGGGCATTTCATGTGCCAGAAGTATCTGTGTGAGCATTGAGAATGGAGTGATGCCCTGGGCAGGAAGTGCCATTTTGGTGCCAGTTTTCTTAGATGAGAAATCAGGTGATTCTGTCACCTGACCAAAAAGGTCTGACTCAGACTTAGGCCAGTGGGTGTCAGAGTCCTCCTCTCATTCTCTAAGATCTTTTAGCCCTGAGTGGCAAGCTAACCTGTCACCTCTCCCTTCCCCTACTTGCAAGAAATGTGTAAATGTGTCCAGGTTAGATTGATAGATACACACACACACACACACACGAGGAGTTAGGGAGCAATACAGAGAGCAGGAACCCTCCCATGGGGAGCCAACCGCAGGATGCTGTGCTTAAGGAAGGACAGACAGTGGGGGTGAGGCTGCCAGGAGCTACTCGGCCTGGACCCCTACGGAGGGTGAGGGTGGGGTGACTACAGAGAGTATCCCAGACGAGTGTGGCAGCTGGGTCATTTCTAGGAAGCCATTCTGAAGTGACTGTGGCAAAGTGAAGTGACTCAGGATGCCACTCTGGAGAACAGGGCAGTGTTCAGACATTTCCACCTTGGACAGACTGTGAAGGCCATTTCATCCACAAAACCGTGGGCTCAGGAGCCACTTCAGCAGTGAACTTCATGACCAATTATGGTCGTGTTTAAGGAAACCCAGCCCCACCGTTAAACTCTAGAATGTTCCCTGTGCTCTTTACAAAGGTAATAGAGTAATGGAATATAGCACTGTAGCACTGTCCTCCAGTTGCTCATCGATTTGCTCAAACGGGCATCAGTTACATCTCCATTGTGAGACTTGTTACTGTTTTTGGCATATCGAATACGCCACAGGTAGCTTGCCAGGCTCTGCCATCCGGGTGGGGTACTCTCGGTAGCTTGTTGGGCTCTCTGAGAGGGATGGAGGAATCAAACCCAGGTCGGCCACATGCAAGGCAAATACCCTACCCGCTGTGCTATCACTCCAGCCCTCTTTAAAAAAAAATTTTTTTTAATTAAATTATTCCCCTTCTTTTCTGCTCAGTTTGTTGCTGCTAATGTTGAAAAGGTAGGGAGGAATAGTCAACGGGTTGGGGGAGGCTGCAGCCTTGCCTGTCTGTGGTGCCCATACTCTGATTGTATTGCTCACCAGGGACTTCTGTGCGGCTCACTGAGGTGGTTTGTCATGGGTCACACTGCCTAGTGCCTTGATGCCCATAGATCTTTGCATTGTGGTGCTCGGCAGGAGTCATTTTCCTTTGACATGGTGCTCACCCACACACATGGGTGAGGTATCATCGGAATCACTTGCCATATTGGGATCACAAACAGCAGAGCTGCCAGGAGCACAATCAGTGCTTGTGGCAGAACTTGGGATTAAACTTGCAACCATATGCTTGCAAGGCAGGTATTCCAAACCACTGAGCTCTTCCCCCAGTCCCCACCACCACCCAGGGTTTTTTTTTTTTTAATCAATAGACTAGTAGCCACAATCTCTCACTCTTACCTTGCGAGAGGAGCTTAATATGAGGGGTCCATGGCTGGGAATCAAGATTGTCTATTGGTTTGCACCGAACACAGGTGTTCTGAGAGCTCAGACTCAACCACTGTACTCATGCCCTCATCTCCCCAGCAGTTACATCCTGACGTGCCTGAGCCCTCAGTGTGGGTGCCCATGGACAGTGCTAGAGATCTACCAGAACCCTCATGTGCCTATGAAAAGTGCCCTGACCACCAAGTAAAGGGAGTGTGGAGGGCCCGCTTGGGATGGGAGATACGAGCTGAAAGTAGACTATAGACTGAACATGATGGCCGTTCAATACTTGCATTGTAGACCACAACACCCTAAAGGAGCAAGAGAGTAAAAGGGAATGCACCTGCCACAGAGGCAGGGGGTGAGGGGACAGGGGGGAATGAGGGAAATGGGAGGGATATTGGGAACATTGGTAGTGGAGAATGGGCACAGGTGGAGGGATGGGTACTCGATCATTGTATGACTGAAACATAGGCACAAGTTGTAAGTCTGTAACTGTATCTCATTGTGATTCATTAAAAAATTAAGAATTAAAAATAAAAGAGGAGGGTTGGAGCGATAGCGTAGTGGGTAGGGAGTTTGCCTTGCTTGTGGCCAAACCGGGTTCAATTCCCAGCATCCCATATGGTTCCCTGAGCACTGCCAGGAGTAATTCCTGAGTGCAGAGCCAGGAGTAACCCCTTTGCATCACCAAGTGTGACCCAAAATGCAAAAAAAAAAAAAAAAAAAGGGAGAAAAGAAAAGAAAAGAAAAAGGAAGAAAAGGAAAAGAGAAAAGTGCCCTGGACTTCCCAGTCAAAGAGGAATTTAGAATGTGGAGCCCTAAATAATACTTCCTAGAGGACTTGACCTTGAAGTAGGTTTTCTCTAAATGGCCTACACCACTTCCTGTAACACCAGGTTTCCTGCCAAACGGGAACCGGGAGGACATGCTGTGAGCAGTTTCCGATCACAGTCAGATCCATGAATGTAGCCCACTTCAGATCTGGTCTGTAAACAGATTCGTGTCTTGTTTTAGTTTTTAATGTAATCTAATCTTAAAATTGCAATGGGATCCAAGTTGAGGAAGGGACTGAGGTCACACAGGGCATTGCCACTTACCACTGGATGCCACTGAGCAGTCCTGGGACTGGACTGCTGAGGCCAGGACCCAAGTTTAAGTTCCTGTCCAGATGGGAGAACTAAGTACAAGGGAGCTGTCTAGATCTTTTCTAGCACTTAATTGGTGTTTGCAATGTGAGTTTATCCCATCCTTTTCCCTTTATGAGGTGGGGAGAGGGAAAATATTTAAGAACCCTGGTATAGTTTTCAGGATGCCTGTTACTAAAAGTCCCTAAATTCCTGCCTGTTGGGGTCAATCCTTTTCCAGATAGCTACTCTTTAAATAGGTAAAAATACATAACATATGTGTATGCAGAATAGTTATTTTTATTTCAGTGACTGGTTTATAAGCCCATATGTGTCAGAGGGATGTAATTTCACACCTTTTTAAAATACGTCTTATCACATGTCCCCCAGCACCCCATACAATTCCTTAGACGAGCATTCACTGGAGCCCGTCTCCCTTTTTCGAAGTTGTATTTTTATTAGTGACTGTGTACATTCCCTAGGTTCTGAGTCACAGAAATTCCCCCACTTTGTCTGTTACATCAGGCTCCTTAGTCAAGTGGGGGTGGCCGTTTCCCCCCTTTTCTCCCAACTGCCTTGCTGACCTCTGAGGAGGGGCATGGAAAGCAGGTGGTGATCTCAGACCCGTCTAGACAGCCAGCAGTTTAATCAAGGTTCTGAGAGTGAAGACCTCAGTGAAAAGGAAGGTGGGGTTATCTTGTTCTGCAGTTTGCAATACTGTGTGTCTCTGAGACCTGGAGGTGTCACCCAGTCCTGACAACCGGGGGTGGGGGCAGGGAAGGCAGAAACAAATGGGCCCAGATATGTTTCCAGGGTGGGTCACCCCAACCCATTTACTTCCAGGTTTCTCCTGGAAACATTCAATAGCTAAAAAGAAAGGGAAAAGACTTGAACTCGCCAGTTTCCTGTGACCCTTTTATTTTACTGACAAGAAACCAACAGCTCATTCTTTAGAACCAACAACAGCAGCAAAAAAACAGCACACATGTGTCCCACTTAGCTACTGTGGTCTCAAAATACATCTTACCACATGTCCCCCATCATCCCATACTAATTCCTTAGATGACCATTCTTATGTCTTTTCTGCATTTATGGTGTCTATTTGTGTCCTAGGAGGACTTCCTGAGACGTTTAATCATGCACATGGTCGGCTCTGGTGCCTTGCGACATGCTGCATGGTATCTGAAAACAGAGAAAGCCAGAGAACAAGAGGAAAGAGCCTGCCACGGATAAAGACCACGTGACCTCCTCAGAACTGCTTGGGATGGTGCTCAGGAGTCCTCAGAGCACCAGAGCTGCTGTGAGCTGGGTCAGAGAAAGCAGGACTGTGCTGCGCTGCCCATCGAATTAAACTCAGAGGAGTTAGGCTGCTTTTGGGGAACCAGGACTCTGACCAACTAGACTACAAGCTGCAGGAGGGCCAGCATCATGCATGTCCCTGTCCTCCCTTAAAATAGAAAAGAAAAGAAAAGAAAAATGGTCGAACTGTCCTGAGCAGACTAGAATATGATGCAATACAAGTCCCTGGTCTAAGAGACAGGGATGTTTGTGTTTGTTCATTTTTGTTTGTTTCTTCAAACAGAACCACTAAGGAACGATAGAAATAGCCATCTTGGGGCTGGAGCGATAGCACAGCTGGTAGGGCGTTTGTCTTGCACACAGCTGACCCGGTTCAATTCCCAGCATCCCATATGGTCCCCTGAGCACCGCCAGGAGTAATTCCTGAGTGCAAAGCCGAGTAACCCCTGTACATCCCCAGGTGTGACCCAAAAAGAAAAAGAAAGAAAGAAAGAAAGAAAGAAAGAAAGAAAGAAAGAAAGAAAGAAAGAAAGAAAGAAAGAAAGAAAGAAAGAAAGAAAGAAAGAAAGAAAGAAAGAAAGAAAAAGAAAAGCCATCTACTCAGATATTCTTTTGGTATCTTCCTCTTTTTAGACTCTACCAACATTAATTTTTTTGTTGTTTATTTTGTTTATTTATTTTTTTGCTTTTTGGGTCACACCCAGCAATGCTCAGAGGTTACTCCTGACTCTGCACTCAGGAATCACTCCTGGCAGTGCTCGGGGGACCATATGGGATGCTGGGGATCAAACCTGGGTTGGCTGCATGCAAGACAAACACCCTACCCATTATACTATCACTCTGGCCCCCTACCAACATTTATGAAGAAGATAAATTTATGAGAGGATTCTCACTTTCTCATGTTTGTTTGTTTGCTTGTTTTAATGCTGGGAAGTCTCTTTCTTGCTATTACTTAACTTCAAAACTCAAAGCTAATGTCTTTCCCCTTTTCCATGGAGTGATTTTATTATCCCTGATGGCTCTTTGGGCCTCCTTCCTTAGAAAACTGCACTGAAAAATGTATCACCATGCTCTCAAATTCAGACGCACACCCAAACAACCCCCTAGAGTCATGGTCGACCCAGTCCCTTCAAACCTTATAACTGTATAATCTTTTACTAAGGGATATAAAGAAGGCCAAAGTCATAGGTTTTGAAAAAAAATTTGTCTTGGGGGGTGGAATTGGGAAGATGATAGGGATTGTGTCACACCAAGTTAGGGCTTACTCCTGGTGATACTCAGAGGACCATATGACATACTGGGGATCAAACTGGGGTCAGAGATATGCAAGGCAATCATCGTAACTCCCCTACCATCTCTCCAGCCCCATGTTGGTTTTTAAGTAGTAGTAGTAGTAGTAGTAGTAGTAGTAGTAGTAGTAGTAGTAGTAGTAGTAGTAGTAGTAGTAGTTTTGAGGTCATGCCTGGCTGTGCTCAGGGATTATCCCTGGCTCTGCTATCAGGGGTCACTCCTGGAGGGCTCAGAGAGCATGTCAAGAACCTGGTTCTGTTGCATGCAAGGCAAGATAGTACCTTACCCACTATACAGTCTCTTCAGCCCCACCCCTGTTGTTTTATAAAAGTCACCTCTGAAGAATAACTTTAAGCACATGAAATTTTGGTTTGTTTTTCTTTTGTTTGTTTGTTTTACTTCACAGGACATACCAGTTATAGAATCCTCCAGAACTCTTCTCAGACTGCTTTGCTAAACTGCTCTGAATTTGTAGTGCTACAGTTTAAAAGGTATTTTGAGAATAAGTGCAGTTAAAACAAGCAGGGTTTGTTTCCTTTTTCTCTTCCAGATATTGGTGTTTCTGTTTTGCGTTTGTTTTGGTTTTTGCATTACCCCTGGTGGTGCTCAGAGGTTACTCCTGCTCCTTTCTCTGTGCTCGGAGATTACCCCTGGCAAGGCTCAGAGTACATCATAGGTGTAGAGCACATTTAAATTCTAGAGGTTCTTAAATCACCCTCCAAGATTCATGGTCAAATCAGTCCCTTCAAATCTTGTAACTGTCCTCCCCACCCCACGGGACCCAGCCTCAGGAACCGAAAACCTCCACAACCCAATCACCACTATGCTCAAGGCTGCTCCTCACATGCTCAGGCTGCGCCTCACGCATGAGTGAAGTCCCACAGAATCCAGGTAATGAGGACCTTTGTGACCTTGGATGCTGGGCTCATCAGGACCTGGGAGTGGAGATCCTCTGCCCCTCTGCCCGTTTCTCCCAGTCTCCAGTAACCCAGGGGTCATGCCCAGAAGCCTCCTCCTGCCAGCACCAGATAATCTTGTGATGCATATATGCATATTTTCAGATATATACCAAAGCTCACATTACCCAAACTTTAACACATGTTAGTGATATCCTATAGAATGTCTTAATGGCTCCTGCCAAAATAGAACAATCTTCACACTGTTTCCTATATGAACACGTTTTTGTAAGCATGTTCAGCAGTTCTTCATAACAGACAATACAAAATATATTATTTCGGTTGTGTTTTGGAACAGGGCTTGGGGCTTGGGATGGAAACATCTCAAATTTGGTGGTGGGAAGGTGTAATGGTGGTGGGATTGGTGTTTGAATATTAAATGTAATCAAATATTATGAACTAACTTATACAATAAAACAATTTTTAAAAAATCTTGTAACTGGGGGCTGGAGTGATAATACAGTGGGTAGGGCATTTGCCTTGCATGCGGCTGACCCGGGTTTGATTCCCAGCATCCCATAGGGTCCCCTGAACATCACCAGCAGTGCAGAGCTAGGAACAACCCCTGTGCATCGCCAGGTGTGACCCAAAAAGCAAAAAAAAAAAAATCTTGTAACTGTAAAATCTGCTATCGAGGAGCATAAAAATGCTCCTTCTTCAAAATCCCCTTCCCTTTATTTTATTTATATTAATGTTTTGGGGGCCATACTTGGCAGTGCTCAGAGCTTACTTCTGGCTCTAAACTGAGGGATCACTCCTCGCAGGAGTCCATATGGGATAAAACCTGGGTCAGCACATGTAAGGCTGAGCACTTCACTATCTCTTTGGCCCCTTTATTGTATACCAACACTCAATAGTTAAAAGCTACCAGCTCTCCTGGAACCAAGATAGAGAATTTTGTCTTTTGAGAAGGAGATGGGTTAACTCCCTAGACCAATTCATCTAGGAAACAGTGTCTGGAACCCACGGAAAATGTTTTAATTTCATATCTTTTAATATCAGTAAAGAAGTGAATGTGATGATAATGAATATAATAATAATAAATTCAGTCTGGATTAGAGACCTCTTAAAATGCCTTCACCATCACGAAATATATTTCAAAATATATTTGAAGAGGAAGAGGCCCACAAACATCAAAACTGGAGTCTGAAATAACCCTACGTGGAGAGGCCTGAGGCCAACTCCACACCTCAAACATCCTCTGGCTGGCAGAAGACAAAAGTCACAGACTTTGTCTTTTATTTTTCCAGCAATTTTCAACATTGATTAACTCTAACTCACCTGTTTCCATCGTAAGTCTAACCCAGATTTCTTCATCATTTCCTAAAATTAATGACATCAGAGCCACTCAAGCCTAGACTGGATTATACCTGCATGGGCCAAATTAAGACCCAGCATGAGGTAACACTCTTTGGGGAGCAAAACCTTGCTTCTGGAACATTTGAAAATCACACATAAATAGGCACAGCCTGGATTGATCACAGCATGCAACAGTGCTTTGCACGGATTAATTTAAAACCAACCAATTCAGCTGAGCACTTGCTTCGGCCTTTTCCATTTTCAGAAAGCCATAAGGCAGACCCCTTCAGCTGCAGAGTTCAGTGCTGGCCCAAGTATCAGAATGAGTTGGATCAACAAGGGGCAGGAAAAATGGATGGAAAACGCAAAAGAAACTGTTAATCCCTCACTGTGCGTTTTGGCTATGGTTTACATGGATGCTTAGGCATTCTTTTTAGGCCGGAGAACTAGTGCGGGGGTTAAAGCACTTGCCTGGTACACATCTGACCTAGGTTCAATTCTTGACACCACATATAGTCGCCTGAGCACCTCCAGAAATGATGCCCGAGTAAGAGATGAGAGCCATGAGTAAGCCCTGAGCCACAGCCAGGTGTGGCACCGCCCTAAAAAAACAAAACTAACCAAAAAATCAAAGAAATGATTTCCATCAAAGCATTTCGATCTTTGCCAGTTTGACACAGAAGTAGATCCATCCTGGTTAACAGTTGTAGCAGATGTCAGCTTTCAGCTTTTTTCAAATGTCTTTCTAATTGTCACAAATCTCCCTTGGGTGAGACTTTATTATGGTGAAACAGACTCCACTTACAAAGGCAGTTACCCACTGCAGCCAGGCACTCCTGCCCCTGGGCTACCAGAACACAGCCCTTGGGTCCCCTGCCCCCATGTCCTAAGGCCAAAGAACGAGGAGGGGCAGATTCTTCTACTTTTATTGAACTGTTGTCTGTTCACAAGCGTCTCACTGCTCACTCCCATAACAAATCACTGGGGCACCGAATATGCTGTCAAAATCAAGAAGCCACAGTCTGAGTTGCTTGTAAAATGGCCTACTCTTGGAATCCTTCAATAAGAGAAACGAATGCTCCCTTTTATAGAAAAACAGGTTTCCTTTAAGGATATACCTATAAACAACTATTTGAGAAACCCCTGACCCTAATAGTTTACAATGATTTCCCCCTACACAGTTCACCTTTAAATGTATCTATTACTACCAGGAGTTTTCATTTCAATCTTGTGCTTATCACAATACTCTTTTCCAGAAGCTTATTGAACAGGGTTGTTGTTTTGTGTTGTGTTTTCTTTTTGTTGTTAGTGTTTTTTGTTTTGTCTTGTCTTGTTTTGTTTTGTTTTGTTTTTTAACCAGGAAACTACATCCTTTGTTTGACTGGTCCAAGGCATTTGAATCTTTCTATGAACTGGTTGGGTTTTTTTCCCCAAGTTTTACCCACATGTGTGTGGCTTTAGGTAGCTGTTAAATTATTAAGTGGAATTGATACTATGGGGTAGACATTGAGTGTACAACAGGAGTTTTAAAACTTGTGGCTGCATTGGCAAACTCCTTTTAGCATTCAAATGATTGTTATTCTGATTGCAATGTGAGCTCTTAGAAAATCAGCTGGGTGTTGAATTTTAATGCCATCCTGTCTACATAAGTGCGCACGCTCATACACACACACACACACACACACACACACACACACAATCTCAAGCACCCAAAGGCAAACTTGGAGAGTGGTGCTAATTGAATTACATATAAAGCTATATAAAGTGAAACCGGGGATTTAAGGAGCCCCGAGGGTGGCTCTAAGGTGTGAAGGCAATAGATGAAGCCAAACTTCAAACTTGAGAAAAGTATTTGTGTATTTGCTGGGGTAGAAAAGAGGAATCAGAATAAGTTGTCCTTCAGCAGAATAGTCTTCTCTTTGGCCTTACCTTGGTGTGCTTTTTGCTTTTTCCCATTCCTTTGTCTCTGCCCTCACTTGTTTCCCTCACCGTTCAGCTTTACCTCTTGCCTCTTAGCTCTGATCTCACATCCTCGGAGAAACTGGCTGGTTCCCCAGCAAGAACTGGGGCAGGTGTCCCTTGGATGCTGAGGCGCAGCTCTTACTAGATTCCTGAAACACGCACCTGTGCGCCCACACCTGACCTGAGTCATCATCCACTGCATGAACATGCCTGAGTGGTTGCCACATGCCAGATATATTCCTGGTGGAGCATTGTTCGAAAAGTTCCGCAAGGGAGGTTTTCTTTGTACCCATTTCTATAGACCTTGGAAAGGAGGCACCAGAAAGTAAACTCGCCCGAGGTCACTTTGTAGGAAGCACTAGGGCTGAAATTCAGAACAAATCTGTCTCCATGAGGCTGAAGCAATGGTACAGCGGGGTAGGATGCTTGCCTTGCAGCAGTCAACCCTGGTTTGATCCCTGGCACGTCATATGGTTCCCTGAGCCCCACTAGGAGTGATCCCTGGATAGAACCCTGGAATAAACCCTGACCACCATCAGGTGTGACCCAAAAATAAACAAAAGAAAAAAATCTGTCTTCAGAATGCACACGTCTAGCCACTAGGTCATCCTGTTTCATAAGTATCATTTTTCAAAAATGATTTTAAAGAAACTTGTCTTTGTTGCCTCATCTCTTTTGTGGGGAGGAGGGCACACTGGACAGTGCTCAGGAGTCACTTCTGCCAGGTACTTGAAGCATCATATAGTACAAGGCATCAAACTGGGGTCAAGTGCATACAAGATTGGCACCTTAAGCCATGTAGTATCTCTCCAGTCTCTCTCTCTTTTTTTTTAAAGCCATTGAAGTTAGAATCAGAAAGATTTTTACACCAGACTGATTCTGAATGAGATTTATTTATTGAATATTCATCTGCATGTAATTTTTTTTAAAGTTACTAAGGGGTGGAGAGATAATGCAGCAGGTAGGACACATGCCTTCCATGTGACCCACCAGGGCGTGATCCCAGACACTTCATTTTGTCCCCATCACCCTGCCAGGAGTGATCCTGAGCTCAGATCCAGGAGTAAGCCCTAAGCACCATTGGGTGTGGCCCCCCAAAACAATACTATTTTTAAAAATTTTTTAAATGAAAGTTACAAAGGGGAAACAGTTAATAGTATAATTCCTCCCAACTCAGAGCTTCCTAGTTCCCTCTTCCAGAGGTGAGAACTGAGATCATTTTAGCAAAGACAGGAGCCCGGTCGAGAGCTGTGTTTTCTCAACCATCATCCCTACCCTAGTTTTGCATCACTTCAGTGGGGGCGTGGCCAGAATTATTTTAACGTCACTTAAAGTTGTTAGAAAAGATCAGAGTCATCCACTGACAGTAAGGGAAATGCTTTTTCATGCAGCTCATGTTTTGATTTACATGCAACATAATTGTCCACCTGTATCTCTGCTTATAAACCCTGTAGTAATGTGCAAAGAAATACCTGTGAAAGCTCCCACCCTAGTGAACCCAGAAGAGAGACACTCAGGCATTTTCATCAAATCCCTTCCACTTTCACCTCCCAGAAGTGGCTATAGGCTTTGTGTGAGCCCAAAAAGCCAAGGTCTGGATCCCAGGAAAAAACCAAGCAAACATGTATTCATTGGGGCCAGAGAGATAGTATAGCTGAATAGGGCACTTGCCTTGCATGCTATCCACTGCAATCAACCTAAGTTCAGTCCCCGGCAACCCATAGGGCCCTCCAAGCCCCACCAGGAGTGATCCCTGCATGCAGAGCAAGGACTAACCCCTGAGCAAAACTCCATGAAAGCCTTCAAAGCTGGCTGTGACCCAAAACCAAACAAAACAGTACTCTGGGATGGGAAGGAAATATGCCTCCAGGGAAACCTTGGGAGGGACTTCACAAGACAGGAAGTATCCTACCAAGATGCTGAAAACAAGAATGACTTTTCACCTGGAGGGCTTATACTGTGATGCATTCTCTATAAATGTAGCATATAGGACATTCCTAAAATGCTCCTTGGAGACTCATTGTGGACCTCAGGGAGATAGCGCTCTCCTCCAGAAAGCGCAGTGCTCAGCCAGAGACCACCAGAAGAGGGCTGGGAAGCCAGCCAAGCCCCTTGACAGGCAGAACAGAAGGAAAGTCTTCCCCACAGGACAGGGCCTTCTAGCTCGATCTATGGGGAGCAGTAGCAGACACTGACAGTGTTCGGAGTACAGAACAGCCAGTCGTGGTCATAAATTCCGAGGCCAGTTCTTCCTGTCCGGGACATAGGAGCCGCCCCCACAAGAGCAAAGCACCCACCACATCCCTTCCCTTTCTCTCCCCACAGCTCTTCACTCTTCTCCAGAGCTATGTGTCCCTGAACATGTTTAGCTCTGTCCTCAGAGATCCAGGTGGGAGGCTCAACTGGGATACTTCCATGAGAGCAGAGCACCCCTGATTCTGAGGCGGCAGCTCCTGGACATGAGGCTATAAAACCAAGGTGTATCTGTTCATTTGTAGATTCTATGGCTATTGTGTGGGAACTCATGGGAATGAGGATCTTATCTTTTATCCACCGGATTCTCCCTGCAGAGGACAGCATGTGGCATGATGCAGGCATCCCAAGGAATAAATCTAAGCGACTCCATAAATATTCTCCAAGGACAGCTCTTCACCCAGCACATCCTAAAAGACAAAGTGAGGGCCTCTACACCTGTGAGTCCTGTAGGGCTCTGGCCCTCAGTCACTTGCATAGCCATGGACAGGTTTATAGGTAGAGAAAGGTTGAAAACCACCAGTCAACCACGTAGGTTCTAAGTGCCGGTCTGTAGCCTGTAGGGTTCTAAGTGCCGATCCGTAGGGCTGCGGGACAGAGGCTGGGCTGCAGGTATGAAATGGCTAAAGAATGCTGCTCGAAGGTGATTCGCCACTTCGACATGCATTGGACCTGCCTGTGTCTCTGTGTGTTTTCCAAGTGAAACGAGAAGGTGAGCTGAGGGAAGAATGTGAACAAAATGTGGGAAAAGGCAGAGGACATGTGGCCACCAGGAGCAACCAGGATGCAGCTGCTGAGGTCAGGTGCCTGAGAGGGCATGGCCAGAGGGCCTGTTGAGAGGGGCCACCGATGGGGCCACTCCATGAAGAAGTTTGCCCACTACTCTATAGGCCTTTGGACATGCCTTTAGCATTGGAAGCAGAGAAATGACTTGATCATGTAACTAAGAGCAGCATGATAGGAGGGTCAGGACAAGGCAGTTCTGTCACAAGGAAGACCAGTTACAAGTCTACCACAACAGGTCCAGGTAAGAGAAGATGGGGCTCAAGACCATCATGGATCCCCCTAGCCAAACGGTACTGCATTTTCCTTTTAATTTATTTATTTTTATTTTTTCAGTTTGGGGGCTACACCTGATCTGCTCAGGGCCTACTGCTGGCAGTGCTCTGGGAACCATATGTGGTGCCATGGATCGAACCTGTGTTGGCAGTGTGCAAGGCAAGTGCCTCAAGTGCTGTCCTATCACGACAGCCACACCAGCTATGCTCAAGGTTTACTTCTCGCTCTCAGCTCAAGGTTTACTTCTGGCTCTGTGCTCAGGGATCACTCCAGACAGTGCCAGGGACTGAACCAGGATTCTCAGTGCAAGACAAGCTTCACAGTTGTACTATCTCTCTGGCAGTGCCCTTACCTTCTGCGCCGTGAAGTCCCCATAGCACGGGAGTCCCTGACTGTGGGGCTCAGCAGAGACAGGACTGCAGCTGAGGTCCAGACTCCAACTCTCAGATTCTGTCTAAAGTGTCCAAGTCTGTAGGCACCACGGATCCTGGAACACAGATCAGGGAGCTCAGAGACAAAAGGAAGCTCTGTGGGATTGTGAGAGAAGAGACCTGATTGGAAATAAGGGTCTGGGTGCTGGATAACAAGTTTGAGTAGTCAGACAGGAGAGTCACCTGGGTCTGGCTGAAGCCACATAAGAAAACAAAGCACCTGCTTTGAAAATAAATACTTACAAACTCTGAAGGAAACGGATGTGATCCATTCCAGAGGTTTCACAAATATTTGCCAAAGCCAAGTTAATAATCCAGAGACATCATGTTAAGCAGCTCTGATTGACAGGAGGGAGAACAACAGAGAAAGAGTCCCCAGGGGTGGATTGAAAGAGGCGAATAAGAAAAAGGGAACAGGGAGAAAAGGATTAGAACTTTGTTCACCTCAGACAGCACCAGGAAAACCAAGACCTGGCAGAACCTTAAAAAAGAAATGGAGGTGCAGAGAGAGAGAGGACAGTGGGCAGGACACTTGCTGTGCACACTGCTGGCCTGGGTTCAGTCCCCAATACTCAAAATGGCTTCCTGAGTCCCACCAGGAGTGATTCCCTGAGTGAGGAGCCAGATAAGCCCTGAGCACTGCCAGGTCTGGCTCCAAAACTAAGACAAAACAAAACAACAAAAAAAGATGGAAGGGCCAAAGTCAGGGTACAGTGGGTAGGGTGCTTGCCTTGCACACAGTCAGCGTGTTATAGTCCCTAAGCACCAGGATTGATCCTTGAGTGCAGAGCCATAAGCCCTGCTCGTATCTGACGGCATTCCAAAAAACAAAGAGGTGGGATTCATGTCTGCTGTTGTCACTGTTTAGAAAGGCAAATTGCTCAGGTAGGCAGAGTGAGAAAGCCTCCTCTAGGAGCTCAGGTGGGTCCAGAAACAGAATTGATGCAAGCAGAGCACAGGGCTCTCAGGAAGCCAGAGAGGAGGAAGCTCCCCATGGAGAAAGAGGCCGTCTTACAAAAAAGCACAGTAGGAATAATATTTGTACCCATGTGTTCATTGCAGTACTGTTCACAACAGCCAAAATCTGGAAACAACCCAAGTGCCCTAGAACAGATGACTGGTTAAAGAAACTTTGGTACATCTACACAATGGAATACTATGCAGCTGTTAGGAGAGATGAAGTCATGAAGTTTGCTTATAAATGGATAGACATGGAGAGTATCGTGCTAAGTGAAATGAGTCAGGAAGAGAGGGACAGACATAGAAGGACTGCACTCATTTGTGGAGTATAGAATAACATCACATGAGGCTGACACCCAAGAACAGTAGATACAAGGGCCAGGAGGATTGCCCCATAGCTGGAAGCTTGCTTCATGAGCGGAGGGGAGAAGGCAGCTGGAATAGAGAAGGGATCACTAAGAAAATGATGCCTGGAGGAACCCGTCGTGATGGGAGATGTGTGACGAATGTAGAAAATGGACCAAACATGATAACCTCTCAGTGTCTCTGTTGCAAGCCATAATGCCCAAAAGTAGAGAGTATGGGGAATATTGTCTGCCATAGAGACAGGGTGGGAAAGGTGGGTATACGAGAGGAATGGTGGGAAAGGGGGGTATACAGGGGATATTGGTGGTGGGGAATGTGCACTGGTGGAGGGATGGGTGCTTGATCATTGTGAGATTGTAACCCAAACATGAAAGCTTGTAACTATCTCATGGTGATTCAATAAAATTTAAAAAAAAAAAAGAAAGAAAAAGAAAGAAAGTAAGAGACCTCCTTAAAAAGCACACTCAAGACTCTGTGCAATTTCTGCACTTACACACGTGGGCTGCTGTGTGTGTGCATGTGCACAGCTGCCTTCATGTCATCAGCCCTGTGCACACACACCGAACAGCCTCTCTCTACACAAGTATTTATGCTTTTACACCCAAGTATGTGTTTATCCTATGTGGTCTAGAAGGTAGAAATCTGGAACAGTGTCTTATTAATCATCCTTTCACAAGGGTAGGAGCCACGCCCTGTGATGCTTAGGGGCTACTCCTGGCTCCTTGCTCAGGGTAGTTTGGAGGAACATATGTGGTTGCCAGGGATCAACCTGAGGTAGGCCTCAGGTCTGTATGGCAAGTACCTTAATCCTTGTACTATTTGTCACACCAGTATTCACATCTTTATGCCACATGAACATGTGCATGTGTGTGTGTGTGTGTGTGTGTGTGTGTGTGTGTGTGTGTAAAACTTGGTTCTTTCTATAAAGTTTCTCTAGAGAAATTGCCTTCACTGCTATAAACTCAGGAGACAAATTTTGGTCCCAAATATTCCTCAGGTAGCATCAGAAAAACTAAAACCTGGCAGAACCAAGTATAGCAAAGTATTCTAGACTCTGAGGGGTGTATTTTGTGGGGAAAGAAGGTATTGGGTACCACCTCCTGATACTGTGTGTGTGTAGGTGTGGGTGCGCTCCTAGCTTAGATGGAACCCTAGATAGTGGCATACAGACAGACAAGCATCTTAACCTATGGGGTGCATTTTTAAAAAACAGCTCTCTCCTCAGGTTCCAATTTATGGACCTTGTTTTTCATTTTATACAATTATTTGTGTTGTGTGTTGGTTCCTCACCTTTGCAAGCCTTTAAGTTTTCTTACTTTTTCAGTCAAGGAGGCACATAAATATAGAAAATACAGAGGTGAAGGTCCAGCAGGAGACTTGCAGGTCCAGCCATTATGACTGGGAAGAGACCTGTTATTGCAGCACAGATATGGCATGTGACAATGAGAATGGGTGTGTTATTAGGCTAGTCACCCTGATTACAGGCAGACAGAAAGATCTTGGCCCCGGTCACAGTTCTCTCTGCTGTCTCCTACTTGTGTGATATGGGAGGTAGAGTCTCCAAACCTTCATTTTCCTCATCTCATCTCTGAAAGGGCGACCTCCTCTCCCTCTCGGGAGGAGGTGGATGGATGTGGTCACATTTCTGCTCACTAGTTACCATCGCCGCGATGGTTTGCACAAGCAGGGTGGCGGGGCCGCTGTTCTTGGTCATGTGTGCTGTAAAAATAAAAGGTCTCCCTGGCCTTCTTGCATCTGTCCCCGATCTCCTCCCACCGCCCTACACCCACCCAAAGCACAGAAGTTTGATCTGGTACTAATCATGACCTCGGAGAGGCGCCCCTCAAACACCCGCGGGGGCGCGTCTGGCAGCCTCTCCCTCTCCCCGCCCCAGCCCTACGCTCTGATATAAACTGGATATTTACTGGGGGGTCGGGGTGGGGGGAATTGCACGGGTAGGGGGAGAGGGGGTTGGCATTGACCAGCCTCCAGCTGGCGGGGTCCAGATTGCACTGGGGTTGGGGGTGGCTTCTCTGGGGCACACCTCGCCTCTGAGACCCCTGAAGCCTCCCCACCTCTCGAGCTGGCACCCCGGGACGTGCTTCCCCACCCCCAACGCCCCCAGGAGACTGTGGGGCGAGCTGGCCGGCGGGCTGAGCAGCGAGCGCCGCTTTACCGAGTACTGGGGGCTGGATTCGGAGAAGCGCCACATGTTTCCTCCTGCCGATAACATCAGCGTTGTCAGGTGGTGGGTGCGAGCGGGCGGGCTGAGCGCGCGCACGCTGGGGGACCGGGAGGGCGCGCGCTCAGAAAGTTTGAGCCTGCGGGTGCGCGTTGCTGGGGCTCGCGGGGCGACGGGTGGGCGGCCCGGGGTGGGGCGCCGAGAGGCCCGGGGCGGAGGGCCCGGCAGGCGGCGGCGGCGGCGGCGGCGGTGACCGTGGCGATGCGCCGCGCCCCGCCGAGCCCGTCCCGCCGCGCGACGTGAGGCGGCGGCTCCCGAACGCGGGCCGCGGCCATGGGCACCTTGGGCAAGGCGAAAGAAGCTCCGCGGTGAGTCGGGGCCCCGCGGGAGGGCCGGGGCATCCCTTGCTGGACTCGGGACCTGGGGCTCCGGCGCGTGGACAGGTCACGAGGAGAAATGGGGCGCGGGCGGCGGCCGCCCGACGGGCCTTAGCGCACACCCAGGGCGCGCGCGGAACCCGGACGCCCGGGACGCGGGGAGGCGACGTGGCGGGCGCTGCCGCGGGGCTGGACACTGCCCAGAGCCGGGCTGCGCCCGGGGTAGCACTGGACTCCCCTCGCCACCTGCTAAGGGCTCGGGGGTGGCTCAGGCGGCGCCCCCTGGTGGTCCCGTCCGGCCGCGCGGGGCTCGCACATCGCCCAGAAAGGTCCACCGGCCGCGTTTGAGGGAGCGCACGGTGGTCCAGGAACCTGAGAACCTTCTGCATGGAAACTTATCCTCTCGGCCACCCCGCTAGGATTCTGGAGATCATTTTAGGAGGGTCGTGGAGGTGATAGAAGACGAAGGAAAAGCGACAGTAAGTGTGTGTGTGGGGGAAGTTAATAACTCTTGGCAGGTAAAAGCAGCCTGGAGGGGGCCAGGCCATGTTTGCGTTTGCCTCCCACCCCCCCAAAGGGCGGGACAACTGCCTGGGCTTGGTGGAGGCTGGGCACGTTGGGCACTTTCCAGTGCCACCCACGTGGGCGCTGATGTGACTGCTCCGTGCCCAGCTTGCACGAGCATTCCACCAGCCAGCGGAAGCACTGTCATGCTGGACTTTCCAGAGCTCATACTGTGACCCTTTGCCCTCCCGCAGCCCACCCCTACCGGGCTCCAGGGGTTTAGTAGTTTGGGTCTCTGAAACAGAGGCGGAAGCGAACCGGGCTGAAAGAAATTCACCCTAGAAGCCAATAAAAGCCACCTTTTGGGGCCGGAGAGCTAGAACAACCGGCAGGGCGCTACTTGCCCATCCGTGAGAACAGGTGGGCTTACTGGGCTTACTAATCTTAAAACAAAAAAGTAAAGAGCTATTTTCTAATGCAAAGAAAGTTGTGGAGGTTCCCATTCCCTCTGCTTATTTTCTCCTGTGTAGGCTGGACGGCATAAAAACGTTCAGCCTGACATTTTGACCTGCCCCAGTTCAGAGCTTTGACAGTTTCCTTCTGCAAACACTGTGGGACCTTGACTGCTTTGAGCCTCAGAAAATGCTTTTGGATTGTTCTCTTGTGCTTAACGTTTTTAGTCATTTCTTTTCACTCACAAGGGAACTGGCCAAGAAGCATTTAGCTTCTGTCCTTTTAAAGTAGGCCTAAAGGCAGACATAGAGGCTATTTTCCCCTATGGATTGGTCAAAACTCCATTCGACCTACCTGTAAGGAAATATTTTTGCAATTCCTTATCTGCAGCCATCTCACCAGAAACAACAGTGATTTGAAGGCCAGTCACTGAGTGGCCAGTCAAGATTAGGATATTGATGGCTAAAGGAAAGAGCTTCCTAGTTGACAGTGCCACTAACCCCACCAAGGTTGCAGGATTCTGTGTTGGTTTTAATTTCTCTTCTCCCAGGGTCCTCATGCACAAGCCCCCCTGTCTGACTCTCTGGCATCCATCCAGATGAGATCCCCCAGCCACCCTTGCCCTCCCTCCTGTCCTAAATACTCAAGTTCCTTCTTTCTACTTGAATCTACCCCAGAGCCTCAGAGTTCCGGTAAGAGGATCCACCTCTGAGAATCACCTGCTAAGCCACAATACTTTCCCCTACGGGTGACATCGGCAAACATTTCGAGAATCGGAGCCTGTGTTCCAAGTCCACAGCAGTCCAGGCCACACAGAGAGAGTCAGAGTGGAATTTTCCTTTATCTGTGCAGGTGCCAGACAGAGGCAGACCACCTGGCCCCAGCAGTCTGTGGGGACCTAGTCCCTAGAGACTGCTGTAGAGACGCTAGTGTCAGCCCAGGAGAAAATGGAGGCTTCTACAAAGGACTTTATTTTCTTCCTTTCCAGCACTGCCTGGCTGTATGTCTCTGTGGTGATAAAGGTAGCGGCTAAGGCAGAGAGTTGGCTTTGAAAGCTCTGTGTGTACATGCACATGCATCCCTGGAGGGAAGAGAACTGCCAGGGACACAGCACAGGGACAGCGGGCCTGGGCTCTCCCTGTCTCGGTGTTGGTGACCTCATGTATTCATGTTGTTCTTTGCTCTGGGCTCTTCCGGTCAGTCGACACAGACCTTGGATCGTCCCCCCAAAGAGTACCTCTACAACGGGGATTGAGAACTGTTCCAGGACCTGGCCGAAGCGGGAGGGCCTGGGGTTGAGCCTTTAAGGGTCAGCTGTGTTTGGGGAGCGTGTTACTTTTGTTTTCAGCTGTGATGGTCGGCTTCATCATTCTGGTTTTTCTGTCTTCTTATGTTTGGTGCTCAGGATCGAATCCAGCACTTTATATGTGCAAGGCAAGTGTTCTACCACTGAGTCACATTCCTGACCCTCTGCTCATTCTCATTTAGAGAGAGGAACATGGTTTCGGGCACAATTCTTGTTTATTAGACCAATGAAGCCAGAGAGGCTACCAGATATAAATCCCATGTCTAGCACATCTCAGTTATACAATTCTGGTTATGTTTATTTCTTTTAGACTCCATTTTTGGCATTAATGGAGATAACAATCTTTGGGGGCCATGGCTTTTATTTTCATTTCTGTTTTGTTGTTGTTGTTGTTGTTGTTGTTGTTTTGCCACACCTAACAGTGCTCAGTGCTTACTCCTAACTCTGTACTTAGGAATCAGTCCTGCAAGTGTTCAAGGGATCAAATGTGCTGCCTGGGTTTGAACCAGTATTGGTTCAAAGCAAGGCAACTTTCCTAACCCATGAACTATTTCCCCAGCCCCATGGGCTGTGGACTTTTTAAAGACCACACAGTGCCTGCCGAACATGGTAGCTAGAAGCTGCTTTCCTTTCCCTGGGCAACCTCAGGGCAGGAGACAGAGCCACCGTAAGACCTGCACCCTGAAGCAAGTTGGAAACAGTACTTGAGAAGCCAGGGGGACCCTCCACTAGCCTAACTCTGTATTTAGGAACCTCCTAGTACATTATGCTGTCTGCTGGAGTCCCTAATCTATGTGTGCGCAGCATTTAAATTTTATCTAAGTCCCTTTATCGAAGGCCCTGTCTTTCTTATCAGAGACACTTTCTCCAGTACAGGGCTTGGAAATGATTGTCCTGACAACCCCGTGCTTGGTTACCCTCCATACTCACCAGTTACTTAATTAAGATTTATGCTTGCGTTTTTATATTCTGCATCTGATACTCTTGATTTTTATTATTTTTTTTTCTTTTTGGGTCACACCTGGCGATGCACAGGGGTTACTCCTGGCTCTGCACTCAGGAATTACCCCTGGCCGTGCTCAGGGGACCATATGGGATGCTGGGATTTGAACCCGGGTCGGCCGCGTGCAAGGCAAACGCCCTACCCACTGTGCTATCGCTCCAGCCCCTACTCTTGATTTTTAGATACAACCTTACACCCCAACAGCTAACATCAAAGGAGTTTGTTTGACTTGCACAATAGCTCCCGAAGATTAGCTTCCCATGGGCCCCCTCTGACTTATGCCCAGGTCTTTCTGCCTCCTGGAATAAGTGCTCGCTTGTACTTTATACTGATGTCATCAGGCCCATCAAAATATACAGAAACCAAAGTGGTAGGACTGAGGCATATTATTCTTCTCTCATCTTTGGTAGGAAACTCTGAAAAAAAGCAAAACATTTCAATAGGGAGAGGAAAATTGACGCTATATCTGAAAAAAAAAAACTGCTAAGAGTAAACACCCATCACTATGAAAACTTCAGAGATTATACACATGTTTCTGTGTGTGAAAAGATGGAAAGGGAAATGCTGGAAGGGGGGAAAATGCTTAATTAGCCTTTCTTTACGCATCATTTTACAAAGAACTTGTCCCCAAGGCCGTCATGAGTGTGGAAGTCAGGTGAGAGGGATGAAGGTAATTTCCACTGACTCCCACATCCGGCTGAGTCCTTCTGCCTTCAGCCCTGGAATAAAGCGTTCAGAAACTCTGCATTCTCTTTCGTCTCTAAGGACCAGCGCAATGACTTGTTAGAGTGATGTTTAATGATAAAGTGACTCATAGTGATTACCTGTATTGTCAGAATGAAAAAACAGAATCTTAAAAGCAACCACGATGTGTGAAAATGAGAGGATCCGCTGTAGACCTGAACTCAGTGGACCCCATCACACCCGCCCCCTGCGGGTCAGTCTTGGACTTCTCCCAAATCCTGAGAGGTGCCAGGCTGCCTGGCCTATAGTGGGTCTGGTACCGTTCAAGATAAACCAAAGAAAGACAGAACATTTTGCTTTCAAATTTTTAATTCCTAAAATCAGTCTGCGGCCTGACCCAAAACTAGAGCTAGAAACTAAAACTGCCCCTGCCTCTCCTCTCAGGGAACTGGGAACAGGAGACAGTCACCCAAACCCTGGAGACAGAGCCAGGTCACAGCCCTGAAATCACGCCTTGTTATTTACTCCGAGATGTCTCTTTAACAGCCAACCAGTCTGATAGGTGCATTTGCCAAGTGGGAGGGGTAAGTCTCCTCCTAGCCCAACTCCTGGGATTAATTGTCTTATCTCTACTCCTTTCTTCTCCAATCTGCCTCCAGAGCCCAGAGCTGCCAGTTTGTTCCTCCCCAGGCAGCTCTGCTCCGGACTCACTTGCCTTTTTTGCTCTTCCCAGGAAACCTGCTCATGGCTGCAGAGCTGTCCCTAAAGCAAAATTAGAGGTGAAGCCAGCCCTCAGCCCCGGCCCCTCCCATCCCAGCCAGGCCCAGATCAGCCAGTTCCGAATGATGGTGTCGCTGGGACATTTAGCCAAAGGAGCCAGCCTGGACGAGCTCATCGATAGCTGCATTCAATCTTTCGGTGAGTTGGCGAACTGCCCACACTCAAGGGGGGGGGAAAAAAGAAACAACTATATTACTTTGTTCTTGCTTTAAAAAGTGCTCTATAGAATAGCAACCTAAATTGTATTGGGGCTTTAAAAATAGCTTTGGAGCCTCGGCAGTGTTGGAGACGGTGTGCAGTGCCTGCGGCACGTGACTGTGTGGGTGTAATAGGTCGTGAGGAGAGGTGCGAGTTAAAGTGAGAAGTTACTGGGGAGAGTTTGTGTTTCTGTTCTCCCTGGGATGGCAGTTCCCTCATGGTGAGGACTGTTCCAGAGTGCTTGTGTGCCTCGGGTGCTTTGACATCTTCTGGCGGTGTGTTCGTGGGGGCACACGGGGACTGGGTTTCCGAGAGCCAGTGGTATCAAGTTGAAATGTGAAAGCCTTTGAATCATTTAGACAGAAAGGGCTTAATGATTCCCCTTCCCATCCAGAGGGTAGTTGTGATGGGGTAGGAAAAGACTGGCTGAAGCCAGGATGTCTGTGACTGACAGATAGGGGGTAATAAGCATCCCTGATAGAGGGTCAAGAATCTGTGAGATAAGCAGAGACACACATTGGCAGAGAATTATCTAGATGCCATGCTCTGTCATTGCCTTACTCACCGTGAAGGATGTAGCTGACAAGCAATTAGCAGCAGAGATGCCCTGGCTGTGGGGTCTATAAGCACTGTCTCTTCCCATTGTATTTGTGAACTAGGGATTGGAAAGTACCAACTAGTTGCTCCCTTCCTAAAAAGGAATGATTCAAGTGGTAAGGAATATTGTGGATTCCCAGTGATTCTGCTTCTTCCTCTGTGTGCTCCTTTTCAAATGCCGCCACCTCCCACTGGGGGGCTGATCAGCCCTCTGTCCCCAAGCACCAGATCACTCTGTGCCTGGGCCCCCTGCAGAGGGTGGGGCAGGCGGGCTGCTCAGATTCTTGGTCTCAGGACCTGTCTGTGACAGTGAAAGGGATCACTGGCTTGACGTGTTGGAGGTTTGGGCAGACCTTATGTATAAAGCCTGGAAAGGCTTGATGTTCCTGGGATGGATACTCTGGGCGATTTGTTTCGACATTGCAAAGAACAACTTCAATGGTTTGAATACAGTTTAAAGCAGCCCTTCTCAGCTAAGCTCCATATGGCCCCCTGTGGACCAGCAGGGTATTCCAAGAGTACTTCGGGTGAAAAGGGTGCAAATGGGGGCCTAGGGGTAGGACCTCAAGGTGAGGGTTGGTGGGGGGCTGGAGGGCGGGGCTATAGGAAGGAAACAAGGTCAGAAAGAGGTTGAGAAACACAGGTTTAAAGCAGTGGTTCTCAAACAGTCATATGAACGCATGTGCCAGCATCTGGGCCTCAAGTATCCAGGGTAGGAATTCTCATTGGAAAAAGTTCCCAAGTGATGCATGGGAATGCAGTTGATCAGAGAACCCCACTCTTTGGTTTGTTACGGACTTCTTAAGTTGGAAAAGAGGGAGTACTTTTACGATCACCCATGCAGGGTTATATGCTGATCAAATTTGCTCGTACACTTTTGTAGTGAAGTTTGGGAGTAGACTGGATGGCTTCTAGTTCAAAATAATCTGCCTAGGAAAGGCCCATGCAAAGAATAAAGTGGGAGGAGAGCCCGGCTGTGCCCCAGTTCGTCCTCTTGTGCCAGCCCTGCCTTCCTTGCACCTCTTTCCAGCTGGAATATTCTGCATCTTCCTCCGGCCAGGCGGGGCGGAGGCACTGCGTCAGCTTCATGGGTCCGAGGTTTTATTCTCTCTTCGTGTGACTGTTGAGACCAGGACAAACGGGGATGCATCTTTCAGACAGGATTGAGTTCTCTTCTATCCTGGCTGCCAATTGCCAATCACACAACGGAGGGTGTGCCTGCTCCATTCAAGGTTGTTTTCCTAACCTTCAAATAATCAAAACATCAACCTGAAAAATCTGTGGCTGCTTCTCAAGTCCTTCCCGGAAACCAAGCCTAACCCACTCCCCTCCACAAAGCCGACAAAAGCTGTATAAATTCAGTTTTCTGGAATATGTTGAACGGGGGGGAGGACCTTTATCTGAAAAAACAAACAAACAAACAAACCTCGGGGCTGGAGCAATAGCACAGCGGATAGAGTGTTTGCCTTGCACACTTTCAACCGGGTTCGATTCCCAACATCCCATATGGTCCCCTGAGCACCGCCAGGAATAATTCCTGAGTGCAGAGCCAGGAGTAACCCCTGTGCATCACCGGGTGTGACCCAAAATGCAAAATAAGTAAATAAATAAATAAAACTCACTGAGTTTTATAACTACGTGGGGGTGGGGGACACAGCCGGTGATACTCAGGGCTTACTCTTGGCTTTGCACTCAGGAATCACTCTTTGTGGTGCTTGAGGACCATGTGGGTTGCTGGGGATTGAACCCTGGTTGGCCACAGACCAAGCACTTGACCTGCTATACTATCCCTGAATCCTCAAACCTTTTGTTAATCTATAAATTTGTTATTGGACTCTGGAACATAGTCTAGAGAGTAACCTCTTCTTCATTTTTGAGAGGCAGTGGTGAAGCCCCCTAATTGCAGCTGTCCCTATGCACCAGGAGAATTACAGGGTTAAGCCCCTGCTACACAACCAGAGGTGGGACTGAGAAGTCACTACTAAGGGGAAAAAAAAATCTGTACCAGAGACAGGGCTCAAAAAACTAAGGCCTGTGGGCAGAATCAAGGACTTTCAGTTCTCTCCAGGATGGGCGTGCACTGGGCGCCCCCCACCCTACCCCCTGGCTCTCCCACCCCATCTCGCTGGGCCGCACAAGAAGGCTGCTACAGGAAGACAAGGCCAGTCTGATGGCAAGGCTTTGCTTGCGTGCTGCAGAGCTTCCTGCCACAGGGTTTACATGAAAGAGGCAAGAGAAGAGACACCTCTGTCTGCAGGGAATGGGAGTGAGCTCTGAGTCTGTGATTTGACTGTTTGCTGGCTCTGGTTAGCTGTGAAGTGTCTGGTGCAGAAAGAGGGTGGAGCATGAACAGGGTATGCCAGGCGGGCAGCAATGGCACTCTGAACTAATGGCAAACTGCGTGTCCCATCTGTAGGGTCCCCGTCCCCCGTCCTAGTGCTTCTGAAGAGAAATGGAACCTGGGACGAGCGAGAGCAGGAACTATGTCTCTGCAGTGCTCTCTGGTTGCTGCCTTCTCCAGTTTGCAGATACAGGATTGCCTTTAGAAAGGAGCACTCTCGGGGCTGGAGTGATAGCAAAGCGGGTAGGGCGTTTGCCTTGCACGCGGCCGACCCGGGTTCGATTCCCAGCATCCCATATGGTCCCCTGAGCACCGCCAGGGGTAATTCCTGAGTGCAGAGCCAGGAGTGACCCTTGTGCATCGCCAGGTGTGACCCAAAAAGCAAAAAAAAAAAAAAAAAAAAAAAAAAAAAAAAAGAAAGGAGCACTCTCATTAGCTTTTTGTTCATGAGTTGAGATGTCTTCTCCTTTTGACAACCCAGAAAGAGAGGGGGAAAGAGTGCAGATGTGAGCAGAAACTTTTCTCTTTAGTAATTCGTCATATTATACCCTGGTTTCAGCCACTCCTCCTGCCCCCTTGCCGGGAAGAGGAAAAAACCTCTTTTGAACACAAAGACAGGTTCGTTGATTCATTACTTTCTGGCATCTTCTCTTGCCTTCCTGCAGATGCTATGAGGTTTAAATGGGCAAAATGTGCTGCTCGGGGTGCAGCCACCAGGTGGATATTCAGTGAATTAAAATGAAATGTAAAGGGCTGGAGCCATAGCACAGCGGGTAGGGCATTTGCCTTGCACATGGCCGGCCCGGGTTCGATTCCCAGCATCCCATATGGTTCCTCAGCACTGTCAGGAGTAATTCCTGAGTGCATGAGCCAGGAGTGACCCCTGTGCATCGCCAGGTGTGACCCCCAAAAACTAACAAAAAAAAAGTTTCCTAGCTGCCACAGAGTATCGCAGTGTGTTTCTGCAATCAAAGGAAGACTGTTGGACAGTGCGGGGCAAGACAGATGGCCAGCCTGAAGGGGAAAAGTAACTGACAGGCCTAATGTAAACTGTCAGATTTACAGATGCTTTTGCATTTTTGTTGGAGAAGGTTTCACATCCAGCATTGCTGAGGTGTTGATGTGTGTGGGTGGGGGTGGGACTGATTGCTCCTGGCTGGGTGCTCAGTGCTTGCTTTCGTGTGGTATTCAAGGTACCACATGGTGCCCTGGAATAGAACCTGGGACTTGAACCCAGGGCACCTGTCTGCAGTATTTTCCCATCCTTTGAGCCATCTCCCCGGTTCCAAATTCCTGTTCTTCTAGCTGTTCTAGGTAATAATCTGAACACTTGTGCAGGCAGCCTGGGCACTTGGCTCTGGCTCTCTCTTTAGTATTATTCACCATTAATTATCACCCACACTGTGCTCGGAGGAAGGACTTATTACAGTGCTTTTAAGGGTGGGAGATCGGCATGTACAAATTAAGGGTGCACTTGAAGGTCTCGCTTGCCAGCTCCCCAGTGTCCAGACAAGGTTACAGATCTGTGATTAGAAAGTCCGAGCCTTGAGTCATCTCTCATCGCTTCAGCTGAGAATCAGTCCTTTCCTGCCGTCTGTTATCATCAGGGGTCATGCTTTACATTCCGCGCTCTTCCTGCCAGTTCAAACACTGTTCAGCTGGGCATAAGGAGGCAAATCATCACAGCCTGCCACGTTATGTCAAACGTATGTGAATCACACCATCTGTTTCAGAGGTGCAGAGACCTATGAGCTCATTGGGGTTGTTTGGGGCTGTTATGGGGCTTTTTGAAGGGGGGAGTTGAAGCGGGGGGAGGTACTTTCACCTTGTAAGTGGGCTTCCAGCATCGAAAGCCAAACAGAAAGTTTCAGATTGTCCAAATGCATGTAGCTCTTTGCTCCTCTCCAGCTTCCAACAGCCTCAGGGACAAACATGTAGAGAGGTCAGGGACAAGGATCAGCAGTCAGAACTGTTGCTGGCAGTTGTCTGTGGGAGAAACTCAGCATCTAGGTCTCACCGGCTGTTTGACGGGGCACACATCTCACCTGGCGCCTTCTATTATAGAGTGTGCTTCTTGGCACTCCCTGTGATAAGCTTTTTTCTTTTTTTAAACTCTCGGTGCGTAGGTCAGGAGTTCTTGCCTCTATTGGGCAAATGAGAAAATAAATCGCACATCGGAGAACTCCAGCACCTCCCCTCCTGCCTCCAGTCCAGAGAATGATTCCGTTGCTGTGTCCCCAGCAGCTGCCTGCAGCCGGTGTTGGGGCCGGCTCACATCTCATCCTGTAACTCCCTCCCCTTGCTGCCAGGAGAGCGGCCTGCCACCCAGGCAGCCTCACCCAGGGCCTCCCATCCTGCTATCTGGCATCCCCCTGGGGAGAAGTTAAACTCCGTTCAGTATAAGACACTTTTCTTGGAACCCACGTACGTGTGGGGTGTCCTGAAATTTTGTCTGGAACAAAGTGTGAATTTAACTGACCGTGTTTGTCATACTGTCACTATCCAAAGTCCTCCCAAACCTGAAAAACAGAAAGAGCTGGGGCTGCAGTGATAGTACAGCAGGTAGGGTGTTTGCCTTGCACACAGCCGACCTGAGTTTGATTCCCAGCATCCCATAGGGTCCCCTGAGCACCGCCAGGAGTAATTCCTGAGTGCATGAGTCAGGAGTAACCCCTGTGCATTGCCAGGTGTGACCCAAAAAGCAAAAAAAAAAAAAAAAAAAAAAAGCCGAAAAACAGAAAGAGCAGCTCTATTTTCCATACCATAGAGCAGCAAAAACATCTTATAGATCTAAACCGATATAGGGTAATATACCTATATTTTTATTTTTTATATTTATATGCTATTGTATGATATATTTACATATAAATATATTTAACTGTATGATATAAATATATTTAAGTAAATATGTTGAATAGCTAATGTAAATATGTAGATAAGTATATATTATTTTTATATTTTATATTTATATTTTCTACAGTGTGAGTTTTATTTTTAATATAGGTCTACTATATATATATATATATTTTTTAATGTACAGAACTATTCTTGGTGATTTGGTTTGTTTTGATATTTGGATCACCCTGTGGCAGTGCATAGGGACCAGGCGGTATTCCTGCAGCCAAGGCACATGCTCCAGCCCTTACTTACACTAGCTCCCTGCTCCTTCATAGGTTTAATTTTTTAATTTTAGGCACTGTAACTTACAGTACTATAAATGATGAGGTTTTATGCATATAATGTTCCAGGCGCACCCCTGCACAACAGTGCACCTCACCTCAACAAACACAAACCCTCCTGACATCTCCCATACCACAGTAGCTCAGTTCTGAAGACTGGTTCTCCGTGTCTATTGCTATTGGCCATTTGTTATTTCTTTAATAGGCAGAAGTACTGCTATTTTTGGCCCTTTGGGTCGCACCCAGCAATGCACAGGGATTACTCCTGGCTCTGCACTCAAGAATTACTCCTGGCAATGTTCAGGGGACCCTACGGGATGCTGGGAATCAAACCTGGGTTGGCTGTGTGCAAGGCAAAAGCCCTACCTGCTGTGCTATTGCTCCATCCCCTAATGCTTTTTTTAATGAATAGTGAATATCATAAAAAACCTCAAGCTACACCAAGTGTTGCAAAATGAGAAGGAAACCTTAGTCTACCCCCTCGCTACTCCGGCTCCTCTCATGAAGCCACCAACATGGACAGTTTCTCATGGCTTTTCAGAAATTTTCTGTCATCTCTAAGTATTTGTGTAAAGAAGTGAGTTTTCTTCTGACAAGTGGAACTGTGCTACATACTGTTCTCCTTTGTCATTGGTTTCTTCTTTAATGGGGTCATTTTTAGAGAGATTTCTCTACCTTATTCTTTTGAATGACCATACAGTATTTCTTTCTAATAAATGTGTTGTTACTAAATTGCCATTACTTACTATCATTTTGATGAGGTCCCTTCCAAGCATTTTTATATTTTGAATATTGATATAAAGACCTCTCAGAAGGTTAGAGAGCTAGTAGCTAGTGCAGGCTTAAGGCACTTGCTTTGCATGCAGCTAACCTTGGTTTGTTGCCTGGCACCACCTGTCTCGTGAGCACTGAAGCCTCTAAGCATTACTGGGTATAGCCCCAACTACCCGCCTCCCCCCAAAAAAAAACCCTTTTTAGGTTATTTCGTACATGCCCAATAAGTTTTCTTCATAAATGTTGCCCCACTTTGCTGTCTTATCAGCACTGTGTCCTGTATTTCATCAGTAAGGTGTATTCGTCATTTGTATTTACAGGAAAACCTGTGTAATCTGTTTCCCAGTTCCTTGGGCAAAAAAAAAAAAAAAAAAAAAACACCCTCATCTGTTCTCCAAGGCTTCCTCTTCAGCAACAGATGGATCCTTTCCTATATTTACTGTATTTTATTATTTCATCTCTGAAAATATGCCTTGCACCCTGGTGGGAGTGTATATGGGACAGAAGGGGTGAAGCCACAAACCCTGTCACTGTACTGTCACTGTCATCCCGTTGCTCATCGGTTTGCTCGAGCGGGCACCAGTAATGTCTCCAATTGTGAGACCTGTTACTGTTTTTGGCATATTGAATATGCCACGGATAGCTTGCCAGACTCTGCCGTGCGGGTGAGATACTCTCGGTAGCTTGCCTCTCCGAGAGAGGCAGAGGAATCGAACTCGGGTCCACCGCATGTAAGGCGAAGACCCGACCCGCTGCACTATCACTCCAGCCCAGCCCCACAAGCTGAGGCCAAAGACCCACAGGGACAAACTCCCCTAGCTGTTCGCTGCAGGACCTTCCTATTCCAGGGCCTACCCGGAAACTCACAGTGCCACGGAGGGTGAATGCATGCTTGTGGGTAAAGGAGTTCTCCACACCCTGCCACTTAGAGTGCGAGCACCGAGCCCAGGGACATAGGCCAGAAGGGAAAGGCCATGGGGTAGGGGGGAGTGTACCCAAGAACACACCCCTCCAAGGAACCTCACTCAGTGTAGGGTCGGGAAGGGGCTCAGAGCTGTGGCCACTGTTGTTCTCAGCCCTGGAGGGAGGCTGCCCTCCCATGCCCTTGTGGGAGGAATGGCCTTGGGCATCCACCTCCATTGGCTTCTCCATCACAGAGCTGCACGTGCCCAGGCCTAGAGGAGTGTTCTGCAATCCAGATGCCCTGTGTTTCCAGGTGCTTGGATCCTGCGTCTTGCACAAGCTGGCTCTCCTGGAGAGGGTGGGAGGGGCGTGCGGGGAGGGGCAGGGGTTATAGCAGACCACCTCCTATCAAGGCTGTCTTAAAAATATTTCTGCACAGCCAGGGTAAGTGAAGGCTCGAAGTTAAGGACTGGAAAGGAATCTTACAAGCAAACGATTCCCTTAAGGAGGCTGGGGTGGCCATACTTCCACCAGGGAACATAGGTTTTAGTTTTTATTTATTTGATTTTTGGGCCACACCTGTCTGTGCTTAGGGCTTGCATCTGACTCTGTGCCCAAGAATGACTTCTGGTGAGCTTAGGGAACCATATGGGATGTCAGAGATCCAACCTCGGCCAGCTTCTTGCAAGGCAAGTGTCTTAAGTGTCTTACCTGCTATATTATCACATTGGCTCCAGATTTTAATTTTTAGAAAACTATTAGGGCTGGAGAGGTAGTTTAGGAGTTCCGGCACTTGCCCTGCCCAAGGCCAGCCTTGGTTCTATCCAGGCAACACATATGGTGTCCTGAGTGATCCCTGAGCACAGAGCCCGGAGTACCCCAGAATAAAAGCAAAAAATAAAAAAATGCTTTTAAGATGAGAGTACATGGTGGTCATTTCTCAGTGATAAAGGGATTAATAGATCAAACAGAACTTACACTACTGTGCTCATACCTCTTGCACCTAATTATGGGCCGTCAAATAATATATTTTTGTATTTTTTATGTTTTTTGGTGTTGGGGCCATACCCAGCCGTGCTCAGGGCTTACTCCTGGTTTTGTGCTCAGGGATTGCTCCTGGCAATGCTCAGAAGACCATGTGCGGTACCAGGGATTGAACCCCAGGAGGCTTTGTGCTCAGCAAACACCCTACCTGCTTACTCTCTCTCCAGTCCAAAAGAGCTATAAAATAGACCTTACAGAAGATATTGAGGGCTGTACAACAGTAACGGACGACTTTAACACTGCTTTGTCTCTGCTGCATAGGTCAACTAGGCAAAAGCTCAACAAGAAAACACTAGACTGAAAGGAAGAAATGGAAGAAGTAGGCCTAGCCAACATATATAAGGCACGGTGGCCCCCAAATGTAGAGTACGTGTTTTTCTCCCTTGCACACCGACATCCTCCAGAACAGACCATATGCTGGATCACACAACATTGTCATGCAATTAAGGAGATAGAAATCACATCAACTGTGCTCTCGGACCTAGATGCTTTAAATATTAATCACAGAAATGGGGTGGGGGCGGCTGGGACTCAAACACTAAAAGTTAAACATAAAAAACAGGATTGTCTGAATTTAAAAAAAATTCCACTGTTAAAAGACAGAATCTCTGGGGTCCCATACTTGGGAGCAGGGTTTGCACGCTTAGTTGGAGGCATTTGCCGGAGCTTGTACATGGCTTGGATCAAGTGAGCCCGAGATGGCATGCCCTATTGTGGATTATAAATGTTCATGCTCCCTGCTTCGTGCTCGGCATGTGGTACAGGGCTGGGGTGAGAGTGCATAGCCCTCATGCTTGCAAGGCAGGTGCTGTACCACCCAGCGGTCCCCAGTCCCCTCCAACAGATATTTTTTTAAATAGGGGCTTCCTCAGTGATACTTTGGGATCCTGGGACTGTGCTTAGTAATACACAACCCAGTGAAGCTGCCCTGATAGCTTGGTGCCCACACAGGGGGCCACCAGAGCTACACCGCTGTGCGTGAGGCCATGTGGTCCCAGGAATCAGACCCAGAGCCTTGAGCATGCAAGGATGTGCTCCACCCTTTGAACTATCTCCCCAGTCCTCTCAAGTCGATTTTTAATTTTTTTTTCCTTTTTCTGAGGGCGGGATAGTGGTGAAGGGTGTTGGGACCCCACCCAGTGCTCAAGGGAGCACGTGGACCATATTCCTAGCTCCAGACTCAGGGATCAAACTCAGACCTCCCACATGCAAAGCATGTGATCAGCCTATTGATCTATCTCAGTGAACCATCCGATATAAATATGTATTTTTGTAGGGGTGGGAAGTGCACCCAGAAATGCTGAGGTTTCTCAGCAGTCAACAGATCCATACATCAAGGAGAACTCAAACTCCTCTACTTACACCTCATGCACTTAATGATGGACCATCAAAATGCATACTGTTACACTTTTCATGTTTTTTGGTTTGGGGCCCATACCTACCTGTGCTCAGGGCTTACTCCGGGCTCTGTGCTCAAGGGATGGCTCCTGGACATTGTTTAGAAAAACCGTATGCAGTTCTGGGAATCAAATTGAAGTTGGCCCCATACAAGGCTAGCTCTTTAACTCTTGTGTCCTCTTTAACCAATGTTTAAGGCAATATGTTGATATGAAAAGTTATTTAAATATGATGAAGATATATAAGGAAAATGCACCAGGAGAAAATAAAGGCAGTATGTTCCACAATGGAAGTAGGATTCACTGGTTGGGCATTAAGACCACTGAACTTAAGCCTACCCCATAATGATAGCACCTGGACCCTCTGTCCAGAGCAGTGAACATGGCTGGACTTTGTGCCTTGGTCCTAGGCAGTTTGGCCAGCCACTTAGGTGGATTTATCCTAGAGCAATTGGGCACAACACCCAAAAGGAGAGAGAGAACAAAAGGGAATGCCCTGCCACAGAGGTGGAGGGGGGTGGAAAGGATGGAGTGGGGGAGTGGGAGGGATACTGGGATCATTGGTGGTGGAGAATGGGCAGTGGTGGAGGGATGGGTACTTGAGCATTGTATGACTGAAACACAAGCACGAAAGTTTGTAAGTCTGTAACTGTACCTCACGGTGATTCACTAACAAAAAATAAATTTTTTTAAAAAAATCAGTGTTTCCTAATCTGACTACATTGTACTGTAGCACAAGGCTAGAGCAAGGTTCTATTGATTGCATCTTTAGGGTATAATGGCATAGACTGGTTTGCTATGTTAGGTACATCTCAGCTCCGTGTCAGTAGCTTGCTTTGCCTATGGTTGAAATTATTTACACCTCGGGAAAGGACCAACACCACTAATCAGGACTTGCTCTTCAACCCCACCACTGAGAGGGCCTCTGAAACATGTAATGATTTACACATTCATCCTTTTTCGAGGGCGCTTTACTTAGCTAAGTATTGAGAAAGGAAGCCAAAATGTTTATCACCTGTTAAGATTAAGTAGTTGTCATTTTCCCTGGTTTGTCTCTTTCAACTAAGTGCCTCATACAACAGTTTCTCCATGTGTTCTTTACAGAGAGAGAGCCATGTACCTTAAAGAAATAAAATGTCAGTGGAACTAACAAATTTTCTTAGCATAGTGAGTGACAATGGGGATTAGAAACCGAACAGTTCTCATTCTGGAGGTTACTATCTGTGTCTTTGTTTTTATAAATTACCTCCTTTAAAAATGTTCCTTGCATAAACTAGCCCTTGTTCTTGACCAACCAAACCTTGATTCAGTATTGTATGCAATTTCTGTTTCTTGAATCTATAATCATTTGCCTTCATTTTATTTTTTGCACACACATATTTTTTGTTGCACACAATTCATGAGGATTTTGGTTGCTATATTTCCAGTTTTGTGAACTGTGTCTACTGGTCACTTACTGTTCTGTGTTTTTAATTACTAAAATCTTGCAAAATCTTTTGTATTAAAGAAACTATCAACTTTGGAGTAGTGTTTGCTACAGCCATTCTTAGCTATTTCCATTTCAACTTTTATGTTGCTGTAGAGATTCCAAGTTATACAGATGTTACATTATTATATAGTTAAGTTTCTTCTTAACTTTTAATTTCCCCTTATTGACTTTAAAATGGAAAAAAATCTGTATGCCAAAGATCTAGTGAATATGCTATTGTTGATTGTATCGGTCTCATTATCAGTTGATTATATCAGTCCATGGTATAACATACTTCCATATTTCATGTTGTAGATGATCAAAGCTTGTCAGTAGTTTTTGCTAGAGAAAAGCCTTTCCTTTTGTTTCTTAGTCACTTTGGAACTGAGAACCTGCCCTTCCCTACCTGATGCTATAGTGATCCTCTCCTAGGCTCAAATGTCCGAGTCCAGGTGCACTGATTTGAGGTTTCAACCATAGTGTAGAATGTGAACTTGGAGAAAATCCATCAGGAATTTGTATATTTAAAAAACATACATTTGGACTGGAGCAATAGCACAGCGGTTAGCTTTGCCTTGCACGCGGCTGACTCGGGTTCGATTCCTCTGTCCTTCTCGGAAAGCCTGGCAAGCTACGGAGAGTATCCCGCTCGCATAGCAGAGCCTGGCAAGCTACCCGTGGTGTATTCAATATGCCAAAGACAGTAACAACAAGCCTCTCAATGGAGATGTTATTGGTGCCTGCTCAAGCAAATCGATGAACAACGGGATGACAGTGCTACAGTGCTACATTTGCTCTGTTTGAAAAGCAGTATCCTTAGAATAAAGACCTTTTATTTTGCTTTTGCTTTTTGGGTCACACCGGGTGATGCTCAGGGGTTACTTCTGGCTCTGCACTCAGGAATTACTCCTGGCAGTGCTTGGGGAACCATATGAGATACTGGGAATCAAACCCAGGACAGCTGCGTGCAAGGCAAATGCCCTACCCACTGTGCTATTGCTCCAGCTCCTAGGATAGAGACCTAATCAAATTTAAGCCCATTTTTTCCTAAATTATTAATAGTGGATGGAAGAGATAGTATAGGCACTCAGTTCAGTCCTCAGAGCTTCCTGTGCCCTGAGCCATGACTGTAGTTTCTGGGAAGCATCTCTCCCCAGCACCACCAAAGTAGCCCAGATAATTTGAGCACCCTAGGGCTTGAGTACCACTGCATCCTTGGACTGGTACAGAAACGCCAGCCTGATTGGTCACAACCTTGGACAGACCCCCAGGTCTAGCTGAGTACTGCTTGGTAGAATCCACCTACACCCAGTATTTTATTTTTCTTTTTGGGTCACACCTGGCGATGCTTAGGGCTGACTCCTGGCTCTGCACTCAGGAATCACTCCTGGCGGTGCTCAGGGGACCATATGGGATGCTGGGGATCAAACCTGGGTTGGCTGTGTGCAAGGCAAACGCCCTACCGGCTGTGCTATTGCTCCAGCCCCTCACCCAGTAATTTTAATAACATACTGTATTGTTCTCTCCTAGACTTTTTATTGTAGCAAAATGTACATAACCAAGCAATTACCAGTTACACAGCTTTTAAATTATCATTTTAGGAGGTAGCATAACAGAATGGGCCCATGCTTTGCATATTTGGGCGGCAGTGGGAGCAAGGCCCAAGCACAGAGCTGAGCATAGCCCCTGAGCACTATGGGGAGAGCCCCAAACCAAAAATAATAAATTTCAATTTAAAACATTATCTTAATAGCAGTTAATTTTTAAATATTTACTAGCAGTTGTATTTTATATTTTACATATTCTTAGTTAATCCCCACTGTTACAAATTCTTGAATTTTATTTTTTATTTATTTTTTGTAAGTTAGAAATCTTGCTATTTTAATGGGGCAAAATATGGAACACTTCACAGATTTGCATGTCATCCTTGTGCAGGGGCCATGCTAGTCTTCTCTGCATGGTTCCAATTTTAGTGTATGTGCTGCTGAAGGGAGCACTAATTCTTAAATTTTAAAGGTTTAAATGTATCTCAGTTCCCATTACTTTTAAAATTTTAACAACTGAAAAATATTCAGGTTCACTGTAAAAAACTTAGAAAATTTAATTAGCAAAAAAAAATTAGTCATCTGTTCGATCACCCATCAACATAAGCACTATTACTAACATTTTGTGGTCTATCTTGCTGGATTTTCTTCTTCTTCACATGTACATCAAATAGATCAGAGAATGAAGAACAAATTCCAGATAAGGGCTTACTTTGTCCCTAGGGTCAGAGCACTCCTGGTGTGGCTTGGGGGACCATGTATGGTGCTGGGGATAGAACCCAAATATGCCCTGTGCAAGGCACGTGCCCTACTCACTGTACTATCTCTCTGGCCCTTTGCATATACCATAGTCACATTAAATTTTTATGATAAATTTGCTATGGTTGACTCTTTACTTTCTATAATTCACCTTGTTTGTGTGTGGTAGTGGTATTAAATACCTGTTTGTGTGTGTGTGTGTGTGTGTGTGTGTGTGTGTTTTCTTTTGGGTCATACTCGGCAATGCTCTGCCTCTGTGCTCAGGAATTACTCCTGGCAGTGCTCAGGGAACTATAGGGATGCCAGGAATGAAACCCGGGTCGTTCACATGCAAGGCAAATGCCCTACCCACTGTACTACCACTCTGTACCCTGAACATCTATTTTTTAATAGTTATGATCTTAAAATCAACATTAGTATTTATAAATCTGTCTGTTAACAGACAAGGTTACTCTTCTAAAAATCTACTTCTAAAATAATTCTGGCTTAATCCCTTCAAATATGGAACATGAAAGTGAAGGTTGCTTGGCAACCAATGATTCTAATGAGGAATTAAAGGCATCAAAAGAGTTAGTTTCTTTCCAAAGTGAAATGCTAATGAAGATAGCTATGGTTGATTGTAGTTATAACAAATGAAGGAAACAAAAATGTTTCCCTAAGAGTAAAAATTCTAGGTGTGAGTCTTTTTATGTATAAGGTTCAATGGGTTTTGCTGAAGATAAATTTTACTTCCAGAAACAAAGAAAACATCACTTGTCTTTATTAACTTTCTAGGTGAATCTAAAGAAATAGCAGCTGGGCAGGATACCTAGCAGAATCACCAGGCAGCTGCTTTTTGGTGTATTTATGGTTCTTAGAGATGCGGGAGGGGTGAGGGGAGGCTGGGAAAGGTCAGAGTTGTTTTATTTCTTCTTCCAAAGTATTCAGAAGCCCTGGGGAGGTTGCTGAGTTTCTTCCCCAAATCCTCAGACCACAGATGCTGCTAGAATGGAAATTGGAGTAGGGATGAGGGGAGAGGGAGGAACTTGCACCGATGATTAGATAATGAGCAGGAACTAGAGGTTCTGTTCTTGGGGCCAGGGGCCAGGGGAGGGAAGCAGTGAGGCTCAATTTTACAGTGAAGGCAAGAATGGCGTAACCAGAGCAGTGAGGACATCTGGGAATTTGCAGCAGCTCACTGACTTTCTTCATTGTTGCTCTTTCTGACTCCCCGTTCAGCGTTTATTTTATAGTCGGGAAGGGGCCCGCTGTATTTATGGATTAGTTATTTGGTTTGACCACATCCGGCAAGACTCAGGCCTCTCTCTGCACTCAGGAATCATTCCTGGCATGACTCCGGGGGACCATTTGTCATTTGGGTTCATTTTGCTTGTACTTTTGTAATCCCTTCTCCTCCCCAGTATGTTGATTTTTACTCCCTCCAAACCTGATTGGCTGAGGTCATTATTTGCTTCCAATCCCAGAGAGTTCAGAGGGTGCCTCTGCTTTGCCGGAACAGAGCTAGAGCCCTTGCTTTGTGGAATGCGGACTCGGCCTTAAGTTACATGTGGCCTGGGATGGAGCTTGCACTCTGCAAGTGATGCTGGGGCTCTCCTGACTGTGTGGCACAGCACTCAGTCCCAGTGAAAGGGCTCGGAGTCACTGTGCTATAGACCACCCCGCTGGCCCCAGAGGCTCAGCATCCCCTGACTTGGTCAACAACTACCAAGTCCTCTTGAACTCAAAGTCTACTCCCAGTTTGGTGCTGGGAGGGCCACTCTGACAGTACTGAGAGTCTGTGCAGTGCTGGGGAGTGAACCTCAGGATCCACATGCAAAGTATGTGCAGCAGCCATTTGAACCATCTCAAATGCAAAGCATGTGCAACAGCCACTGAAGCCCATCTGAACAAAATAAGAAATCTTAAGAAAAAGAAACTGGGGACATCGGCAGTAGGAAATGTACACGGGTAAAGGGATGGGTGTTGGAACATTGTAACTGTGTATCTCATTGTTTAATTGACAATTAAAAAATAAAAAGCAAAACCAATGCATCATACCACACCTCAGACAATGCCAATAGTGATTATGTAAGAATATCACATAGTCATTGAGTTTTCAAATTTCTAAATACCATTAGGCAATTTTATAATACTTATGAACATGTATGTGTGTATGCACACATCATTTTTTTAAAAAAGGCTCATACACTGGTTGAAATATCCCGTAAGTCACTTTTTAGTCCTAAACTTCCTAAAAATTCAAAATCATCTTCCTGTCAAAAGATAGCAATGAATGACCAAGTTAGAGAATGGCAGAAAGCTACTCTATGTATTTTTATGAGAACTTATATTCAAAATAAGAACCCCTATAAGCCAATAATAACACAAGGATGCCAATTAAAAGTGGACCAAGTGGGGGCTAGAGAGATAGTACAGTGGGTAAGGCACTTACCTCGGAGACAGCCAGCCTGAATTCAATGCCCTGAGCCCTGCCCAGAGTGATCTTTGAGTATTGAGCCAGGAGTAAGCCCTGAGAACTGCTGGGTGTGGCCCAAAAACAAACCCAAAAAATGGCCAAAAAGGGGGATCAAAGAGAGGGTAAGGGGGTTAAGGTGCATGCCTGGCAACTGATCCTGGTCCTATCTCTAGCATCAAATTACCCCCCAAATACCACTGGAGACACCACCCTACTCCCAAGCATTGCTGGTTTTACCCCTGGTGGCCTGAGGCCCTATAACTGAACTGTTACTCATTGTTGATATATTCATTATCAGTTAATCAGAAAAACATTTTTCTTGGTGAAAGCATTGCATGTAAATATATATAAATTATATATAACTATACTTACAAAGTTCTAAAATAGAACCCATTTATGATTTAAAAACAATAATGGCATTTTGATGGGGTAGTATTAGAGGAGCTGGGAAGAAGTCAGTACTTACTAATTCTTTAAGATATATGCTAGATCTTGACAGGATTTTGGGAAATGTTGACATATGAATATTGTCATTGTTTCATAAACACGAAACTACATAAGATAGGTACCTTTTACTTTACCACATTGCAAAAGAAAATATGATTGTACAGAGCAAGCTCACATCAAACCCAGCAAATACCAAAAACCTAGAAGTGTCTTCATATCTATTTATCTAAATATATAAATATATATTTAGATCTATCTATCTAAATTTATATAAATATTTGATAGCGCAGCAGGTAGGGCGTTCGCCTTGCACGCAACCGACCTAGGTTCAATTCCTCCATCCCTCTGAGAGAGGCTGGGAAGCAACCCGGAGTATTTTGCCCACACAGCAGAGCCTGGCAAGCTACCCGTGGCGTATCTGATATGCCAAAAATGGTAACAACAAGTCTCACAATGGAGACATTACTGGTGCTTGCTCGAGCAAATCAATGAGCAACGGGATGACAGTGACAGTGATAGTGATATAAATATATATTTAGATAGATAGATAGATAGATAGATAGACGGATGGATGGATATCTCAAGATCTGAGACAGAATATCTAGAAACGCAGAAACCAGATCTCCCTTCTGGGCAGAGGTTGGGAGATAAGTAAAAGCCTTCCCCCAAGATCATCTCTACTCAATCAGATGACCTGCTGCTAATGAAATATTCTTTGGAGTACCCTAGAAACTTAAGAGGTGAGTGGCTAATTACTTGAAGGTTAATCCATGAGATTGTTCTAGTGCAAAAACTGTGGTGTTTTTTTTTTTCTTTTTGGGTCACACCCGGCGATGCACAGGGGTTACTCCTGGTTCTACACTCAGGAATTACTCCTGGCGGTGCTCAGGGGACCATATGGGATGCTGGGATTCGAACCCGGGTCGGCCGCGTGCAAGGCAAACGCCCTACCCGCTGTGCTATCACTCCAGCCCCTGTGGTTTATTTTTTAACTCAACCAAGAACTCATATTTTCCCCCTTTTGAGTCTGTTCCAGAGTTATTTTACCAGAGTTGTTGAACTACTAAGAAATAACTATTGTCCCATCCCACTGTGTGTGTTCTCCCTGCTAGAAGTGCTATTAGTGATAAAAATTCCAAGAGTTGGGTGGTAAGGAAAAGACTTTAATATAGAATGAAACTGCGCATCCAAACAATAGAAGAGAGTCCCCTGAGATTGAGCTTTAGGCATCACTTCCTCAATGCTTAGAAAGGGATTGATCCCAGTAAACACCTCCTAGGACCTCAGTGTCGTAGCAGAAAGAGGAAACTAGGGGAAGATCTGTACCTACAGGACAGCCTTCGAAGACCCCAGAACACACACATTTATCTCAGAGAGCAGGAAGAGTTCTGGCCTCTGGTTGCGGGGATAAGGGGGCTGAGGAATCACAGGGGAGTTATCCACACGACACGGAACATCCCCTTGCACATTAACCAAAGTCCCCTGCACCCAGGAGAGTGTGGCTAATGACGACAGGAAGCTCCTTGTGGTCTGAATCACCCCCGCATTGCTGGGGTTCTCTGGCATGCCCCAGGTGTGCTTCTAAGTGTGCTTGTAAATTAAAACTGACCAGATCCCATTAAGGACTCTGTAATGTTGACACCAGATTACCTATTTGGTCCTGCCCTTGGCATCCAGCCCTGACAATAGCTGAAAAATCTCACCGCTGATGAGTTTTCTGAAGTGGGATGGATCTAGCCCAGACCATTTAGTAGCTTATAGATTTACTCCAGGGCCAAAGTATGAATAAAAGTCACCATCAGATATCTGAAGAGATTTTTGTTTTTAATTCTGTGTCCCATCTCTGGTTCTTTTGATGCAGTCAGTAGGTATGAGTGAGGAAAGGCCTTGGAATCCATCTGAGAGGGATTTCAGGTACCCTTTCATGCCACCACCACCACCACCACCCACCCACACACACACACACCCCCCACACAGCTATCATCTGCCATTCTAGTAATTCACTGTTGCATAGATTTAGGATTTTAGCTTGCATTTATCCTTGATTACTGAGGATATTGAGACTGAGCAATTCTTCTAACTTTATAGGACATTAGACATTCTTTTTTTCTTTTTTGTAAAATGCCTATTCACATATATAGGCTCCCTTTCCTCTCTCTCTCTCTCTCCTCTCTCACTTTTCTCTCTCTCTTTTTTCCTCCCTCTCTCTCTCAGATTTAAAAGGACAAAGGTTCTCACTGATACTACATATCCATCTGGGGCAGGTTTATTGGTGTTTTTGTTCTGAAGCTTAGCCAGCAGATCTTGAAAAGTTGCTCAAACTTAATGTATCCCTTTGCTTCCAGATAAGCTGGAACCTGTTTACCCTACAACAGAAAACCATTTATTTTTTTCCCCATGAACCTCTCCAAAGGATAAGGAAGATGAGTCTGTCCAGTGTTATCAAAAAGGCCTCCACATTAAAAATAGATAGAACCATTACCGACTAAAACCCCAAACTTAAGCTGGTGTGAATTTTTTTATTACGTTATCTCTCTCAGAATGACTGTTATTATGCAAGTAGGACTCTTTGAATATTGATGTCTCCTACCCCTTAATATAGTATGATCTTTCCTATGGTTTCCATTAGAAACCAGATGTGTAAGAGGGGGGAGATGTAGGGGAGAAATGCACCCAGTGGGGGAAAGCATTGATGTCTCCCACTCACAGCCTGCTCCAAGCTCTCAGAACTGGCCTCGGGTTTATCATTTATGGAATCAGTGTGAATCAGGGCAAAGGTGCCACTGGGGACACACAAGAGGCCAAGAATAAAGTAATGATATTTCCCACACTCTGCTTAGGGAGGTGTAGCCACTTCGTGGGGACATTTGTGGGGATATCCCCCCTTCTCTCCTTCAGTTCTGTTTTGCTGACACAGTGATAACACACCAGGGATTAGAAGAGGAAAGACAGACTAACTTCGCATGTACAGAGGACTGTAATGTGAACCTGGTCAGTAATGAGAGGCTGTATTGTTTTTTAGAAAGGGGCTAGTACCTTTGGGAGGAACCAACAAAGAATCTTTCAGAGGCAGATGCCATTTAAAAAGGAGTTTGGTGGGAAATAGGGCCTGGGGAGGCCTCTGGGGTGAGGAGGCTGCCTCCTCTTCTAGATACTGGACGGAAAAATATCTTTCCTGCCTTTAGAAAAGATAGATGGGCACCTTTCATTCTTGGGGTCTAGTGCTTCTTAATTGCCTTCATTTCCAATCATTACTACCCAGGCATATCCTGGGGCCTCTTGGCCTTAGCGTCAGCACCATCCTTGCCAGCTTTCAGCCCATCCTCATGTACTTCTTGTGTGTTTGGGGGTGTCTGTGTTTGTTCCCAGCTTCCTGTGACACATCAGGGAAGGACTTAGAGTTGATGCTCCCTCAAAACATGGCTGAGCCTTTCACCAGCGTACTCAGCTTCTAAATTGGGTCAGAAGATGAGTACAGGGGATGGAACTGAGTCTTGAGATTCTCAAAATGGCACAGTGGGGGAGGGAAGCTAATGCTTGTGAGTAAGGATGCTTCCCAAGCAAAAGCAGTCATGTTCCTCCTGCACTAGGGCCTTGGGTGCATGTACGGGCACACAGCCTTGCCAGACACCTGGGCCGTGTGGCAGGGAAAGATGAGAATAAGGACAACGCCCCAGTTTTATGAGTTGCCCACTATGCCTCTCCAGTCTCCCTTCCTACCTACATCTGTGCTCTAATTCAGCCACCCGGGTCTTGTCTTCCTGTTCCAGATATGCTTTGCACTGTTGTGTCTCCCAAAGCGGAAGCCATTTTCTCATGCACACCCAACCCTCCAGTTCTACCTTACCCCTCTTCTATGGTCCACTTTATTTTTTTTTTTTTGCTTTTTTGGGGGGTCACACCTGGTGATGTACAGGAGTTACTCCTGGCTCTGCACTCAGTTACCACCCCTGGCGGTGCTCAGGGGACCATATGGGATGCTGGGAATCAAACCCGGGTCGGCTGCGTCCAAGGCAAATACCCTACCTGCTGTGCTATCGCTCCAGCCCCCTATGGTCCACTTTAGATGCAACCTCTTCACCACGATCAAGCTGTCTCCCACCCCAGTCTGACTTGCCTTCCCATCTGTACACCTTGGGTGCTTTGTTGGTGCCTCCCCTCAATCTTCTGTGCTCTGAACCTTCTGAGAGCCAGTAATACCTCCTGAGACAGGAGGCAGGACAATCTCTACATCCCCCCGCATCCATGAGACCTGTCTCAGTGCCCCTTGAACAAAGAACCCTGGAGAGATGATGCCAACATCCAACTACATTTTTGGTGATGGGACTGTCCACAGCCAGAGATGGTATGCAAAATCTTCAGTAGCTGACCTGCACAGACTCCCTTGCCCTTGGAACAGGGACCCATTGCCTAGGGGGCACTGTCCCGCTTCTCTCCACAATGTGACCTCACCCCAGCTCACAGGTGTTGGGGACAGACGGTGAAGGACGGTGACATGTGTGAGCATCTTTAAAGTGAGAACTCAGGTTCATGCACATGGAAGTCAGTGCTCTTGTGGTTCTGGTGCACATGTATTCTAGGTGGCCCTGGTCCTCACTGCATTCTCTTGCTCTGCACAGAGCAGCTGCTCTGCCTTCATGGAGCAGGACACAACAAATCAGAGGAGTTTGGAATTAACCTATAAGATGCCACAGAAGTTTTGTTGGATTTTTTGTTTGTTTCAAACATCTCCTCTTAACTTTTACTATCTAAGAAATGAGGAATCCATCTATTCCCCCTGGCAGCTTGGTGGCCACTATGGCAGCTTGGTGGCCACTATCTTCCAGTGGACAGTCAGGCATGGTGCAGCAGTTATGAGACACTTAGGACCTCATGGGATAAGGGTGGAGCCAGCCCTTTCCTCCCCCGCCCCAGCAAGACTTGAGTCTCCACCCACAAACAGCCCCTCTGGCTACTGATCAAGATGCTTAATGGCCATGATCCCAGAGACTCAGAAACAAATCTTGGAACCCAGCGTTTTTGGGCAGAAATCCCTCCAGGTTTCATTATTAAAATTTCAGAATTTCAAAACCACGCGATCACAATAGCATATGCTATTCATCATCAGCAATAGAAAACAAATTGTCTAATGTTGCTTTTTTGGCAGATCTGAGTGTTTGGGTAAAATCCCAAATAGTAATGGTGTCTGGTGTCGAAATATTGAATGTAATAAAAGTATAGAGAGAGTAATGTGGAAATCATCTGCCACACAGGTAGGGGAACGGCATGGGGTGGGGGATATACTGGGGTTTTTGGTGGTGGAAAATGTACACTGGTGAAGGGACAGGTGTTTCATAATTGTATGACCGAGATAAACCCAAAAGCTTTCTAACTGCTCTCACGGTGATTCAATAAATAAGTTTATTTAAAAAAAAAAGAAATGAGTAATCCTCCAGTAGTTAAGTTTTGAGAAATGTTATGACCCTTCAAAGACTTTGGGGCCAGAGCAATAGTACGGCAGGTAAGGTACATACAAAGTGCTTTGTCCTTAAAGTTTTCTTGATTCCTTTTCTGCCATTCTTAAAAGCTGGGTTAATCGCAAGTCTTTTGCAATATCTTCCTTCCAGAGGCATTTAACCCTTTGTAGTCGCTGGCTTGTATTTGTTAGCAGCGGCTGGTGGATGTCTGTTTTTATTTATTTATTATTTATGATTTTTGGCCTTCCATGGCATGCTGGGGGAACGAAGGGCGGGAGAGAGGAGGCCTCTCAGTGATACTGGATCAACTGGGGCAGATGGTTCAGTGCTGGGGCCTGAGTATGCAGTGGTGCTCAGGCTCTGCAGTGCTGGGAGAATACTGCAAGCACCAAGGTCAGTCTGGCAGTGCTCAGGGTCCTCCAGGATTACACTCAGCAGTGCTGTGGGGGCAGGGGGATACAATACTGGGGATCAAACTGGGGTTCTTGTGCATATGGGAAGTCTCATGCCTGATCCTTATGCCCTCTCCCCAGCCCCTGGGTGTCATTTTTAGTATTTTGACAATTTTTAATGTTGGGATATAAGTGAACGAATGCCCTTGTGTGATGCGATGTGTCCAGGAGGGCGGACAGGAAGCAGGCTTCTGTTATCCTTATTAATTCTCATGTAAAGGGCAATATAATGAGCAGAGCCTTGGAAGCTTGGCAGAGCCTGGCAAGCTACCCGTGGTGTACTCGATATGCCAAAAACAGTAACAACGATGGTCCTCATTCCTCTGATCCTGAGAGAGCCCCCAATATGCCATCAAGCTACACTAGCATGCAACAGGGACAAATGGAGACGTAATGGAGCTTGCTCAAGCAAATCGATAAACAATAGGATGACAGTGATACAGTGATACAGTGGATCATGGAGTAAAATGGCCTTTTATCAGAAAATATAGTGACAACTAAGTGATGTATGAAATTTAGGTAAATTTAGTCATGCATTCATGTTGTTTTCTAAAAGTTTGTAAAGCTGGGGTCAAAGAGGTAGTACTGCTGGCAAGGCTGTACTTACCTTGCACACAACTGACCCTGGTTTCAGCACCACATGTGGTCACACGAGCACTGCCAGGGGTCACTCCTGAGAAGAGGGCCAGGAATACCCCCTGTGCACTGAGTTGTTGGCCAAAAACAAAAGGTGATAAGTTACTAAAATTATATAAGATTTGGGGACTTATATAAGTAGGTAAACTGGGTAAAGGGCATACAGGTATTCTCATAATCTTGTGACTTTGCTGTAAAAAGAAAAAAATCCAAAACTATTGCAAAACAAGAGGCTGGAGTGATAGACCAGAGGGTAGGGTGTTTGCCTTGCACGCAGCCAACCTGGGTTTGATTCCCAGCATCCCAGGTTGGTTGGTCCCCTGAGCACCACCAGGAGTGATTCCGTAGTGCAAAGCCAGGAGTAACCCCTGTGCATCGCCAGGTGTGACCCCCCCCTCCAAAAAAATTTGCAAAAAAAGAAGCTTACTGAACTGAAAAATAAATACTTTTTTTTTTTTGCTTTTTGGGTCACACCCGGCAATGCACAGGGGTTACTCCTGGCTCTGCACTCAGGAATTACCCCTGGCCGTGCTCAGGGGACCATATGGGATGCTGGGAATCTAACCCAGGTTGGCTGCGTGCAAGGCAAATGCCCTACCCGCTGTGCTATCTCTCCAGCCCAAAAATAAATACATTTTAAAATAGTAGGCAGCACAGGTCCACGCTAGATGAAGAGACCCCAGAAGGATCACGAGAGACTACCTCAGACAGTGATTAGTAGCCCTACCTGCTCCTGCCCTGGAGTCAGTCTTTTTCAGCAGAAAGAGGCCCTGAGGGGCTGGAGCGATAGCACAGCGGGTAGGGCATTTGCCTTGCATGCGGCTGACCCGGGTTCTAATCCCAGCATCCCATATGGTCCCCTGAGCACCGCCAGGGGTAATTCCTGAGTGAAGAGCCAGGAGTAACCCCTGTGCATCGCCGGGTGTGACCCAACCCCCCCCCCCAAAAAAAAGAAAGACGCCCTGAGCAGAGTTGTGGAGAAAGTTAGAGCACCTGCTGGGTGGCCTGGTCTGCCCTCACGATACTCAGGATTCAGGGTCTGGTGGTGGTGGTGGTGGTGTTGGTGGCAGCAGTGGCACTGTGCATTCACCCAGGAGGTGCTTCTGGACGTGCCCCTGCCCTGCACGTCCCAGCAGGAGAGGTGCTCAGGGTCTGCTCCAAACTCAGCCCCTACACTGGCTTTTAGCAGATGTGTGACTTTAGGGAGCAGACAACCCCTTACTGCTCTCTGCTTCGTCACCTAAAAATAGTAAACGTCAGACCCATCCCTCCTCGTCGTGAGGCCCCAACGAGCGGGGGCAAGGTGGTCGGTGGCAGGGAAGAGCTACTGAGCAGCTGTGACAAGTGCCTCAGCTTCTGAGTAAGGACTCATGTGCCTACGTGACAACTGTCAAGCAACCTAGATAACCGGGACCCACAGTTCAACCACACATCACAGCGGTTTGGACTAGTTCAGGACCTTGTTCTCCTCAAAAGATATCAAAGCTCTTTCCTTATCTTGACTGATCTCCTGGTTGTCGCTGCTGCGAGGAGCGGGAGATGGAACCTTTTCAAGCTCTCATTCTGCCAAGGTGCAAAGTCAGGCTCAGAGGCAACTGTGGCACCTGCAGGACGGGCACCTGGGTTCGGATCCCAGGTCTGCCTCTGCATCGTGGCTGTCTGTGTGCCAAAGAGTCATCAGACCCGCTCGTCCCTCCATTTCTTCCTCTAACAGAGCAGAGAAACGGCAAGAGCGAGAGAAAGTCAGGCTTGACTCAGAGTGTGGGTTATTTGTGTTAGTCAGATACTATGTTTCTTCTATCCAGACCAATATTTGTCCTGGCACTCCATCTTCCAGTGGGTTCAGCCTTTTAAGTTGATGTTTCTCTAAGACAGTAACATGTGAATGGACTGAGGTTGTTCTGAACGCTATATATATATTTTTTTTGCTATCGTTGCTTAGTTCCTTCTTCTTTCCGCTTTGATGTCATCCTTGTTGCAGAAGGGGGTGGAGCCCAGCTGCTTACAGTGCTCACCGGGGAATGAATGCTCACTTGGTTATGGTGAGGCAGTGCGTGGACTCAAGCGCCCAACCTCAGGTCTGCAAGACTCACCCCTGAGCCACATCCTTGGATCCTTGAAATATATTATTTCTGTGACTGGGGGAAGCCACATCTGGCGGTGCTCAGGGGATATTTCTGGCTCAATACTCAAATATCACTCCTGGCAGTGCTCAGGGGTTCACATATGGTGCCAGAGATTCAAACCCAGGTCAGCGGAATGCAGTGTATGTGCCTTAACCCCTATACTGTCTCTCTGGCCCTAAATATACCCTACATTTTTTTCTTTTTTTTTTTTCCGGTCTCTGGGCCACACTCCACTGTGCTCGGGGGCTGATTGTGACTCTGTGCTCAGGAGTTATTTCTGGTGGTGCCCAAAAACCAGGATAGAGCCAGGGTCAACTGCTTGAAAGGCAAGCTCCTTAGCCCCCTGCACGATGTCTGCAGGGTGGAAACACGCTCTTGGCGTCTGGCTCCTGAAAAGAGGAAAGTTTTTTCCTTCAGATAATGAAAGACTCTGGACTGCCTGTGAGAGACCTTTATGTCTCGCTCTTCCACAAAGCCCCTAAGGAATCCTCCTGTCTGGAAGCTCTGAGGAGAGGGTGCGTTGAAAGGAAGTTTGGAAGCCCCACAGCAACCATTCCCCACCCCTCACCACCAGTGACCACTTTCATAAAGTGGGCCAGGGCTAGAGAGGAAACCAAGTCACAAAGCTCGTCAGCAAAGATGACAGGACAAACTTTAGTGGACAGCAATCCTCTTGAGTTCTGATGTGTCGTGAAAATTCATAGTCTCGGGCCGGTAAAACCAGTGACTAATCGATGCCGTGAGAAAATTGAAATAGCGCTCCCTACCTTTCATGAGAAAGAAGAGCAACCATCAGTAGTTTTGAATCTTGAATCAAACCCTATCTAGTCTTCACTATAACCAGAAGAGAGGAGTCCCTCTACCCCGTCACTCTGAGAATGACTTCCATCTGAGTTCAGAAGGCTTTGCTCCATCCCTTTTACTGCATGTGGTGATGCTCCTTGCACTGCCTTGTTCACTGCAGAAAATTACGAGGGATCAGTGTCTCTGGTAAGAGCCTGTGGGGGGCGGGGGGAGATGGATCCAGTGCTTTGCTGCTTGTACCACTGCTGCTTCCATCCCAGCGGGCACTGCAGTGAGGCAGTTGGGGTGTGTCAAGACCAAGTCAACTATGGGAAAAAGCCTCCCAGAGATGGGATCAGTGGTAGAACAGATGCTTTGTATGTGAGGGCTCTGGGTTGAACCCCTGGCACCGCCCTCCATAGCCAGGTACACTCCCTAGCACTGCCGCCCGAGTGACCCTGGCCAACTTTGAGTTTGTGGCTCATCCCTCCATCCCAGATAAGCCTTGTGTTGCTTCACTCTGAGAGGGTATTTGAGAAGTCGCCCAACTTGAATCCGCTCATCCGCTACCCTGCAAACGGGCAGGAGGGAAGTGATCAGAACTGTGGTGCAAGGAGTGAGGCAGGAAAGTGCCGGGTCTTCTTCCCCATTTGGTTTGGTTTGTGTTGCTTCGCTGGAGGGTCCACTCCTGCTTTGTGGCCTCCTTCCTGGCCTTCCTGGCTGCTGTGTGGCTTGAGGAGTGGGACAGGACAGGCTTCGAGAACCTGTTTGCCCCCTAACAGACACATTCCCAGGGTGGAGAAGGGTCCCTCGGAGTCCTGTAGGCTGGGTTGACAGCAGCACACCAGAGAATCCAGAGGTGCCTGAGCTCCCCAGCTACACAGTGAGGCTGTCCCCAGGGCAGTCCGCTGGCCGCCCAGAAGCAGCTGCCTTCTGTCCCACTGTGGCTCTTTCTTAGAGTCTGAGGCCGGCACTCCTCCCTCACATCTCTGTCCCACCTCCCCCAGCTCTGTGTCCCATCTGCGCCCCTGCTGGGCAGTTGCACCCCTCCCCCCTCAGACAGGCAGGCTGCCATCCCCGAGGAAGGTCTGCTGTCCACTCAGCAGAGGCGCCTTCTCACTTCAGGCCACTTACGTGCTTGCTGAGACATTCATCGATTGCAGGTGCCCATCCAGAAAAATCTGGGTCAGCCTTTGCCCAGCACTTTGTGCTTTGAAAGAAAAGCTGTGACCAGGGAGGACCGTTTTTCTCCATGTCTAGTTGGCCAAGAGAGGGGAGAGACCCCACAGGTGGCTTTTCATTCTCAGGGGATTTGCTCCTTTCTCCTGGGCACCCTGGGCTCACCCCCGAGCCCCCCCTGCCAACCCAAATGCTGCCCAGATGGCTACCCTGTGTCGACACCATGAAAGTGGTGTGTTGAATCCTGGTGGCCTTGATGCTGGGGATTAGACTCAGGTTGGCAGCCTACAAAGGAAGTGCTCTAATTAATTTCTATATATGTAAATTTAAAAATGTATAAATTAAAATATACATATAGGCACAGTATGAGACTAATCCCAAGGACAGTAGAAACAAGCTAGGAGGTGTGGTCCATGATTAGAAATAGTCCAGGAGGACTGATCCATAGTTAGAAACTTGCCAAAAATTGGTGGGAGAAAGTTAGGACAGAGAAGGGACCACTGTGACAATGATAGTTGGAAATGATCACTCTGGACCAGAACTGACTGCTGAAAGATATGATATATATATATATATCACTTTACTCATATATATATATGAGTGTGTATATATATATACATATATATATACCTTTAAGCACCTATTGCAAACCATAATGTCCAAAAGGAAAGAGAGTGAGAGAGCAAGAATGTGTGTGTGTGTGTGTGTGTGTGTGTGTGTGACAGAGAGAGAGAGAGAGAGTGTGTATCTGCCATAGAGAGGCAGAGGAGTGGTGACAGTAGGAAAACTGGGGACATTGGTGGTGGGAAATAATAAAAAAAAAAAGTGGTGTGTTGAAGGCCTCCACCTTTCCTGGGGACTGGGAGCGTGCCCCAGAGAGAAGAGAGGCTCAGTCTGTGTGTACCGTGTAGGGCTTCTTGGAAGAAAAAGGAGAAATGGGGTGTAGGCAAGGGGTTATCGCAGCTGTCTGGAAGTTAGAGTTCTGGGCTGCCCAGTCTTCACCACTGGGAAGTGGCAGGTGCTGAGGGAGGTGCTCTGGGCTGGGAGCACCACCGGCCATTCCCATCCCAGATTCTCCACTCCCCAGTCCTATAGCTCCGGGCCTGCTCCCCCCATTTCCTCGCGTCCTGAGACTGGAGCCTGGAATCCCTGTGAGAGCTCAGAGTTACTGTGTGACTCCAAGCGGCAAGCCAGGTGTTTGTCAGAGCTGACCCGGAGCCTGTAATTTACATGTGTGTTGCTCACAAGGGTTCTCTCATCTGAGTTGGTGCTTCTGCTGCCTCGTGTGGGCTTCAGGGGGGTGATCATGTGTGTATGTGTGTGTATGTATGTGCACACGCATGTTGGGGTGAGTGCATGTACCTAGACGGGGCCTAACTCGAAACGCCTGCCCCCCCCCCCACACCAATCTCTGGCCCACAAGGACAATGAATCATTATCAACAGAAAAAGCAAGACAGAGAGATAGTACAGTGGTTAGAGCACTTGCCTTGCAGGCGGCTGACCCGCTGACCTGCGTTTAATCTGGAGCACCTCATATGGTGCTCTGGGAGTACTAACTGAGATTACGACCGGGAGTAATCCCTGAGCACAGAGTCAGAGCCAGGTGTAAGCCCTGAGCATTGCCAGATGTGACCCAAACTCAACCTTCTCCCTCCCCACCACCCCCATCCCCTCTCCCTAAAACAAGGCGGACTGGGGATGGCTCCTTGTGTGTGTGAGGTCCTGGATTCAGTCCCTCAAAACAATCCTCCCCTCCCCCGCAAAAAAAAGAGCATGCAGAGAGAGGGGGAGGGGAAGGAGGGAGAGAAGAAACTGTCTGCCATAGAGCCATTGAGGCAGGCTTTGGGGGGGTGGGGCTGTGGCAGGACGGAAACTGGGGTCATTGGTGGTGGGAAATGGGTATTGGTGGAGAGAGGGGTGTTGGATCATTATATGACTGAAACCTGATCATGAACTGCTTGGTAACTGTATGTCTCACTGTGTATCGATTTTAAAAATTACAAAATTAAAAAAATTAAAAACATGCAAATGGGAGGGAGGGAGAACAGGTTAACACCTGCAGGCAATGGCCCTCTGAATCTCAAACCAGCCCTGTGAACTGAGACTCCATCCTTAGCACGCTGCTTTCTTGCTCCTGATTATTCTCTCCCCTCCAGTCTTGAGGGGCTGGAACCACAGGAAAGACCAAGGTGATGCCTGATACCTGTTTGAAAGTGCTCAGGATGGAGGTGTTGAGAGAGCTGCAGCCCTTGAGCACAGATCTCTTCTCCCTTCACACGCACATGCTGGCCCGGGGGCTGCCATGGGCACTAACAAAGTGAAACTGCAGTGACTGGAAGGCGTGTTCAGCTTGCTGGTTTTTGTACAACTTCCCAACATACTGTGATGAGTGTAAATAGTAGCTGTCAAGGAGTTTTTCTCTGTCTTCTTTCTTTACTTTTTAATTTTGATTGCATCACCTTTAGCCTAAGGATGACATAAATCACAAGTTGGTGCTAATGGTATCTCAGTGAGTTCACAAAAACACCATTACCAGTTGCATACATGGGTGGATTTATCTTTGAATGTCTGCCTAAAAGACAGTCCTAAATAGAATCCTAGTCTGACTTTAGTAAAGAATTCACAAGCAAAGTTTGGACTTATAGTTGGTCATGCTGGATTTTAAAAGCATCTGACCGTACAGTTATCTATAAAATATAAGAAGTGTTGAGTATTCTCTAGTTGCTCTTATACATAAGTCACACTTTTTGTTAAGTAAGAGGCAACATTTTAGATCATCATCATCATCATTATCATCCCATTGATCGTCAAATTTCTCGAGTGGTATTTTACTTAGATATAGAATTTTAATAAAATTGGCATGATTGAGGCCAGAAAGATAAAGAGATCCACTGTCAGCTTATCCTCAGCCATTGCTTTTTGCCAGGCTAGTGAACACAACCTGAAACCCAACCAATTCTTCCTCTGTTCCAGGAAATAGTGAAAAGGTTTCCTCAATATTCAGACATAGTACTAGAACCAATTAAATGAAGCTAAGTAGAAAACTAATGTCCCCTCACAGGTTCTGAAAAGGCATTCACCATCTCTTTAGAGGTGAATGTGGCTAATCAAGTCCAGTCATATCTTATGGAGGGAAGATAGTCATCATACTTGCTGACCTGGAGTTATCTAGTTTCCAAACACTGGCCATAGAGTCTATTTTCATCTTTGGACTCAACTTCTGGACACCGATTGCCTAAAATCCATTATTTTTTCTCCTCAAAAGGCAGGGTACTCATTTCTCAAACTAAACCAAGGAACACTTGTGCATCTGGAGTGAGGTGGGGACCCATCAGGCTCCTGCAGGGCCTGGGGCGGGGGTTCACTCTGCATTTCTCTCTTTGGAGCTCACAGCCTGGAAGCTCAGGGGCCAGTGATGGCAGGGATGGAGTCCAGGGCGCCTGCATGCAAAGCTGCATTCCCGGCCTTCAGCTGCACTTCGTGGGGAAGCAGGAATTTAACCACAAGCCGAACTTACTTAAATTAGGACTGCCCAGCAAAGCTTTGCTATCTGCCAATCATGATCTGAATCCTGGTGAATGAGATCAAAATAGGGCACACATAGAAAAGCCAAGAGATTTCTCTGCTTTTGTTTTTGTGTGGTTTTTTGGTAATAAATAAGGCTGTGCCAACTGTTACTCATTGGTAGCTTTTTTTGTTTCAGATAAGCTATAAACTCTGCCCTTTTGCTCTTCTTAATGCCAGCAAAGATCTTTGTTGTTTCAGGGATTCACCAAAGAATCCATCAATGTCTCTTCTCCCCAAGGGATGCCTTTGTGTTTGTTTTTTTTTTTTTGCCCACATTTTATGAGTGAATCTAGCAGCCTGACCTGTCTGGTGTCCAAACACACCTTGGAGATTCAGTCCAGTCATGTCAGTCACGTGCTTTCCTCCTTGCTCCATGGTATGGCACTAGATACACTTCTGGACAAAAAGCCCCTCGCCCTTGCACTCTGATCCATTTCCAGGTGGCTTTCATTGTATGTAACACAAAAGGCCTTTGGTGGCAGGTAGTGTGTGGGGGAATGGGGTGGTGTGGGGGCTTTCTTACAGATGTTTAGCACCCTGTTACATATTCAGACTTCTGTGTTTCTGTCAAGCTCTACCTAGCTGTAGTCTGCCCCTCATTTCTGGAAAGATTGCCTTCGGCAGCTTGAGCCCAGCTTTCTGTTCCAGGCCAGCTTTGCCCCGAGAGTTTTACTCAACCACTTTCCTGTTCCCATGTGCTGGCCCCTGGTTTGAAACCTGTTAACCTGTGTTATGCTCCCTTGGCTGACAAGCTTGCCTCCCCTCCATTTCTGACATTCCACCCATGGTACATGCAGAATCCCATCACACATCAAGGGGTCTCCATGGAAACCCAGAAAGGGATGCAAAGCAGCACTCCTAGAGTTTTCCATGGTGTGGCGCAGGCTTCATGCCTTTTGTAGTGAACTGGGTGCAGACTCCTCCCTGAGCACCTGTGATGGGAAGACTTCCATCCCCATCTTATCCCGTGGTAGAATTTTCTGCCACATTGCGTCCAGTTCTCTCTTACAACTTCTTCTCATCCTCCTCATTCTGTCTTTTGTGGCCTCGCTGAATGAGCCTAAACTTTCTGAGCACCATCCTCGACTCTCTCCTGGGTCTTCTCTTGGCAAATGCATTTAGTCCTTTGAATACTCCCAAATTCAGTCCTTTGATCCATCTAAGGTCCTCTCCTGAACAGAGGAGCATCATGGAGAGAGGTTGGCAGCCACAGGGACCAAGTGCGAAACCAGCTTTTAGCTCCTGTACAATTAAGCCTGTGACTGTGTCCTTTGCACCTGTAAAAATTCTAACGCGAAACCTGCAAATGCATTTCACAGTTTCTCCTGCTCTTTACCAGAGTGCATGAGCATAGGAATGGACCACTTCTTCTTCCTTAGGGAAAAGTGAGTGGACAGACTATTATGTCAGATACTGAATTGGGCAGTTCCCCCACCCCCACCCCATAATTGTGGTAAACTTGAATATATCCATCTCCACACCCACTCCTCCAGTTTTCCACCTTGCCTGCATCAATGATTTTTCTTATGTGACTCTGAGTTCCCTGCCCTTTGACTTGAGATTGGACTGTATTCCTTGATTCGGCCAACACACCAAGACAGAAGGCCCCTCATTCCCTGTCCAAATGCAGGCGTAGGAAGCCTTGGCTATTTCCAGGGGCCCTTTACTTCCTACAGTCACTGTGTCATTGGTCCAAGGAAGGGCCCATTGCTTCACCACCATCAACCCACAGATATGGAGAAAAAAGAAATGGCTCCTCTTTTAAGTCACTGTATTTGAGGGTGTTTTGTTTCACAGAATTTCTTTTTTAACATTGTTTAATTGGGACCTCCCCAGTGATGCCCAGGGGTCATGGCAATATTCACCCTGAAGGGTGAGATAAACGTTCTGAGTTTGGAGCTGTGCCAAAGGACCATATGGTGTCAGGGGTCAAACCCAGAGTCTCATAGGTGCAAGGCATGTGCTTGACCCTTTGAGCTATTTTCCTGGCCCTGTTACACAGAAAAAAAGGGGAGGGGGAGGTTTGCTTTGTTTTTCGTATGTTAAGGGAAAGCCTGGCTGTGCTCAGGATTTACTCCTAGCTTTGTGGTCAGGGCCACTCCTGACAGACCTCAAGAGGCAAGGCAAGTGCCTTACCTCTGTGCTATCTCTCTGGTCACTATGTCATTCAAAACTTTCATGTCAAGAGAACTATTATAGAAAATAAGTTAGCCAGAAAATCTAGAGATAAGCCATGCTATTCCTGCCTCACAAAGATGTGAATTTAGCAGGATTAAAAACCCACAAAACTATGATTAGTTTAGGTGGACACTTTATTTCAATGATTTATGAAATAGTAACTTTGGCTTCTTATGTAAACTGTGGCTAAGAAGAAAATCAGAGTTCATGACAAAAGCAAATTAGTAGCAGAAGATATTAAAACATTAAGAAATGTCCTGTTTGTAAGGGTCACTCATTTACTCGAGTTTCTAATGAACATCTGCCATGATCAGCACCACTCCAGACCCAGAAAATAAGGTCCTGAGAAAAACCAAACTGAGTTTTCAAGGGCTTATTTTCTAGTGGAGACTCAGAAAATTCAAAATTGGGGGCAGAGTCGTACACACAATTGAGACACACACAACTGAGTTGGTGCCAGTTAGAGTAGAGGGAATGGAGGGGTGGGAGGTGTTGGGGTCCTTGGGGGAGGGAGTGATGATGGGTGTGGTATTGGAATTATGTCCATGAAAAAAACATTATTAATAGCATTGTAGCACTGTAGTCCGTTGTTCATCAATTTGCTCAAGCGGGCACCAGTAACGTCTTTATTGTGAGACTTGTTACTGTTTTTGGCATATCGAATACCCATGGGTAGCTTGCCAGGCTCTGCCATGCAGGCAGGATACTCTCCGTGGCTTACCGGGTCCTCCAAGAGGGACGGAGGAATCGAACCCGGGTCGGCCACATGTAAGGCAAATGCCTTACCTGCTGTGCTATCACTCCAGCATTGTAGACCAAAAAAAAAAAAATGATGCCAAAGCAAGAAGGGAAAAAAAAGGAAAGAAAAAGGGGTACAGAGAAATAAGAGGTAGCCAGAAAGACTAAGACTTTAGGGTTTGGGGAGTGGAGCGAGAGTAGAGTGGGTAGGACATCTGCCTTTCATGCAGCCGATGAGAGTTCAATCCCCAGCATCCCATATGGTCCCCCAAGGACGATCAGGATTAATTACTGAGTGGAGGAATAACCCCTGAGGACAGCCAGGTATGGCCCAAAAGACAAGAAAGAGAGAGAGAGAAAAAGAGAGAGACTTCCCCCTCTGATTTTGTTTGAAATAGGAGATTTTGCATGTTTCAAAGTAAACCAGGACAAGGGGAAAGGTTGAGAATGCAAGAAAGTAGCCAAAGGCAAGATCGGGGTTCTTCAGATTGCAGCAGCTCAGGGGCAACTCTGACTCAGAATTGCAAAGTGCTACGGGGCTGGAGGGGGGCTTGAGACGAGGGTAGTGTCCTGGTAGGGATGGGGGTGAGGGAGGATTGTGTCAGCTCATCTATGCTTGCTCAGTAAACTCTAACCTGATGTTGTCATCTGAGAACCAGCCAGGACTTCTAAATCTTGAACCCAAAAGCACTGGGAAAGAATGGAAATGACAACCCCTTTTATATAATGCCATTTAAAGGGCTGTGGAACAATAAAAACCATCATATTGATGCTTTCATTTGATGCGTTCCTCTGAATCCTTCCCAGCAGGGATCAGAATTTGCATGGTTTGTTTAAATGCAGATATTTCATGGAGGAACAGAGAGGAATGCAGTCAAGAGATGCTGTTCTTCAAGCTCCTGTCTCCCCTGGCTGGAGAGACAGTACAGGGTCTGGGCGCTTGCTGTGCACACAGTTAACCCTGGCACCACTGCACATGGTCCCCAGGCACTGCTTTGTGATACAAACCCCTCAAGCTCCCACAAAAAGATCGAGATGTCTGCTACCCCATGGCCAAAGGGCCAGGAAGATGATGGTGTTAGAGCCCAGTGAGAGCTGGAGCTAGGAAGTGATGATTTACGGCAGAAAGCTGTAGCTGCGGCCAGGGCTGGGGAGCAATCAATGCAGAGAGAGCCTGAGAAATACCCTGTGTTCTCTCTCCTCCCTTCTCTTCCTCATGCTTTTTCTCTGTCGAAAGCCCAGCTGGAAGCCTGCAAAGGAGCACTGGAATATAGTCCTCTGGGAGGGACAGCTACATGTGTCAGCAGATATCCACTAACACTTCAAGCCAGAAATGTTGAAAGGATTAAAAACCCACTCCTGGGAGAGCCTTGATTGCCCACTGCCCAGCTCTAGAATGCATCTTTTATTTGGTACCAGAATGATCTGAAAAATCTTGGGCCCTGCAGTAATACAGTAGCCGGGCTGCTTGCACACAACTGACCCAGGTTCAATCCCCAGCACTACGTATGGTCCTGAACCCCTCCAGGAAAGAGCACAGAGCCAGGAATAAGTTCTGAGCACTGCTGGGTGTGACCCCCAAAAAGACAAAGATTAGAAAAATCTAGTCACTGATGGACTGGAGCGATAGCACAGCGGGTAGGGCATTCTTGCCTTGCACGTGGCCAACGCGGGTTCGATTGCTCTGCCCCTCTCGGAGAGCCTGGCAAGCTACCAAGAGTATCTTGCCCACACGGCAGAGCCTGGCAAGCTACCCATGGCATATTCAATATGCCAAAAACAGTAATAACAAGTCTCACAATGGGGACGTTATTGGTGCCCGCTCAAGCAAATTGATGAACAACGGGATGACAGTGACAGTGACAGTCACTGGTGGTCATTGTTACAAATCATCCTGAATTTCTGAACCCCACTCCTAATCTCCAAAGGATTAGTGTTTATTTTCTTTATTTCCATCCAGAGGTATCTATACAACTAGAGAAACTTGAGGATGGAGAAAATACAGGGGAAAGGTGCTGGCCTTACACATGGGTGACCCGGGTTTGATCCCAGACACCATGTTATGGCTCCCCTAAGCACCACTGGGTGTGGCCCAAAACCAAAAAAAAAAAAAAACACTCAGCATGCTGATTGTTCCGGGCTTCCCACTTGATGAGCTGCTTCCAAAAGCGTGGGAGGAGAGCCCTAGAAATGCACTTCGACAGGCACACAGCGTGGCAAAATCTGCAAAAGGAAGCATTTACACTGCAGTTCCAGATGCCCTCTTTTCGTGGGGACCCTTTTTAAACTCTCATCCCACTTATACATCTTCGAGGCCCTCAGACCTGGGGTGCTTACTCTCTGCAGAGTCCATTGTTTGGTGTGAAAGTCGTCCCTGTCCAGGCTTCTCCGCATGTGTGGTTCAGAGGGACCTCTGTGGGGACGGGAGATGACAGTGGGAGGGAGCAGGTATGGAATAAAAACTCTGCCTTCTCCTGCACCCCACTCCGCAACAGGCACACCGCCCCCCCCCACACACACAGTAAAGCAGGCATCAGGGAGGTGTTCAAGCTCACCCCCAGCTACTAGTGGCTCTGTGCTCAGGAATTACTTCAGGCAACGTTTGGGGGACCATAAGGGATGCCAGGGGACCAAACCCCCAGGTGGCTACATGCAAGGCAGACCCCCCTACCCGCTGCTCAGGCCCCACAAGAGACTCACTTCTTTCTGGACCTCACACAGGCCTCCTCACACCAACGCTGCTCTTTGTGTTTTCAGATGCAGATGGAAACCTGTGTCGAAGTAACCAGCTGCTGCAGGTTATGCTGACGATGCACCGGATCATTGTGTCCTCCGCGGAACTGCTCCAAAAAGTGATTGTGCTATATCCTTTGAACACAGACCAGCTACCCCACTGGGCACATTCAAAAGGATCTGGACATTGTACCACACACTTCCATTTTTGTTGCAGTTGATGGGTTCCTCTGTGTGTGTGTGTGTGTGTGTGTGTGTGTGTGTGTGTGTGTGTGCGCGTGCGTGCGTGCGTGCCTGTCTGTCTGTCTGTCTTCTGTTGCTAACACATGACCACTGATGCTGATTGTTCTGGGACACAGTCAAAGAAATCAACAAAATCAACATGCAAACCATGTCCTTCCATGTCTCTTGCTGGTGAAAAATACTTTTCATAGTCACCCTATGCACATTGACCAGGGTACAGACATGACTCCCGAAAGCTGCTTGCTCTGGCCAGTTCTCCCAGCATCCCCAGGTTCTGAAGGAAGCTCCCAGCCCTGCAGCAGCTGAGGTGTCCCCCCTGGTACCTTTTTTCTCTGGGCAGGGGCCCTGGATTTGTGCCCAGGCAAACTCTGCTGGATGTTAATTTACTCCCGGGGTTTCAAGTGAGTGGGGTGGAGAAGAGGCTGCTCCCCCATCACTGGAGACTTGAACTCTGTCCCCAGAAGATAGACAGCAGTGGGCGGGTGAGACTGTTTGGCACCTCTAGACTGACTCCTGGCACTGAGTCACCAATCATGACGCACCTCCCTTCTCGTCAAAGAGCACACAGAAAACTAGGTGAAATCCCGCAGAACTGAATCCCTTCTTGAACCCTCCTTATAAATCGTCACCTCTCCTCAGTGGAGCAGTCCCAGGAGGGAGCACTGAGAGAGAGTCACATAAGAAAAGATGCAGGTATGGGCTGGAGAGATGGAATGGCAGATAGGGTGCATGCAGCCATCCACATTTGGATCCCCTGGGGTCCCCCAAGCCCATCAGGAGGGATCCCTGAGTGTAGAGCCAGAAGTAAGCCCTGACTTAAGCTGGCTGGGGTTCCAAGATCAAGCATTGTCTGTAGCACTGTCTTCCCGTTGTTCATTGATTTGCTCAAGCGGGCACCAGTAATGTATCCATTGTGAGACTTGTTGTTACTATTTATGGCATATCGAATACCCACAGGTAGCTTGCCAGGCTCTGCCATGTGGGTGAGATACTCTTGGTAGCTTGCCGGGCTCTCCAAGCAGGGCAGAGGAATCGAACTCAGGTCAGCTGGGTGCAAGACAAATGCCCTACCTGTTCTGCTATCACTCTGAGATCAAAATAAATAAATAAATAAATAAATAAACAAACAAATAAATATTGTGGGCCAGAGATAGCACAAAGGTTAAAGTATTTGCTTTGCAGGTGGCTAATCTTGGTGTGGCCCCCAAAAAATCCCAAAAAGTTTAATGAAATCATTCCAGTTAGGAGATAATCTTGGTTTTTGCTGCATCCAATGTGTATCTCTCTCTGGCCTGATATACTTTGAGGACCTTTTTCTCTAGGGTTGCAGAAAAGGTGCAGTGCTTTTATCCCTCTAGCTAGATAAATCGATCCACCTGCACCAGTGCCTGTAAGTAAGTTGCGGTGTAACACGTAAGCACTTTGTTCTTAGATGACTGAGTCAATAAGCCACAGAACCTTTGTGACCACTTGCCACAGTTTAAATTTTGTTAGTCATCTGAAAGAGTAATGAAAATGTCATGGAGTACGGAAGATACCTTAAGAAAAAAAAATTTTAATGTGTCTTTTAAGACACACATGACATTGTAACTTATATTGGCCTGTCCTTTTCCCCATTCGATGTGCCCTCCATGGTAGTAATCAGCACTGTTTGTCATCCTTGCTTTTCTAGCCTGGCATAGCAGCTGTCCCCTGTAAGGCCCATGAACAGGGCTTGTCTACAGGTGCAAACACAGTGCAATGTGTTCTCACAATATTGAGGGGAGAAATCTGGGGAGAGGAATTCTGAGAACAGAATATGAAATACGATTCCTGTCATTGAAACACAGGTTAAACATTGAAGGAATAACAAGGTTTTCCCCTTCCAAGCCTGTTCTCAGACCTAGAAGGAAGAGAATGGGTTAGAGTAGGGCCAGAGTGGTTGTACAGTGCATAAGACACTTACCTTGCACTCGGCTGACCTGGGTTCGATCCCCAGCATGCCCCATATAGTCCCCCAAGCACCACAGGAATGATTCCTGAGTGCAGAACCAGGAGTCACCCTTGAGCATTGTCAGGTGTGATCCCAACACAAAAAAATGTAAGCTCAAGAGGTTTCCAGCTGTCTCCTGGTTTCCTGCCTTTGATAGACAGGGGGTAGCAGGTTTGTGAAATGTGCTGTAAAGCATCCAGATGCCCCCTTTCCTGCTGCTCAATGCTCCTAGCAGTGTTGCAGAGAGGAGAGGGGTTGGGCAGACAGTACTGTTAACCCAGGGCAGCACATGCTGGCATTTGCTTCATCTCCTCACTGAGAAAGCAGGTGCCCTCCCTGCCATAGGAGCTGTGGTGACATTGGGTGGCTTCTGCTGAAAATTCCGAGTGGTTTGCTGTGCCTGCCTTGTCCCCTGCCCCATCCCCTCCCCCCGTGCTCAGCACTGGGATGTAGGCTGCCAGTAGTTCTGCACATATGCTCCCCACCCACAGTGACCAGGAGAAAGAGAAACTCCATAGCAGAAATCACCAGGTTGAGGACTACAGCCACCAAGTGGTTGTGGAACAGAGCTGTGTGTTTTTGTGCTGGTTCCTCATTAGAAAGGATGATGAAACATTCCAACAAGGAGAGCAGGTAATAGATAGGTAGAATCTGAAATGTGTTCGTGTGTAGCATGCCTTGGGCTTGAACTGTTTTTTCTTGAATGTGTGGGAGTGTTTTGAGGCCACACCCAGTGGCGCTCAGACTAACTCCTGGCACTGTTCAGGGGACCATATGGGGTGCCAGGGATCTAACCTGGGTCAGTCCTGTGCAAGGCAAGTGTCTTTCCCACTGCGCTTATCTCTAACTGCAAGACTTATTTTTATTTTGACTTTCTTTATTGATGTGTGCGGGTGCTTGTTTTAGTGCTCCTCGGGGATAGATTTTATAGGCAATAAATCAAGTCAAGTAACTAAACCTTAAAAACTATTTTTAAAAAGCTAAGTTTTAATTAAAGTCACTTTTTTTTCTTTTTGGGTCACACCCAGCGATGCTCAGGGGTCACTCCTGGCTCTGCACTCAGGAATTACCCCTGGACGTGCTCAGGGGACCATATGGGATGCTAGGAATTGAACCCGGGTCGGCTGTGTGCAAGGCAAACGCCCTACCTACTATGCTATCACTCCACCTCCTAAAGTCACTTTTTTTAAGTGTATATTTTACAGCTATTGTTCTTTAGGAGTTAAGTTCACCTTACAATATTTGTATATTTCAATACATTTAGCATGTTTTCCCAAGCATTAGGGGGCCTTGAAAAGTTTGGTTAAATTGAATGTGTCCAGAAATTTAAAACTCCCATTTTTAATTTCAGTTGCAAATTTCAGATTTTTTTCCAGTTTTTTGTTTTGTTTTGTTTTGTTTTGGGGCCACACCAGGCAGTGTGCAGGGGTTACTTCTGGCCCTGTACTCTGGAATCACACCTAGAGGGTTTAGGGGACCATATGGGATGCAAGGGATTGAACCTGGGTTGGCCCTGTTCAAGGCAAACACCCTCCCCACTGTACTGTTTCTCCAGCCCCTAGTATTTTCAGATGACGCCCTTAATTCTAGTTTTTGCCACTCTAATAGATTCAGATTATAAGCCATAAAGCTGACATTATCTGAAATATTCCAGCACTCATTATAAAGTTAATAACTCTAAGGCACTGGACTAAGTATCCCCAGTTGAATTGTCAAGACTTTTCATCTTTCTTCATTTTGTTGTTGTTGGGATTGTTTTGTTTTGTTTTTGGTGGAGGGGTCACATCTAGTGATGCTTAGGGGTTATTCCTGGCTCTGTACTCAGGAATTACTCCTGGCAGTGCTCAGTGGACCATATGAGCTGCCAGGGATCAAACCCAGGTCAGCTATGTAGAAGACAAGCACACAACTACTGTACTATCACTCTGGCCCGGAGATTCATTTCTAATTGCTTTCTAAGTAGAGTGGGCCTATACCCTCTCAGTACTGTGATCTGGACGTTCACTTCTCTGTCTTTGATCCTGAAATTTCCACCACCCACTGAAGGAGACCACTGTTGCCTTCAGGGCTTGAAATCTCAGACCATGGTTCATTCACTGGCGTCTTCTCAGGCTGGCATTCTCTGGACCCAGAATCACAGTTACTTACGGGATCATGGTTTCATGATCATGATTTTAGCTGGTTGATAGAAGATGATAGGTTCCACCCAGCATATCAAAATAGTGGATTTTTGCATTTCCCCAACTTGTTCAGTCAATCAGTACTCTTTCCATACAGCTCAAAAAAAAAAAAATACCCTGAGCTTGCTGGGGTTTCTGCTGTGGGGGTTCTCTTTCTCCTGGTCACTGTGGGTGGGGAGCACATGTGCAGAACTACTGGCAGCCTACATCCCAGTGCTGAGCATGGGGGGAGGGGATGGGATGGGGGACAAGGCAGGCACAGCAAACCATTTGGAATTTTCAGCAGAAGCCACCCAATGTCACCGCAGCCCCCATGGCAGGGAGGGCACCTGCTTTCTCAGTGAGGAGATGAAGCAAATGCCAGCATGTGCTGCCCTGGGTTAACAGCACTGTCTGCACGACCCTTCTGCCTCTAGGACCTTGCTGTTCTTTCCCATGCTTAGGTTGGTAACATTCTCTTGGAATATTCCAAATGATAGGGCTCCTTCAACTCATCTCTGACTGGATTTTTGCATGGGTCACACAGCTTTGTCGACTTGCCAGTACAACAGAGGTCCATCCACAGACCTCCTCTCTATATTCTCATTGTTCATAGGATTGTTCTTAATTATCAGAACAATAGTTTGAACATTCTCCTTCTTCTGTTTCACTGCAATGTGTATCAGTCACTGCAGACATTTCCAAGGATGAGAGGCTGCTTTGTTTTGAACTTGGCTTCTTGGTCTGATAGGCACAGCCAGAGGCCAGTCACTGCTTCCATTCTCACAGGACCTCCATGCCATTGGCATCCTAGTTCTCTCACACTGCAGTTGGCAGTAGGAGCTGTCCAGTACCATGTCACCCCATGTCATCCATGCCTTTCCCCAGTGCCAGCTCTCTTCCTTCTCAGCCCAGTAGGGAGAGCCACCAGTCACCCTTGAGGTGATGATAAGCTTTAACACATCAAGATGGCTTGTGCCCTGTGATTGAAGAGGCAAGAAAATTGTTTCATTCAGAGAGTAATTTAGGGCTTGAGCTAAGTGTCGAGCACATACCTCTCTTGGGTGAGACCCTGGGTGTGATCCACTACCACACACAAAGACACACATACACACGCAGGAATGGGGAGAGAGTTTTTGGAAATCCTTCCAAAGATGAGCAGTTGTGTGGTTTCTGTTAACAGATGCTTCCGTTTCCTTAACCACAGCCTCACCTATAAAGATGCCTTGGCAAAGAATTCTCCAGGGCTTTGCCTGAAGATATGTTATTTTGTAAGGTAATGCCTGGGAGTTGGAGTCCCTAGACAATGAAAGATTTGGGTACAGTGAAAGACTGAAGCAAGGGACTAGAACTCCCTCCTGATCCTCCAGCCCTGACCGTCTCGAGAGTTCTATGGACAGAGGAGAAAACCCAAGTTCAAAATTGATGCACAATTTCCTTTTGTTGTGCCTGCACTTAATATCTGCAATGTTTGGGCTGGAGAGATGGTAGAAATGTTAGGAGATTTGTCTAGCATGCAGCTATGACAGCAACACTGGTTTAGATCCTGACACCACATATGATCCCCCAAGCCCTGCCAGGAGTGATCCCCAAACATAGACCCAGATGTCACCTCTGAGCATCACTGGGTATGGGTCAAAAAACCTAAACAAAAAATTGCAAGTTTTTTCCTCTATAATGACATTAAATGCTATATGGAAGAGAAATGGAGACGATAAAGATAATAAAAGTAAAGTTTGCTTTGTATTTATAACTATAAAAGACATACAGCAAATAGCCTATTAGAGAGAATTTTGTGGAGTACTTTTTTGTGTGGGTTTATTGGTTTGTATGTTTTGGAGTTGCACTTGGCTATGCTCAGGGCTTACTCCTGACTCTGCTTTCAGGAATAACTCCTGGTGATCTTAGGGCCCATATGGGTTGCCATGGATTTAACCCAGATTGGCCACGTACAAGAGAAGTGCCCTACTCCCTGCTATGCTATTTCTCTGACCCCTTGTTAGAGAATTTTGAGACTAGAGAAAGGAATGTTTTTTAGGACCCACATGCAGCAGGCTACTCTCAGCTTCTCAGAGCTCACTCCTGGCAGTGTTTAGGGAGCCATACAGAGTGCCAGGACCCAAACCCGGAGCTCCTTCATGCAAAGCATGTATTCAGTTCATGGGATATCTCTCTGGCCATGCAGAAAAGAGTTATCTAAAGTAAGAGTCACTCATACCCAAGTAATTATTTCCTTTGTATTTTTTTTCAAAAAAGATGATGATGGGGCTGGAGGAATAACACAGTGGGCAGGGCATTTGCCTTGCACACTGTCGATCTTGGTTCAATTCTCAGCATCCCATATGGTCCCCTGAGCACCACCAGGAGTAATTCCTGCATGCAGAACCAGAGTAACCCCTGTGCATTGCCAGGTGTGATGCAAAAGAAAAAAGAAACAAGAAGATGATGATGGTGTTGTTGGGGTCACACTTGGCAGTGCTTGTGGAGCCCTGTGGGGCCAGAGACAAGCCTGGGGCCCCACTCGGGCAAGGCACAGACTCTACTTGAGCCACATCTCTGGCCTGCCAAAATTTTCTAAACATCACTCTCAGATTAAATACATATAAAGCTATGAGACCTGTAGTTTTTACTTTATTTTATATCATAGGATATCCCCTCTAGTGAATCAAGACTTTTATTTGTACTATAAATTTTATTTGTACTATAACAATATGCTGAAGCAGAGTCCATAGATCCCTTGCCCCATTCTTGGATGCTTGGGTTGCCAGTAGTTTCCCCTTTTAGGACAACCAATATATGATCCTGCCTTTGTCCTTGTCACTGCTGTCTGGACTACGGCATACCTTGTCCCATCAAATATGTAGTGTGTTGAGGGGCAAAGAATTATCAGTGGGGGATTTTCTTTCTTTCCCTCACCCACACCCAACTTTGTATAAGCTACTTATAGAAATTTTTCTACTTTTTGTTGATTTGGTGTTTTTTTTTTTTTGGTGAGGTATGCACATCTGGCAATGCTCAGGGGGCTATTCCTGGCTCTGCTCAGGATTGACCCCTGGTGGGACTCAGGCAACCATGTATGGTACCAGGGATAGAACTGGGATCTGCAATATTCAAGGCAAATGCCTTAGCCCCTATTCTCTCTCTCTCTCTCTCTCTCTCTCTCTCTCTCTCTCTCTCTCTCTCTCTCTCTCTCTCTCTCTCTCCTCCCTCGTTCTCTCCCTCCCTCTCCCTCCCTCTTTCCCTCTTTGTATGAATCTATTTTTCCATATTTCCAAGAATACAGTAGGACCCCAGTCTCTTGTCTTTTTCTGAACCTCTGGGTGGGGCAAACTCACTGGAATGTGATTCAGTGATGTTAGTTTCCATCACATGTTCTGTCTCGCACCACGTAGGTACTGGATTACGGAGTTCTGGATCATGTTTAAGATGGACGCCAGCCTGACCCACACCATGGAGGAGTTCCAGGACCTGGTGAAAGCCCATGGGGAGGAGCTGCACTGCCGGCTCATTGACACCACTCAGATGTGAGTGTCCAGATTTGAACTGAACTGGCCAAAACTGCCCTTCCTCCCCTGAGGCCATCGCAGCTGCCCAGGGAGGCTGTGAACTTAGCAGCTCACATCTCCAAGGAGCCGTGAACTCAGACTTTTCACACAGGCAATGACCTCAGCATGGAGAAAAGTCTGATGAGTATTGGGGACAAGATAAAGTCCCCAGTGACAAATACCCAAGAGCAGAAGGCAAAGGCCCCATGCAAAGGGCATCAGGTAGAAGACATGGGCTCAAATGCATCCTGTGCCTGAAATGTGAAGCCCTCAGGGCAGCTGCCTGAGCCGCTCAGGACCAGGCCCAGTCCCAGGTGGGGAAGGGACTTTAGGACACACACAAACCCAGGGATTGCCAAGGTGTGGAGTGCCAAGCATGGGCCGCAGATACTGGAAGGGAGCTTGGGAATAGTTGCAGTTCTCCCTTGGATTTTTTTTCTCAATTTTATTTTAATAAAATTGTTCACAATATTTGATTCCATTTAATATCTGAATCGTACCACCATATTTCCATCCCAAGCCCCAACCCTGCCCCCAAAGCCTAACTGAAATAATTTATTTTGTGTTGCTTGTTATGAATAATCTGCTGAAGATGAGACAAAAAGATTTCTTAGAGGAAAGTGTGTGAAGATTATTGAATTTCACCCAGAAGCCATTAAGCCCTTCTATTTGTAGCATGTTGTTAAAGGTTGAGCCTTGTGTGCTTAATCTGTATATGTCTAAGACTGGTTGCCTTCTACTTCAAACCCCATCAAATGTGGTGTGCTGCTCTTGGTATATCAGTCATGTAAAGTATGGATGTTTCGAGGCCACATTCCAGGAATAGATTCTCTCATGGTAAGACTTGTCCAGTTGGGTGAAGAACGGCTGTGAGCATGGCGCTGGTTGAGATCTGGAGGTTTTTGGCTGCCTGGGCAGTCTCCTTTGAGGCACAGAGGGACCTCACTCATCTCCCTCCAGGTTGCCCCGAATAAAACAGCCTGCCATGAGGTCTGGAGGCATATCTAAGGCATCTCCCTTGGATGTTTTTATTTTTGAGACTGGCCCACTCTGGAAATCCTAGCACCCACCCTCATTTCCCACAAGAGAGTACTACTTGGCTGCTGAGGTTTTGCACTCTACAGCTGCTTCTCTAGAATTACACATTCCTGTGAGGTTAAATTCTAGAACCAAAACATGGTCTTTGGAACAAAAGTTCCCACACTTATTTGGATTAGCAACCCCTCTTCTGAAAAAAAAGTATCATTCACACACACACACACACACACACACACACACACGCATGCACGCACGCATGCATGCTTGCACACAAGGCTACCACCATCCACTGGATCTTTTCAGTACCCCACAAGAAAACAACACTGTACTAGACAAAGAATCCAGGACTAAAGGCGAGGAAAGACCCACAGCTCCCTGCAGCCTAAAGTCAATGCACTTCACCTGCGGTGCTCTGCCAAAGCGTCCTTGAAAACCACCCAGATTCTTCTAGTTGCCACCCCGGGAGAAAAGCTGGTCTGAGGGAATTCTGTTAATGCACTGCTTTGTCCAAGGAATGCTCGTCAATGGTGCTCTGTGTTCTGTGGGAAACATTAATGGATTCGTTTGCATGAAGAAGTAATTTTGATGGATTCTTTTTCTCTCTCTTCTCCCATTTCACATGTTTGCCTCTATGAAAGCAATTCCCGTGACTGGTCCAGGAAACTGACTCAAAGGATAAAATCAAACACCAGCAAGAAGCGGAAAGTGTCTCTGCTCTTTGACCACCTGGAGCCGGAAGAGCTCTCAGAGCACCTCACCTATCTGGAGTTCAAGTCCTTCCGGAGGATATCGGTGGGTACCTGGGGCCCAGACACTCTGCCCTGGCACAGACAGGAAAGTAGCAGAGACATTCAACAGCCCATCCACCCCCTTACCCTAGGGATCCCCTCAGTGACCACAGACTCCTTCTGGTCCAGAAAAGCATTTGAACCTCTTAATTGGTCCTCCTGTGCCTGTCCCCCACTCCCAGTCTCCATGACCACCTCAGCCCATCCCAGCCCCGCATTCAGTCTGGTAACAGTAGCACTGATCCTTTGCACACAGGTAGACGTGAGGTATTCACACACAAATGCACACACCTTTTAGCCCTAATAATCATTAGGCTTCCAGGACCTTTTAAAGTTATTTTTTCAAATTTTCTACCCAAAAATGTAGGGAAATGTCCTTATTAAAGAGTTAGAGTTTGTGGGGCCGGTGCAATAAGACAATGAGTAAGGTGTTTGTCTTGCATGCGGCTGACCTGGGTTTGATCCCCAGCACCCTCCAGGGTCTCCCAAGCCTGCCATGAGTAAGCCCTGAGCATCACCTGGTGTATCCTCCAAACAAAGAACTAACTAAATAGACTTCACTCTGGGATAGGATTTGAACAGTTATGGGAAATCCTAAAGTAGATGCCAGAGATCCCTGGAAGTAAGTGTAGGCCCAGAGGCCCCAGTTGGGGCAGGATTCTGTTTGTAGATATAAGCGCCATCTTGATCCTTCATTTCTTATGACCCTTCATAAATACTTTTACATCATTTTTTATTTTCCCACGCAGTTTTAAATAGTTTCCCTGACAACAGAGGTGAGGTAGAATGGGAACCTCTATCCAGGCTGTGAGCTTAGTGGCATTTGATCTTTTCTGCTTTTACAATAGTTTGGGGTGGGGAGAGGAGAGAGATAACTGTCATCTTTTTTTTTTTTTAAGTGGATTCGTAACCGTGAACATAGTATGGAGGTTAAGCTTGCAGGCAGCTGACCCCAGTTCAATCCCTAGCACCTGAGATGGTGCCCAGGTCCTTCCAGGAGTTATCCCTGAGCCAGGAGTAAGCACTGAGCACTGCCAGGTGTGCACTTCCCCCCACCCCCATCCCTGCCACTCCCAAATAAGACTCAGTACTTCCACTTGCTTCTACTTTCACTGACCAAACTCCAAAGTGCGAAAATGGCAGGGCTGGAAATAGCTGGAGCAACTTCCAGGCCCTGGGCTCAGCCTCCTTCTCGGCTGGAACAGAATGGATGTGGACACTCACACAGGCCTTCTTGGACATCTGCAGGTTTCTCCCCACTGTTTCATTGTCAATCACAGCACATGTCCACCTGGAGAATGGTGACCACCAACCACCAAATCCTTAGTGACCTTGGCCTCTGCTCATTATTTTAGCATGAGGTCACTGCTAATCCTTTTACCTGCCCCGCTGCCTTTTTGAGGCATGATCTTAGGGCAGATGTTATCAGTTCATTTTTAAATACAGAAACATCCAGGAGAGGAGTCGGAGACATAGTACAGTGGGTAGGGCATCTGCCTTGCATGTGGTAGACCTGATTTCTATCCCTAACAGCCCTTTTGGTCCCCTAAGCACCACCAGGAGTGATTCCTGAGTGCAGAGATAGGAGTAACTCCTGAGCGTCACCAGATGCAGTCCCCAAAATAGAAAAGAAAACAAAACAAATCCCCCAAAAAATCTGGGAGAGAGGGAGATTAGAATCTTGTGAGAGAATTGTTTTTATTCCTCAACAACAGAGCTGGAGCTATTTCTGAGATTTTCATTTTCTACTTGACTCTTAATTTTTTAAAATATATTGGGTGGGGGTAGATGTTGAACCACACTCCTCAGGTCTCAGGGGTTATTCTTGGTTCTGGGCTTAGGAATGATCTGGTAGCATTCAGGGACCATACTTAGTGCTGGGGATTCAATACCTCTCCAAAACACACACACACACACACACACACACACACACACACACACACACACACACACCACCCCCACCCCACCACCACTTGGGCTTTAGTTGTAGAGAGAGCACATTCATTACAGGTAGAATGAGAAAGAATTCCTCACCCACAAGTGTAGGTGGTGCAGGGAAAGGCAGGCTGAGAAGGGTCAGTTTGTCAGTGGAGCAGAGGTGACATGCCCTCGGGTCTCCCAGAACACCAGGGTGGCACCCCAGCAATGGTTTCTTTCTCCCCAGTTTTCCGATTACCAGAATTACCTGGTGAACAGCTGCGTGAAGGAGAACCCCACAATGGAGCGGTCCATTGCCCTGTGCAATGGTATCTCCCAGTGGGTGCAGCTGATGGTTCTCAGCCGCCCCACCCCACAGCTTCGAGCGGAAGTCTTCATCAAATTCATCCAGGTGGCTCAGGTGAGTGATCAGGATTTTCCACCTGGCCTTCAAGGTAATTATTTCCCCTTCTACCAAAGTCCCCTTAGTCTGTCCATGAGAGCTGCTTGTATGTCTTTAGCTATCTGGACATCTGCTGTGCACTGAATGACATTTGCTCTTTTCCATTTATTATAATAGTCTTGGGGTGGGGAAGAGGAGTGATTAATGGGATTATTTCTTTGTTTCTGAACACCCAGTGCTGTTCCGGGCTTACTCCTGACTCTGTGCTCAGGGATCACTCCTACCGGGTTCTGGGGACACACGGGATGCTCGGTAGTCAGCCATATGCAAGGCAAGTGCTTTGCCCTCTGTACTAGCACTCCAGCTCTGGGATGATTCTTTTCCAAAAAAGTAAATTCATCCCCAATTTTCCCAATTTGGTTAAATTGGAATTTAAATTTACCCCTTAAGTTTTAAGTTCTTTTTTTTTTCTTTTTGGATCACACCTGGCAATGCACTGGGGTTACTCCTGGCTCTGCACTCAGGAATTACCCCTGGTGGTGCTCAGGGGACCATATGGATGCTGAGATTCAAACCCGGGTTGGCCACGGGCAAGGCAAATGCCCTGCCCACTGTGCTATATCGCTCCAGCCCCCAAGATTTCAGGGTTTTTTTGTTTTTTTTTTTTTTGCTTTTTGGGTCACACCTGGCGATGCACAGGGGTTATTCCTGGCTCTGCACTCAGGAATTACTCCTGGTGGTGCTCATATGGGACGCTGGGAATGGAACCCAGGTTGGCTGCATGAAAGGCAAACGCCCTACCCGCTGTGCTATTGCTCCAGCCCCAAGTTTTCAGTTCTTAAGTTGAATTTCAGCTTTGCATCAAAACTACTGAAGGTTGGTTGTACAAAACTGCCAGTGTACTTTATACTGCTGAACTGGCTGGTTGAGATGGTTAGCTGGGTTAAGATACTCAATTGAATATTATGTATTTACCAAAATTAAACACACAAGCATGTTCCACATCAGGTTTCTGGTATAAAGGTGGAAACTGAGAGTTTGCACTCTGAGGCTGATGATTTTGAGACTATGCTCTGAGAACTACCTAGAGAAGCAAAATTAATAGTTCCAGAAGTTTCTGGAACTATACTATTAAGTATAAGAGGGACTATGGGTTACCTCTGGTTACAAGCATAAGGGGTTTTGTCTTTCCAGTTTTCATCATAAGCATGATGACTTTAGATTGCATGTTTATTGGGGTGGAGGGGGGAAATAATCATTGGATT